>NC_143573.1:26130000-26758125 GCF_054136105.1 Typopeltis vanoorti
ATGAAACATCTGGAAAGAATAGAGAGCAGAAGTTGGGTTGGTGGTGGAATAATAATGTACAAAAAGCAGTGAAGAGGAAGGCAAAGCAAAAGTGGGATGAGTCAAGAGTGGAAGAGGACAGAGAGAGAAAGCAAGAAGCCAAGAGAGTTGTGGTGCAGGCAAAAGCCATGGCATATCAAGATCTTTATGATCAATTAGAAACAAAGGAAGTACTCTTGTCACCATCTACAAGGGTAAAGGGGATGCACAAGACTGTAAGAATTACAGAGGAATAAAGTTGATGTCCCACACAATGAAAATCCTAGAAAGGGTTCTTGATGAAAGATTGAGGAAGGAAGTGGAGATTGCAAAGGAGCTATTTGGCTTCATGCCTGGTCAATCAATGACAGATGCTATCTTTGGGTTATGGCAGATGATGGAAAAGTTTCAACAGAAACAATGGGAGCTACATCTGGTGTTTATTGATCTGGAGAAAGCATACGATAGAAGGCAAGAAGTCTAGAGGTGTCTGAGGGAGAAGGTACCTAAGAAATATGTCAGATTGGTGCAGATGTACAGAAATGGGAAGACAAGAGTTTGGACCTGCCTGGGACAGACAGAAAGTTCTCAAGTGACAGTTGGCTTGCATCAAGGGTCAGCATTAAGTCCGTTCCGATTTAATATTGTGATGGAGGTGGTGACGAAGGAGGTGAGAGAAGACGTGCCTTGGACAATGTTGTATGCAGATGACATCTTGCTGTGTGCAGAGTCAAGAGAAGAAGTGGCAGCTAAACTGGAAAGATGGAGGAAAGTACTGGAAGAGAGAGGTATGAGACTGAGCAGAAGTAAGACAGAGTATATGTGTTGCAAAGTGGACAGCGGCCAGGAGACAGATCTGGAGCTGGAAGGAAATGTCGTAAGGAAGGTTAGGGACTTTAGACACTTAGGTTCAACAGTGGAGGAGGATGGAGAAGCTGAGAAGGAAGTGGGATGCAGGATACAAGTGGGATGGAAGAACTGGAGAGAGAGATGGCTGGAGTGCTATGCGATAAGAGGGTGCCGATCAATCTGAAAGGGAAAATCTATAGGACAGTAGTGAGACCAGCTATGAAGTATGCTATGGAAACTGTGGCCTTGAGGAAAAGTAACATCAGCAAGATGGAGGTAGCAGAGATGAGAATGCTTAGGAAGATGTGCGGTGTGACCAGAAAGGATCGTCTGAGAAATAACTATGCGAGGGGAATGGTGCAAGTTACGAACTTAGGAGTGAAGATACAGGAGGCAAGGTTGAGATGGTTTGGTCATGTGATTAGGAGGGAAGACGAATATGTGAGAAGTAAGGTTATGCAGATGGATGTGCAGGGGAGGAGGAAGAGCAGGCAGCCAAAGAAGAGATGGAGGGAGTTGGTGGAAGAGGACTTGAGGATGAAGAACTTGGATGTGGTTACAGCCCAAGACAGGAGGATGTGGAGGAGACTGATCAAAAACAGTGACCACAATTACGTGGGACAAGATGCAGAAGAAGATGCACAATATAGAGGTGCTTAAGGATCGAATCTGGATAACTGGAGGGAGACCTCCACATAGCAATTTAAAGAATGCAGAGAACCAACCAGGACATCTGACCTAATGTCCAATCCTCATCTTCTTGTGGAGCACCTGAGAGTTATCTATTTGAACAGTGAACAAACAAAGATGGGATGGCAATTTGGAATTTAGCTGACCAAATCGTTTTTCTTATTGGTTTAAACCATAATGCAAAAAGATGGTATAACACGAGAGCTTCATCTTGGCTGGGGGGGGGGGGGCATCGCCTAGTTAAACAAGATCCCTATTGTATTCGTCAGGGAAACGGAGTGAAGACTGAATAGTACGCAACATTGGCAGAGCTAAACACTGGCACAATCAAATAAGAAATGGAACTAGCAAAACTGGATAGGTGCCAGATTAATATAACAAGACAAAACAGAGTTACTTTCTAAGCAACAAATACAAGATGTTTTATTCAGACAATAACAATTAAAGGAAAGGAGTAGCTATTGTATTTAAAATGTTAAATATACACTCTGGCCACTGAATTAGAAACCTTTACGCAGATGCACATTAAACATTACTTATGCAGTGTATATGCAAAATTCTTGGTCACATGTGTCACCACATGTTCTAGGTAGGCAACTATTTAAGACTGCTGCTGCTGGTCAGCAACTGTCAACAGTGTTGATAACAATGGGAAAAACAAAGGATCTCTCAGAGTTTGATAAAGGGGATATTGTGGGTGACCATTTGGCTGAAGCTATGATTTTGAAAACAGAGCTGACTGGTTTCTCAAAAGGTGAGATATAATGGTTGTTTAATAAGTGGAAAATAACTGTGGTTCTAAAACAGTCTGTCAGGAATGAGATTGCCATCGTTTGAGAAGGCTTATATAGATAAACAGAAATGAATTGAAGAGGATCAGTATTGGCAGTTACATTCCTAAACAGAAACCACTGATTTCTGCAAAGAACTGAAAAGTTCATCTACAGTGGTGTCAGGAACATTGTGGACTGGACACTGGAAGAAAGTTATGTGGTTTGATGAGTCACAATACACCTCATTCTGTACTGATGGTAAGCAGAGAGTTTGACAGGGTATGGTGGGTAGCTAGCTGAATAAATTTATATGGAATAAGAAAGAAATTAGTCAAAATTAGTCAAATAAGCTATATTTCAAACCAATTTTAACTTATGGATCTGAGAGCTGGGTTAGAAATAAAACACTTGACCAAAGAGCGGAGACTACAGATATGAGAGTTCTGAGAAAGTTTAGGGAAGTGAAGAGATGGCATCAATGGCAATATCATATTAAAAATGAGGATATTAGGAAAGAACTAAACAATGTTAGCATTCAGTAATGTGTTAGCAGAGCTAATCTCAGATCGTCACTTAAACAGAATGGGAGAGGAAAGATTAGCAAACTGTTCTTTGCCAGGTTGGCAGGAAAAAGATCCAGAGGAAGACTAAGATATAGGTGGATTGATACAGTCAAAAGTGTCTTAGAAGGTAGAAATATAGGACCTGATAATATTGGAGTTTTGAGAGATAGCAGATTAATTTGGAGGAAGATTGTTGATCGGAAGTTAGTAATGATGTAACTTTTCACGTATTACTATCATAATATCCTGTACACTCCCTGAAGTTACATCTCATGAATTTGATGATGACAGACTTGGATGTCCCATATTGAAGAAACTGAATACAATCTGTAAGCTCCTCTTCTCTTCGTGTGTTGAGGCTTAAGTGCTGTGAAGAATTCATGTTCTAGGTTTAATGGAATATTATCATCACTGAGAAAGGATTAAAACTAATTTTAATGCTTCCAATATTTCATCTCAGTCACAGAGATATCTTCAGGGATTACAAATAACTTCTTGTAACAATACACACAAACACAATACAATGATAAGTAAAACAAGTGAGTGAAACTAAAGTCCTATCTAGGTGATGTGCCTTCTATGGGTGTTTGTAGATGGCCTAGGATGTAAAGAGGGATCGCTGATAATTAATGTTTCCCAAATTTTGGGAAGTTTTATGCAACCGTATTTGTTTAAATTAAATTCCTGAGTGCAGATGCAATAAATTAAAAAAAGAAAGACTATTTTTTGAATCTGCATCTGCACTCAGGAATCAACCTAATTTAAACAAATATGGTTGCATAAAACTTCCCAAAATTTGGAAAACATTAATTATCAGAGATCCCTCTTTACATACAAGGCCACCTGCAAACACCCATAGAGGGTGCACTACCTACATAGGACTTTAGTTCCACTCACTTGTTTTACTTATCATTGTATTGTATTTGTGTTGTTACAAAAAGTTATTTGTAATCCCTGAAGATGTCTCTGTGACTGAGATGAAATATTGGAAGCATTAAAATTAGTTTTAATTGTTTCTCAGTGCTGATAATATTCCATTAAACCTCCAACACAAATTCCTCTTTTCTTATTTCAGTAGCATGTCAAGTAGGTAATAATTCAGGCAATAAGAACAAGCAATTCTATAAACAGAAACATGGTTGAATTTTAAGATAAGTAGACCTTACGATACATGAAATCTTTTCATAAATGCCTTTCAAACTGAGGACGAATATTCAGAAGATGTCTTCTAATATTGATTATCAGGGTATGCTTTTTCTGAATTATTTTTCTACTAAAAACATTGAGAGAGAGAGAGATCTGATTGAATACAAAAATATTAAAAAATATTTTTGGAACAAGTGATTGATGTTAGCTCTATCAGCTATTCATAGTAAAGATGAACTTTTGATTATTTGGGTGATAAGATCATTAATTCTCTGTAAAAGTGGATAAAACTTAAAACATCTCCACTCCTCTATATTGTGCATCTTCTTCTTCTTCTGCAGTTTGTCCCACTTCAGTGGGGTCACTGTTTTTGATGAGTCTCTTCCACATCCTCCTGTCTTGGGCTGTAACCACATCCAAGTTCTTCATCCTCAAGTCCTCTTCCACCAGCTCCTTCCATCTCTTCTTTGGCAGCCCGCTCTTCCTCCTCCCCTGCACATCCATCTGCATGACCTTTCTTCTCACATATTCGTCCTCCCTCCTAATCACATGACCAAACCATCTCAACCTTGCCTCCTGTATCTTCACTCCTAAGTTCGTAACTTTCACCATTCCCCTCACATTTATTTCTCAGACGATCCTTTCTGGTCACACTGCACATCTATCTAAGCATTCTCTTTATACACCCTCCACAGCATTTTCTTCTTCTGCAGCTTGTGCTTAATGATATTACTCATCCATCTAACTAATACCCGATTAACCCTCCTTACCCTAGGTATACAATTTAATACTGCTTCCTCCAGATGACCCTTAACTATATCCCATTCTTCCTTATCCAGCAGTGTTTTAAGCCATGGCACAGATTTAAGCTTCTTCCTAAGCATGTCATAATCACTTGCCTTGTAGTTCACAAATACTCCTTGATAGAATATCCCTCATGTTTTACAATCTCCCAAGTCAAGACTGCATGGTCACTTTCACCAATTGAAAGCAATGCGGTCAACTTGGTTATGGATAACTCTTCTGATCCTATGGTCAGGTCCAATACTCTCCCACTCCTAGTGCCCCTCCATCACGTGCTGCCTTAATTATCTCTCAGCAGAAGTATATAAATTCTCTTTCCTTCCTTCTAGTCTATATTTTCATAGTTGAAGTCCCCTATAATAATCACTTGACCTGTATGCATTGTACTAATTTGGCAATGCATGTCTTCTATATCATCTGTGGAACTCTCTAGCCTACAGAAACAACCAACTGTATATTTTGTCTTACTGGCCTTAATACCACACCAGATTGCTTCAAATGAACAGCCACTCTCCTGCCTCTCTCCAATTCATTTTGGTTGTAATTCATCTGCTATCATTAGCAGTACCTCCTCCCCCAAACCTATCACCTCTATTTTTCCTAAAAATATTTAATCCCTGTGCCTGATACTTCTGGTAGTAGTATGTAGAAACTGCAGCATCCCTTTAGTTCTACCACCCACCTTTACTTTCTGAGTTGGCCACCTTATTCAATATTTTTGCTTGAGAAACTAGATTCCTCACTTGGTCATTCTCACACTCACTTGCTTCATGGGTACCTTCACATAAACTCACTTGCTTCCACCCTAATTGCTTAAGTTTTCCTGAATTTGCACTTCAGCATGCTCGGTGAACAAAACTCTTGACACGTAACACCCAAACCATTTAGATACAGTCGATCAGCATTGTACAAATCCTTCTTTCCATCAAACAGAGACCACAGATCTACAAATTCTACACCATTCCTTTTGCACAATCTATGTACAGACTCACTGGCTATCACCCCCCCCCCCCCTCCTCCTCAGTTTGTCTCTAACATAGCGTGGTAAGAGACTTACAATCTTCACCTTCTTGCTCTTCAGTTTTGCCTCTTCTAACAACATTACAACTCTTTTACATCCTCCCTCATAGAATACTTCTTGCCTCTCAAATCAAGAATAGTAAAGTATTATTGGTTTCCTTCTGAATAGTACAATTTCTTTTTTGGTCAAAGTCATTTTTTGTAGAAATGGTTTGAACTTGGTTGTTTCTGAAGAAGCTGCTCCTAGATATATCATCAAATTGATAATAACACTTGAGTTCTGAAAAGATATTGGAGTGCAGCTCTTGCTCGAAATGAGCCCAAAAGAAACAAGCCAAATTAGGGGACAGAGCAAGGAAGTCCCATTTATTGACTTATTTTTCCCTCCATATGTGAAACAACTGGCATGGATTACAAAATCAAGCATATGAACGATTCCAGGAAGGGAATTTGAGCTAATATGACTTTTGTCATATTAGCTCAAATATCAAATTCTAAAAAAATGTGAATAAATAAGGCTTTATGTCAATGCTCATCATTGTTATTGTTTAAATGCAATTCTTCCACTTTAAAAATACAGTGAGAAGCATTCCCCATGAAAGAAGGATACTTAATTATGGCTTGTTACGTTTCAAAAAGGTAGGGTGTGTGTGTGTGTGTGGGCAACGTCTATACACTTCTTGATTGGACTTAATGAAATGCCAGCCTTATGAATTTTGGGAAAAAAAATATTTTTGGAAGATGATCAAGAAATGTATGAAATATTAGAATTCAGTCTCGCAGCTGAAATTATTTTCACATGACTGAATTCTCACAAGTTATTTGCATGTCAAGTGACAACTCATGTCTGGTGATGGGGGTTTACAGTACCACTTCTGACAGTGTACTGTCACAAATTAAATAACATGCTCCATGGGATAATAGTGATATAAAGGAGACACCTGGGGAATGGAAGGAGGATTTTGTAGCAAAGAGAAGACCCACTGAGTTCCGGACTGGTAGGCCGGTTCTCCTCAAATTCTGATGACTCGAAAGGAAGGCCCACCCGGCACCTATGGTAGCCACTGAGAGTCGTCTTCAAAAGGGGGCTCTGCCCCCTGGCACCTACATGCCCAACTCCCCCCAAGTTCCGGACTCTGGTAGGCTGGTTCTCCTTGAATTCTGATGATTCAAATTTTGAAGACTCGACACTCAGGGTAGCCCTGAGTTTCAAAAAACGTGACATAAAAAGGCTTATCATTTTACATATATATATATATATAAATAAATATATATATATATATATATATATATATATATATATATAGGTAAATGACTTGAAATTGTTTAAAGTGTTGGATCCTACTTCTAAATTTTTACCTTGGATCCGACATGTTAGTCACTATGATGTTCTTAAACAAAATTATAAGTTGCTAGCTGATTTCTAATTCAATATAGAGAAAATTTATATTTATAGACTGCGCCGCTCTATATCTGAATTAGTTCAAGAATTGAAGAAAAACCAACTCACAACTATCCTCTTTTATATGATGTTATTATATATGCTGGCCGAGTATATTTAACTTACTTAATTTTCCCGCTTTGGTTCGAATTTTATGAATGGTGCAGTAAAAGAGATTCAGGCAAAATACAACTTTTCATTAACAAAAACAAACATTTAATTTTAAAATCATAAATATTACACTTAACTTCAAATCAGTAATTAAGATATCACAATCACTTCAGCTTCTCTGATAAGTACAATCAAACTCTGACAAGATAAATCTGTTATCTCTATATTACAGTCTTTTCATAGTTCCTTAAGTTCCAAATACAATAAAAATTGCAGTAATACCTCTTCATAAACAGAGACTTTTGATTTTACGCTTCCTTTAATTCTCCGCGATAGTTACTGTTAACATCAGGGAATTCTAAGATGAAACTCACACACTTCTCTGAACAGAAATATTAAAGTTGGAATAATCTTACCGTTAATCTTCTTCCTTCATCAACATACACACAAACACTTTTTATAACTGTAAACACTTTTAGCAATAAACAGCGCTCATTAAAATAAATCTTCTAGCATTAACTGAATTAATTTATGGGCACAATACATATAATCAGATGTTCTTGTATGAAGCACTACTGATTACTCTTGAATTAGGGCAATACACAATAATTCTTTAACTTGGGGTTTTATATGTACAGATGTTCATTCCTTCAGCATTCAAATAATTCTTTAGGCACTATAATTCTAAACACCGCTATCATTAAACACAACCCTGTTGCCTCTATTTATTCTCTAGTTACTTCTTACTATGCTTCACATTTCAGTGTGTCCTTGAAAGGTCGGCCCTGAAAATAAATCTCAACTAAAATATCACTAGTCATTCAGTAGTCACTCAGCTATCTTCCATTGCTTTATTTGTTATTCAGAAACTTATTAGCTAACTGCTTCTCAACTTGTAGACTTTATTTAGTTGCTTGATTGACTTGCCGACTCGCTATTATCGCACTGTGATTGCCGAATGCCCGATTCCAACCTAATGCCAATCCTTCTCTCTCTAATAAATCTCTAATGCTCTAATCTCCTAATGCTTTTTTTTCCAGCGTTCCTCCTTTTTATATCCATTTTTCCCGCCTAAATTCTTCTCGAGATCTCTTTAACTTTCCGGTAAACTTTCAGCATTTTCAATAAACCTCCTCTTCACGTTCTGTTCCAATTCTCGCGCTCGCTTACTTACATGCATCTCCATGACAACAAAACATAAATAAAATTGAGCTATTACATAACATTAAACTTTCACAAACAGGAATAAATAGAGAATATTTATATTTCAAATAATGCGCAGTTAAATTATCAAATACAAGTTCTTATAATATTAACATAGTAATAATTAAAATAGCTTAATAATATTTTGTCACAGAGTTTTCTACCATTAATACATACGTTCTTGATTAAATAATTAAATTATAAACACGTGATTTACATTAAATAATATTTACAAATGTAGCCTTTGCCATGGTGGATTATGTTGGATTCTGAGGAGAGTATTAATAATTTAAATTTCTCTTCATTCAGAATCCAACAAAAGTACATGTTTAAGCTAAATTACTTGTTTGATTAAGCAGTACACATAATGATTATAAGGTCGTTAGACAGGAAAACACTATTTGAACAGAATGAAAAATTATTTCTTATGTGGCAGAAAGATAGCCAATGCACATTATCCTTTTGTAAATATTGTATTATTTATCATTAAATTATTGATATAATCATTGTGTTATTCCTGCATTCTAAGGAGTCACACCTCAACAGGTGCTGTTTAACAAGAGGAACCATCTTTTTACAATAATCAGGAGGCGAATCTGTTTCCTATTCAAATAGCACTTATGTTGCTTGTCCATAACTTTTACCTGATAATAAGAGGCTAATTATTGGATAGCTTTAACTCATTCCTGGAAACAACGGAGAGTGATGAGTTTCCAATGTGAACCACCTTGTATAAAGCTAAGTGCTCTTTTTTTATATAAAACCTTTTTAACATGTTTTCAATTTATCTGCATCCTTGTTATGAACAGTTGAGCAGCAGGAAATATGAAAATACTACTCAAAATCACTCCCTCTAAAAGCCCATAAAGAGCAAAAATGTTTGTAACAATCTATATTCATAAAAAACAGTATATAAAGATAAATCTAAGAAATAAAATAGATTTTGATGTGCTGGGTCCTCTTAATGGGTGGGCAACAGAGAAAGTTTATTCCTGACACCCTTCAAAAAGCAACTTGCTGATATGCAAACTGACTTTAAATATCCAAAATGATATATGACACCTCCATAGTGCAATTGGAAGAACGACGGTATGTTGCACCTTCGATTAGAAAAGGCCTAAGTTCGATTCTCGTCATGACAGGAGGAATCTTTATATGGACTTTTTCAATTGAAGGTGAGTTAGCCGATCTCATACGGAGGTAGCAGAGTTTTTTCTCCCGGAAACTCGGGTTTTTCATCCTACACATACAGACAAATTGGCCCTTCAGAACACATGCAATTTACAGACTAAAAATACTAGCTGTGGTGGTTGTGGGCAGTAGATGGCATTAATGTAGGTGATTGGTAGTAGAGGTTCTGTGTAGTAGTGGATACGGAGAGTTGTACAGTAGGTCCTCCTGCGATGAGTCTTCGGACTCCTTGGAGGTGTCACGAATAATAATCATAATATATAAGTAACTAAGTATAGGTTTTGAACCCTTTACTAGGGTGCAGAAAACACTGAACTGGGAGTAACCTTTGCATAACATATAAGTGGACAATGATTTTATCCCCCCCCCCCCCCCCCCAAATCACTAAGTATCCATTTAGATGCTGAATGAAGATGAGCAGTACATCTGGGACTTGGCCAACCAAACTATGTTTTCTATTGGCTTAAACCACACACAAATATGATTGGAACAACATGATCAAATGTTATGCCAGTAGAGATGTTGCTTGGTTATATATCCCCCACCCCTTATTTTTGACAGAGGAACAAGGGGAAACAATCCCAATTCCAAATTTAGAGATACATAACATCAAAGATAGCAGAATCGAAAAAATATCAGTGAGGTTAGCCAAGTCAATGCAACTAATAGATTATAAATGCAAACATAGGCGAGCCACTTCAAATTAATAATTTTAAGATAATTTTTTCACTAGGGATCAGAGAAAGAAGGGGAATAGCTATAGAATTTGGCACAAATGAAGCTAAACTTCATGAATGAGAATCAATTTCAAGAAAAGTATTGTGAGCAAATTTCAAAATGAAAATTTGGATAGTGAGACTTATTTGTGCCTATGGACTCTTTTGCTGCTTGAAGATTCTGGTCATCAGTAATATGCTTCGGCATAAAAGTGTGCCGATATTTACAAAGAAAGAGAGAGAGAGAGAGAGAGAGTGAGTGCATATGAAATAAGAAAACATCACAAAACATGTTAGAGTTGCTAGTGATCACAACATAGCATTTAGGGATAAAAACAAAATATGCACTAAAATTTTGAACTCAATTAAAACTGAACAACTAAACTGTTAACTACAGACACAAACAGAGGGAGCATATGAAACAAGAAAATATTACAAAACATGTTTGTTTAAAATTGAACAACTCAACTGTTAACTATAGACTCAAACAGAGAGAGTGAGCACATGAAATAAGAATATCACAAAATACGTTAGCATTGGTAGATCACAACTTAGCATTTAAGGATAAAAACAAATATCTCCATTTTGAAGAAAATGTGCACTAAAGTTTTGAAATCAATCAAAACTGAACAACTAAACTGTTAAACACAGACTCAAACATATAAACCTGATAGCAAAAAAAATCTGAAAAGAAGAACAAAACCCTAGAGTGAGTGGCAAACCAAAGTACTCATTGGCTAACTCAAATGGAAAACACATGGTAAAGTTGTCTGCAAGGACAGAAAAATAAAATCTTCACAGTGGACGTAAACTGAAAAAAGTTCAAGAAAAGAAGAAATCATACAGAAATATTCTGACTAAGGCAAGCCAGCACTTGCTCTTACAAACTAAAATGTAGAAAGGCTAAATTATGTGAAAAAAAGAGCAATATGAAAATCATGAGAAGTTTTTGGAAAACATACAAAAGAAAATATCATGAAGATGGGAAAACATATCTGACAAAAAAATCATATTTTTGTTTTGAATTCTTTGCACAAGCATAAGCAAATAAAGTTGGTGTGTGTGTGTGAGTGTGTGAAGTATCTTCATGACTAGTCTACCTGTATATTGAGACTACTGACTTCACATCAATTGCCTTAGTACTTTACATGCAACTTTGTTTGCTTATGCTTCGGTAGAGGATTAAAACAAGAATATATTTGTCAAGTATAATATATTTTATAACCAAGCAAAAAAAAAAAAACATTCTACAAACTATCTCTGATCCAAAATATTTAATTTAATAATATGGTGATTATAACTTATATATGGAAAATATGATTTATGCATTGATTTAAACTTTGAATCTTCCTGTATCTGGCTCTAACTGATGAGACTCTCAATAAAGGATAAAACTGGTCATGCTAACAACCCTTCCAATGATGCTTTTGCATTATGGAATGCAACTGATGTGAAGTCAATAGCTTCAATATATAAGTAGATTAGTTGTAAGACATTCCACGTGCAAACTTTCCTTGCTTATGCTTGGGATAAATATCAGTATAGCAAAATGATATATTTATCCTATATAAAAATTATCAAAAAGTAACATGAATTAAAAACAAAAAAAATGAGAATCAATTCAGTCTTAGCTGATGAATGTTAACTTACCATGAAAAGGAGCAAACATATCATCAGCAGCATTCACACACAGCACTGGAACTTGAATCTCATGCAGCCGTCCTCTTAAAGAAGCAGCATTATAATAATGATCAACACCTTCAAATCCAAATATTTTAGTTGTGAAACGTTCATCAAATTCACGAATTGTGCGGCTCTAAAAATAATGTCAGAACATTTCAAATTTTTTATGATAAAATCAAACAAACCAGAACATTATTCTGCATCTTCTATCATTACTTATGAATTTATTTTCAGACTTGAATATTTTACGAAATTTTTTCAGTATTAAAAAGTAGTATATATAACTTATATAACTGTGGTCTCTCTCTCTCCTGATTAACCTGCATATATATAAAAAAATATTAACTTTCCTAATCCTGCTAATAATAATAATCTTCTAACAAGATTTTAATTCATACCAGTTCAAATGTATTTGTTATCAAACTTTTTAATGAAATAGATGAGTACTTTCTATTTTTTCATATCACATCCCATTTGTCTCCATTGCAGAATTCTTAACTGGGATATGCAAGAGCTCTTGAACCTCATTCTAATGCATCTTGCATCTAATGTATGGGGAGGGCTGAAAAGTTCTGATAAGCACCTAGAGCAAAACAACTCTAAGCAACTGATAACTACAAGAAAGAACAATACTAGTAGCAGAGTTGTGAAGGTAACTTATGTTCTTATATCCTCGTATGCTCTTTCTTGTGGTTATATCAGTTGCTTTAATATCATTTTTGTTCTAAGTGTTTATCAAAACTTTCCAGCCCTTCCCCCATACTGTTAGCACCATGCATTGTTACATACACCTAGTTGACAGATCATAGCAAAGTGAGCACTCATTATTTGAACTACCTCATCAGTTTCTGACATAAGGTTACCATCTGCATTCAGTAAAGTTATTCTTTCACATTCATTCTTTATTTATTTTACTTGTGCCTTAATGATAAAATTCTTTTAGAATTCCTTTAGCCTGTGCAGCCATTTCTTTTCCTACTCTGATTTAGCTTTTCTGGCCTGTGCTTTATATATTTCATAACACCTTAGTATCACCACCACTGGGTCTGGCTCCCATTGACGAGACCTCAATAAAGGTTGAAACCAGTCTGGGTAGTGGCCCTTCCCTTGATGCATAGCATTATACATGTCCACAAGGAGATGTGCTTTACATTATGGGAGATACTAAGACAAGTAGTGATGAGAGCTTGGTCCACCTTTAACGAGAGTTGCCTCAGTCCTGAAGATACTTCAGGCACAAACTTTGTTTGCTTACACTTGGATAAAGGATTAAACTAAATTTATTATATTCAATTTGCAGTTTCTCCTCATGAATCTTTTGCTTAATAAGGCTGCACATCCATTTCACCTCCATCCTATTTATCCTTCAAACTCTGAGGACACATTCAGATAGCACCTTTTCAAAGCTTCCCATACATTGCTGATATCTTTCTCACTCAAAAGCTCATGTCATGGGCCAAAGATAGTATTCTCCTGAGTTCATAATTTTAAGTTTTATAGTTCATTATATGTATAGTTTGCTACTTTCCAGGCCAGTGTGGCATGATCACTGTCACCAACTAATGGCAAAAACAGTCACATTCTTAATTAAGATTCTAATGCCATGACCAAATCTGTTGGTCATGGCATTAGAAACTTGTTGCATGATGTGCACGTGATTATTTCAAACTATACAGCACACAGTTGAAGTGGCGGGCACACACAAATTGGTCGACGGACGCCATGGTGCCCGCGGACATAGGGTTGGGAACATCTGATCTAGAAGGTCTTCATTAAAAAATAAATAAATAAAAAAAAATGTGATATTCGGATCAAACTTTTCCATATTTTTGACATAGATAGGCAGTCATTACGGTTAGGGTGGTGAAGTAAGGCCTCAGCACTCTCTTTAAATAGGCATTTGAATTTATACCGACATCTGGTCCAAAACTTGCCTTCTACACAGATGTCGGTATAAACTCAAATGCAAATTTAACGAGAGTGCTGAAGCCTTACTTCATCACCCTAACCTGAATCTTATTGGCTGCCTATCTATGTCAAAAATATGGGAAAGTTTGATCTGAATAACACATTAATTATTATTATTTTAATGAAGACCTTCTAGATACTACATCTGTTTAATGATATCTTTAGTATGATTTTATAAATTAAGTTTTTTTTATAACATTGCAAATTATACATGTAACTATTCTGCACTCTTATGTTTACCTGTCTTCAGTGAAATGATATCATGATTAACAATATAACATCATGCAGCTCGTTCTAATTTTGAATGATCAATTGTTTGTATTCTACCTTGTAAAAAACTGTTTTCTGTCTAGTCACTGAAATATCTGACAATATATTAAATATACTTTTTTTGTGCTAACGTGTAAATAATTCTTAATTTCATGTCACAAGTTTCTCCCAAAAATAGTGTCAATTTTTCTTTTCCCCAAGTCTATGAAAATTATAGACTACTGATTCCTTATTTGTATTAAACTCACTAGCAATTCTCTGTTAACCAATATTCACTTGATATTATACATGTCAAGTTGTTTGCTAATTCAGGATTATAAGCAGTTTTTCATTCAATCATTTGTGTTGAGAATTATCTACTATACCTCTCTAAAATGCCCAAACTACAGAAATGTTTGTTTCAAACAGTCTCATCTGTATAGCTCTGTAACACTGTGTGTTTCAGTGACCTCCCTTGGCATTATAGCATAAAACTTAATACTGATCTGCTGTTCCATCCCATGGTTACTGATGGTGATGTTAGCCACAATGCAAAAAGAAATTTCCCATACAAAGACACCTAGTTTAGTGAGTTTAATCACCTAGTTTAATCGCACTTGTACTAAATTTCTAACATGCTCTGCTAGAGCAATATCAGTGTTAGATTATTTTATTTTAAAATGTTGTTGCTTTATTATTTTTATTGCAATGCGTAATTCACATTGTTTGTCAAGAGCTCATTTCTAAGGAGTAAGAATATTTAACAGTAAAGATTTTGTTTACTGGTATAAATTTTCCATGGACCAGCAATAGTAAACAAGTTTTGGGAAAAGATTAGAGAGCCAGATTCAAGGCTCAAGATAACATTACCTGATCATAGTGATTTATTCCCTTAATCTTAGGAGTGCTCTAGCTAAACAAATTTATACATACTTCTCTGCAGGCCTCATTGGTTTCCAAAAAAGTTTTCTTTTATAAACATCATAAAATTCAAATTTCAAAATATCAGCTTTTAAATATCTAATTTAATACCATATATTATCTCAATACTGGAAATGGCAGTCAACAGACTTAGCTTACAACTACAGACATATAACCTTTGTTCCATTTCAGTACTTTATAATTAATTAATCTTAAATTGATAACCAAAGCATCCATACAGAGGGTTCCAAAAATCCACTCATGCTAGTGGCAAGTGAATTTTCAACCTCGTTCTGAATGAATTCAAAATGTATAGCCTTATTTTCTTTGCATAATTTACAAATTTTATCCATTTTAAGGCATCATCTCATTCATTATCAAGTTATTTAATTACTTGCATCGCCAATGAATGTAATAAAGAAGTTTTATTTTCAACTAGGAGATAGTGTCTTATAATTAGAAATAAGTTCATTCTTTATAGACAATTTGCCTTTGCCAAAAGTTAGTTTGAACAAAGATACTCTGAAAGATACCTGTTGATATTTCCCAAATGTGAAGTAATTCCCACCTATGATACCAGATACTCTTTCTTATAAAGTGAAGCCTGCCCTGCATCTGCAGATTTGTTTTGAAATAAATAGTCAAGTGTTCTCAAACAATTTTTCAAGTCAAGTGTTTTCAAACCATTCTTATAAAAATCAGAGATACAATTCAACAACAAAAAATAAACAAACAAAAAAGTAGTAATAATAATTTAACAAGACAGATTTTCATTTTTTCCCCCCACTGCCAACTGTAATTCTCCCAACACCTTCAGGTATGCAGTAGTATTGGTGCAAACTTATTTCTACAATTCACAACATGAACTGGGTTAGTGGAATATATACCTGAACATATATGATGGAAAGGTTTTTAATAATATTAGTTAAAAAAACACAATTTTCTTGCAAAGCTGAGTTGGAAACTGGATCATGTTATTGAAATTACATCATGAAAATTTAATCTGGATCTGTTGCTAGCATTAATCATTTTATGTTGTTTTTGAAAACTTTGTCTTTCCTATTGAATTATTTTTATAGATAAGTTATATAAATTCACCCTTCATTAAGGAGAGGAATACAAATTACACTTTTTAGTTTTGTGAAGTGCAAAACTGGACAAGAAGGTAAGGAACCAGAAAATATTTAAAAAGAAATGGAAAGAGTTTTCTTGTTTCATTAACGAAAAAACAATCAAGACATGCCTTACAAGACAAATGGCTCAAGGAATTCAAGTGGTTGTACATTACGAAGACAAAGCTGCATTCTGTAACGTACAAATATATCCTGGGACTGCTGACAGAAACTGTAGGTTAGTGTAAGCCTTTAGTTCAATTTTCATTCTTTAGTTCAAAGAATGTGATGCTGACTTAACCAGAATTACTCAGGAAACATATCTCTAGCTGCTTTCCAAAGCAAGGTGGATGATAAAATGTTTGAACAAACACCTTAAGTGCCTTTTTAACACAGCCTATTAAAAATCTAAATTTAATAATCATTTACTGATTTTAAAAACATTAAAGGCCCCATTAGTAGAATAGTATCAAAATGACATGAAATGTAAAGAATCCGTTGAATTAAAACAAAAACTAGTTAAGGAAATCAGCCTACTGAGAGTCTTCTTCTACTTGCTTCTACAGATATTTCAAATGAGGAGAAACTCATCCATTATATGAGATGAATAGATAAAACCGGAGGGGGCATTTCTTTGTATAATTCCTCTCCAAAACTCAGAGTTGGAAACGGTGTGCTTACAGATGAGAGAGAGTGAAAATAAACAAGATTTGTCATGGAAGACTAGCAGGCAGTGGAACAGAAGTATCACATATGCTGAAGCAAAAAAAACCCACCGGATTAGTGGAAAAATTAAAGAGACACGCCAGACCTTATAAATTATTGCATAATATATTATTTCATATAATAATACAAATATAAATAAATATAAAAGGTGTATATGTATACCTTTTACCATAATTCATACTATGGGTGAATAAAATTTTTTTGTGACTAGTAGATTTAAGTGGTATTCTCTGTCAATACAACAGGTGTTCATCAGTAACTACTGGATATACTGCTGAAATTAATTTGTCTAGATTTACTACATAACTGTTCCCTTTGGTCAGTACAATAAAATCTGCTATATGTTAATTCATATGGAAGAATTTTTGTTTGATAATTATCAATTTTGTTTGTACCTACCGATAAAAGCAATATTAGCAATACAGAGTCCATCAAAAAAATGTATACACACTTCAGCAAAAGAAAAGACTATAAAAATTGTAATACTAAATTTATACAGACATCAAGGGATGAATATAAGTTACCTTTGACTTCTACAATTACATGAGGTGCTCAAAGTGGTTACCATTAGCATCCAGACACATATTATTATTATTATTTATTATTATGGTGAACTACTGCTTGGGCAACGTTTGCCAAAGTGTCCAGTGAAATTCACTCACAGTACCATGGGTCTCAAACTTATCACGAATACATGCAATTGTCAGACGTGTTGGAAGTTGTGTTGCAAATTCATACCTCCATTGTCGTTGAACTTCAGCAGCATTCGCAAATTTGAAATACCACTTTAAAATGGTCTTGTGTTCCTCGAACAACAATTGTACCTTGGCCATTTTGTTTGACTGTCCTTTCAGTCACATGCTGATGCTAGTATTCATGTGATTAATGACATCTTTTGAGAGAACATCATACTACACATTGCTACCATAATTCGATCCAACTTCGAAAAAAGTCCTTAGATGACATCTGTTAAAGTGTGTATACTTTTTTTTTATGGACTCTGTATTAATAAACAATTATGATTTGTGTTTATGAAGAAAGTTCAAGGGTCCATAAAAAATTCAATGCTTTTGCCCCCTCCCCCTAAATCATGAAAAAAAAAACACTTCAATAAGTATTTATTTTTATAATATATATATAACGATAACATAATAGTATGTTATCGTTAATAGTATGTTATTGTTATCAATAATTAATCAAAAACCTGATGATGATGATTATGCTTTCAAAAGGTAAGCGCCTTTTATATAAGTGTGTTACATACTAAAATTATTTTTGTCGACTGCAAAGGAAGGATATACAGGTTCAAAATCTGTTTTTTAAATAATAAAAATAAAATGAACTTTAATTAGAATAAAGAGCCAATGATAACCATGTAAAAAATTCAAAGAAAATAATAACAATAATAAAAACAAGTTCAAAGCTAGATAACAGAGGGCACACTGTAGCCTTTAAGGAACATGGAGAGTTGAGTGGATGCTTTATGTCTAATCATCACCTTCTCATAGCGAACCTCCATTAGTAGGCATCTGCTTGGATAACGAACAAATGAGAATGGGTTAATAATTTTGAACTTAACTGACCAAACTGTATTGTGTATTAGCTAATACCAAAAGCAAAATGATGGTACAGCAGAGTGAAATGTCATGTCATCCATTAAAAAAAAAAATCAGCTAACGCCTTTTTGTTCCTGCATAGGGAGTAGACGAGGCCGTTTTAGCCCTATCTAACTTTTGGAGACTGAGTGAGCAGTTAAATCACTGGTAGCCAATCAGAGATAGCTGGCCCAATGCTATCACTAATTAATCAGTACACAGTGAAGAAGATGACTAACAAGTGCTGCCATCTTGTGGTCCCTAACGCAATATTTTTAATGTCTGAAAATAGTGTGGGTTCGATGGCCAATTTTCTTGAGTTTACAGGATGAAAAACCCGCTTGCTCATGCCAGAGATCGACTAACTCGGGAACTGGTTGAGAAAAAGGCTTAGAAAATGTTCCTCTAGTCGGCAACTAGATTTGAACCTAAGTCTTTTGTCATGTGGTCAAGTGCCGTAGAATGCAAACGCCACTTCTACTGAGTTACACAGGCTCTGTCACCCATTAAAGAAAATCATTGCTGGAACAAACACCAAAATCAACATCAACAGAATTCAAGATAGGCACTATCAATCAATGGACAATAACCATTATGTTACATTCAGGCAAAAGTGGCTGGGGAAAGGAAGGAGGTAGCTGTAGTATTCAGCATTATGTAAACATGGTAATAAATTTCTTGAATGGCAGAAAATTTCAAGCAGGATGATGATATAGATTTCAAAATGGGAAATTGGACAATGAAACTTATTTGTGCCTATTGTCCCACAGAAGGCAAAGGATAGGAAATATAAAATTTTTACCAGTAGGATAAAACTATACTGCAGATACAAGAAAACCAAGTAGTTTTATTGTATCAATGAATAAGGTACAGAGACAGTTACAGTCTGTGTAATATATTTGTCAACTGAAAATGAAAACGTACTAAAATTCTTAAAAATAACTGCCAAGCAGCTTTTGGCTAAAAAATGAAAGACTAAAAACCAAACCAAACCTAAGAGATTTAGTGGCAGAGTGAAGAAAGCATTTTCTCATTCACCCACAGAGGAAAGGAGTAAGGCTGTTTGCAAGGATAGCAACATCTGAACTTTGTGGGTTACTAAATTAGTTAAACAGGCAGTCCTTTAAAAAAGAAATATCAAAAGTTCCTGGCAAGTAAATCAATAGATGATTTGAGAGAATACAACAAAAATGTAAGAAAGTACACATAATTAACACGTTCATGTCGGGACAATAGTAGCTTGCTCGCTGCAAACCTAACCACCTGGCGAAGTGAGTGAAATTACCAGCAATTTCATTCCTATATGTCTTCCGATGCACCACTTTTCATAACGGTTTCTTCGATTGTAACTAATCCTGCATTAAGGAGAGGGAATAGGTGAAAAGGAATGTTTTTCACAATATATTAAAAAACAATAATTAAAGAGAATAATATATCTGATTATTAGTAACTATATTTGATTTACTAAAAGACGTAAAGAATAGTAAATATAAGAAAGAGAAAGAATAGGTATGAATAAAAATACTTTTAGTACTGTAAAATGGATTATGAATAATTTTCATCTGTGATATTATACATGCACTTGTGTATAAATATCTTGGGATGGAGTGAAGAATACATGATCCTATAAACTCTAGACTTTCATATTTGTATTTATGATGGGCATAATTAAAAAAACAAAACTTTTGAATAGATGGAAAGGAATTTGTTTGCAAAATATAAATATAAATTTGTTTGTGAGACATTTGCAGTCTGTGTAATACATGTGTTAACAAATAGTACAATTAGAGACTACTGGAATAAAAACGTCATTACCTAATGAAACACATCCTCTGCAACAGAAAGTATGCTGCATAGACTCAAGCAAAACTGTTTGTTGTACCACCAAACACAGCATCTAACTGAAAACAATTGTCCTAACATTTGTCCAAATTTTCAATTACATGGAATAAGTGTTAGTTCAATTGCATTTGAAATTTTTGATGTCATTAAGACAGATCACAAATGCTAACTTCAAATAAAATTCTACTGGGAGAGTTGCAACTAACATGACACATAAACTTTGTGTTAGTGAGGCTGCCTGCCAGCCAGACATGGAAATGACACACAAACAAGTGACAATAAAATTTTACTGAAAGAGTTGCAACTAACATGCCATATAAAGTTTAGCCTGCCTGAATGACGTGGAAGCGGCACACAAATGGTAACGAGAAGTCCTGTTGGTATGATAAACGTGCGAAACACTTCCCAATGTGAATATGTTAAAACACAACTAACAACAGAGGACTTACTATTTTGTTTAATTCAATGTCTATTTATATTCCTATTCTTCGCAATATAAAAGCACATGGTACATATCTTTGTGTTAGACCCCATACTATTGTGATATGGAGTATATCACAAAGGTAGTGTGACAAAACATTCTGCAGTCTAGGTCTACTGAAAATCTTAGAAATGAGGGCAAGAGTAAGTATTGTAAAATGAATCAGAGATGATAAAGGTGAGAAGATGTTTTAGATGTTTGAAGCAATTACTTTAAAAGACTGTTAAATGAGTGACAGAAGGAGTGAAAGGATGGTAGTAAAAATTATTTAAGTGGAAAGCAATCAGGAATATACACCAATATTGAGAGAGAAAAGAGCAATCAGAAACGTGAAATATTGAAAGGAAGCTGGAGTAGATGATATTCAATCAGAAATACTTAAAGTTCTAAAAAATGTGGAAAAGAAACTTCAGGAAGAACAAACTAGGTTCAGACAAAACAGAGAAGGGAGAGGGTGTCAGGACCAGATTTTCACTGAGGAAAATAGTTCATATATCATGAGAATATAACAAAGATCATACTTAAATTTTGCATATCTGAAAAAAAGATATGAAAGGTCAAAAGAGAAAACTTCTTCAAAATACTAGTTATATGAGATAAACTGGACATTATTCTGACAATACAGTTGGAAGTCAGAAGTCAAATTGAAGGATGTACAGGAAGATGGTCTGATACAAAATTAGGAGTAAAACAAGGGTGCACACTACCTTCATTCTTATTCATCTATATGGATCACATCATGAAGGAAAGCTGAATTAAACTTAATATCAAAACTAACTGGAAATTCACTGAGCCTTTTTACTTCATACAGATATTACTCTCCTGAATAAATCCAGTACAAGGCTTCAGGATGTTTTAACTAACCTGAAAAACTGCAGTAAACATGAAAATCAGCAATAAAAAAAGATAAATATGAAAATACTAACTGCATTCTCAATGCAGTTCTCATAGAACAAGTTAAATACAATAATTCAGCTATGTAGGCATAATTTTCAGTGACAATGACAAATTAAATATGAAACATACAACACAAGAAAAACTGATATGGTGAGTAGTCACATATTTATAAGAGAGAAATTAGCCAAAACATAAACCCAGCTATACACAAGACAGTGTTCAATTTAATTTTATGTCTGAGTGTTGGGTTAAACATAAAAGTTAATCAATGATTAGAGACCACAGATAATGAAAATTCTGAGAAAAAATGTGGAATTAACAGATGGCATCAATGGCAAAATTATATGAAAAATGAAAATAATAAGCAACAGACACAAGTACCATTAGAATGTGTGAGCAGAGCTAATCCTTCCTTTCTCATTCTTAAACAGAATGGGAGAGAAAATGTTATATAAAAGGTATTTGATGACAAGATGGCAGGAAAAAGAGCCACAGGAAGACAAAGATCAAGGTAGTTTGATGAGTAAGAAGTGGATTAGAAGACCAAAATATAAGATCTGACAATACTGAAGGTCTGTCAAATGTATTGAAAAATGACAGACTAATCTGGAGAAAATTGTTGTTATGAAGTTAGTAATAATGTAAACTTAATCATGCAGTAGAATCAGTGCTTGCATACCCTCAAGGTGTGCACATCAGGAAATTGAAGATGATTAGGGTTTCTATCCAGGGAATTCCTGGGAAATTTTCAAATCTTTCTTGTCTCGAGTCCCAGGAAAAGCAGTTCAAGACCCGAGACATTTCATAATTTTAAATTTACAAATCTGAAACAGAAAAGTGTTGAATTTATTATACTTCTCATAAATTTTAATTTTAGTAAAATTATTATAGACAGTGGTTAAAACATTATGAATTAAAATATTTATTGATTGCAATGAACACAATGTTACTTGTTATTATATAGATCTATTTATGTTGCTTTTAAATAATATACAATAATATCAATATATGACTAATATGACTATGAATTAAGCACAATGAAATAGATATTATATTCCACTTAGCCACTCCAAGATGGTTTGTTAACAGAACTACCCCTCTTATCAGGCAGTTCTTCAGTTAAACAAATACAAATGATCACTACCAGTAGTCCATGGACTTGTATGCTGTTGATAAAGTTATTGTTTTTTATTTCTATTTTTAAATTTTGATCACATTTGATAAATTAATAAGATAAAATTATTTATAATTTTAATTTTTATTAATTTTATAATTTTAATATTTTCATTTTAGTTTAAAAATGAAAATAAATCAAGCTGATGTTTAGAAATACTTTAAGAAATGTAAAAATGGGGAACTGACTCAGCGCAATTATTATCCAGAGCAAATTTCATGTAAGGGATTGAACACTAGACAGACACTTAGAACATATACAAGAACTATATTTTAAAAGTGATGAGAGAACAGAACCTTTAAGTAGCTGCAAAAGATTTAATGTTGATCAGTTAATTTTAAACATTTGTAAATCAACAAAGCTAAGTGAGATCTCATCTGGATTGGCTGCTGAAGATGGAATCTTGATTTCAACAACTGCCAATAGTTCTTTTATATGTAAATACATTTCAAAGCAGAATAATACATTACCAAAGAATCAATCAGATCTCTCAAAGTTCATTTTGAAATATGAACATAAGAGCAAATATCAAAAATTAAAGAATTAATAGAAAGATTACTATTTTAGTCTTACTTTGGATTAGAGGACCAGTATTGAAAATGAAAGATATTTCAGTACTAGTGTTCATTCAGACGAAGCAAAATTATTTAACTTAGGATTAGTACGTATAATCAGAAAAATGTTCAACTGATATTCAAAATATTGTAGCTATAATGACAAATGGAGTGAGGGTGATGCTGAAATTTGAATGTGAAAGCTTAGTTGAAAAGTTACTTAAAAAATGAATACATTCAAAATATTTTTTTTCCACATAATTTACACTTTTTTCCCCTTAAAACATCTCATTTGCTGTCAAGAAGCTATATCTCTAGAGAGTTGGAAAAAATTCCCGAATTTTAAATGAAATCTGAAATCCTTCATTTGAATACTACAGTTTCCTCTCAGAATCAGCCAGCCTGGTTGACAGAGTGGTTAGCGTATCTGCTCTCTAGCCAAGGAGCTGTGGGTTTGAATCCTGCAAAGGCCATGGATGTTTATAATTATGCTACTAACCGTTTACCATTAAAAAAAAAAAAAAACTTAGAATCACCAAAACAGTGGCAGTTTTAGTTATCATTTTTTTCTGATAGTCATAATGTAAGCCAGTCATCTTCACTTTTTCATAGAAATTAAAAACCTAACCAGCCATATTTGGGATGCTTAAGAGTCAAAGCTGTAAAACTGAGAGGAGACCTCTACATAGCCTTCAAAGGAATGCAGAGAATCGACCAGGGCTTCTGACCTAATGTCCAATCCGCACCTTCTCGTGGTGCACCCTGTTAGGCATTGACCTGGATACTGAACAAACGAGGATGGGCTGGCAATTTGGGATTTAGCCGACCAAATTGTATTCTTATTGGCTTAAACCAAAATACAAAATGATGGTACATGACAAAATTTCATGCCGGCTGGGGCGTCGTCCAATTAAACAAGACCCCCGTTGTTTTCGCCAGGGAACCAGGGCGAACAGCGAAAAGTCAGCTACTGGAACAAATCTGAAAACAAACCCCAACTCAACATCACCAAAGATCGGTACTATCAACGTAAGAAGCCGTAATGGCAAAGAAATGGAGCTAGCTGAGGAATTAGATAAGTACCAGATCGACATAATAGGGGTGACTGAAACAAAAAAAGACACAAAAACTGATGAGATCTTTCTGAGCAATAGATACAAAATGTTATACTCAGACAATGACAATCAAGGAAACGAAGGAGTAGCCATAGGTATTCAACACTAAATAAGATGCTAATGAACTGGTTACTACTAACATCTAATTCCAACATAAAAATGTGCACAAATTCACATGGAGAGAAGAGGCAAGGAATAAGAAAAGTCTCATTGACTATGTTATTGTTGATAGTGTTGTTTTCTCCCTGTTGCAGGACACCAGAGTGTACAGAGGATTTGAAATTGGAAGTGATCACTATTTAGTCTTGAGCAGAAAAAATTTAATTTCATATTCAAAAGAAGAACATGTAAGAAAGTTTTAAAGCGAATAAAAGTTGAGCACTCTCAGATGTGAACTGTAGACTAAAATACACAAATATGATTAAAGAAAAAATGAAAGAGTTTGAGAACAGAAACCAAACCTTGGAGATTCAGTGGCAAACCTTGAAGAAAACCCTGATTGATTCATCCAGAGAGGCATGTGGTGAGGTTGTCTGCAAGGATAGAAAAATCAGAACTTCATGGTGGACACAGAAAGATAAAGAGGCAGTGAAGGAAAAGAAGAAAGCATATCAAAGTTCCTGGCAAATAAGTCAGCTTGTGCTGTTAGAGAATACAGAGAAAAATGTAAGAAAGCTAAACACTGTGTAAAACTAGCTGAACGAAAGTCATTGGAAGACACTGGTAAGAACATAAAAAATAAATGTGAAGAAGGTAGCAAGATATTCTGGAGGTTTTTGAAGAAGCTAAGAAATGGAGGAAAGAGTGCTGTAAAAGGAATTAAAGATAATAGAGGTGACACAAAAACTGGAGAAAAAGATATCCTTGAAGTATGGAGTACCTACTTTGAAAAATTGCTAAATGAAACAAGCAGTGATAGCAAAGTGGTAAAAAACACCCAATAGGCATGCAGTCAGGAATACATATCCATACTTGAAATAGTAAAAGTTATCAAAGTTGCCTTTCCACATTTCCACTTGAAATATGGAAAGGCAACAGGAGTAGATGATATTCAACCAGAAATGCTGAAGTATGGTGGTATAAAAGTCTTACAGTGGCTGCACTGCATAGTTCAGAAAGCCTGGACAGAGGGGTGAATTCCTGATGATTGGAGAAGAGCTCTCATAGTACCCATATATAAAAACGGAAATAAAATCCAATGTGAAAATTACAGAGGTATTTCCTTACTCAGTGTGCCTGGTAAGATTTATGCAAGTATAGTTGAGAAATGGTTGAGAAGAATTGTGGAAGAAAAGCTTGGTGAAGAACAAGCTGGATTCAGGCCAAATAGAGGCTGTCAGGATCAGATCTTCACTTTACAACAAATAGTTGAAAAATCATGAGAATATAACAAAGATCTGTATTTAAGTTTTGTCGATCTAGAAAAGGCATATGACAAGGTGCCAAGGGAGAAACTATTCAATACCCTACAGTTACATGGTGTCAATGGGGCATTATATCAAGCAATCCTTAGTCTTTATTTGAGTTGTAAGTCAGCAGTTAGAATTGAAGGAAATACAGGAAGATGGTTTAATGTTAAATCTGTTGTCAGACAAGGATGTATATTATCCCCACTGTTATTCATTATCTATATGGATCACATTATGAAGGAAAGTGGTATTAATCAAAATTGGAGATGTTAATGTCAGCTCTTTGCTTTATGTGAATGATGTTATACTTCTAAATAAATCTGCTACAAGTCTGCAAGATTCCCTGATTAAACTGAATAACTGCTGTAATAGATATGGTATGAAGGTCAGCAATAACAAGACAAAGACAATCAAAATAGGCAGAAGCATTGAAAATGTCAACTGCATTATGAATGGAGAACCTGTGAAACAAGTAAAAACATTTCAGCTGCTTAGGCACGATTTTTAGTGAAGATGGTAAATTAAATATGGAAATTGACAACAGAATCAACAAAGCTGGTATGGTAGGAAGTCAGTTGAATAAATTCATTTGGAATAAGAGAGAAATTAGTCGGAACACTAAATTAGCTGTATACAAGACAGTGTTCAAATCAGTTTTAACTTATAGATCTGAGAGCTGGGTCAGAAGTAAAACACTTGACCAAAGACTAGAGACTGCAGATATGAGAATCCTGAGAAAGATTAGCAGTATGAACAAATGGTATCAATATCATATGGCAATATCATATTAAAAAAGAGGATATTAGGAAAGAACTTGACATTGTCTGCATCCAGGAATGCATTAGCAAAACAAGTGTTCTCTGCAGGTCGGCAGGAAAATGACCCAGAGGAAGACCGAGATATAGGTGGATCGATACTGTAAAAAGTGCCTCCCAAAATTATGGATGCCAAGGCCCCCTTTGGAAAAATTAAAATATTTCACGGCTCCCATCGAAAAAAAAATTGTAATATAGAATAATTATTGGATTTATATTCAATACAATTTATATTCAAGATTTTGCGATTGTAATCTTTTTTTGTGTTTCTTATCAATATCTTTGAAGAAATGAAACTTATATGAATAAGAATATATTTACTAATGTTGATTAATCGCCAAAATATGCAAGAAGCATAATTTGTAAACCAACATCAATGTGTGATTTTTTCCATTAAAATATAAAAAAAAAAACAAATAAGAAATAATAAAAATTATATACATTTATTTTAAGATTAAAAAAAAAATCTACTTAGTCTTAAAACATTTTAAATTTGTTTTCATTATTTCACGGCCCCCAGTTTGGGAAGTGCTACTTTAGATAATAGAAATATAAGATCTGATAATGTTGGAGTCTTGACAAGTAACAGACTGATTTGGAGGAAAATTGTAGATAGGAAGTTAGTAATGATGTAAATTTTACATGTAGCACTATCATATCTTGTACACCCCCTTGAGGGTACATGGCAGGAATTTGATGATGACCTATCATATCCCCCCCCCCCCCCCCAACAGTTGTTCTATCATCATTGTTATAACAGTTGATAACTTTTAAAAGTTTTCCTCTCTATATGAAAGACTCCATAAATATCTGCTTTTGAGTTCCAAAAATCTCATTTCTTACAGCAACATTATAGGGATCTTTTCATTGCACACATGCTCCACTAAGCAATATACTTCTGTTTTCATTTTAGTCATCATCATTATCATTATAAATATGAGACCTCCAGGGAGTCAAGAATTCATCGAGGGAGACTGTAAGTTACCTAACCCAGCTATCATACTTTCCCTTAAATTCATTTACACTAGATGCACTTACTCGCTGCTTTCTGGGAGAAAAACCTAGCTCTTACCCCTTTCTTGACTGAGAACAACCTTAACTTCCATAGATGCCCCCCCCCCCATGTTCTCTCCCCACCTTCCATGTAATGAAAAATTTCATCATTTGAAATGCTATAACATCCATTCAAAAGTTTATAGACCCATATCACCCCTCTTTCTCCTATTAACCAGAGTCTGCAATCCACATACTTGCAATCTGTCCTCATAATCTAAATCCCATAATCCAGGTATAATCTTTGTAACTCTTTTTTGCACCCTTTCCACAGCTTCTTTATCTCCTTGGAACCCGGGAGACCAAATATACGCACAGTAATCCAGGTGTGATTTTATCAAAGCCTTATAAAGAGGCAAAATTACTTCCTTATCCTTACATGTCAAGGTTTGCTTCAACATAGCAATTATCCTCTGAGTTGTATTTGCAACTTTTGCTATGTGACCTTTGAACTTTAAATTCTTATCCATCAATACACCAAGATCTCTTGCCTCTTCAGTTTCTTGTAGCATAACCCCGCTAATATAATATGCTGCTGGAACTATAATCACGCCAAAGCGCATAACTTTACCCTTACTAACATTAAACTGACAGCCATTTTCGTTTGTCCAGATTTCCAGTGTATTGAAATCATTTTGTAATTGCTGAAAATCAGTAGCATCCCTGATTGCCCTGCCAATCTTCGCATCATCAACAAACAATTGCAAATCTGATGATAGACCCCGCTTGGTGTCATTAATGTATAGATTGAACAATAATGGCCCAAGGACTGAACCCTGAGGTACACCACTGGTTACCTTAAATCTGGCAGCTTCACACCCACTGTATACTACTTTTTGATATCTGTCTCTCAACCATTCCCTGATACAAGTCAACAGATTATATTCCAATCCCATATTCTCCAGTTTACACAACAGCCTATCACGTGGTATCCTATCAAATGCTTTAGAAAAATCCAACATTATCATAGTGTATCCATTCCCTTTATCCAACTCAGATGTAACATTGTTATAAAATATGAGTAAATTGCTAAAACATTACCTTTAGTAAACCCATGCTGTTCCCTGCAGAGTATATAGAGGGCTTGTCTACCCATTTCTGTATGCGAGTTCTTATCAACTTCTCTAAAATCTTCACTACCACACCAGAGATACTAATAGGTCGGTAGTTAGACACATCACTTTTTGCACCACCCTTGTGCAATGGAACTATCATACATTCATTCCATTCCTGATCTGAGACTCAAATTATACAAATGTGTGAAAGGCCTAGCCAATTCAGCTGAACATTCCTTTAGCAAATGGGCTGATATTTCATCTGTCCCTATTGACAAATTCTTATCCAGGTTATGTAAGAGTTCTTCAAACTCATTTTCATGAACTTCTAACTCTTCATCCAATGTAATAGTATCATTGTGCACCATGCTACATACAGCTGATTGATACATCTTAGCAAAGTGAGCACTCATTAACTGAACAATCTCATTAGCTTCCGACACTCATGTACCATCTGCATTCAATAAAGTTAGTCTTCCACATTCATTCTTTCTTTTGCTTGCGGCATAATGATAAAATTCTTTTGGATTGCGCTTAGCTTGCATGGCCAATTTATTTTCATACTCCATTTTAGCTTTTCTCACATATAGTCATGATGCAATAAAAAAAAAAAAAAATGAGTCATCATTACATGTTATCATCAGAGTGCTTTATTTGAAAACAGTAAATCTCACACACTTGAAGTATGTGAGAAAACAAGTATGCATATCATATATGCATGAAATTAAATTGCAGTTATTATTTCCAATAAATAAATTTAATTCAATATCAAACTATTAAGTATGCATGGCAAATGTAATAGACAATCTAATCTTTAAAAAAATTCACTTTTCTTACAATAGAATTTCATATTACAAAATAAACCGATAATTCTAAACACAAAAATCAAATTAGCACAATCTGACTAAATACTGTAGTATATCTAATATACACTATCTCCCAATAATTGTCTGGACACCCTATTATTTGAAGTTATGGAACATTCCAGGTTTGTTAATAACATAAAAACCAGCATACAGATAGTAGGAAGCAGTAGTTCATTGTAACAGTTGAATACAGATGGTATGGCAATACGAAATGAATTCAGTGACTTCGAGAGAGGTGTCATGTCCATATGTACCATTGCTGCTCAACTGGAGTATCCAAAATCAATGGTTGGCGATATAATCAACAAATGGAGATGTTCAGCATGAAAACACCCAGGGTGGATGCCAAAAATAAGTGACAAGGACAAGAGGACATTAAAATGGGTTGCAGGCAAAAAAACAGCTAAAATTGGCAAAGACCATCGATGATGAGCGAGTCCAGAGTGCCAGTAACACCATGGCGAGCACTAATACTCTACAAAAAGAACTCCCTTTACTGGGTTTTCACGGAAGAGGAGCAGCAGCAGCACACAAACCAAACATCACAACAATGAACAAGTCGACTCATCTGGCCTGGTGCAAAGAGCATTTGAACTGGATAATTGACTAGTGGAAAACAGTTACTCTAGAGCGATGAATCAAGGTTCACCTGTTTCCAGTCTGATGGCAGGGTGTGGAGGCAATATGATGAACGCTTGTTACCACAGTTGGAAGTTTTTTTATTTGTATAGGTAAATATGACTTCTCCATTGCTTCCACCTTAGTATCACCACCTCTGGGCCTGGCTCTGGCTCCCACAGATGAGACCTCAATAAAGGTCGAAACCAGTCTGGATAGTGGCCCTTTCCTTAATGCATAGCATTATACATGTCTGCAAGGAGATTTGCTTTGCATTATGGGAGATACTAAGGTGAGAAAACAAGTATGCGGGTTTGTTCATCAAACCAGCAAACTCTCATCACTCCTCGTTTGATGAAGAGTGATGAGAGCCTGGTCCACCTTTACTACGAGTTGCCTCAGTCCTGAAGATACTTCAGGCGCAAACTTTGTTTGCTTACACTTGGATAAAGGATTAAACTAAATTTATTATTGTTACCACAGTGTGTTGTACCCACACTAAAGTTTGGTGGTGGAGGAGTAATGGTGCGGGACCACTAGTTATTGACCGTGGTTCCATGAAGGCAGCTCAGTACTTTGATATTTTGGATAATCAGGTGTGACCTACACTGTGGAGTTTTTATGGAATGGACCCGTGTTACTATCAAAATGACAATGCTCCACACCACAAAGCTGCAGCTGTTATGGAATGGTATGAAAAGATGAGTGTTAAACGAATGACCTGGCCTGCACAGAGTCCTGTCTGTCCTCAACGCCATTGAACACTTCTGAGAAAAATTGGAGAAGCAACTGAGGTCCAGGGCAGCACATCCTTGATCTTTCGCTGAACTCAGTGCTGCTCTGATGGAATAATGGAGACAAATTTCACCTGATGTCTGCTGCACATTGGTGGAAAGCCTCTCTCAAAGGATGTAGGAGGTGATCAAAGCCAAAGGTGAACATACCCGATATTAGGGTTCACCTGCTGCTATCAACTGTAAATTGCTAAACTGTCTGGACAATTCTTTCTTTTAGGCTTGCACGGTGATCCGAATGCATTTTTGGAAATTATGGAGACAACTACCGTGTTTGAATAAAAACTTTAGTTTACTATTACTAAAATTTTACAATTCGACGTTTCGACCTTTATGTTAAGGTCATCTTCTGGAGCGTACAAATATACACAGGAAACAAGCTATACTACAATCATACTGGTTCGTTAAAGACACTGACTAACCGCTACCACAATTGTTGGCCTGACCTCTGGTGGGGAAAAAAAAAAAAAAAAATTATTATACATCAACGCTAAAGTCCTATTATTTGTGTTGTCTACTATATACATATATTAACATTATATTAACATCATTCCAGCCAGTTGGAGTGGAATGGTTTCTAATAATAGCAGATTGGCTAGAGTCCTGACTTGTGTTGAATCTTTCAAATTAGGTTGGCTGAATGTGTGCCATCCAGATCCTTGGAATTTTCATACCATCTTTATTGTTGATATTTGGGTGGTTTATCAGGATTTCGCAGGATTCTTTAAATTTTCTTTCGTACCATGTTTTTGTACGGTGTAGGGAGCAGGTGCTTTTCCAGTTGATTTGGTGTAAGGTGTTGAGTGCGTGGTCTGAGAGGCCTGCTTCACCATAATGGTTATATTTAATGTGTCTAATGTGTTCTTTTTTGCGTATAGGGATTGTCCGTCCTGTTTCACCAATGTACGGCAAGTTACAGGTGCAGCGGATGCAATAGACTCCAGGATGTGCTAATGGGAGGAGAGGGTCCTTAGAGGATCTGAATATGGTTTTAAGTTTAGTGGGTGGTTTAAAGGTGGCATTAAGGGTATAATGTTGTAGGATTCTGTTGATTTTTTCTGATAACCCTTTAATGTATGGGATGGCTATGGTTTTACTGTAGTCTAGATTAGTTTTTGTTGTGGTTTTATAGAGTATTTTATTGTTATAAAATTTTTGTTATAGCCATTGTTTATGAATGTGTCACTAATGATTTTTAGTTCTTGTTTCAGGGCCTGCTGGTTAGAGCAAATAGTTGTGGCTCTGTTTTTAAGGGTGTTTATGACTCCATATTTTTGTGCTGGGTGGTGATATGAATTCGCATGTATGTATTGGCCCGTGTGTGTCGGTTTTCGGTAGACCGTGAAGGATAGATTGCCTGAAGGAAGACGTGTAACTAGTGTGTCTAGGAACGGGAGCGAATTTTGGTTTTCGATTTCGATGGTAAATTGTATGCGTTCGTGTTGTTTGTTTAGCTGGCTGAGGAATGTGCTTAGCGTTTGTCGACCGTGCGGCCAGATCGCGAACACGTCGTCAACGTATCTGAGCCAGATTGTCGGTCGAAGCGTGGCGGAATCAAGAGCCCTTTGCTCAAAGGTTTCCATGTAGAAGTTCGCGATTGGGGGGGATAATGGTGAGCCCATGGCCGTACCTTCCTTTTGTAGGTAGAATTTGTTTTGCCACACGAAGTAACCGGACTTTAGTACGTGGGCAAAGAGGGCCGTAATGTCGGGCGGAAATTTGTTCTGTATTAGGAGAATTGTGTCATTGATGGGGACATTAGTGAAAAGGGCAGAAACGTCAAAACTGACTAATGAGTCGTCTTTGTCGAGTGTTATGTTTTTGATTATGTTTATAAAGTGTTGTGTGTTTTTTACGTAGGAGGGGGAATGACCTACCAACTCCTTGAGTGTTGCCGCTAATTTCTTGGCTAGGTGGTAATTGGGACTGTCTATTCCTTCCACTATTGGTCGAAGGGGCACATTTTGTTTGTGTATTTTCGGAACCCCATATATTCTGGGGGGTGCGGGCGCTGCAATCGCTATGGTAAGCTAAAGATTCGTATTTCTCTTCTGATCAATCGGCTGGCCTTTTTAAAGAGATGCAGAGACAATAACCTCATTCCGATCTGCATCAGGCTAAAAAAGAAATTTACGTCCGCTAAGGCACTTCGTATCTATGACCGCACAGAAAAAGCAATGCTTAGGGAACAGATCCAAACATTTGTCGACCGTGCGGCCAGATCGCGAACACGTCGTCAACGTATCTGAGCCAGATTGTCGGTCGAAGCGTGGCGGAATCAAGAGCCCTTTGCTCAAAGGTTTCCACGTAGAAGTTCGCGATTGGGGGGGGGGATAATGGTGAGCCCATGGCCGTACCTTCCTTTTGTAGGTAGAATTTGTTTTGCCACACGAAGTAACCGGACTTTAGTACGTGGGCAAAGAGGGCCGTAATGTCGGGTGGAAATTTGTTCTGTAGTAGGAGAATTGTGTCATTGATGGGGACATTAGTGAAAAGGGCAGAAACGTCAAAACTGACTAATAAGTCGTCTTTGTCGAGTGTTATGTTTTTGATTATGTTTATAAAGTGTTGTGCGTTTTTTACGTAGGAGGGGGAATGACCTACCAACTCCTTGAGTGTTGCCGCTAATTTCTTGGCTAGGTGGTAATTGGGACTGTCTATTCCTTCCACTATTGGTCGAAGGGGCACATTTTGTTTGTGTATTTTCGGAACCCCATATATTCTGGGGGGGCGGGCACTGCAATCGCTATGGTAAGCTAAAGATTCGTATTTCTCTTCTGATCAATCGGCTGGCCTTTTTAAAGAGATGCAGAGACAATAACCTCATTCCGATCTGCATCAGGCTAAAAAAGAAATTTACGTCCGCTAAGGCACTTCGTATCTATGACCGCACAGAAAAAGCAATGCTTAGGGAACAGATCCAAACAGCCCGCCGAAACCTAGCTACAACACAAAATCTAGTTTCTGAATTACAATTAGAACTATCGAACTATGTTAACCAAGACATTCTACAAACACTTGAAAGAATTACTGACAATTCGGCCAAGCATACCCTGGAAAAGAACAAAGAAAAACTCGAGAGAAAATTCCACAGGTTGAAACAACGGCAAAATATGGCGGCCAATCAGAGGACTTCCTCCCTGAGAAACAACAATGAACAACAAACAAGGGAGACAAGGAGCGACCAACCATCGACAAGCAAGAACCATGTGATCAACTTATCAAGCCACACCCTGAACAACGGCGAACTCACGCTGCTGAATAAAGGACTGAACTACGCAATAGCGCCTAAAAAGGTAAACAAATTAGATTTTATCTACCACATTGAAAGAGGCATCAGATCCCTACCTAACAACATAGCAGACAAAATACGACTAGAAACCAATAATGTCCTAAATACCAAGAAAACCATACAGAATAACCTGACTAAAACAGAATTAGCAGCAATTAAATCGTTAAAAGCCAAACAAAACATAATAATAACGAAAGCTGATAAAGGCAGTGCCACTGTTGTCCTTGACAGGTCAACATACATACTGCAAATGAACCAACTAGTAGCCGATAACAACACATATAAAATGGTAAATTATAACCCAACAAAGAGGATAAAGGACAAAACAGAAAAACTATTAAAGTCCGTCACTTATTGGCCACCAGAAACAGTTAAAAAACTCAAACCCCACTACGCCCGCCCCCCCAGAATATATGGGGTTCCGAAAATACACAAACAAAATGTGCCCCTTCGACCAATAGTGGAAGGAATAGACAGTCCCAATTACCACCTAGCCAAGAAATTAGCGGCAACACTCAAGGAGTTGGTAGGTCATTCCCCCTCCTACGTAAAAAACACACAACACTTTATAAACATAATCAAAAACATAACACTCGACAAAGACGACTCATTAGTCAGTTTTGACGTTTCTGCCCTTTTCACTAATGTCTCCATCAATGACACAATTCTCCTACTACAGAACAAATTTCCGCCCAACATTACGGCCCTCTTTGCCCACGTACTAAAGTCCGGTTACTTCGTGTGGCAAAACAAATTCTACCTACAAAAGGAAGGTACGGCCATGGGCTCACCATTATCCCCCCCAATCGCGAACTTCTACATGGAAACCTTTGAGCAAAGGGCTCTTGATTCCGCCACGCTTCGACCGACAATCTGGCTCAGATACGTTGACGACGTGTTCGCGATCTGGCCGCATGGTCGACAAACGCTAAGCACATTCCTCAGCCAGCTAAACAAACAACACGAACGCATACAATTTACCATCGAAATCGAAAACCAAAATTCGCTCCCGTTCCTAGACACACTAGTTACACGTCTTCCTTCAGGCAATCTATCCTTCACGGTCTACCGAAAACCGACACACACGGGCCAATACATACATGCGAATTCATATCACCACCCAGCACAAAAATATGGAGTCATAAACACCCTTAAAAACAGAGCCACAACTATTTGCTCTAACCAGCAGGCCCTGAAACAAGAACTAAAAATCATTAGTGACACATTCATAAACAATGGCTATAACAAAAATTTTATAACAATAAAATACTCTATAAAACCACAACAAAAACTAATCTAGACTACAGTAAAACCATAGCCATCCCATACATTAAAGGGTTATCAGAAAAAATCAACAGAATCCTACAACATTATACCCTTAATGCCACCTTTAAACCACCCACTAAACTTAAAACCATATTCAGATCCTCTAAGGACCCTCTCCTCCCATTAGCACATCCTGGAGTCTATTGCATCCGCTGCACCTGTAACTTGCCGTACATTGGTGAAACAGGACGGACAATCCCTATACGCAAAAAAGAACACATTAGACACATTAAATATAACCATTATGGTGAAGCAGGCCTCTCAGACCACGCACTCAACACCTTACACCAAATCAACTGGAAAAGCACCTGCTCCCTACACCGTACAAAAACATGGTACGAAAGAAAATTTAAAGAATCCTGCGAAATCCTGATAAACCACCCAAATATCAACAATAAAGATGGTATGAAAATTCCAAGGATCTGGATGGCACACATTCAGCCAACCTAATTTGAAAGATTCAACACAAGTCAGGACTCTAGCCAATCTGCTATTATTAGAAACCATTCCACTCCAACTGGCTGGAATGATGTTAATATATGTATATAGTAGACAACACAAATAATAGGACTTTAGCGTTGATGTATAATAATTTTTTTTTTTTTTTTCCCACCAGAGGTCAGGCCAACAATTGTGGTAGCGGTTAGTCAGTGTCTTTAACGAACCAGTATGATTGTAGTATAGCTTGTTTCCTGTGTATATTTGTACGCTCCAGAAGATGACCTTAACATAAAGGTCGAAACGTCGAATTGTAAAATTTTAGTAATAGTAAACTAAAGTTTTTATTCAAACACGGTAGTTGTCTCTATAATTTCCAAAAATGCATGTCTGGACAATTATATGCTACTATAATTATAGTCAACACATGCATTAGCTTAGTGTAATTAAATATGTGAAAATTGTACACAATGCAGATTATTTTTAATATTGTTATTTAAAAAATACAATTACCTTGCGAATACAAGTCAAAGACTGAATCATGTGACAGTGCATGGTGAAAAGTGACTCTCCCCACATCAAATGCTACCTACTTTGTTGTCGTGAATTTTATTATTTGTCTTCCCTTTGTTCATGGATAATTCACTCTTCATTATGAACAACGAATGGAAGAAAACACAAATTGAGTTGTGATGTTGTGGTGTACATTTTAAAGACACATCAAACAAAAGCCTATAGCCTGTGTAGCTCAGTAGAAGCAGCATTTGCACTCTCCAGCGGTTGACTGCATGAAGCAAGGCTCATGTTCAAACCTAATCGCTGAACATTTTCTAAGCCTTTTTTCGACCAGCTCCTGAGTCAGTCGATCTCTGGCATGGACAAACAGTTTTTTTCTCCCAGAAACTCTGGTTTTTCGTTCCATAAACTCAAGAAAATAGGCCATCAAACCCACAAACTATTTTCAGACATTAAAAATATATGTTAGGGACCATGAGATGGCAGCACTTGTTAGCCGTCTTCTTCACTCCATACCGATTAATTAGTGATATCCTTCACTAATTAATCGGTATGCATTAGTCTCCAAAAGTCTGATAGCATTAAAACAGCCTGACCTACTCCCAATTGGGAACAAAATGGCATTAGCTGATTTTTTATTTTTTTTTATTTCTGTATATTTACATGTAATGTATAGTGAAAATTAAAGAATGTATTACTTTGTTTTGTCAACTTAGGATTTAGATTTTTTTTTACATCACATATAACAATATTTATATAATGTAAACCAATATCATTTTTCAAAACAATGCTGTCCTTCTGTTTAAAAAGGAAGACATTTAACCAGTGTATACTTCCAGTCATCACATATGGTTGTGAAACTTGGTCACTAACAAAAGCACTGGCAAATAAACTGACAACAACTCAAAGAAAAATAGCGAGGCTGATGCTAGGCATCACATTAAAAGATAAAAAGCGAAACACCTGGATAAGAAGCCGGACTCACATCACTGACATCATTCTTCACCATAAGCGACTAAAATGGAAATGGGCCAGACATCTATCCAGGAGAGAAGATGAGTGATGGACCACTATACTAATGAACTGGATTCCAAAAGAAGGGAAACGAGGCCAAGGACACCCTAAAAGAAGGTGGAGTGATGAACTGTCAAAATTTGTTGGGAAAAATTGGTCAACCATTGTCAAGAACAGGAGGAGGCCTTCATCCAGCAGTGGACAGAAAATGGCTGAAAAGAAGAATCTTGGGCGAGTAAATTTTTTCTGGCTAGTAGATTTGCATTGCATTTCTAGACCCTTGATTGAGCACATGAAAGAGAGGACTGCATTTGGATAGGATTTTATTAGTGAGAGATCACTTATGATGCATAGGAGGAAGAGAGTAAGCAAAAAGAACAGATCTCTGGGGCCTCCTGCAGTGGTAGAAAAATCTCAAGAGAGGACGCCAACTATTTAACATGACAGGCAGTGGATACAGAGAGAGAGAAATTTGTCAATTACAAAGGATGGAAGGCAAACCAGAAAACAGCAGTTTGTTGACCAGGCCTCTGAGATAAGAATGCCTGAACAGAATCGCCAAATCTCTACTGTCTCCAAAGACAGAACTGATATTGATCATTGCCAATTTAATTGGCAAGTTTCCAGGTAATAAAGAAGCTGTAAATGCTCTCTATTATTTTAGAGAACTAAGGCATGAAGAATAGGTCAATAGCTTAATAGAAGTTACCCCCCCTTTTTTTTTAAATAGATTGAACATACTTGTTTGTATGTTGGTATTGATGCCAATCCCAATGCCCTGTCAAGTATGACAGGGCGTAGAGATGATTTAGAATAAGTTGGTTCCAGACCAAGACATTTAAGTATAATATTTAGTTGCAGAATAACATGAGATCAGAAGACTTGCTTTGGTAGTGAAATTTGATTATTTGCAGATCATTTCCACTATGATGGAAATGAAGGAGAGCAACCATGCTAGAATGTAAATTCCATGTTTTTTGGCAACATTATGATGGTGCCACCTGGATAGGTGGTGTGTGCATGTACACGTACAAGAGATAGAGGTGAAAGAATAGGTAAGTTGGTTAAAGTTTAATGTTATGAAGGTAATGTATTATGTCTGTTTACTCACTTATTGTACAAATGTCTGATATTTGTAAAATAGGCTAGGTTTTTTTTTTTTTTTTTTTGCATTTAGTCCTACAAAAAACAGACGAATTTATAAGATGTTTTCTGTTTTATTTTATTTATCACTTTGCCAGATTTTGGTAACTTTAGTTTGGTGAATGAGGCCTGAGTTTTTGTCTGAAGATGTTTGTGATGTGTCCATTTTTTTTTATTTTTATTTTTTTAAATTGAACTTCCTTGGAATTTACCAGAAAACAAAAGCTTAAACAGTTAATTGGCATTTCAAATTATGAGGGATGAAAGCCATTCATGCTGTTAACAATTGTTTCTGTAATGCTATTTAAGAAACTGTTGTGATGACAAAAGTGGAAACAGTAGTCTAATAATATAAAAAAAGAGAAGTTCTAAAAATAATCCCACTTGGCACTTAGTCTGAAGGACACAAGGCTGAGAGAAGAATACTCCATAAGAGAGGAAATTTGCACAAGGTTATGATTTGAGTTACATACAGGAAACTTGACCTCATATCTGTGGATGAACTGGTGAGTAAATGAATGATAAATGAAGCTGTGAACAATAAAATCACAGATAATAAACTCCCTGTTTATGCTGTAGTTGGAATGTAGAAAAATCAAGCTTCAGAGATAAAAAGATGATGCACAATGATCAGAATTTGGAAGAGACAAAGACAGCAAATAAATGTCACAGAATGGGACAAGGAAACCTTGAGCCAAAGAAAATAAAAAGAAATAGAACTATGTGGAATTATCCTGCATGGAACACCGATTGCACCAATTTAGAAGTATCACCACTGTGATGGAAGGAATCATATATAACTTGGACTGTTGCAGTCTCAAGTTGAATTTCAGTGAAAACAGGAGAGCCAAGTTTGGATGTGTGTAAGTGGTGATATACATCATTTAGTGTTCATTTATATGAGAAATATATTGACAATGTGGGGTGTTTTATTCAACTCTCATTATACCAAATCTCAGTACAATCAACCTCATTATACCAAAATTTACTATAGTGAAAGTGGACTTCAGAATAGCACATTATGCCTAGAAGGATGGTATTTTCACAGCTAACCAACCCAAGCCTAATGCTATTCTAAAACACAATTCACTATAATAAATTTCCTGTGATCCCTAAGAGTTTACTATAAGAAGAATTGATAATTAATTGCTTTGCTTTTTATGACTGCTGTTGGAGAACAATTTATGATCAGAATACTAGATACCGTCTGAATAAATACCTAAGAGTATTGCTCTTCTCAAACATGACCTTTAATAAAGTAGTACAAATGTTCATAATGGAATGAATCTATTCTTTCTAATGCAAACAATGTATGCATTAGAAAGAACAGCTGTTCTAATTCAGTATGTTAATGTAGTCCAACTGTAATTTTACTACTTGAAGATTTGTTTATTGAAAAATCATTATAGCTAAAATCACAAATTTTTATACACTGCATTTTTAAACTGGGGTTGCTTATTGGGCAAACATAAATAAGTGGGAAGAGATCCTAATATAGCTAGTAAGGAATGCAGAGAACTGATAGTAACTTCTGACAATGTCCAATCTCACCTTGTGGTGTATCCCATTACAAGATATCTACAGGGATACTGAATGAATGAGGATGAGCTGTTTGGCAATTTGGGACTTTTAAGCTGACCCAAATTCTATTCTATATTCACTTAAACATGGAACAGCAGGAATTCATGTTGGAGGTTTAATGGAATATTATTAGCACTGAGAAAGGATTAAAACTAATTTTAATGCTTCCAATATTTCGTCTCAGTCACAGAGACATCTTCAGGGATTACAAATAACTTCTTGTAACAACACACACAAACATAATACAATGATAAGTAAAACAAGTGAGTGAAACTAAAGTCCTATCTAGGTAGTGTGCCCTCTATGGGCATTTGCAAGTGGCCTAGGATGTAAAGAGGGATCTCTGAAAATTAATGTTTCCCAAATTTTGGGAAGTTTTATGCAACTGTATTTATTTAAATTAGGTTGACACTTGAGTGCAGATGCAGATTCAAAAAACAGTCTTTCTTTTCTACGAGATCCTGTGGGTTGTGTCCAAAACATCCTCTGCAAGGCCAGATTGACCATAATCGTGATTGCAGATGTATGACTTATGTTCTTCTGACTGGATGGTTGCTGATCTGTCTGTCTGTCCAAAGTAAGCCAGCTTATAGGAACAAGGTACTCTATATATTCCAGGCACTGAGAGAGGAGGGAGCTGATCTTTGGTGGGATGGATAAGAGTAGTAAGTTTACAGTGGGGGTTAAACGCTGTATGGAGGTTGTAGTTTTTTAATGACCTGGCTATTTTTTCTGATGTGCCACAGATGTAAGGTATGATGATGGCATTTCTGAAGTCCTTCTGAAGAGATGGTCAGGGAATGGGGAAGGAATTGATTATTTTTTTAATTCTGTAATCACTGTAGCTATTGGAAAGGAGGGTGTTATGTATGTGTTTTAGTTTGGTTGAAAGGGTGATTTCCCTGGAACTTGTGGGCTCTATTGATTAGAGTTTTAATAATTCCATATTGTTGAGAGGGGTGGTGGTGGGAAAGTTTGTGAATGTATCTGTCTGTATGAATAGGTTTTCTATATACAGAGTAAGAAAGGTTACCACCAGGAAGGCGTGTTACTAAGGTATCTAAGAAGGGTAAACTATTATTATTTTCCTTATCGTAAACTGGATTCTTGAATGTAGGCTATTGAGGTGACTGAAGAATGAGTCTAATGTGTCTGGGCCATGAGGCCAAATAGAGAACACATCATCTCTATATCTTAGCCAGATGGGTTTTAGAGGGGAAGAGTTTATGGCTTGTTTTTCAAAATGCAATTAATAGTGAATTAGAAGCCTGAAATATAAGATTTTGTAATACTGAGACCTGACTAATAACAGATTAATTTATTAAAAAATATTGATAGGAACTAATAATAATGTGAACTTAACACAATACTATCCTGAACATCCCTTGAGGGTATCAGGAACTGATGATGACAATTTACATTCATATATCCAAATGCAGTTCATCTGGAAATTTATGCACACAGAATTTAAAAACTATGTTACTATTTCCAATACCAGCAGCAATGGTGAGCAAAGGAAAAGAAATAAGAGAAAGAAGCAATCAGCAGTTAAGTTCAAACTTAACTATTTATTTTTAAAACTTAAATCTCTCACTTCAGGGGTAAGGTTGCTTATAAATAAAAGGTTACATATAAATAAAATAATAAAATAAATCTAGTAACTTAGTTATAACTTTGAGGAAACTTTTTAGGCTGTAATTCTGAATTAAAACGTTAAAATGAAATAAGAATACATACCTGCAAAACAAAATTCATATCTACATCGGTTTCTATAAATTTATTTTGGTGCCTGCAAGGAAAACATGAGACTTCATAATTGAAATTTAATTTTGCTACAAAATCAATAGAAAAAATATAAGTGACTTCTGCAGGTAATATATCATGTATACACAAGTCATACCTCAGTTAACGTTACCTATGGTAATGAAGCCTCGATATAACAAAGTCCGCAATTTCAAGTCCCATTTTACGTAAAAATATTATCATTTTAAGGTCAATGCCCGGCAATCATCTGACGGGCAAATGATGGCGACTCATCACATACTCCAAGCTGTGGGTGTGTCTGTTTTTAACAGTTTTGGCATCATCGGCATAATTTAGTCATTGCTTACACTTTGTAGGGTGTGTTTCAGTGTGGTGCATTGCAATAAATGACATATGTGCTCTGATAGCATTATTGTAGATTTTGTAAATATTAATATTTAGTTAAAATATCAGCATCAAGGAAAAGAAAAGCAATTTCTTTAGAACTAAATTGAATATCGTACATATTGAAAGAAAATCCAATGTGGCACATTCTTCAGGATTGGTGCAGTCAACTTTAACAACCATATTTAGTCAATCAAAAAAAAATAAAAGTCTACTCAGCAGGAGACTGTTTTAGCAGCAAAATTAACTCATTTAAGGAGTAAAATGTTAGAAAAAAAATGGAGAAAATATTAAGTTTGTGGCTAGATGATATGTCACAACGTCATATGCCTTTAATTCAAATGGTGATTCAACAGTGGTGGCTCGTACATAAGCACTGCAACACTGCAGCACCCCAAGGAAAAAATTTTTGCTTTTATAAATAATAACAATGCTTACAGCATTATATAAATGCAATACAACATGTTAATGGCTACAGCTAATGTTTTGACATTGATTGAATAGTTAATAATTGGAATTGTTCAATTAACATTTTAGATTACGAAACAAATGCACTGCGATCAACACAGTGTCAGAATTATCGCGTTCGGCCAATTGCAGCTAGACTCGCCGATATTCGTTTATGCTTGTCATTGCATGTTACAAGTGATTCCGACATTGCTCGTTTGGGCAGTGTCGCTTATAGATAAATTGTATGCTTGCGCACATTATTTCTGTGAGATATGAAACTTTTATTACTGATGTTTGTGTGGTGGTGAAATATTTTTAATAAAGCAATTTTTTAATATGTAAATTTATTTATTAATAAATTGGTTACAGATTAGGAAAAAAAAAGATTTTTTTTTTTTTTTATTTTGTATATGCAGCACCCTCACTTAAAATTTTCACTGGCCGCCACTGTGATTCAAGAAAATGCATTATTTTTGTTTAATCACTGAAATCTAAACAAACTGAAGAAATTGCAGAAAATTTTGCAGCTTCTTGTGGTTGGTTTAAGAAATTCAAAAAATGGACCGAATTTAAAGTGAAAATTATCAGAAGCTGCAAGTGCAGATGTTGAAGGTGCGAATAAGTTCCCAGAAAAACTAAAGGAAATAATTGAATGTGAAAATTCTTCATCAAATTTGGTATTCAATGTTGACAAAAACAGTTTGTTCTGGAAACGGCTACCATGAAAAAGCTTCATTTCTATTGAAGAAAAATTAGCAGCTGGGTTCAAAGCAGCCAAAGAGTGTTTAACATTACTCTTTGGATCAAATACCTCTGGCGATTTTAAATTAAAATTATTATTAGTTTACCATTCAGAAAATCCGAGGGCGTTAAAAGGTAACAGAAAAACGAATTTACCTTAATATGGAAAGCTAATAGAAACACATAGATTACCAAGGAGTTATTTACTAATTGGTTTGTTAACCATTTTTGTCCAGAAGTGAAACGGTATTGGCAAAGAAATAATTTTGAAGAAAAAGCTCTTTTGTTGTTGGACAACACTCTGGGACATCCTACTGATCTTAATAGTTCATTAGACATATGCATTCCTGTCAAAGTTGTTTCTTCCATCAAACACAACTTCTCTGATTCAACCGATGGATCAGGAAGTAATAGCAACATTTAAAGCTTATCATCTGCTTGGTACATTTAGAAATTTAATTGAAATAGTACAGGGGTCAGCAAACTTTTGAGATGGAGAAGCCAAACCTGTCCCTCACAACAATTTAAAAATTATTCGAGCCATAAATATATTTTTACAAATAAGGAAAATTTAAAGTAATATTATAGTAAATTTATAGTAATAACAACATAATAACAAGTTATATTAATTATATCTTTATTAAATGAAGAAAAAAATCACACAAAAAATTGCTCTCATTGGTTTTAATCAGCGTGAGCAATTAGCTTGCATTTCCTTACAAAGTTTCTGTATGTCCAGTTTGTAACTAGTCATTTTTAATTTAAGGCATGATTCTAAGTTGACATCAGTAATTTGGATCCTCAATTTACATTTAATGAAATTCATGTTAGAAAACGATTGCTCAAATAAATATGGACCCGAAGATACTGAGAACACCAAATGCAAATTTTTTCAACTCATGATATGAGTCTGGAAGACTATTCTAAGTATTGAAAATTATTGAGTCTGCCTTCTGTAGTTCTTTTATAGCAGTCTGCTAGCGCTGTGAAATCAGACTGCATTTTTCTTTTTCCAGTTCTTCTATTTCAGTACCAAGATGTACAAATTTGAAGCTCCATAAGTCTTTGCTTGTCATGGCTGTGCCTTCTTTTTGTAGGTAGAAAGCGTTTTGCCATACAAAATAACCAGAACGTAATACATGAGCAAAGAGCGGCGTGATATCTGGAGGAAATTGGTTCTGTAAAAGAAGAATTGTGTCATTGATTGGGACATTTGTAAACAGGGCAGAGACGTCAAAACTGACTAATATATCATCTTTCTCTAATGTAATGTCTTTGATGATGTTTATGAAGTGTTGTGTGTTTTTGATATAGGAGGGGAATGACCTACCAGCTCCTTGAGTGTTGCTGCTAATTTTTTGGCTAAGTGATAAGTCAGGCTATCAATTCCTTCGAATATAGGCCTTAGCAATGTGTTTTCTTTGTGAATTTTCGGTAGCCAGTAAATTCTCTGGGGACGAGCGTAGTGTGGAAATAGTTTTTTTGACCGTATCTTCTGGCCATGTGGTAATTGACTTAAGTAGATTCTCTGTTTTCTTTTTTATTCTGTTAGTTGGTTACAGTTAGCTAATTGGTATGTGTTATTGTCCGAGACCAGCAGATTCATTTTTTCCACATAAGCGTTCGATTTAAGATAACGGTGGCACTTCCTTTATCTGTTTTGGTTATTAAGATGTTCCGATTTGACTTTAGTGATTTTATCGCTGTTAATTCGTGTTGAGTTAGGTTGCTTGTTATTGTTTTGTTATGATTTAAAATGTTGGTGGTTTCTAAACATATTTTTTCTGCTATGTTATTTGGGATGAATCTTAGGCCTCTTTCAATATTACAAATAAATTAAGTTTGTTTATCGATATAGATGCTATGGCATAATTTAAACTTTTGTTAAGTATCAAGATCTTGTCTTTGTTTAAAGCGTGGTTGGATAGGTTAACTTTATTCCTGTTACGTGTAGGTGATTGGTGGCTCCTGTTGTTTCTTGCTTCTGGTTGGTTGTTATTGTTCATTGTGGAGAAATTTGAATATGGCAGCTGGTTCTTTCGCTCTTTTAGTCTTTGTAATTTGGAAATTAGATTTTCTTTCTTCGTTTGGAGGATGTGGTTCGCCATGTTGTTGTTGTCGGTAATCTTTTCCAGGAATCATCCAGATATCTGCGTTTACGTACCTTGAAAGTTCCATTTTTTCCTTTTGTAGCTGGTTTTGTGTAGCGGCTAAGTTCTATCTGGAAGCTTGGATTTGTTCTCTGAGAAGTGCTTTCTCCATGCGGAAGTATGGAGAAAGCACTTTTCACCTCAGCAAAAGCACTTTGCGCTTTTGCTGAGGTGAATTTTCTCTTTAGCCTGATGAAATTCGGAATGATATTGCTGTCCCTACGCCGTTTTAAAAAAGCCAGTCGACTGATCAAATTAGAAACCTGATTCTTCAGCTTACCGTATTGATTGCATAGCTTGTGGGGCGAATCTGCATGAATTATCATAATCCTTTCTTTTAGTGTTACACGGTCATCAGCATTCATTTTTGAAATTATGGATTCTACAACCGTGTTAATATAACTTTTTTTATCACAAGTCTTCCCTCGGGCAATCTTTGCTTCACAGTTTACCGGAAACCGACACATACTGGCCAATATATACACAAACTCCTACCACCACCCAACACAAAAACTAGGTGTCATCAATACCCTAAAAAACAGGGCTCTGAAGATCTGCTCCAGTGAAAAGCACTGAAAAAAGAATTTAAAGTGATCAGCAATACTTTTCAAAAAAAAATGGATACAGCCAAAACACTATTAACAAAAACTCTACAAAATCTTAATAAAAAACAAAGACAAACCAGATAAAGTAAAACTATAACCATTCCCTACATTAAAGGGACATCAGACAAAATAAACAGAGTACTACAAAAATACAACCTCAAAGCCACCTTGAAACCTCATGCTAAATTAAAATGCTTACTCAACTCATCCAAAGACCCACTCCCTCTGCAGGCCCACCCTGGAGTATACCGTATTTACTGCACCTGCAACATACCATACATAGCAGAAACAGGACACACAATTCTGATAAGACAAAAAGAACATAACGACACATCAAATATAATAATTATGGTGAAGCTGGCTTTTCCGATCATGCCCTGAACGCCTTACATAGAATTGACTACATCAAAACAAGACATGGTACGAATGCAAATTTAACAAAGCTTGCGAGATCATTATCAACCCAATCTAAACAATAATGATGGTCTAAAAATCTCATACACATGGAAGGTAAATATTCGTCCCACGAATCCTTCGTATCTAAGAACAACTATAAACAGGACTGTAGAAAATCATCATCATCATCAAATTCCTGACATGTACCCTCAAGGGATGTACAGGATATGATAGTACTACATGAAAAATTGACATCAATTCCTAACTTCCTATCTACAATTTTCCTCCAAATCAGTCTATTACTTTTCAAGACTCCAATATTATCATTATCAGATCTTATATTTCTATCGTCTAAGGCACATTGTACCATATCAATCCACCTATATCTGGGTCTTCCTCTGGGTCGTTTTCCTGCCAACTGGCAGAGAACACTTGTTTTGCTAATCTTTCCTCGCTCATTCTGTTTAAGTGACCATACCACCTGAGATTAGCTCTGCTAACGCACTCCTGGATGCCGACAATGTCAAGTTCTTTTCTAATATCTTCGTTTTTAATATGATATTGCCATTGATGCCATCTGTTCACGTCTCTAATCTTTCTCAGGTCTCTCATATCTGCAGTCTCTAGTCTTTGGTCAAGTGTTTTACTTCTGACCCAGCTCTCAGATCCATAAGTTAAAACTGGTTTGAACACTGTCTTGTATACAGCTAATTTAGTGTTCCGACTAATTTCTCTCTTATTCCATATGAATTTATTCAATTGACAGTCTACCACACTAGATTTGTTGATTCTGTTGTCTATTTCCATATTTAATTTACCATCTTTGCTAAAAATCGTGCCTAAGTAGCTGAAATGTTTTACTTGTTCCATAGGTTCCCCGTTCACAACAGAGTTGACATTTTCAACAATTCTACCTATTTTCATTGTCTTTTTAATGCTGACCTTCATACCATATCTATTACAACAGTTATTCAATTTAGTCAGAGAATCTTGCAAACTAGTAGCGGATTTATTCAGAAGTATAACATCATCCGCATAAAGCAAAGAGCTGACATTAACATAACCAATTCTGCATCATGTTTAATGCCACTTTCCTTCATAATGTGATCCATATAGATAATGTACATTCTTGTCTCACACCAGATTTAACATTAAACCATCTTCCTGTACATCCTTCAATTCTAACTGCTGACTTACACCTCAAATAAAGACTAAGTATTGCTTGATATAATGCCCCATTGACACCATATAACGGAAGCGTATTGAATAGCTTCTCTCTTCGCACCTTGTCATATGCCTTTTCCAGATCGACAAAACTTAAATACAGATCTTTGTTATATTCCCATGCTTTCTCGACTATTTGTTGTAAACTGAAGATCTGATCCTGACAGCCTCTATTTGGCCTGAATCCAGCTTGTTCTTCACCAAGCTTTTCTTCCACAATTCTTCTCAACCGTTTCTCAAGTATACTTGCGTAGATCTTGCCAGGAACACTCAGTAGGGAAATACCGCTGTAATTCTCACATTCAGTTTTATTTTTTTTATATATGAGCATTATTAGAGCTCTACTCCAATCATCGGGAATTCGTCCCTCTGTCCAGGCTTTCTGAACTATGCAGTGCAGCTACTGTAAGACTTTTATACCACCACACTTCAGCATTTCTGGTCGAATATCATCTACTCCTGCTGCCTTTTCACATATCCTACTTCAAGTATGGATATGTATTCCTGACTGTATGCCTGTTGAGTGTTTTTTTACCACTGTGCTATCACTGCTTGTTTCATTTAGCAATTTTACTAAGTAACTACTCCATATTTCAAGGATATCTTTTTCTCCTGTTTTCATGTCACCTTTATCATCTCTAACTCCTTTTACAGCCTTTTTACTCCATTTCTAAGCTTCTTCAACAACCTCCAGAATATCTTACCTCCTTCTTGATATTTATTTTCTATGTTCTTGCCCAAGTCCTCCCATGACTTTTGTTTAGCTAGTTTTACACAATGTTTCACTTTCTTACATTTGTCTCTGTATTCTCTAAGAGCAAAAGCTGACTTATTTGACAGGAACTTTTGATATGATTTCTTATTTTCCTGCACTGCCTCTTTAACTTCCTGTGACCACCATGGAGTCCTGATTTTTCTATTCTTGCAGACAACCTCACCACATGCCTCTCTGGCTGAATCAATCAGGGTTTTCTTCAAGGCTTGCTACTGAATCTCCAAGGTTTGGTTCCTGTTCTGAACTTCTTTCATTTTTTCTTCAATAATCTTTGTGTATGTTAGTCTACAGTTCACATCTGAGGGCTGCTCAACTTTTATTCGCTTTAAAGCTTTCTTACATGTTATTCTTTTCAATATGAAATTCAATTTTATCCTGCTCAAGATTAAACAGTGATCGCTTCCAATTTCAAATCCTCTGTTTGCTCTGCTGTCCTGCACAAGGGAGAAAACATCACTATCAACAATAACTTAGTCAATAAGACTTTTCTTATTCCTTGCTTCTTCTCTCCATGTGAATTTGTGCACATTTTTATGTTGGAACATGGTGTTAGTAATAACCAGTCCATGTCCTGAGCAGAAATCCAACAGGTATTTGCCATTATTATTAGCTTTGCTCTTTTCTCCAAATTTTCCCAAAATATTTTTGTATGTCTGACAATCATTTCCTACTCTGCTATTCAGATCCCCAACAAGGACCAACTTTTCCTTTTTGATTGTGTCAGTTGCTTTTTCTAAAGCATCAAAAAATCCCTCCACTTCTACCTTAGAACTTTCTGTGGGACCATAGTCACAAATAAGTCTCACTGTCCAGTTCCCCATTCTCATATTTGCCCACATCACTCTACTTGAGACTGCATGCCATTCAAGAAGATTAGCCTCGTATTTTGTGTTGAATAGTATGGCTACTCCTTCTTTTCCTTGACTGTCATTGCCTGAATATAACATTTTGTATTTATTGCTCAGAAAGATCTCACCAGTTTTTGACTTTTTTTGTTTCAGTCACCCCTATTATGTCGATCTGGTACTTATCTAATTCCTCAGCTAGCTCCATTTCTTTGCCATTCAGGCTTCTTATGTTGATAGTACTGATCTTTAACTCTGAAGATGTTAAGTTGGGGTGTGTTTTCAGATTTGTTCCAGTAACTGACTTTTTGCTGTTCACCCTGGTTCCTTAGCGAAAACAACGGGGGCCTTGTTTAACTGGGCGACGCCCCAGCCGACATGAAATTTTGTCATGTTGTACCATCATTTTTTATTCTGGTTTAACCAATAAGAATACAATTTGGTCGGCTAAATCCCAAATTGCCAGTCCATCCTCGTTCGTACAGTATCCAGGTAGATACCCAACAGGGTGCATCATGAGAAGGTGAGAACTGGTCATTAGGTCAGAAGCCCTGGTCGGTTCTCCACATTCCTTTAAAGGATATGTAGAGGTCTTCTCTCAGTTATACAGCTTTGACCCTTAAGCAATCTCTGTAAAATTCCGGATCCTAAATCTAAAATAACTTTAATACTAAAAAATAGGACATCACTGTTAAAGAAAAAATCTACAAGAAAGAATGTTTATTCATGTTGTAATTTATAATTTTTTTTTTAAATCAAAAATAACAATTGTAATAATAGAAATAGGACATCACTGTTAGTGGAAGGAAAACCATCTGTAAGCAAGAATGTTTATTCATGTAATCATAAATTAAATCTAGCTTGATGTAATTTTTTTTCCCCTTCCACTAGAGGTCATGCCAGTGAGTAGCATGTCATCAAATCATTGTTTCTCTAGCTTACGGTTTGAAATGTAATGCAGCTTGTCTTGTATATTTATGTATGCTCCAGATGATGATCTTTATATGAAGATCGAAACGTCGGGATAATACTGTTGTAGAATCCATAATTTCAAAAATGAATGCTGATCGCCGTGTAACACTAAAAGAAAGGATTCAGTCCATTCAGTTTTAAAGTTATGTTGCTCATCTGTTTCTCTTAGTTTTTTCTTCATAACCATGTTGAAAAGCACCCTAAACAATATATTTTATTTAGCACGTTATATAAATACATTATATAAAAAGAAAATAAAAAGAACTAAGTGATTATTCAAAACAATAAATGACAATAATTCGAAAATATAATAAAAATAAATCTCACAAGTAACACGTTTTATTGTAACAGCTGCACGTGAAATAAAACACGGCGCTGTAAATCGTGACCGTCAACATATCTAAATATAATAAAACCAATATTATTTATATATATATATATTTAAAATAATTGCATTATAATAATAATTGCCAGGTTTCCTTTATCACCTTAATACAGTTTCTGGATGCACCCAGCCAAAAGAGAATACTAAGTTGCAGAAACAGCAAAGCGACACAGACTCCGCTTTCACATTTCGCCATTGGCAACGTTGCTTTGCCCAGTAGAAGCGCCCGTGCACTCACTTATTAGTCACTTTGTTGCTCTGCAAATGACCTCAGATGTCGAGGCACCCAAAAACCTATCCTAATTAGTCACTTTGTTTGGCTGCCCTGCCTACCATGTGCTCAACCATCCTCTCCACTCCCTCTGTATACCCCCTCCACACTCACTTTCCCCTTCCTGACATCACGCATCTTAGTGCCACAAGGTTTTGCGAGACCTATAAAACAAATGAAATCACCATTATGTGAATAAAATCCTTTCAAAATTTTATAAACGAAACCATGATAATTTTATTTTCATTTTCAATTTTACTTCAGAGCCACACGTACGTACCCAAAGAGCAGTAGTTTGCTGACCCCTGAATTAGAAGATAAAGAGCAAATGTGAATTAAAACTTTTTAGAAAACTACACCATTAAAGACGCAATTGAAAGCATTAATAGCTCTTGGAAAGAAGTTACTCAGAAATACTTAAATGGAGTTTGGCGCAAATTATATCTAGAAGAAGAACATAACATTCAAGAGATCAGAAATGAAGTTATCCAGATGGCTCAATCAATAGGTTTCGAAAATGTCAATGAAGAGGATGTAAGAAATTTATTAAATGCAGAAGATGATGGTTTTTCAGTGGAAGATTTAGAAAAACTTGTTAGCAATGAAGCCAAAGAAAATGAAGACGAAATTAAAGAGTTCCTACCGAAAAAGTGTTAGCAACCAAAGATTTAAAAAGGTGCTTGAATGATATTGAAAACGTTTTACATTTTTTCAGTGAAAATGATCCTGATTTAGGAAGAAGTATTATTGTTAAGCGATCAGTGTTAAATGCAATAAATCCGTATAGGCAATTGTTAAATGAAAGAGAAAAAAAAACATAAACAATCAACTTTAGATTCGTATCTTAAAATGTCATGATCTTATCTTTGTTGAGTATGTAATATTGACCTTTCATTTAATAAAGCCTTTCTTTTTTAAAAAAAAGTCATTTTCTTTACGTACGAATGTATCCCTATTATGGCCATAGTATTTTTACTTCTGAGAACAAAATTTCGCTTAACAAAGTAATTTCATGGAACGCATCCTCTTCGTTAATCAAGGTATGACTGTATAGCTTTTATATTATTGTAAACTGGAACATCATATATGAATGATTATCTGCCTGAGCAGAGTGTCTCTGCTCTCCAACCTATAGTGTTGTGTCCCAATTTATGATTTTTATTCTATCTAGTAATTCCTTCTTATCTATGTTCTTGTATTATCTACGCACAAGATATCACCAAAAATTTTACTAATACTTTAATTATTTCTCCCCTTAGTACCTCTAATATTTGTATTTATACTGCGCCTTTTGGGATGAATGATATAATCACGTAATCACAAGAAAGATATTTATTTAACCAAATATTTCGGTCTGGAAATAGCAGACCATCGTCGGTGGTATTACAAGAACAGTTTAAAAAATATACAAGCTAGAATACTAACAATAGATCGTTGAAATTAGAACATGCCGCGTGATGTTATATCACTAAGTATGAAACGAAATATTTTGAAGTAGAAACATGATTGAATTTGCTATTAAAAAAAAAAAAAAAAAAAAAAAAAAAAAAAAAAAAAAAAAAATTAATGAGTAATCTTGATTATGATTGATCTTGATCTTGATTGTGATTACGTGATTATATCATTCAGTCTTATGTCGCAAGTATCCTTAAAACAACAAATTCTTAGCCTTTTGGGATATTTAGTTTGAGATATTATACAAAAACAAGGAGAAAGAACTCAAATATGTCTGAAAGTGAAACAATGTTGCAGTCGTGACACTTTATCTCGTTTCTTTACACATTAATTTCCCGCGTGATTAGGTCCGTATTTTTCAAGTGGTGCATTGGACAGCAATTTCAGACAACTTTTCTTATCATTGAACAAAGGTTTATTAAAAACTTTAACATGGTACAATTCAATTTTTGTTATTACTCAATTCAATGCTAAACTAAATACTTACAAACTAAAATTAACTTATTACAAGTAATTAGGCTATGATCCTATAATGGGTATTACGATCATGCTGCCATAACAATTCAACACATAACTTCATGTGACATGGACAAATAAGATTAATTCACACTATTTAACTATTCAAACTTAAGTAGATTAACTAAACCATTTACTGCACTAACATATAACTATGACATTTTTAACTTTCCTATACATTACAATAGACATGCAAAATTTTCAGGATACTTAATTATTCACATAACATTAACACTAGCCAGCTTACTTTTAATATATTCTGTCAGATACTAAAGTCCTAGTATAAATTTTCCTTGGTCACTTCAACAGTTCCGTATTAGAATAATGATACCTATTACAGACAAATTTTAGTTAACATTAGATATATCTTACAGTACCTTTCTTTCTTGAGTTTTTCATATGGGCCTTTACCTTTTTCTGATTGAACTAGCTTGGTATAACCTCTCCGATAATCTGTTTCGCCTACGTTCCTTTTGGAATTGAACTTTGCTTATGTGGTCTTAAGCTCTCGTAACTTGGGACACGCTTTGAATCATCTATATAACGGCTGTACAACTCGTGACGTGGATATCGATATCTTTACAGCTTTCCTTTTCTCGTGGTTGTTACTGAAGTTGAAACACAAAGAATATGTTTCCTTTTCTTTGACTCTATGGCATTCTTCGCTTCTTACATAGGAAATCCGGAATCGAAATCCCACTCACTTTTGTGACTCCATGTTGTGACGACGGAGATATAACCCCAATCTCCACTCAGGAAAACCGAGTGAAACCTATGCCACGGAGCTCATAGAGAACTCCTCGGGAACAGAACCAAAACAAAAACCAAAAAGCCCTATGGGGGGTTTTCCAACCCTTTTATACTTGCTCTCCTAACGGCACCCTCTTTAACTTCTTTTCTCCACTCCCTACTTGTTTTTACTTCACCGACCAATTAGGGTGGCGTTTTTTTTTCTCTGCCAAACGTCCTTTGGTCGGCGAGACAAACGATGTCTCAATCCGGGAATCGGCCCTGAGCGATAGTCTGTTGTTTTTCTTCCGCTAGCCTCTAATTTAATCCCCTTTCCAAAATTTTTCTATGAATTCATTTAATATTTTAATCTCTAGCCTCTCACATACCATTTCTTATGACTAATCCTTTTCTGTCTTACTTAGATAAATTTTCTCTTTTATATCATATTACAACATTAATATATTTTTTCCTTTTGTTAGTTAGTTCAACCAAACACCTTTATTTTATATATATTTTATTGGATGCAAGAATATTTCCTTTTTCTTTTAAATAATTAATTTAAATTAGCTTTAATGCAGGTTTTTTTTTATTATTTTTTTTTTTATTTGCTCTTCATGTTACACCATGATAACTGAGAATTTTACATTCTTAAGATATTAGGGTGTAACAACAGGCTATTAATTGATATCCCACTATAGCATTGATACTTGTAATTCTTAAAATGGTAGATAAATTTTATTGCATAAAATGAAATTTTTAGATCACTCAGTGATGGAGTAGCCAAAAATACACCATGGAATATGTTATTTGCAGATGACTTGGTTATCGCAGTTGAAACCATAGAAGAGGGCCCAAAAGAATTTCATAGAATGGCGAGGATGCAGGTCTAAAAATAAATACTAAGAAAACTTCAGTAATGTTTAGTGAGAGGGAAGGACATGAAGAAATTAGTATGAAGGATAGAGAAAGTGGTATCTCGAAAGAGGTTGACCAGAAGTGGATCAACCATAGAGAGAGGGTACATGCAACTTGGCAGTCAGAGAAAGAATTAGGGCAGGTTGGACAAAATGGAAGGAGATGTCACGAGTGATATGCAACAAAATTGTACCAAAAAAAAAGGTAAAAACAAACATATATAAATCAGCCATTAGACCAGCCTTGTTGTACAGAGCAGAGATATGGGCAACAAAGAGAACTCAGGAGGAACAATTAGAAAGAACAGAGATGAGGATGCTAAGATAGATAAATGGAACATCAAGGAAAGAGCATTGGAGGAATGAACATAAGGAAGGAGATTGAAGTTAGAAAATTCAGTGACAAAGTGAAAGAAAGTAGACTGAGGTGTGCCAGTCATGTATGGAGAAGACTGATAGACCACCCAATTCAGAGTCACAGCAATGGAAATGAAGGGTAAGAGAAGAAAAGGAAGACCAAGGAAAAGATGGTAGGAAAACATCAAAAAGTATATTGAAGCAGTTGGATTGGAAAGGAGGGATGCCCAAGACAGAAATAACTGGAAGAAAATTGTTCGCATGGCAGACCCCAGGATTGTCTGAAACTAATATGCCAAAAAAAAAAAAAAAAAGAACAAGAACAGCACAGAGCGAGATTTTTCCCTTCACCCATGCTTAATACTTAGCCCATTCTGGCAGACAGACTGGTCATTCTCTGTATGCATGTCATGTCCAAAAGTATCTCTTCTCACTGCATGTCCCTTCTCTATCATCCATTACCTAATCACAATGGAATGAACAACAATGAGTGTCACAGAAATTAAAATAAATCTCTCTCAGAAACTAATTTCAACAAAAATCACAAATCAAACAAAATATAAAAACATGAATCCAAAAGAAACACTTTTACATCTATTTTATAAACATCTGTGGCATAAATACCAACATAAATGACGAACACCATCATAGACATTGAGTACTGACATATTCTTGAAATTCAAATTGCAAGTATAACCAAAATAAAAATGATATCAGGATTGTGGAATACTGATTATGAACACAGACTGAGAATTCGCAGACTGCAGACACTAGCAAACAGGAGAAAGAGGGGTGATTATGATTGAGCCTGACAAACTTCTGAAAGCATTCATAGTGAAGAATTTATGGAGAGACAACACATGTGTTGGATAATTACTTTACTTATAATAAAAAAAAATAATATTCGATGTTTCGACCTCTGTATTGAGGTCATCATCAGGAAAACATACATATGTACAGGAAACACAAGCTACATCACACTACACAAAAGTAAGATGAATCTAAATGCTTTGTTAATCATTTACCCTAGCCTGACCTCTGGTGGGAAAAAAATACTAAAAATACATACAAAATTAAAAATTAATTCACAAAATAAAATACATTTTTCATACATATCAGTATAATAATATAAGATATTAAAAAAAAGTTTTATAGTGGAACTACATTAAACAATTTCTTAAGCCCTCTCATATTAAGGTTTTCTTCTGTTTGGGGTTGTTCTGGATGTTACATGGGTTGTCCATATTCTTGGAATTATTAATCCATCATTCTTGTTTAGATTTGGATGATGTTTCAGCATTTCACAGGCTTTCTGAACTTTCTTTCAAACCAGGTTTTGGTGTGGTGTAGAGACTTGGTGCCTTTCCAGTCAATTCTGTGACATGTTTGAAGTGCGTGGTCTGACAGGTATGTTTTACCACAGTGGAGGAATTTAATGTGGCATTTATGTTAATCTTTTCTTACTGGGATAGCACAACCTGTTTCCCCTATGTAAGGCAGGTTGCAGGTGCACAAAATTTTGTAAACTCCTGGGTGGGCAAGGAATGGAAGAATATCATTGGGCGAGCAGAGCAAATTTCTTAATTTTTCAGGAGGTTTGAAGGTTGCCTTAATATTGCATTTGTGCAGTGTTCTATTTTTTCTGATATGCCCCTAATGGATGAGCTGTATGGCTATGGCATTCTTGTAATTTTTTTGCTTTTAATGGTATTTTTGTGGAGAATCTTATGAACTGTTTTTTTATTGTAGTCATTTTTTAAAAACATTTGGCTAATAAGAAAGAAAGGAAAACTTAAAAGAAAGGAAAAAAGCTACTTCTGAATTGGTCATACAGGATTGCAGTTTGTGGAATTTTTCATTTTATGGAAGGTGAAGAAAGGACAAGAGGGGATCCTTGGAAGCTGAGAACAAATGCTGCTAAGAAGGGGGTAGGATCTAGATTTTTCTCTTGGAGCAGTGCACGATTAAAATGGATTATATTGGATGTGTGTACAAGCAGTGTGAAGAAATTTAAGAACAAGTATGATAGCTGGTGCATGTAATATGTGGCCTCCCTTGATGAGTCACTGACTCTCTGGAGGTCTCTCTTAATAATAATAACCATCACAGCACACCTTCAATGTCTAAATTACACAGTGCATGATTCCTTTCATCCCAAGGGTGGTCTCTGCCTTTGTGAGATCAGACATTGCTTGCCAGAAATTGCCAAATTTAGGATCTGCTTTTTGACTTCTTAAGGCTTCCTTTTCCCCATTCAGTTATATTCATCTGCTATATTCACTGCTCTCCAAATTCCAAACACTACTGCAAAAAGAATTCGAATTCTTGTTCCTAAAGTTTGGCTGTCTACGATCCTAGGTGACAATGTCCAACTCTAAATGGCTTTCCTGGATGAGATACTGAAATATTTGAAATAGGCTGTGAACTAAGACAAATCACACACTTACCAACCTGACCACCTGATAACACTCTTCCAATACATTCAAATACCAGTTCTCCTAGCTGAAGAGTAGAAGGCACTCTCAGTAACTCAGATCACAATCTTGTGCACGTTTCCTCTCTCACGGAATTTCCTCCCTCCCTTCAGTCACTCCCAGAGGAAGAGTAGAAGTTTGGGAGGTAATTGTGCTAAGGGACAGTTATCTCAAACTTCTACTCTTCCTCTTCATGGTAAGACTAATACTTCCACTTTTTTGATCCAAACACCTGCTCTGAGTGAATAACAGAAATCATCCACACCAGCATGAGTCCAAAATTCCTGCACGCTTTCTAAGATATAGGTGTAACAAAAGATCAAAAGATGTACTAAAGTAGCAACTGAAAAACCCACAAGTGGATTGTAATAACAAGCCCAGTATCATACTCAGCCTACAATCATGCAATAAATGCAAACTACCATCAGCAAACTGAAATTGGACTTGATCAATGTTAATTGCAGAAAACTCATCTATTGATGAAATGAGAGTCGCATTCTATTCCCTTACAAAGGCCATCAGATGCAATCTATGTCCACTTACAATTCTCTCTCTTATCCAGATGGCACCTCAGTTACTGCACCTAATGATAAAGCTGCCTTGTGGCACTGCTCTTCTCCTCCATCTCCTGCATAAATAATCCAGCAAATCGCTTTTTACCATATCAGAAAGAGTGCACCATATGTCTCCTGTGGTTTTCAACAAAAATACATCAGAAGAACAGTACATAACTTAGACATAAAAAGTCTTCAAATCCTCAGCATATTGCCAACAGTAAAGATTGTACTACATTTCCTATATTGTCTATATGTTCTTTTATACTCAATCTAGCATGTGTTTCCACACATGCTAAACTGAAGCATATATCCAACCTATTTCAAAACATGGAGATAAAAGTATGTCATTCAATTACCAAGTAATCACTGTCAATTCAATCCTCTCCAAAATAGAGAAATCATCAATAGTCAACTTCTAAGCTACCTAGAGGCCCATTTAAATAATGACTGCTAGTGTGGACTCTGCCACTAGATCCATGGTTGACCACTTAGTCCACATCACCCATCACTGTCCAGACATGTGCCATTGCTCTAAACATTTTCATAGTAGTGATCACATCTGGCACCTAGGCCTGTTCAGTAAATTGCCATGCTTTGATCTGCTTGCTGCCTACTGTCATTGCAAAGTAAGCTTTCTCCCTGGTCATTCACCATGTCATGGTGGATGGTCCCCCCTTTTTGAGCTTAATCATCCCTAATCCTAACCACAGCTATGCTGATGATAAAAGAAATAGGAGTGAGAATAACCTCATCTTCAATATCATTAAGCAGTCCTGTCTTTTGCACCTTGCAAAACAGATCTCACCTACCATTATCCCATCTTCTTCTGGCATTTACTTCCCACCTCTACTGACATAAATGCATCAAGCTTCTTCAGCATTTAAAAACAATCTAGATTTATTTTTATTTATTTTTTTTTTTAAAAAACCAGAGATGCTACTTTTCATTCATCTAGCTACTAATTCTGTACAAATCCCAAATCTGTCCAGCCTTAGAATACTGTTCACATGGTTGGATGGTGCACCTAAAATATCCCTAAAAATCCTTGATGCTGTCCAGTGGAGAGTGGTTTAGCTGATGCTCCATGAGGTATACTGCTGTTCTAAACAAAATTTACTATAGTAAACTATTCTTGTAGTACCTATGAGTGTGTTAGGAGTCAATTATATTCATAAGTGTTCATGGTTTCCTTTGAATTCTAATAGTATATTCTCTTTCTCATGCAGTCATGATTGAGACTCAAGTAGTAAAGACATGTATGTAACATCACTTTGTATTGTATTTTATTGTTCCTTAACAAAATCGTTTCTGATGTCCTTATAACATTCGACAAAATATTAGAGGCAATGCTCCCCCTTATTTCCCCCATCTCCTATTCTGTTTAAGTGATCATGATACCACAGATTAGTTCTTCTTGCATGTGATTTATGATGTGAAGTTCCTTTTTAATATCTTCATTCTTGATGTGATTCTGCCATTATTTTGTCTATCCATAAATTTTGCAGAACAGCCCATTCATTGTTTGTAATCAGTTTTATTTTTAAGACAGTACTTGACATCCATGTGTGAAATTTGGCTTGAACAGTCTTATATATAACCGAATTATGTTAATTTTGTATTTTGGCTACTCCTCTCTCTCTCTCTCTCTCTCACACACAGAGAACTCCAGACTAACTTCTTTGTTCTTGATGGCTATTCAAAGAAAACAGTTCATAGGATTTTATTTTTGAACACTTCTGCTCCTAATAACCAGAATATCCAAATTCAGAGACTCCACCACAATACCATATATTGGAAATTTATCAATTTAAAATAGCATCTAAACAAGTTTTTACATACATACATTTTTCCACCATTCCCCTTCTCAACAATATGTGGTCATCAAAGCCCTTGTCAACCTATGTTCCACCCAAGCTTCCCTTAAAATGGAACTTGCCTTCATTCAGCAAATCTTCCTGTCCAATGGTTACAATACCAATAAAATCTACAGTAATGTCATTACTATTCTCTATATCTGGGGCACTTCAGAAAATATAGCCAGAATTTTAAACAAATATAATCTCTGCACTGCTTTCAAATCTCATTTGAAGCTGTCTTTCCTCCTCACATTCCTAAGGATCTACTTCCTTCCCTCTCTACTCCAGGTGTTTACAAGGTTCCTTATTCTTGCAAATTATCACATGGTCAGATTGGGAGATCTGCTAACATCCTCCGAGAAGAACACAAAAAATATATATGCCACCACAACTAAGGTTGATCAGGTCTAGTGGACTATGCCTTCGATACCTTACACAGAATCAGATGGAAGAAAACCATTGCTCCATTGCAGCAAACTTAGAAAACTGGCCTAATCTTAATAAATATGGTTGCATTAAACTTCCCAATATTTGGAAAATTTTAATTCTTAGGAATTCCACCCCACATATAAGGCTAGCCAATAGCATCCATAAAGGATGCCCCTCAAACTGATTGATTGATTTAGGGTTTTTATGGCACAAGGACACAGGTTACAGCAGTACACCAGGTGTTGATAAACACCTTGATAAATGAATAAATAGTTACATGGAGATAAATTATTGATAATATAACACATACCGACTCCTGCTTTATAATGAGTTCTTGCTGTCTTAATCAAATATTCACCACTATCTTTTGATCTCTTCCATTCAATTTTTTTTTTTACTCCCCCAACTACACACATTAATTTCCCTCGTCTTCACCACTATTATTTCCTGCCAATCTGATTCTGCCATCCATGTACAAAGTTTAGTATCTACATATCAACAAATCCATAATCAAATGTCTTTGAATAAATATATTTTTTTATCTGAATAATTCAGAAGGTGATGTGTTTCAGTTATTGAATACACATGTATTTTGAAAAATCACTGCACTTTTCCTGCATAGTAGACATCTTGTACACTGCTATTGTTTGCAGAGCTAGTTTAAGATCATAGGTGCATTTTGAAGTAATTTTATTAAAGAAATGACAATAAAATAAAATAAATAAATACTATCATCATGTAAATCAGCATAAGCTAAATTACTATCTGTGGCTTCAGTACAGGGAAAACCTCGCTTAATGTGAATTCGGCATGTGCGATAAGCGGTTAGCATGATTGAGTGATGTTTTGTAAAAATCTAAAAGTCATGCAATCTGTCAGAATCTGATAACATCTGGGTGAGTGTATAAAGGCTTGGCCCAATAAAAGTGTCATTGTCTCATATAAAGCACTGACAATCCACCACAATATGATTAATAGTAAGACAGGTGCTGCATTTCCCACAGTCCTCAGTAAATAAGAATGTGTGAGATTCTAAATACAGTCTTTCTTTTTGAATTTACTATGATGTTTTTTCTCCAAGAGATCCTGTGGGTTGTATCCAAAACATAGTCTACAAGGCCAGATTGACCATAGTCGTGATTGCAGATATATGATTTGTGTTCATCTAAATGGATGGTTGCTATCAAGAACAACTTCCTCTCTTCTGTCCTTACAGTGATTATGGATGTGGATTATACACCAGAGAGGAGATAGCCTGTAAATAACTCAGTCTGAATAAATTATACACTTTTGGTAGGAGTTTTCTTTGATATGCACCAGTGTGAGCTGAATGGCATGCAACTTTGCTGTATGGTTACTGCAACAGAGTGGGATCCGGCTGCAGATTGTAATGATAGGAAACACAATAGCACAGCCAACAGAGATCTCTGATCTTGAACCATCAGTAAAGATGGGGAAGAAATCACGTTGGAGGTTTAATGGAATATCTACAGCACTAGGAAAAGATTAAAAATTAATTTTAATGCTTCCAATATTTTGTCTAAGTCACTGAGACATCCTCAGAGATTACAAATAACTCTTGCAACACACATTCAAGTACGACACAATACTAAGTGAAACACGTGGATCACTAAAGTCCTATCTATGTGGTGCATCCTCTATGGGCATTTGTAGGCGGCCTAGGATATAAAGCGGGACCTCTGATAATTAATGTTTCCCAAATTTTGGGAAGTTTTATGCAACCATATTTATTTAAATTCGGTTGATTTCTGAGTGCCACCACAGATTCTAAAAACAGTCTTTCTTTTTTGAATATACTGTGATGGACCATGGTGAGTTGCATCCAAAACATGGTATGCATGTTTTGGATACAACATGCATAATCATGACTATGGTCAATCTGGCCTTGCAGACTATGTTTTGGATACGACCCACAGGATCTCTTGGAGAAAAAACATCATAGTAAATTCAAAAAGAAAGACTGTATTTAGAATCTGCAGCAGTACTCTCAGAAATCAACTAAATTTAAATAAATACGGATGCATAAAATTTCCCAAACTTTGGGATCATTATCAGCAGGCCTGTGTAGCTCAGTGGAAGCAGTACTTGCATCCTCTACATTAAGCCGCACGAAGATAGACTTAGAGTTTGAGTCTAGTCACCGAATGGAGGAACTTTTTCTAAGCCTTTCTTCAATTGGTACCCGAGTTAGTCAATCTCTGGCACGGGAAAGCAGGTTTTTTATCCCAGAAACTTGGGTTTTTCATCCTGTAAACTCAGAAAATCAACCGTAGAACCCACAGTAACATATCCTGTTAGCGTTAGGTACCAAGAGATGGCAGCACTTGTTTGCTAGTCTCTTTGTCAGTGACTGCCTATAATTAATGATAGACATGGGCCAGCTATCTCTGATTGGCTACTGGTGGGGATTGAACTGCCCACTCAGTCTCCAAAAGCCAGATAGGGTTTAAAAGGCCTTGCCTACTCCCTAGGGGAATAAAAAGGTGTTAGCTTATTATTGTTAATTATCAGAAGTCCTCACTTTACATCCTCGGCCACCTACAAATGCCATAGAGGGTGCGCCACCTAGATAGGACTTTAGAGTCGTCCATGTGTTTCACTTAGTATTGTGTTGTATTTGAGTGTTACAAGAGTTATTTGTAATCCCTGATGATGTTTCAGTAACTGAAACAAATTGAAAACAAACTGAAACTAAAACATTAAAATTAGTTTTCAATCTTTTTCTAGGGCTGTAGTTATTTCATTAAACCTCCAACATGATGTGCTCCCAGCGCTTAAGTCTCAACACACAGGGAAGAAATCAGAGTGGATTGCTCTGTGTGTGTATTGAACAATTGAAGGTAGACAGATGAGGGTGTATGAGACTTTTGTAGTTGACAAAGTGAGAAGTCATGGGATGTGGTGAAAGCGGATATTCTGATGATGGATCAGGTCCAACCACCATGCTCTCCCTTGCAGCAATGTAAACCTGGGACCATTCCATGGAAGAATGCTGTTTTGTTTGGTGCAGGTATTGTTGTCAACACTCATGCCAATAACATCCATAACCTCTTTAATGCACACATACCAAAACGAGAGGGGCAGTCTGATATGTGTGTGATAGAGGATCTCCTAACATAAAGAAAAGAGACTAGTTCATGCAGGATGATCTGGAAGGGACTTTATTTTTAAGGCATAACTGAGAGACAAATCTTTCCATCTAAGTGATAAAGGGGATTTATTAACATAAAACTTTGACCAGGTGATGAGTGAAAAGCAGTGGCAAATAATCGGATACCCTGGTGATGGATCGCGTCCAACCACCAGAGCATGCTTTCCCTTGCAGAACTGTGAACCAGGGACCCATAATGAAACTTTGAACATACAAGTGTTTGATAAATGCAAAGCAAGGAACATCGATCAATATCCCATTAATTAGAGGATAGAGTGCAGAGGATGTTCAATGTTTTTTGTGCTCATCCCAAAGATGACAAGTGTGCGTAAAGAAAGTTAGCTTTCTATCAATGATGAGTCAGAAAAACTTGGCCTCTGGAATTACATGGATAATAGTTTGTACTCTTCTTAAATCAGGATTGGGGGTGTAATGTGTGTTTCCAGCAGAAGTACATAGATGCTTTTCTCTGCAGATAACCTGCACCCATGAAAAAGAGCCCAGCATGAGACATGGTTGATTGCTTCTTGAAGTTGTCTTTCGATGGCCTGCACATTGCAGAAGTGACAGTAAATTGTGAAATCATTAATAAAAAGGCAATTGCTTACTGTGGGAGGAAGCTGTTCAGTAACTGAGTTCACTTAAATAGTGAAGAGGGTAACACTTAAGATAAAGCCATGAGGAACCCTCTTCTTGATATGGCTGAGATAAAGTGCTTCCCACTCAGACTTGGAACACACACACACCTGCATAGAAAGTTCTTAATAAAAACAGGGAGTTACCTCCCTTGGTCCAAGATTAGACTCGTCTAATCTTGGACTAAGATTAGACGAGTCTTATAATATGCCATATCTCCAGGCTGTGTCATACGCTTTTTCCATGTCGAAGGACTACTGAAACCACATATTCTCATTTCAGGAAAGCATCTCTTATACATGTTTCTAAATGAACCAAATGAGCCAAGGAATACCTGAACATATACTTCTCTTGATAAGAGAGCTCTGTGACAACCAAGAAGCTTCAGTAAAAACACTCTTTGGAGAAACAGACAATGTTCGAGTGGAAAAAAAAGGGGTGTGGCAGGGTTGTATACTGTCGTCTACCTTTGAAATATTTATAGTGAATATGTTATGAGAATGGCTGATTTAGACAAAGATCCCACTGGAATTAAGTTTGGTGGCAGGAAAATAAATAATTTAAGATATGCAGATGATACAACCCTCATAGCAGAAACTAAGAAAGATCTGAAGTAACAAAACTGGGCTTAATTTAAACATTAGCAAAACAAAAGTGATGGCTTCTGGCAATTTAAATGAATTCATAATAGAGGGAAATATCCTGTCACCTACAAATCTTCAACCTGTTCCCATAAGGCTCATTCCATAGACCTGCTACGATCTTGGTCACTCGCCTCTGGATCCTCCTCATCATCAAGAAACACTGCAGCCCAGATCTGCGAGGTAGTCAAGATGGGTCTTATCAAGGCACGACAAAGAGGAACGATAACCTGCTTGTCAAAGTATTCTTCAGTAATCAAGTGATCTGATGAGCTGCTTTAGCCACCTTTGCTATGTGCCCCCTAAACTTCAGCTCCCTATCCTCTACCACTTCCAAATCTCTGGTTTCGTCAATTTCCTGGAGTATATTTCCATCAATATGTTATACAGCTGGTAATCTTATCACCACAAAATGCATAACCTTACACTTTGCCACATTAAAATGACATCCATTCTCCTTTGCCCAATCGCCAAACTACCCAAATCATCCTAAAATTCTGACATCATGTGTATTTATTATTGTTCTACCCAACTTTGCATTATCAGCAACAGATATTAGGAACTTGACATTGTTTGTATTCAGGAATGTGTAAGCAGAGCTAATCAAAGGTGGTGCAGATCCATAAACAAAATGTGAGAGGAAAGGTCAGCAAAAGAGGTGTTTAATCCCAGGATGACAGCAAGAAAATACATAAAAAGACCAAAATCTAAGACATGATAATATCACAGTTCTGACTAACAGCAGATTAAGTTGGAAGAAAATTTTGAGAACACTCTAGTAATAATGCAAATTTAAATTTTATAGTAATACCATAGTATCCTGTGTGCACCCCTTCAGGTTACATATCAAGAATTTGATAATGAATTCTCATTCAACAGAATTTTGTATATAATGGACATTATACCTTTACATTTAACAATACTTATTGAATATGATTTAATAACTTTTTTTATTGTTAAACTAAATGATTCCATTACAATTAGCTTGAATGAAGTACAATAAAAAAAAAAAAAAAAGAACATTTACTAAATTTACAGTAAATCTCGTGAAGGAGTATAACAAACTAGTCAAGATTCTGCAAGTAATGATCCATTATGTCTGTAGTTACTGTCTGCATAACAGAAATTACACAAACTATATCTGAATCACAAAACATCAAAAGTACATAATACTTTTTACACGTGTTCAACTGTTAACTATTTTTTATTTTATTTTTTTTTAACAAGTATGTCTGATGTACAACTTCTTAAAAATTTTAATCTGCTATCTTTATCACTCTACATATTCTAAAAACCCACTTAGACTATAATTATTTATTTCAAGGATTGATTGTTTGGAAAAATAGGTGTTTCCATGCAGAAATATTCTGCCACCACCATATGATATCCTAAGACAGTGAGGTAACCTTTCTTGTGACTTCACATGTCCACAACTCATAAATCAAACTGGTTTCCCCTATCTACTGATCAGGCTGGAAGAGAGGCCGAGTTATTTGCTATTAGCAATGACCTAATGCAAATTGTTCATCCACTATCAGAATACCAAATTATTATCACCATCCTTGTAACTTGACCGTTTTTTTTTCCAAATATCTGCACGTATATACTACTCTCCTCTTGGTAACTCAGGCAGAAATCTACTCAACTTACTGTTAACTGCTGAACATCCTTCACCCAGCCAGTTTATGTCTCATATCCATTGTTATTATAATAGTACCGAATGAGATGACTTCCATTTTTCTTTTGAATAGGCTGAATGCTTTTCTGTACTCCTGATCTAAATACCTGCTCTGACCAAACAACAGTAATAATTGTAGCCAGAATGAAAGCTTTCATTTCTTTCCTACTATTGCACCAAAACCACTATTCAAGAGAAAAAAAATTCAGTATATCACATGCAACATGAGACAAACTCAACTCACACTGCATCAATTCTTGGCATCATTATTCTCCTGCAATTCCTGCATAAGCCCATCTCATCCAAGGCTTTTTTTCTTTCCTGTCCTGGGGAAAGAAATTCCCACCTTATCCTAGAATTTTGGTTATGATAAGGAGGGGAGACACTGGGAAGGTTTTTAATGTTAGAAACCACTGATGATTAATTATTCTACAGCTACTATCTAGCAAAAAAAAAGCAAGTGCATACTTCCTTTTTTATGCCCCCACCCACACTGCTTTCCTTCTCAAAATCCATAATAGATTTTGTACCAAGAGGATAAAAGTTATATAGCACACCATAATTTTAAATGAAATAGGTATACAAAATTTACTAACACTTAATACCACAGAGTCAAACAAACCAAGATTCCTTTTGTTCATATATCAATGAAGAAAGAAGAATTAGTACTTACGGTTTTACCGTATCACAGAGATTTTGTGTCAGATGTTTGTTTAACATTAAGTTCAGTCCTGGCATTTCTAAACTTGCAGCTCCTGCATGGACGTCCCAGGCTACAGAAATCAACATTGCTCCAGAAACCAGAGATTCTGTTCCACTTTCAACCAGATAATGTCCCAAGATTATACCTCCCAGAGAAACACCAGTAGCAAATACAGGACTACTGGGATGCTTAGATTTTATGTGATTAAGAACTTCTTTGAGATCTTCTGTATTAGCAGCACAATATGTCCTGGGAGTCTATGAATAAATGATTTATTACAGATAAAATAATTTACATAAAAAAAGCAAAAAAAGCAAAATCACGAAAATTCTCTTAAATAAATGATGTTCTATATTGCTATAACATAAGAATGATCTATTTCAAGAATTCTGATGTGTCTGTTGTTTCCACTGTGAATGAATATAATATGAAAATATATAGAGAACACTGGGTAGTCTCAGCTATTATAACACAAAAGGTTGCTTAAGTTTTAAACAGAGAGAGAGAAAATGTATTAATATTACATTTAAATATCCATAAATTATATATATACACATATAGGTACTTTCAGACTGAGTTAATTCATTCCTAGTGTGAGCTTGTAAATGGCTTGATTCCCAAAACAGAGGTTAATGTTAAGTAAAGGTCAACAAAAACAATAGTCTTAAACAATGATTTATTTATCCAAAGAAATGAAAACATGGCTTTTAAAATCAAGCCAATTATAATAAGAAGAAATTATGTCATACAATTGTTATTTTTCATCTTCAAACGTACACTAGTCGATGGTGTTGTCTTTGCATCTCCACTTAGCCTATTTAATGTATTTTTACAATATCCATGACACCTGTTTGAGATCTTATCCACGTATTTGTCTTCCTATCTCTTAATGCTATTTTTAGCATACTTCTCTCCATGCGATGTTGTGTTGTTCTCAGCTTTTTGTTTAGGGGTTCTGTTAAAGTCCATGTTTCTCCCTGTATGTTAGGACAGGAAGTATGAACTAGTCGAAATCTTTCCTTTTTAGACTTATAGGGATGTCACTTCTGAATATGTCTCTCATTTTCCCATAAGCCATCCATCCAAGGTGAATTCTTCATTCAATCTGTTTTCTTTGGCAATCTTCAAAGGATAACAATTGGCCCAAATATACATATCATCAAATTCCTGACATGTACCCTCAAGGGGTATACAGGATATGATAGTACTACATGAAAAATTTACATCATTACTAACTTCCTATCTACAATTTTCCACCAAATCAGTCTGTTACTTGTCAAGACTCCAACATTATCAGATCTTATATTTGTATCGTATAAGGCACTTTGTACTGTATCAATCCACCTATATTTTGGTCTTCCTCTGGGTCGTTTTTCTGCCAACCTGGCAGAGAAAACTTGTTTTGCTAATCTTTCCTCGCCCATTCTGTTTAAGTGACCATACCATCTGAGAATAGCTCTGCTAATGCATTCCTGGATTCTGACAATGTCAAGTTCTTTCCTAATATCCTCGTTTTTAATATGATATTGCCACTGATGCCATCTGTTCATGCTTCTAATCTTTCTCAGAACTCTCATATCTGCAGTCTCTAGTCTTTGGTCAAGTGTTTTAACTTCTAACCCAGCTCTCAGATCCTTAAGTTAAAACTGGTTTGAACACCGTCTTGTATACAGCTAATTTAGTGTTCCGACTAATTTCTCTTTTATTCCATATGAATTTATTCAATTGACTTCCTACCATACCAGCTTTGTTGACTCTGTTGTCAATTTCCATATTTAATTTACCATCTTCACTAAAAATCGTGCCTAAGTAGCTGAAATGTTTTACTTGTTCCACAGGTTCTCCGTTCACAACACAGTTGACATTTTCAATGATTCCACCTATTTTCATTGTCTTTGTCTTTTTATTGCTGACCTTCATACCATATCTATTACAACAGTTATTCAATTTAGTCAGGGAATCTTGCAAACACGTAGCGGATTTATTTAGAAGTATAACCTCGTCTGCATAAAGCAAAGAGCTGACATTAACATCTCCAATTCTGATATCATGTTTAATACCACTTTCCTTCATAATGTGATCCATATAGATAATGAATAACAGAGGGGATAATGTACATCCTTGTCTCACACCAGATTTAACATTAAACCATCTTCATGTACTTCCTTGAATTCTAACTGCTGATTTACAACTCAAATAAAGACTAAGTATTGCTTGATATAATGCCCCATTGACACCATATAACTGTAGTGTTTTGAATAGCTTCTCTCTTGACACCATGTCGCATGCCTTTTCCAGATCGACAAAACTTAAATACAGATCTTTGTTATATTCCCATGCTTTCTCAACTATTTGTTGTAAAGTGAAGATCTGATCCTGACAGTCTCTGTTTGGCTTGAATCCAGCTTGTTCTTCCACAGTATTTCTCAACCGTTTCTCAAGTATACTGGCATAAATCTTGCCCGGAACACTCAGTAGGGAAATACCTCTGTAATCTCACATTCAGTTTTATTTCCCTTTTTATATATGGGTAACTATTAGAGCTCTACTCCAATCATCAGGAATTCATCCCTCTGTCCAAGCTTTCTGAACTATGCAGTGCAGCCACTGTAAGACTTTTATAACACCATACTTCAGCATTTCTGGTCGAATATCATCTACTCCTGCTGCCTTTCCTCATTTCAAGCTTTTGATGGGTTTTTCTACTTTAAGTATGGACATGCATTCCTGACTGTATGCCTGTTGAGTGTTTTTTTACCACTGTGCTATCACTGCTTGTTTCATTTAGAAATTTTTCAAAGTAATTACTCCATTCTTCAAGGATATCTTTGTCTCCTGTTTTCATGTCACCTTTATCATCTCTAACTCCTTTTACAGCACTCTTTCCTCCATTTCTAAGCTTCTTCAACAACCTCCAGAATATCTTACCACCTTCTTGATATTTATTTTCTGTGTTCTTGCCAAAGTACTCCCATGACTTTGGTTCAGCTAGTTTTATACAGTGTTTAGCTTTCTTACATTTTTCTCTGTATTCTCTAACAGCACAAGTTGACTTATTTGCCAGGAACTTTTGATATGCTTTCTTCTTTTCCTTCACTGCCTCTCTAACTTCCTGTGTCCACCATGGAGTTCTGATTTTTCTATCCTTGCATACAACCTCACCACATGCCTCTCTGGCTGAATCAATCATGGTTTTCTTCAAGGCTTGCCACTGAATCTCCAATGTTTGGTTCCTGTTCTCAAACTCTCATTTTTTCTTCCTATATACATATGAGGTAACTTATTCTATTTCATGGTTTTCAACTTTGACAGTTCTTTGGTTTATGTATTTATTCATCATCATTTTTGTTTTTTCTCTATTTATTTTAATCCAATTACTCTGGTGGCTTAATTTAGCTGATTTAGGATTTCTTCCAGATCTTCAAGATTATCTGCTATTAGGACAACATCTGCAAATTTCAGATGATGCAGTCTTTCTCTATTTATGTTTATTCCTTTTGTTTCCCAATCAAGGCTTCTAAAGACCTTCTAATTGCAGCTGTAAATAGTTTGGGAGATATAGTATCACCTTGCTGGATGCCTTTTTGTACTGGAAGCTTTTCACTGTTTTTATATAATTTAATTACAGAAGTTGCATTATTGTAAATATGTTTTAGTTATTTTTTTCTCAGTTCCCTGGGTTTCAAGAGCTTTTAGTGTTTCAGGTGTTTTAACTGAATCAAATGCTTTTTCATAGTCTATATAGGCCAGGCATAAGGGTTTATTGTATTCAACTGATTTTTCAATGAGCTGTCTTAATGTGTGAATATGGTCCAAAGTATTGTAATTCTTCCTAAATCAAGTTTGTTCACAGGATTGCATTCCCTCAAGTTTAGATTTTATTCTATTAATTATAATTTTTGTGAAGACTTTATAAATGATGGGGAGTAGGCTTATAGGTCTGTAGTTTTTAATTTCTTCCTTATTGCCCTTTTTAAAAATTAATATTAGAAGTGAATTGTTCCAATTTTTTTGGAATTTTTCTCTGTTTTAGGCATTTATTAAAGAGTTTAATCTGCCTCAAGGGCTCACTTTAGTGAGTACGGGCATGCAAACCCAAGATACCAGATGCTGGACCATGCCTTACTTCATGTAATATACATCTGTTATATTATTCTGTAGACTGGTCCTTCCTCTTCTTTCTCCTCTCCTTGCTCCTTCCCCCCTGATGCTATTAGAATATTCGAGGGCCAGGGGTGAGTCTTTCCTATCTTGTTAAGTCATTTCGTCTTATGCAGCCACCGAAGGAGGCAAGCTAGTCTAAATAGGTGCCAGTCCCAAGCCCGGATAAATGGCGAGGGTTTATGTCAGGAAGGGCATCCGGTCGTAAAACTTCAATGCCAGCTCAAACTATGATATGAGTCAAAGAGAAAATGACATAAGGGCCAGGGCATACCCCTTAAGCGACACGCAGCCACATTGCCCTACAGCTGTGAGAAGTGGATGAGGGCTACCGCATCAAGGGCAGGTGCAGTTAAAGAAGCGAGCCCAGCAGGTGGAGAGGATGTTGCGAGTGGGAACACTGAATGTTGGAAGCATGACTGAAAGGGGAAGAGAGGTGGTAGACATGATGACAAAGAGGAAGTTGGACATTTTATGTGCGCAGGAGACAAGGTGGAAGGGGGGAAAGGCAAAGGAACTGGGAGATGGATATAAATTGTTCTACTCTAGAGCGAATAATGAGGGAAGAAATGGTGTAGGAATTCTGGTGTATGGCAGAATGAAGTGCAAAGTACTGGAAGTGGGTAGAAGGAATGACAGGATCATGCGAATGAAATTGGGTCTTGGAGAAGAGCGGGTGGTCGTATTATGTGTATATGCCCCGCAAGTTGGTTGTACAGCAGAGGAGAAAGATGAGTTCTGGAATGTGTTAGATGAAGAAATGAGGGAACTCGAAGAAAATAAGATGGTGATTGTCGGAGGAGACTTGAACGGACACATAGGGAGACAGAATAGAGACTGTGAAAGGGTGCATGGTGGCCACAGAGTGGGAATGATGAACCAGGAAGGAGAGAGGGTTGTGGAATTTGCAGTAGCGTTTGATCTGGAAATTGTGAACTCTTTTCTCTACAAGAGGGAAGAACATTTGATAACATTTAGGAGTGGTAACAACAGTTCACAAATTGACTACATTTTGACTAGAAGTCAACATCTTAAGGTTGTGACAAATTGCAAAGTAATTCAAACAGATCAAGTAGCATAGCAACACCGACTGCTGTGTGCAGACTTTAAAATAAGATCGAAGATAAGAACTTCTGGATGCCATGGGATGAAGACAATTAAGTGGTTTTGCTTAAAAGAGGAGAGTGTGAGGAATCATTTTAGGGAGAGGGTGTTAGAGAGGATTTCGGATGGACTGGAAAGTATACAAGATTGGTGGAAACATAATTCAAAAGTAATCCTGAGCTGTGCAATCGAGGTGCTTGGTGAGACATCTGGAAAGATTAGAGAGCAGAAGGAGGGTTGGTGGTGAAATATACATTATTATTATAATGTACAAGTGGCAGTGACAGCTAAGAGGAAGGCAAAGCAGAAGTGGGATGAGTAAAGAGTGGAAGAGGACAGAGAGAGAAAGCAAGAAGCCAAGAGAGTTGTGGCACAGGCGAAGGCCATGGCATATCAAGATCTGTATGATCAATTAGAAACAAAGGAAGAACAGAGAAAAATTTATCAACTAGCGAAATGTAGAAATAAAGCAGCAAAGGACATCTTACATGTGAGGCAGATCAAAGACGCTGAAGTAAGAGTATTATGGAAGGATGTGGACATAAGAAACAGATGGAAAATATACTTTGAGGGACTTTTGAATGAGGAAAATGCAAGGACTCACAGAGAAGATGGTGCAGAACATCAGTAGAGTGGAAGTGATGGAGGCCATGAAGAGGATGAGGAATGGAAAATCAGTGGGCCCCCGACAGAATTCCAGTGGAGGCATGGAAGGCACTGGGGGAAGAGGGAATTGACCTGCTGTGGGACCTGTTCATGAAAGTTTGCCAACAGGAAAATATACCCGAGGAATGAAGGGAGAGTACTCTTGTCCCCATCTACAAGGGTAAAGGGGATGTACAAGACTGTAAAAATTACAAGAGGAATAAAGTTGATGTCCCACACAATGAAAATCCTAGAAGAGGTTCTTGATGGTAGATTGAGGAAGGAGGTGGAGATTGCAAAGGAACAATTTGGCTTCATGCCTGGCAGATCAACAACAGATGCTGTCTTTGGGTTACGGCAGATGATGGAAAAGTATCGAGAGAAACAAAGGGAGCTACATCTGGCATTTATTGATCTGGAGAAAGCATATGATAGAGTACCAAGGCAAGAAGTCTGGAGGTGTCTGAGGGAGAAGAAGGTTCCGGAGAAATATGTCAGGTTGGTGCGGGAAATGTACAGAAATGTGAAGACAAGTGTTCGGACCTGTCTGGGACAGACAGACAGAAAGTTTTCAAGTAACAGTTGGCTTGCATCAAGGGTCAGCATTAAGTCCGTTTCTGTTTAATATAATGATGGAGGTGGTAACAGAGGAGGTGAGAGAAGATGCGTCTTGGACAATGTTGTATGCAGAGTCAAGAGAAGAAGTGGCAGCTAAACTGGAAAGATGGAGGAAAGTACTGGAAGAGAGAGGTATGAGACTGAGCAGAAGTAAGACAGAGTATATATGTTGCACAGTGGGCGGCGGACAGGAGACAGACCTGGAAGGAAATGTCATCAGGAAGGTGAGAGACTTTAGATACTTAGGTTCAACAGTGGAAGAAGATGGAGGAGCTGAGAAGTAAGTGGGATGCAGGATACAAGCGGGTTGGAGGAACTGGAGGGAGATGGCTGGAGTGTTATGCGATAAGAGGGTGCCAATCAATCTGAAAGGCAAAATCTATAGGACAGTAGTGAGGTCAGCTATGACATATGCTATAGAAACTGTGGCCCTGAGGAAAAATAACATCAGCAGGATGGAAGTAGCAAAGATGAGAATGCTTAGGTGGATGTGCAGTGTGACCAGAAAGGATTGTCTGAGAAATGACTATGTCGGGGGGGGGCAGTGAAAGTTACGAACTTATGAGTGAAAATACAGGAGGCAAGGTTGAAATGGTTTGGTCATGTGATCAGGAGGGAGGACGAATGTGTGGGGAGAAGGGTCATGCAGATGGATGTGCAAGGAAAGCGGAAGCGTGGGCGGCCAAAGAAGAGATGGAGGGAGCTGGTAGAAGAGGACTTGAGGATGAAGAACTTGGATGTGGTGACAGCCCAAGACAGGAAGATGTGGAGGAGACTCATTATCAGCAGTAATCCCACTTAAGTAGGAGAAGCTGCAGAAGAAGAAGAATTAAAGAGTTTAATCAGCTGTTTGATGACAGGGCTTCCTCCCAGTTTTAAGAAGTCTACCATAATTCCAGCTTCTCCTGGGCCCTTTCCATTCTTCATTTCCCACAGTGCCATTTGCACTTCACCTTGTAAGATCTCAGAGGCACAGTATTCTTCCTCACTTGAGTTATCTATAGTTGATTCTTGGATGTCTCAGTCCTTGTCTTCATAGAGTTCAGTATAAAATTCCTGAATTCTTTTGATTATTGCATCTTTATTTTTTTTTTATAAGTTCACCATTTTTCCTTCTTACAGCAGCTATTTCCTTTGTTCCAACCGATAATGTTCGTCTTAGGACTTTCATATTACTATTGTTTCTTTAATTTTCCTAGTACTCTATGATCTAATTTCATGTTTCATCCTTTTGCATAGTTTTACAAATTTCTGAATATTTTATTTTATTGGTATAATTCAAATCTCTTTTCATATTCTCTTCTTTTCTTCATCAGATCTAAGGTTTTCTGTCTTAGTTTTTCCTCTCTTTGGTGATTTTTTTACATCTCCTATTTCTAGTGCATTCAAGAGAGATTCTGTTAAGATTTCATTAGCATCACTGATGGTAGTAGCTGTGTTTAACTTTCTTAGTTCATATTTGAGTGATTCTCCATAAGAGCTGCACTAAATTGGACTTTTTTCTTATGAGCTTATTCTGTTCCCATTTTTTGTTGATCCGTACTTTTGCCCTTACTAGTCTGTGGTAACTTCCTGTATTGAATCTATTAGGCACTTCAGTATTATTTATTATATATCTTTTGTTGGAGAGGGCGAAGTCTATTTCATTATAGGTTTGTCCATTTGGGCTTCTCCAAGTCCATTTTCAGTTGATTTTCTTCTTGAAAAAGCTGTTCATAATAAAGAGGTTATTTTCTTCTGAGAATTCAATAAGTCTATCTACAATTTCATTCCTCTGTCCAAATCCAAATTTACCGATGGAGTTCAGATGGTCATCTCTGCTTCCAATCTTTGCATTAAAGTCGTCAATTATAATTATGTAGAATTCTTTAGAATTATTTAATGTGGATTCAAATGTTTCATAGAAATCTATCCCTTCATCTGGATGGTCCATGGTTGAAGCATATTTGTATAATTTTCAGTTGGTATCTTTTATTTATGAAGAGACTTAGTTCAGCTATTCTTGATGTTATTTTATTAACAAACAGGACATTGCTCTTGAGTGTTTTATTTATTAGGAATCACATACCACCAGTTGAGTTTCTTTCACATTCACAGTGGTAGAGTAGATGTCCATCTTTTAATTGCATGAGAGTTTCTTCTTTCCTTCTTACCTTTGATAAGCCCACAAAGTCCCATTTTATATGATCCAATTCCTTCATCAGTTCTTCCAATCTATCAACATCCCGTAGAGATCTTCAGTTATATGTTCCTACTAATATCCTTCTGTCATTGTGCATTGTAGGTAGTGGAGACTGTAGCATATTTTTCGACCTACACCCTCTGCCTAAGTCCAGAACACATCCCTTTTTATGCTGGGCGATGGATGAGCCAGTATGTAATTTTCCTACTTGGTTCATCATTTACATTGTCCTCATGTGGTGGTGGTGTGTGTGTGTGTGGTATTTGGCATTATAGCACCACGCTGGCCAGACAGGTTGGTGCCTCACAATAATGCATAAGATGAAATGACAGCAAAATAGGAAAGATTCACCCCTAGCCCTCGAATACTCTAATAGCATTGGGGGAAGGAGTGAGAAGAGAAGAAAGAAGCAAGGAAGGAAGAGGAGGGACCAGTCTACAGATAATCTAATGGATATATATTACATGAAGTAAGGCATTGTCCAGCATCAGGTACCTCGGGTTTGCCATGCCCATACTCACTAAAGTGAGCCCCTGAAGCAATTGTTTGATTGTGGTTCTGTAATTCTGTACTGGAGGATTTCCTTCAATTACAAGAAATGAAGCTAGAAATTTGGGGATAATTGTAGATAGAGTGAAGTTTAGAGGGCATATTACTTATGCGACCAACGTAGCTCACAGGATTACTTAGCACATGTGTGTGTTCTTCAGTAACTAACAAGTACAAATAAGCATGTTATCACTCTGCTTTATAAGGTCTCGATACAGTCACATCTGGATTACAGTGCTCAAGTTCGGTCACTTAGGTTGTTTCTTGGGAATGAGGAAGTGGTAGAAAGGATCTGGCGAGTGCCCAAGATGGTGAATGGTCTATAGAATACTACCTATGATACTGGAGGGTTTGTGTGTTGCAAAAGTTGATAGAAAAGAGAAGGGATATGATAGAAACATCTAAGTTTAAATAATCCTTGGAAATTGAGTAAGAGCGTGAGGACTAGATTTTTCACCTTGGAGAGTGGTGAATGAGCAGAATGGATTGCTAGTCTGCTGCGAGTGGTTTTGTCTGTCAGTGAGTTCCAGGAGAGTATGACAGATAGTGTGGATAGTCTGGGTCTCCTATAACAAGTTTTTGGACTCCAAGCAGCAATAATAATAATAGCGGTAGAATTCATGCTAGTTATTGCTGATTAACAGGTAGGCCTCTAGACAGTGGAGAATATAACTATTGAATATGAAATGTTAATGTGACTTAATATGAAACATTGTGTTTTAAGAAATTTTCATACTGCAGTAAGACAGATTCAGTTTGTGATATTATGCATGCATATATATATAGCTACCTTTTGGAAACAGCAAGTATCTTTATAGTTGTTTTAGCTTAGGAATTGATATATAATCAATTATAAAGTAATAATAACTTAATTACAAATAGTTTGAAGTTTGTCTTTGGTTTTAACATAATTTAAATAACATTCTTCTTATTTCACACACATATGGTATTTAAGCATAATTAATTATGATGTGATCTTCACTCAAAGAGTCAAAGTATTTGGCTGAATTACTGTTTCAGCATTCAAGCATCAATTACCTAAAAATCAGTTAGCAACATCTAGTACAAAATCTGTGGCTTATTGTATCTATATTAGTATCCATGTTGATAGTGCATGGGAGGCGGTTCGGAAGTGTTCGCAGGAGGCAATGGCTGACTGTATACCTAGAGTCTGAATAATAAATCAAGTAGGGATTAAATGGATGAATAACACCATTAAGCTTGAGCTGCAAAAAAATAAACAACTGTGGAGGGAATTTAAGGAGAAAGGTGACCTGCAGGCACATGAACAGTATAAAGCCCAGGCCAGAAGGGTAACAAGTGTGGTAAGAAAAGCAAAAGCGGATTATGAAAGAACTTTAGTCATGCAGGCTAAAGAGAATCCCAAACAGTTTTTTCGATATGTTGCAAGTACAAGAAAAAATGTATACAACAGATTGATTTTAAAGAATGCTGATGGTAGGGAGGTAACCGAATCAGTTGATATAGTAGAATTACTGAGTGAGCACTTTGCAAGGGTATATCATCCAGGTGGTGACATTGCAGAAATGGAAGAACCAACAGCTTATACGGGAATTGTGGGGAATGAAGTGGAGGTGAATAGTCTATTACAAAACCTCAATGTCAATTCATCTGCGGGATTGGATGATATATGAGCTCGTGTCATACGAGAAGCGACTAAAGAATTGTCAGTGCCTCTGAACTACTGTTTAATTTATTCATTAACGATATAGGAAAGGATCTGAGAGGAACTGTGCATCTGTTTGCGGATGATGCAAAGTTGGGTAGAGCAATAGTGAATGCACAGGATGTCAAAATTTTGCAGGATGATTTGGATAGTTTGGAGGACTGGGCTAAGGAGAATGGATGTCAATTTAATGTGGAAAAATGTAAGGTTTTGCATTTTGGGGTGAAAAGATTAGCAGCAGTATATCACATTGGTGGAACTGTACTCCAGGAGATTGACGAGGCCAGGGCTTTGGGAGTGTTGGTGGATAAGGAGTTGAAGTTTAGGGGACACATCGCAAAAGTGGCAAAATCAGCTCATCAAATCACTTGGTTGCTGAAAAACACTTTAACGAGCAGAGACAAACAGGTTATTGTTCCTCTGTATCGAGCCTTGATAAGATCCCATCTTGACTACTGTGCCCAGATATGGGCACCAGGGTTTCTTCTTGATGGGGAGGAGGTGGAGAGGATCCAGAGACAAGTGATCAAGATAATAGCAGGTTGTAGATTTGTGGTTTGCAGAAATTGGTTGATAGGCAGAAAAGGGGTGATATGATTGAGACATTCAAATTACTGAAGGGTTTCTATAAGATTAATTCAGAAGATATTTTTGAGAATAGGACTCGTAGTGGGAGGACTAGGGTCTATATATGGAAGCTTAGTAAGAGTGTGGTTAGCAAGGGTGTTAGAGCTAGGTTTTTTACTTGGAGAGTGGTAAATGACTGGAATAAGCTGCTAGATTCTGTTGTGGGTGCCATGACTGTAAATGAGTTCAAGGTGAAGTATGATAGATACTGTGTAAATGTTGAATAGTTGTTCTTGACATGATGTTGGGCCTCCCTCAATGAGTCTAAGGACTCCTTGGAGCTACCAGTAATAATAATAATAGTTTGTTAATTACTGGAAAAAAAAACACATAAAAAAGTAATTCGCTTTAATAAATTAATTACTAGTTTTATACAATCTGACAGTGTTGTTCGAAACTAGTATTTAAAGTGCTTTACTTTTTTTATGTGGTTTTTGCAAGTAATTAACAAAACAGTATATATAGTAAACTAGATCTCCTGGTGTGTCATAATTATGAAACATTTTACTTACTAAAAGATCAACTCCACCTCTTCCTCTGTTGTTAAATACAACACATCTAAAAAAAAAGAAAAGGTGTTTAACCACAAGTTGAAAGAATACTAATGTAAAGATAACCAAAAAATTAACTTTGATAAATATAATAACCTAATGAAAAAAAATGACCCTGATCAAGAGAATGAAAGCTGCATTATTCTTATATTAAAATATAAAAAGAGTTTACAGTTTCATCTTGCTTATAATATAAAAGATATGGAGAAATTACAGTTCTGGTGCAAGACAAATTAAATTATGGCAATTCCCAAATAACATAAGTTTTGCATACTGACAATTACACATGCCTGAAAAATTCGAGTCATGAAAAGTTGTCTGGAAACTATTAACTGTTTCCGATTTATTTTTGACCAATGATTTCAAATATCTCTTCCATTTTTCTCTATCATGTAAGGATTTTTCACAAAATGGATCTCAATATTACAGTAAAACAGCTTTAAAACACATTATATTAAGTAAAATAACAGTATTTAAAATTTTCCATAAACATTTTTGGAATGAAAGTATTGGAAAAAAAAAATTTAATTAAAGTAATTAAAGATTAATCTTTAGTGCATACTTTATATTTCGTCATGGTGTCTTTTTCCTTCTAAGCTTCTTTTTGAACTTTTTCTGTGAAATTCTTTTCCCGGGTCGTCTTTGTGCAACACCCAGCAATAGTCCGCCATCATGTTGAAATTCTACCTGCCCTGATATCTTCTTTCCATCTCCTTGATGTCTTGGTGGAATCGCTCTCCTTGCTCTTCACTGACAGTTCCCAGATTCCCAAGAAAGTAGTCTAAATGAGATGAGAAAGTGCACTTTTAAGCTCATGCAGCATCCCATATCCTTGAATTTCTGTAGCATGTCTTCCACAATCATTTTATAGTTGGAGTCCTTGTGATTTCCTAAAAATTTGTTCACCACCTCTTTCAAAGCTTTCCATGCTTCTTTTTCAAGTTGCCATTTTTTCTTCAAACAGTTTATCCTTCATAAGTTTCCTGATGTCCGGACCGATAAAAATATCTTCTTTCAATTTTGCTGTAGATAATCACGGAAATTTTGCACAGATGTATTTAAAACACTCTCCTTCTTTTGAAAAAGCATTGACAAATTGCTTCATCAATCCCAGCTTTATGTGAAGTGAGGGAAAAAGGATTTTTTCCCAAGCAACCAAAGTTTCGTGTAACACATTTTTACTTCCAGGTTCTAATGCGACTCTTTCTGGCCATTCCTTCTTGATTCAATGTTGCTCTCGATCTCGGCTGTCCCACTCACACTCGAAAATGTTTAGTGAATTTTTGCAACCTCTTGAAGCCATTACAAACACCACTTAAAATACAGTTAAACGAATTTTAATGAATGACATCAACACTATTACACAACACTATGTAAAAACATTAAAAAAACCGCAACACATTAAATTAAATCTTCATACTAACTTAGAAAATATGCCACCTTTCAAAAATATGATAACCTTAGTAGTCAACGACTAAAGTTCAACTAAAGAATCACACAAGAAAATGTGTCTGTGACAACAGGAAAGTCATCTGTTATCTCAGCGAATCAGATTCAAAGTAGCCACCTGAATTTTTATGCACTTCAAAAAAAAAAGCACTTATACAACTAATTAGCTGTAAATAAAGGAGAATGAAAATAAATACCAATGCGCTGAATTTAAATCCATACTACTAATAAAAATGATAAAATTAGTGGGTGATGGAATTTTTTTTACTATTTTATATGAACTCAGCACCTAAAAATCAATTATTACTTCTCAGACAACTTTTCCATTGCAGGCTTGTGTTATCAGTGTACATAAAAAAAGAAGTGTAATACCATACTTTAAATCAGAGCATAGTGAATTATATGTCACACTACCTACCCCAAATGACCTTAAATAACTAGTCAAGGTTAATTTAACTTAAAACCAAGTGAAAAACTTTGCAACAACTATCTCTGATCCAGAGTATTTTAATAATAAGTCATATGGAAACATATGACTTCTGCATTACTTCAACCTCGGCATCTCTTCTGGGTCTGGTTCCTACTGATGGTAGTTTTGCTTTCAGGGGAGTAGAGAGATTTTGCTTGGAGACTGGTTTTTAACTACTGAGTGGAGCCACTGCTGAATTTCCTGCTGGAGTGATGAGTTTAGTAGTCATTCTTCAGGGTCACTCAGTGAGATTTAGAATGACCTTGTAGATTACTTAGTTTTTGGAGAGATATCCCTCCACTTTAACATATCTCAAAAAAGGTCTTAAAATTCTCAATTTAAGCATACAGCTTCAAAAAATCCATTAAATGTTGCAGACCAATCACACATCTGCAGACTTTCTCTGGTACTACCTGGGTTTCATCTTCCTCTGCTTGGAGTAAATGATTATAAAGGTCCAAAAGCTAAGAGATTGTTCCTCAATATTACAACATCCTGTGCTTAACTCTAAGATTGCTATAACATTCTGGCATTGACATTCTTTCTATTAATAAAAGTAAAATTTGGTATAAAAAACTTTTTAACCTCTTTCACCACAAACTTCCACAGTTGGGTACTGACAACACTTTGTTTCATAACTTACTGAAGTTCTAAGGATACCCTAATAGCCTCCTATTAGGATATCCTTAGAACTTCAGTTCTTGGATCTTACTTGGAGAATTGCATATGAAAATGCATATGGTCACCTTGGAAATCTAATCTGACATCTGTTACTGATTGAAAACAGTAGAACATGCATTCTACAGCTGTCTTCTTGCCCTGTGTATTTGGAACAGATTATGTAATGTGTTGTTCTTTTTTTGCAATACACACCACCTGTGGGCAACGGGAAGAGAATTTTGATTTTTATAATTAATGAATTAAAATACCTTATGGAAGGTTAGGAAGAACAGTGGATTTGAAAACCAGCAATATGACACACAAATGTTTTACAAAATTGTATTGTGGAAATTTTATTGTTCAGTCAGACGATTTTTATATTTAGAAAGAAGCATTCTAGGAGATATTAACTTTCTGGCTAGTTGGTGCAGACAACCCACGTTATGCCATATTCACCAAGGAGAGATAAAATTCTGTCTATTTTTTATTATGAGAGGTTTTTTTTTAAATGGTTCCATCCTCTTAGTTCAATGTGATCTTATGTTAATTGCAGGGATGACTGGAGAGCAATCTCAGGCAGAGAAGGCCAACTCAAGACAGTTAACTCAGATAAGGCACCTGGGTATCAGTCATCTTTGCACTTTAGTTTCAATTGGTCTTTTGGTTGTTATTCTGCATGAGATTGTGTAAAAGGAAAACTGACAGCCTTTGGCTATATGATGATATAAAAGAGTCATTACCAAATCATAAACAAATTACCAAAACTGGTCTGGTAATGGCCATTTCCATAATGTCTAGAATTATACATGTCTGAAAGGATGTGCTTTGCATTATGGGATACTAAGGTAATTAATTTGAAGTAGCTAGCCTCCAAATATAAGTAGCCTAGTAGTGAATATTTCTTCCCACAGAACCACTGTTTGTTTACACTTGGATAAAAGATTAAATAAGAATATCAATTCTTTCCAAGTTTAATTTATATTAGTATTATCATTACTAGAGATCTCCAAGGACTAATCGAGAGAGAGGCCTACATCACCCATACTAGCTGTGATACCTATTCTTGGATTTAACACTACCTGCACTCGCCACTTCCAAAAGGCAATCCATTCCAAGCACACACATTATATGAGAGAAAAATCTAGATCTTGCTCCTTTCTTGACTGCATTAATTCTCAACTTCCGTGGATACATCTCACCCTTTCCCTATCCTCCATAAAATGACAAATTCCATCTACTTTGACCCTTTCAGAGAAGTTTGTAGGTCTATCATATTATCCTTCTTTCTCCTCTTTGATCACAGTCTACACATTATTCATTCTCTCCTCATAATCTACATTCCACAGGTCCAATATCACTCTCCTAATAGTTTATAGTTCAATCCTATATCATCCAACTTATGCAATAGCCTTTCATACTGTATCCTGTCAAAAGCCTTTAAACCTAATTATGAGCTTAAACCAGAACCAAAAGCCTTAGCAAATTCCATAAGTATCACAGTGTATCCATTCTCATTGTATAATTATTATTATTATTAGTTGACACCTCCAGGGAGTCCAAAGACTCATTGAGGGAGGGCACCTACTCTACAACTCGCTGTCTCCACCACTTAATCCACCAACTACAATGAACCACACCCCGTGTGGTGACCAGGGTTAAAGAATCGTCCCAATGTAGCCCATGCATGTCGTAAAAGGTGACTAAAATGGGTACCCAGTACCCGGGGGTATAGCCGGGTTCCTTCTTGTAAGGTTGGGTGCAGGGCTAACAACCCTGTCCTGTAAAACCTCATTTGATAAGAAAGTCAAAAGAAAAATTAGCCAGACGGACTTCACGAGACAACAGAAAAAGGATTATGAATATTGGTTTGGAAGCTGGAATGTCTTGTGCCTGAACAGACCAGGAACATTGAAGAGAGTGTGCGAGGAACTACAGAGATATAGTGCGGATAACAGCATTGCAGGAGGTGAGAGGGAAGGAAGTGGCATATTTGATACCAGAACAAATATTATTTTTTACAGTGGAGGAGATCAAAAAGCCTTTGGCACCGCATTTTTGGTTAATAAAAAATGGAAACACTTGGTTCTTGATTTCAGACCAGTTAATGAATGACTTTGTGCACTGAGAATAAAGTTTAAGATATTCAATATTTCACTTATATGTGCACACACACACCAACTGAGGACCCTTGTGAAGAAGACAAGATGAATTTCTATGAATTATTGGAGAAGATACATGATCAGGCACCAAAACATGATGTAAAAATGGTTCTAGGAGACATGAATGACAAAATAGGAAAGGAAGAGACCTTCCGATCAACAATTGGAAGAGATAGTACACGAAGAAAGTAATGAAAACGGCATGAGACTAATTGATTTTGCAAGTAGCAAAAATATGATCATATGTACAACCTGTTTTCCACATAAAAAAGTACATAAAGTTACCTGGAGATCAGCAGATGGAATAACGGAAAATCAGATAGATCATGTGATGATTGATAGATGACATGCGACAGATATCATTGATGTAAGAAGTTTTAGAGGAGCGGATTGTGATACGGATCATTACTGGTTAAGAATTAAATATAAACAAAGGATAAAAATTAATAAAGTAGGTAGAGGAAAGAGAACACCAAGATATGACATCCAAAAATTAAAAGATGGAAAAATCAGACAAAAATATATTGAAAGATTGAGAGAAGAAATAAATGAAGAAGATGAGGATGAACATATAAATAATATGACTATAGATAAAAAATGGGAAGGGATCAAGAATAAAATTACTAAAGTGGCTTAAGAAGTCCTGGGATTCAGAAACAATGATAAAAGAAATGAATGGCATGATTTGGAATGCAGAAAATGTGTTGAAGACAGAAATACAGCTCGTCTAAAGATGCTTGGACGAAAAACTCAAGCAAATGAGAATGAATATAGAGAAAAATGAAAACAAGTCAAAAAGATGTGTAGAAGAAAGAAACGTGAATGGGAAAAGGCAAGGCTAAATGAAATTGAGATTTTGAAGAATACAGGACAAATTAAGAAAATGTATAATAAGATAAAGGAAATTAAAGGCAGATTTCAACCCAGAACAACTTTCTGCAGAGACCATGAGGGAAACTTGCTCAGTGGAAAGGAGAACATTTTGAGAAGGTGGGCAGAATATTTTGAAAATCTCCTTCAGGACAAAACAAGCTTGGAAAATAACGTTTCAGAAGAAGACGAGTTTAACGAACCCCTGGCAAGTATGGGAAAAGCTGAGACAGAGAAGCACCAGAATTAAACGAGGTGGAATTAGCCCTAAAGAGAATGAAAAATAATAAAGCACCTGGTGAAGATGGAATACCAGTTGAGCTATTAAAATACGGTGGGCAATCACTATTATCAAAATACATAAGAGCTTATCAGAGGTATGGGAAACTGAATCTATGCCTACTGAATGGGACACTGCTATTATCGTTCCTATACATAAGAAAAATGACAAGTCTCTGTGCCAAAATTATAGAGGAATATCACTGTTAGCAGTAATTTACAAAATATTTGCAAGGGTACTGGCAACTAGATTGGAACCCTTTATAGAAAAAATGCTGGGCAACTACCAATGTGGCTTTAGGTATAATAGATCAACGACAGACCAGATTTTTAGAGTATGAACAATAATGGAGAAATGCTACGAGTTCAATATCAATCTACACCATTTGTTTGTGAACGTTAAACAAGCCTATGATAACATCAACAGAGATAAGCTATTTAAAGTCACGAAGGAATTCCAAATTCCACCTAAACTGATAAGATTAGTTAAAATGACACTCAGAAATACCATGGGTAGAGTGCAAATACAGGGCGAACTCACACCCGAGTTCAGGATTACGACAAGGAGATCAACTATCAACAATGCTTTTCAACTTATGCCTTGAAAGGATAATACGAAATGTAATTATAAACAGAGGTGGAACTATTATGAATAGAAGTCTACAGCTTTTGGCTTTTGCAGATGATGTGGACTGTATTGCAAGGACTGAGAGAAGCCTTAGAGAAGGTTATAGACAAATGAGAGAGGAGGTAAAGAAAATGGGACTACAAACAAACGAAACTAGAACAAAATACTTAATTGTTGCCAGAGATATTGCAAATATCTCTGGCAGTTCAGATCAGCAGTTCAAATATTTGGGTTCAGTAATAACAGAAATTTCCAATGTCAGTTGAAATTACCTAGAATAGCTGCTGCAAACAGAACCTATTATAGTATTCAGCCACTATTAAAATCTAATTTGATTTCGATGAAAAGTAAAATCCAGCTATATAGTAATCCTCAAACCTGTGCTTTTGTACGGCTGCAAAACATGGACAATGATCCAGAGAGATCAAAACCGATTACAAATATGGGAATGAAAGGTATTATGAAAGATCTTTGGCCCAATTAATGAGAATGGACTTTGGAGAGTGAGGAATAACAAAGAAATAATGGAGAAATTCAATGAAGTGGATATTATTACTGAAATAAAGGTGAGAAGACTGAGATGGCTAGGACATGTTCAGTAAATGGGGGGATGATAGAGCCATAAAAAAGGTCTTCATGTCTGGACCAAGTGGATCTAGGCCCAGAGGATGACGAAAAAGGAGATGGCTTGACGATGAGGATGATTTAAAGAAAATGAGAGTAAAGAACTGGAAGAGCAAGGCACAGAATCGTGAAGAATGGAAGGCTATCCTGAGAAATGCCCAGGTCCTAAATAGACTATAATGCCAAGGAGTAGTAGTAGTACAATGAACCACAACTACACCAATGCTATCTACCGCACACCACCACCACCAGTATTTTCATAGACAATCACAAACATCCATGCCCATGGCGAGATTTGAACCCACAGTTTTTTGGGTGGAGAGCAGATACGCTAGCCACTCAGAGCAATTATTTGATTCCCTTAGTAAACCCATGTTGGTCATGACAATGTATAGATTCTCTGTAAACACTAATTTCTGTATGTAAGCTCTAACTTTTCCAAAATCTTCATCACCACCCTTGTGCAATGGGGTTATCATACATTCTTTCTACTCCTATGGAATCTTCCCTGTTTTGAGACTCAACTGTCTGGTCAAAGGCACACCTAGTTCACTGAACACTTAGCATTTGTGCTGATATCTCAAAAGTCCCTATTTCTGAATTCAGTTTATGCAATAGCTCTTGCACCTCCTTCTCGTATACACCGGAATTTCTTCATCTAGTAAATGGATAGCATTGAGCTCAATGTTGCATATACCAAGTTGACAGCGCTTAGGAAAATATGCACTCATTTAGTTGACACTCAATACCATCTGCATCCAGCAGAGTTCTTCTTTCTCATTCATTCTCTCTTACTTGCAGCACATCGTTAGACTTCAATAATTTAGTTTAATCCTTTATTCAAGTGTAAGTAAACAAAGTTTGTGCCTGAAGTATCTTCAGGACTGAGGCAACTCATGATAAAGGTGGACCAAGCTCTCATCATTCCTTGTCTCAGTATCTTCCATAATGCAAAGCACATTTCCTTGCAGACATGTATAATACTATGCATTAAGCATTAAGGGAAGGGCCACTACCCAAATCGGTTTCGACCTTTATTGAATGTTCAAGTACAGGTCAAATGGCAAAAACTCAGCATTGTTCCCCTCAGTAACAGGCTCACCCTGCCACTGAGAAGAACTCTCAGCGTTGGCCCCACCACCGAGCAGAGCCGCTCGTTTGCTCATATGTCATCTAAGGGGTAACAGCAGCAGTCGTGCCTCAGTTAACTTCATGGGCTACAGCATTGCCATTCATTATCCCCCCCCCACACACACACACCCCTCCAAGATCTGGGTGACAGCAACAGCAGTCTCAGTTAAAACTTCATGGGCTACTGCATTGCCAATCATCACCTAAACTTCCAACCAGTTTCGACCTTTATCGAGGTTTCGTCATGGGAGCCAGACCCAGAAGTCATATTTACCTATACGAGTTGCCAAAAGGTGTACTAGCATATTATTAAATTACTATGGATTTAGAGAAAGATGTTGGAAGTTTTTCTTCCACTTGGTTAGAATATAATAAATTTAGTTGAATCCATTATCCAAGTGTAAGAAACAAAGTTTGTGCCTGAAGTATCTTCAGGACTGAGGCAACTCGTCGTAAAGGTGGACCAAGCTCTCATCACTCCTTGTTTCAGTATCACCCATAATGCAAAACACTGCCTAGACCGGTTTCGACCTTTATTGAGGTCTCATCAGTGGGAGCCAGACCCAGAAGTGGTGATACTAAGGCAGAAGCAATGGAGAAGTCATATTTACCTATACGAGGTAAATTTGCTTCATACTTGCCTCAAATATGAGTCATATTTGCCTCAGTCCTGAAGTATCTTCAGGACTGAGGTATAAATGAAGTGATGGTTTTAACACTCTTACTCTCCACTTTCATTTCTTCAAGCAATGCTTTCATATCCTCTCTCATATTATATTTATTGCCAGTTAAATCATTTGTACCTACAAGAACTATGATTTCTTTTACTTTTCTTTTCTGTTTTTTAATTGCATGTTATATTTCTGATTTTTGTTCTAGCAAAACTTGAAGTAATAACACAGTTCTCAATCACATTTTATGAGCAAATTGCTATACCAAATACTATCCTTTTTATGTTCAACTTTACTTATTAGATTAGATTGATATTATTTAATATCTTATCTGCTTTAGTGCACTGTTGTTTCATATTTTGCTGCTTGTAACTCCTATGCCATTCATTACCTTTTTATATTCTTTTAAATATTACTTTAAATATCTCTTTATATTCTTTTAAATATTACTTTAAATACTCCTTTAAATATTTCTCAATTTTTTGTAATTTCCACATTGACTATTATGTGTTTTAATCTTGATATTTTCGAAGTTAATTCATCTTTAATATCCAGATCTCTCTCTTTAGTGGGGCAAACCTTCTTCTCAATTTTAGTGTATCTTAGTGTTTCGTTTTGTTGCTGTCTATCCTTGTAAGTTTTTGGTGCCATTTCACTGCACTAATTAATACTGCAATACCTTAAAAAAACGTTTATGAAATAAACCAATAATATTTATATTTTTTTATGTTGAGCTCATATACATGAGAAGTTGGTTGATCAACCTTGGGAAATACAGTCATCTCTCAACTTACGTCCGGGTTCCGTTCCATTTGGCAGGACGTAAGTCGATACATTAAATCAATTGAGTTATAGGGGTTAGGGACTTAACTGTAATAAGTATACTGTTATTTTAATTTTTAAACCTTAGTATAAAACTGTACTGTGTGTTACTGCCACTATAAAACAGGAGAATAATCACCCAAACTTCCTCCACAATCACATCTTCATTACTTTCCCTGTGTGAACGATCACACTGTGGCTCAGCCTGTGTAACTTTTTTTTTTTTTTTTTGATGAAAATGTCCAATGTGCTTTGCTTATTCCTCTTCTTCTTTTCATCATAAATTTGTTCATAGCAAGCAAACCATATGTACTTTCATTTCTATTACTAAGTAGCGTTCGACATTGGGGTCCATGTCTTCAGCCATTTTGAGAACATCGCTAACTGCAAAGAATATTTCTGCAAGAACCTTCACTGTAAATTGTTTAACTACCTCTTCCTGTTTCTCTTTTCCCTCTTCTGCAACAGTTGTTGCTCTGGTCCAACCAATTCTTCATTGGCCAACTCTTCAGGACAACTTTCTATGAATTGAATTATGTCATCATCATTCACTTCGAGATTCAGATTGTTTGCTAGGCCCACTATTACAAACTTCCAAAATCATGCACAAACCTTTTTAATGTCTTTTTCGATATGCCACTCATACATTGAGAGGTCACTTCGTCCCAAGCCACAGCAATATTTTTAATAGAATGATAAATATTGAATGTTTTCCAAAATTGCATGAGAGTCTGGTCATTTCCTTCAATAGCAGAAATGGCTTGTGAAAATAAGTTCTCTGTAGATGATAAGCCTTAAACACTGCAAAAACTCCCTGATCCATCGATTGGATCAATGAAGTAGTGTTTGGAGGGATAAAAATGACCTTGAACTTGGTGAAGATCACCGCAATAAGATGTATGACCTGGAGAAATATCTAGAATTAATAAAATTTTAAATTCTACATTTTCTTTCACACAATAGCTTTTTATTTCATTCTTTCTTTTCATTCGCATAACAGTTGATTAAGGCATCCTCAAACAATTTTTGAGTCATCCATGCCTTCTTATTGCTCTGATAATGAACTGGGAGTATCTTCCTAATGTTTTTGAAGATTCGTGGATTTTCACTGTGCCATATCACAAATGGTTTCAGTTTATATCCAGCCACATTACCCGTAACAGAATCGTAATACGCGCATTAAGAGCTTTGAAACCAGGTATAGATTTTAGCTTTTTTGTGGATGAAAGTCCGCTTGGACATTTTTTTCCGAAAAAAGGATGTCTCATCCATATTAAATATTTGCTCTCGCAAATAATTTTCCTCCGTAATAATTTTATCCAATTTTTCCACAAACTCCTTAGCAGCCTTCTCAGCACTTGCAGATTCCCATACATTTTCACATTATGCAGCGGAAAACGCTGCTTGAATCTCATGAGCCAACCGGAAGAAGCGTTGAGTTCATAGTCATAATCGGGTTCTGCTTTCTTCTTCAACATATTGAAGAGACTTAGTGCCTTAGCACTAAGTCTCTATATATGCGCTTTTGGTTCAGGTCCTCTATCCATGATGCAAGTAGCATTTCCATATCACCGATAGAACCTTGTCGTCGATTTAATGGAAGCAGATCCTTTCACAGCCTCTACGATTTTATCCTTGTTTTTCAAAATGGTTGTCACTGTAGAATGAGACCATCCGAAGCCATGTGCGATTATATTGACGGGCTTTCCAGCTTCATGTTGCTTTATAACTTGCAACTTCGTTTCAACATCAATTATTTGCCTCTTTTTCTGTGATTCTTCACTAGGTTTTTTGATTGTGCATGTAGGGGCCAGGCTGCACAAAACAGAGTGAAATATTTAATTCACTCTGTTTTGCAAAGACAAAATCAACAGAGGAACTGTTGAAAATACATGCCGAATGTCGAGGGAGGTTGCCGCTGAAGGCGCTGTTGCCACTGTGCATACTTTACCTTATGCTTGCATGCATCTTGTTCGAAAGTATAGCAGCAGATGTTATTTATTCCCTTATGGGATCAGGGACGTATCTTCGAGAGGACGTAAGTCGAGGGATGACTGTACACTGGGTGTGTGGGGGGGACTGTTCCACAGTACAGCAATAGCTGGGATGGAGGAGGAGGAAAAGAAACTTGTTCTGTAGGTTTTAAGGTGTATTGTGAAAGGATGTTAGGTGGCAGATGTACCAACAGCCTTAGTACTGAATGCCATTTCAGATGAACATTTGCCATGGAAATATTTGTAGAATACACAAGTTGCAGAGACCAAATGTCTATGCAAAAGTGGGTGGGAGGGGTAAGTTGGTCATTTATCAATCTAACTGCTCTCCTCTGTACTGAGTCAACATTTTGAGGGAGTTTTAGGATTCCCACTCCAAATGCGAGAGCAGTATTTGATAGCTGGGCAGATTAGTGATTTCTATAAGGTTAACAGCTATTCAGAGGTGATGTATCGAGCGAGAGAGAAATCCTAGTTATTTGAAAGCTGAGGATGCAATGGTTGTGATGTGTGTACTGAAGAATAATCTCTTCTTGTCTGGAAATTTGAGTGTTATCAAAAATACTGGGGAAAATGGTTCTTTTCTGTGAGAAATAAGACAGAACTAGGTTTTACTAGCACTGAAATTGAAGAGGTTATCTTAGCCTCATTGGAGGATAGCATGGAGATCAGAATTGAGGGCAGTGGTAGTTGATGTTCTGTAGGTTGAGGGAGTTGTGTAGAGCAAGGTTTATCAAATGAGGAGTGCAATGTGCTGTCATCTGCAAAACTGTGTATTGGGTTGGAGGTCAACTGAAGTAGGTCAATGATATACAGAAGGAAGAGGGTTGGTGAGAGAACAGAACCTTGTGGTACCCAAGCATTAGTTGGATGGTGAAAGGATAAGAAACCATCTACCATCGGAGAGCGTGTCCAGACAGAAAGTTTGCAATCCAACTGCAGAAGTCCTGAGACAGTCCAAACGATGGGAGTTTGCTCAGCAAGCCTTTGTGCACAAGACCTGGTCAAAAGCTTTGGAGATATCAAGATTCACCAAATTTCTCTGTGGCATTTGTTCAGAGACAGGTCATCTATGAGAGCAGATCTGCTGACTGGCAGATATGGACTCCATACTGGTAGTCGCTTAATAATTGGGTGTCTTCAAGGCAGTGTAGGAGTTGGGAATTGATTTTCTCCATCACTTTAGATAGCACTGAGGTGAGTGAGATAGGGTGGTAGTTAGATGGCAGTGATTTGTTGCCCTTCTTGAGAATGGGTTAAATATAGGCCAATTTCCAGACCGTGGGATAGATACCAGTGGAGTAGGAGAGGACAGGAGTCAGTTCTGGTGACCAAACCTTCAGGACAATTGAAGGAATGCCATTGGGGCCAGAAGACTTTTTTTTTTATGTGTCTCATTTAGAATAGGTTTCTGATCTCTTTCTGGCAAAAGGATATAGGGGGACATTATATGTTGGGCAACTGAAATGGTTGGGGTGGGGAGGGGCATTTACCATTGTCAGTTATGCGTGCATTGGAGGCCAAGTGTGAAGTCAGGAGATTGGCTTTTTCTGTGGGTGATAATGCAATAGAGCCATCTGGGTATGATAGGAGTGGGAATAGTGTTTGGCAAAAGTTATGACCAAATGCTTTGGCAAGAGCCTAAAAGACACAGCTTCCATTTGGGCAAAAAACAAGTTTCCTGTTTTTTACCCATTCAAATAGAAGCATTGATAGTTTTTTAACATCTATTTCAGGCTTGGGTAAAACAACTGAAGGAGGATGGAGAACCAGGGTTTAGTTATGAAACGGCAGTTCAGAGAAGTGTGGGGAATGTATGTTTCCTTGACAATGGTAGCTGGTTCTTTATCATTGCCAGTGAGGATTTCTTTGGTGATACATTCGGTACATATGTTTGGAAGACCCAAAACAATAGTCCAACCATGGGAATGAGGAATACAAGTCATGGTGGCTGTCCTACTTGACACTGTTATAATGCCAAACTACTTTTGTATGAGAGTGGCTGTGTAAGCATCATTGCATGGGAGGAGGAAATGAGCACTAGCTTGTGGTCGGAATATAGTGAATGTCACTACATTCACTGTGTATTTGGAAGGGTCATTGGTGAGGAAGAGATCTGGGTGTTTAGGGAGTGGTTCGAGTTATCTGGTATTCTGGATGGCATGTGAACAATTTGTGTAAGGTCATTAGTAATGGCAAATGTTTCAGTATCTCTGCCTGCAAGATCTGTACAACTGGAAGAGGAAAGCCAGTTGGTGTTTTAGACAATAAAATCTCCATGTAGGATGATTTCGCTGTTAGGAGAGTGGGAATGGAGAAAATCAATTTTTAAGCCATATATTTAACTGCAAGGGTCTTGGAAACCTGCATACTGGTTTCCATGGTGGCTGCTAGTGGTGTCACTTGATTTGTGCACTAATTTAACTTGTTTGCAGTTAATGATCCAATTGTTGTCTCCATTTCGGCATTTTTCTTCTAAGTTGTCTTTGTTTCCTCTGGGCAAATGTTAAGTCAGGTTGAGTATGTACGTGTAACTGGGGGGCAAGTATCCTTGAACTTATTTATTGCCATATAATGTGAAGGGTATAGTGTGTTCAGTAAAGATAGAGAGAAAAGAATGGGGAGAAATAGTATCATTGATGATAACCGATGAACTGTAGCCAAAAATAATAGACGTTTGACTGCAGGATAGTGAAAATAGCACATCTGAGGCTATCTGGTGTGAGATTGAGACCAACAGAACAAAATATACAGTTGGATGCTGCTATAGACCAGGGGAAGGAATAGATAATGGAGAAGATAGTATGCATTCACAAATAGACTCAATGAGCGGAGAACAAGTAATTATTATGGAGAATTTCAACTATAATAACACTGATTGGAAGGAGCAGAGGACACATGGGAGGAAGGAAATGGATTTTATGCAGTTAATAAAGGATAATTACCTGAGACAGTATGTAATGGAATATACTAGGGGTTCGAGAGTGCTCAATCTAGTAACTGCATCTGAGAATTTGACTATAATGAATACGACCACATTGCTACAACTGGTGAGAGTGATCATATGGTCTTGACCTGGGAGGTGGCTAAATGTGTGGAATTTTCAGTTCAGACAGGGTATGTGGAATTACCAGGCTAGTAAGTATGATAATCTTACTAGATTGCTTGGATCAGTACCGTGGGTGGCATTTAAAACTGCAAAGGCTGGATGTTGATAGTGTGAAGTGGTAAATAATTGTTTGAGGGAGGTAATAATGGCTGACTGCATACCTAGAATCAAGAGTGTAAGACAAGTGGGAGTTAAATGGATGAATAACACCATTAAGCATGAGCTGCAAAAAAAGAAACAATTGTGGAGGGAATTTAAGGAGAAAGGTGACCTGCAGGCATATGAACAGTACAAGGCACAGCCCAGAAGGGTAACTAGTGTGGTAAGAAAAGCAAAACCAGATTATGAAAGGAAGTTAGCAATGTAAACTAAAGAGAACCCCAAACAGTTCTTTCGATATGCTGCAAGTAAAAGAAAAAATGTATACGGCAGGATGATTTTAAGGAATGATAATGGTAGGGAAGTAACTGATTCAGTCGAAATAGTAGAATTACTAAGTGAATACTTTGCAAGAGTATACCATCCAGGCAGCGATATTGCAGGAATTAGGTAACCGATGGCTTATACGGGGAACTAAGGTGAATGAAATGGAGGTGAATAGCATATTACAGAACTTTAATGTGAATACATCTGTGGGATTAGATGTTATACGAGCTCAAGTCTTATGTGAAGTGGCAAAGGAATTCTCAGTGCCCTTGACCATATTGTTTAATCTAAGTCTCAGCTCTGGGTAAGTCCTGAGGGGGTGGAAAGAGGGGAAAATAGTTCCATAGCACAAAGGAGTCTCCAAGACTGATGTACCAAATTATCGACTGATCAGCCTATCAGAAGTTGTTGTCAAAGTATTGGAGAAGTTGGTCAAGAGCAAAATACAGGAATGGATAGATAGAAATAGGATACTGTATTGAGGAGGGAGCAGCATGGTTTGTCAAGGGTAGATCATGCTTCAGTAACTTGATCATGATTTATAATACAGTGAAGGCTGAATTGGATAAGGGTAATGGGTTTACAGTGATATGCTGGACTTTGACAAAATATCATATGGAATTCTAATCAGTAAACTGCAGCATATGGGGATGAATATAAGGTTGGTGAGATGGATAGGAGGTGGACGATGGACAGATATCAGAAAGTAGTTTATTCAGGAGTAGAGTCCAAAAGAAGACCTGTGACTAATGCTGCCGCAGGGTTCTGTTCTGGGACCACTGCTATTTAATTTGTTCATTAAATTATGTATATTTTTTTTTTTTTGAAGCAGGCAAAATAGCCATAATCATAATTGTTCATAAAAGTAGAGGAGGGGTGCTTAAGGGTCAAAGCTGTATAACTGAGAGAAGACTTCCACATTGCCTTTCAAAGAATGTGGAGAACCGAACAGGGCTTCTGACCTAATGTCCAATCCTCACCTTCTCCTGGTGCACCCTGTTGGGTATCTACTTGGATAGTGAACGAACGAGGATGGGCTGGCAATTTGGGATTTAGCCGACCAAATTGTATTCTTATTGGTTAAACCAAAATAAAAAATGATGGCACAACATGACAAAATTTCATGCCGGCTGGGGCATCGCCTGATTAAACAAGGCCCCCGTTGTTTTCGCCAGGGAAACAGGGCGAACAGCGAAAAGTCAGATACTGGAACAAATCTGAAAACAAACCGCAACTTAACATCTTCAGAGTTAAAGATCAGTACTATCAACATAAGAAGCCTGAATGGCAAAGAAATGGAGCTAGCTGAGGAATTAGATAAGTACCAGATCGACATAATAGGGGTGACTGAAACAAAAAAAGTCAAAAACTGGTGAGATCTTTCTGAGCAATAAATACAAAATGTTATATTCAGGCAATGACAGTCAAGGAAAAGAATGAGTAGCCATACTATTCAACACAAAATACGAGGCTAATCTTCTTGAATGGCATGCAGTCTCAAGTAGAGTGATGTGGGCAAATATGAGAATGGGGAACTGGACAGTGAGACTTATTTGTGACTATGGTCCCACAGAAAGTTCTAAGGTAGAAGTGGAGGGATTTTTTGAGGCTTTAGAAAAAGCAACTGACACAATGAAAAATGAAAAGTTGGTCCTTGTTGGGGATCTAAATAGCAGAGCAGGAAATGATTGTGAGACATACAAAAATATTTTGGAAAAATTTGGAGAAAAGAGCAAAGCTAATAATAATGGCAAATATCTGTTGGATTTCTGCTCAGGACATGGACTGGTTATTACTAACACCATGTTCCAACATAAAAATGTGCACAAATTCACATGGAGAGAAGAGGCTAGGAATAAGAAAAGTCTCACTGACTATGTTATTGTTGATAGTGATGTTTTCACCCTGGTGCAGGACACCAGAGTGTACAGAGGATTTGAAATTGAAAGTGATCACTATTTAGTCTTGAGCAAGATAAAATTGAATTTCATATTGAAAAGAATAACATGTAAGAAAGTTTTAAAGCGAATAAAAGTTGAGCAGCTCTCAGATGTGAACTGTAGACTAAAATACACAAAGATTATTGAAGAAAAAATGAAAGAGTTTGAGAACAGGAATCAAACCTTGGAGATTCAGGGCAAACTCTGAAGAAAACATTGATTCTGCCAGAGAGGCATGTGGTGAGGTTGTCTGTAAGGATAAAAAAATCAGAACTCCCTGGTGGACACAGGAAGTTAAAGAGGCAGTGAAGGAAAAGAAGAAAGCATATCAAAAGTTCCTGGCAAATAAGTCAGCTTGTGCTCTTAGAGAATACAGAGACAAATGCAAGAATGCTAAACACTGTGTAAAACTAGCTAAACAAAAATCATGGGAAGACTTTGGCAAGAATATAAAAAATAAATATCAAGAAAGTGGTAAAATATTCTGGAGGTTGTTGAAGAAGCTTAAGAATGGAGGAAAGAGCTGTATAAGGAATTAGAGATGATAAAGGTAACATGAAAACGAGAGAAAAAGATATCCTTGAAGTATGGAGTAATTACTTTGAAAAATTGCTAAATGAAACAAGCAGTGATGACAGCACAGTGGTAAAAAACACTGACCAGGCATGCAGTCAGGAATACATATCCATACTTGAAGTAGAAAAAGCCATCAAAGGCTTGAAATGTGGAAAGGCAGCAGGAGTAGATGAATATTCGACCAGAAATGCTGAAGTATGGTGGTATAAGAGTCTTACAGTGGCTGCACTGCATAGTTCAGAAAGCCTGGACAGAGGGACGAATTCCCGATGATTGGAGTAGAGCTCTCATAGTACCCATATATAAAAAGGGAAATAAAACTGCATGTGAGAATTACAGAGGTATTTCCCTACTGAGTGTTCCTGGCAAGATCTATGCAAATATACTTGAGAAACAGTTGAGAAGAATTGTGGAAGAAAAGCTTGGTGAAGAACAAGCTGGATTCAGGCCAAATAGAGGCTGTCAGGATCAAATCTTCACTTTATGATAAATAGTCGACAAAGCATTGGAATATAACAAAGATCTGTATTTAAGTTTTGTTGATTTGGAATAGGCATATGACAAGGTGCCAAGAGAGAAGCTATTCAATACGCTGCAGTTATAAGGTGTTAATGGGGCATTATATCAAGCCATACTTAGTCTTTATTTGAGTTGTAAGTCAGCAGTTAGAATTGAAGGAAGTACAGAAAGGTGGTTTAATGTTAAATCTGGTGTGAGACAAGGATGTACATTATCCCCCGTGTTATTCATTATCTATATGGATCACATTATGAAGGAAAGTGGTATTAAACATGATATCAAAGTTGGAGATGTTAATGTCAGCTCTTTGCTTTATACGGATGATGTTATACTTCTAAATAAATCCGCTACAAGTCTGCAAGATTCTCTGACTAAATTGAATAACTGTTGTAATAGATATGGTATGAAGGTCAGCAATAAAAAGACAAAGACAATGAAAATAGGCAGAATCATTGAAAATGTCAACTGTGTTGTGAATGGAGAACCTGTGGAACAAGTAAAACATTTCAGCTATTTAGGCACGATTTTTACTGAGGATGGTAAATTAAATATAGAAATAGACAACAGAATCAGCAAAGAAGTTGGTATGGTGGGAAGTCAATTGAATAAATTCATATGGAATAAGAGAGAAATTAGTTGGACCACTAAATTAGCTGTATACAAGATAGTGTTCAAACCAGTTTTAACTTATGGATCTGAGAGCTGGGTCAGAAGTAAAACACTTGACCAAAGACTAGAGACCACAGATATGAGAGTCCTGAGAAAGATTATAGGCATGAACAGATGGCATCAATGGAAATATCATATCAAAAATGAGGATATTAGGAAAGAACTTGACATTGTCAGCATCCAGGAATGCATTAGCAGAGCTAATCTCAGGTGGTATGGTCACTTAAACAGAATGGGCGAGGAAAGATTAGCAAAACAAGTGTTCTCTGTCAGGTTGGCAGCAAAACGACCCAGAGGAAGACCAAGATATAGGTGGATTGATATGTTACAAAGTGCCTTAGATGATAGAAATATAAGATCTGATAATGTTGGAGTCTTGACAAGTAACAGACTGATTTGGAGGAAAATTGTAGATAGGAAATTAATAATGATGTAATTTTTTTCATGTAGTACTATCATATCCTGTACACCCCTTGAGGGTACATGGCAGGAATTTGTTGATGATGATAAAGTATAGGAAAGGATCTGAGAGGAACTGTTCATTTATTTGCTGATAATGCAAAGTTGGGTAGAGCAATAATGAATACACATGATGTCAGAATTTTGCAGGATGATTTGGATAGATTGGCAGACTGGGCTAAGAAGAATGGATGTCAGTTTAATGTGGCAAAGTGTAAGGTTATGCATTTTGGGGTGAAAAGATTATCAGCAGTATACCACATCGATGGAATTGTACTCCAGGAAATTGACGAATCCAGAGACTTGGGAATGTTGGTGGATAGGGAGTTGAAGTTTAGGGGACACATAGCAAAAGTGGCTAAAACAGCTCATCAGATCATTTATCTACTGAAGAATACTTTGAAAAGCAGAGACAAGCAGGTTAGTGTTCCTCTTTATCAAGCCTTGACAAGACCCCCATCTTGACTACTGTGTGCAGATCTGTGCATCAGGGTTTCTTGGTGATGGGGAGGAGGTAGAGGGGATCCAGAGGTAAGTAGCCAAGATGGTAGCTGGTCTATGGAATGAACCTTACAAAAACAGGTTGATGATTTGTTGGTTACAGAAATTGGTTTATAGGTGGAAAAGGTGTGATATGATTGAGACATTAAAATTACTGAGGGATTTTTACAAGATTAATTCAGAAGAAATTTTTCAGAACAGGTCTGGTGGTGGGAGAACTAGGGGCCATCCATGGAAACCGAGCAAGAGTGTTAGAACTAGTTTTTTTTTTTTTACTTTGAGAGTGGTAAATGAGGTTGAAGAAACTGCCAGTTTGTTGTGGGCAACATGACTGTGAATGAGTTCAAAGCAAGGTATGATGACATGACACTGACATGATGTTTATGTCATCTATTGATGAGTCAAAGGACTCCTTGGAGTTGCCCGTAATAATAATATTCATATAATTGCATGAGTATCGTATCTGCGTGAAAAAAATGATTTTTTTTTGCTAATTTTGCCTAAGTACCTGATATTTTATTTTTTTTCCCATACAGAATTTTATTCCAAATAATCAAGAAAATTATTGCTTTGCCAAATTAATCACACAAATCGTAATTTAAAAAATTTTGCCATTTGTTCTAAATTAAGTTCTGTGTATTCTTTATGCATAATCCTAGTTAAAAGTTACTTCACAGAATGAATGCTTAATTTCAACAATTATAAGGATTCTTTTGACATATCATTTATAATAAGTTAGAATGTCAGAATTTTTCTTCTGATCTTTTCACTTTAGTTTCATCTTTCGAAGTCAGCTGAGTGATGAAGTGTGTTTATGTCAGCTTCCCCCTCCTTGGTAGGAGGAACTGGGTATTCACAATAAACAGGCTTATACTTAAAATACTTGTTTTCCATACTTATGACAATAAAGGTTTCATACATGCCAATTATGACCTCAGAGATGTAACATCACTTTGGGTAATTAACTGATATTTAGTCAGCAAAAGTTTACTGATTAATGGTTAAGTGCATTACCTTCTTTAAGAATAATGAAACTTGCACCCTTTTTTTCATTACTAAAATAGGTATGGAAATAACTACTATGTTATAGTAAAATTTCAGTTTAATATAAACCAAAATAATTCCAAAGTACTGACCTTCATATCAAAGTCACCTGGAGTACATACAAACAACCCATGTTGCAATCTACAGAGTATACTAAAGTCACATTAATTTCACTTATTAACATTACTGGCCTGACCACTGGTGGGGAATAAAAAAACACCTTACATCTGGTTACAATTCATTAAGATACATTAAGCTAGGGAGCAACGTGTTCTTACATAATTACAGATAAATTAGAATAATACAGAATAGATGTTGGCCAATAAATTATTGCTTAGAGTCCTAAGTAAGGATTTGCTGGAGAACTTGAAACAGCTTATGTAAGCTGAATGTGTGCAATTCCAATTCTTTGGATTTTTATGCTACCATTATAGTTTAGATTAGGATAGTTGATCAAAATTTCACAGGCTTCCTTGAATCTTTGTTCTTAACAGCTTTTTGTATGGTGTAAGGAACAGGCACCTTTCCAATCAGTTTGCTATAGCATGATTAGAGAGGCCTCCTGTGAAAATTGTTGAATTTAATGTGTCGTTTGTGTTATTATTTTTTTTTTTTAATGGATTGGAATTGTGTGTCCAGTTTCACCAATATATAAGGTGAGTTACAAGTGCAATGGATTTGCTGTACCCCAGTGGGGGGGGGGGGGGAGTTCTTGGAAGAATTGAATATGTTTTTTTTTTTCATTTTATGTGAGGTTTAAAAGTAACATTGAGATTATAATGGTGTAGAATTCACTTTATCTGATAACCCTTTAATGTATGGGATAGCTATAGTTTTACTGTAATCTATACTATTCGAATTTTTTGGTGAAGTTTCATGAAGAATTTTATTGGTGATATTTCTGCTATACCCATTGTTTATCAATATGTTGTTAATAATTTGTAATTCTTGTTTAAAAGCTTGTTCATTAGAGCAAATTGTTATAGCTCTGTTTTAGAGGGTGTTAATGACTCCAAGTTTTGTACAATGGTCAGTATGTGTAGGCTCGCAGTAGACAGTGAAGGATAGACTGCCTGAGGGAAGACATGTGACCAGTGTATTCAGGAAAGAAAGTGCGTTTTGATTTTCAATTTCAGTGGTAAATTGTATGCACTTGCTGTTTTTCAGGTGGCTGAGGAAGGTGTTTAAAGTTTGGTGGCCATATGGCCACATAATGAAAACATCGTCAACATATCTAAGCCAAACTGTAGGTTTTAAAGTCAAGAAATCTTGAGCACGTTGCTTAAAAGCTTCCATATAAAAGTTAGCAATTGGGGGTGGGGTGAACCCACAGCTGTAACTTCTTTTTATAGGCCAAAATAATTTTGCCACACAGAACATAGTATATGGGCAAAGAGCTGTAATATCACGTGGAAATTTGTTCTGAAAGAAAGAATTGGGTCAATGTCAAAACTGACTAATAAATCATCTTTGACGAGTGTTACACTTTTAATTTTGTTTATGAAGTGTTGTGTGTTCTTTATATAAGAGGGGGAATGACCTACAAACTCCTTGAGTGGCAATGCTAATTTCTTGGCCAGGCAATAATTAGGGCTATCTACACCTTCAACTAGGTCACTATGGGAGAAGTAGATCCAAACCATCTGAATTGAGGGAGGCCTTTACCCAACAGTGGGGAATATGTAGGCTGAAAAAAAAAAAAAACTTCGACTATCGGCTGAAGCGGAACATTACGTTTGAATCCCATAACTTCTGAAGAGAGAACATAATGTTAACAGCTGACTAAATTAGTGTGATATTAGCATTGTAATGTAGCTTGTTTCTTTGTATATATATTCCAGATGATCTTGATAAAAAGGTTGAAACATCAGGTGATTATTTTAATTTATATTAAACTGCAGTTTTACTATAACACGGTAGCTGTTTCCATAATTTTTAAATAATAAATGCTGTTCACTGTAACTGTAAAAGAAAATACTGCACCCTTTTTGACTGCAATTTTCTGTCCTTTTCTACTTCTAATGTGAATTTGATTTTCTGATGGCAATTATTCAGGAAATGTACAAAATCTTCAAGCTCTTTCTGGATACATTTCAAAGAGATATCATCAATATATTTCCACCAGACATGGGATTTTAAGGTCACCTTTTGTTTTCTAATGAACCATCCCATGATAACCTGGAAATTAGTTATAAAGGCACAGTATCCTTACCATATGTTAACAATAAACACAAAAAACAGTCCAAAATTAATTTATGTTTGAACTAGCAGCTCTTGCTATATAACATAATATACACATGCCTTATTTTGTATTGTTTTGTCTTATGAAAAAATGTGCTTAAAGTAGTATTCAAAAGTGTTTTTTTTTTTCTTTTTTAAATAAGACACACAAAATAGTTTGAAAAGTTTCACAGGGATTTAGCTAAAAAAATTGTGATAGAGGATCAGACGTACAAATTTATTATTCTAAAAATATCTCCTGGAATTAAATACTTGTCATTACCATTTTTTTCAAACATTGTTGGTGTAAGCTAAACTAATAACAAAAGAAAAATCATGACTGCAGATAAAATATCTTAAAAACTACATTTTCCTCAGTTTTCTTCAGAATAATGTCAATTAGTTGATGATATATGGCAGGGGGTGGATTAAATGTGTTCTCCGACTAGGTTCTTGGCTGACTAGCCATTAGTCATGCTTGTAGTATGTTGAGCACAGTTAAGCCTGGGATGGATTTCCGTGGTGGGCTGGCAACCTACAACACAGTCAAAAACCCTGATGGAACTGATAGATGGCAGTCCCAGTATTTCGGTGAAGTACAAAAGGCCATACCCAGGAAGTTGTTGAAAGTTTTTTTCAACTTGGTTAGACTAATAAATTTAGTTTAATCCTTTATCCAAGTGTAAGCAAACAAAGTTTGCACCTGAAGTATCTTCAGGACTGAGGCAACTCGTGGTAAAGGTGGACCAAGCTCTCTCATCACTCCTTGTCTCAGATACTCCCATAATGCAAAGCACATCTCCTTGCAGACATGTATAATGCTATGCATTAAGGGAAGGGCCACTATCCAGACCGGTTTCGACATTTATTGAGGTCTCGTCAGTGGGAGCCAGACCCAAAAGTGGTGATACTGAGAAAGAAGCAATGGAGAAGTCATATTTACCTATACGGTGGCCAAAAGGTGTTGCCAACATCTTTCTCTAAATCCAGAGTAATTCAATAATAAGGTGGTACACCTTTTGGCAACTCATATAGGTAAATATGACTTCTCCATTGCTTCTGTCTCAGTATCACCACTTCTGGGTCTGGCTCTCACTGACGAGATCTCAATAAAGGCCAAAACCTGCAGGTCGCTCATTATTGGGTGATCCACGGGATTTTACGAGTTTTTGGAGAAGTATCTCTGCACTTAAACAAAGGGAAAACCGGTCTGGGTAGTGGCCCTTCCCTTAATGCATAGCATTATACATGTCCACAAGGAGATGTGCTTTGCATTATGGGAGTATCTGAGACAAGGAGTGATGAGAGCTTGGTCCACCTTTATCACGAGTTGCCTCAGTCCTGAAGATACTTCAGGTGCAAACTTTGTTTGCTTACACTTGGATAAAGGATTAAACTAAATTTGTTATACCCAGGAAGTCTTGGTATCATGCCTCCACGTGGACCCCCCCCCCACCTGGAAACATGGTGTTGTAATGAGCCATGGCAAAGTTGATACTGACCAAAGAGCTAGCAGAAAGCTATAAAATGCATCTCCCAAGATGTTATGTGGCCAGTATGGGAGATTAGGCCACAACCCCTCCACTATAATGCCAAGAAGAAGAAAGGCCATAATGGGCAAACACTGGATGTGACTAAATTTCCCCAACTATATGACTACTCTGATCGAAACCATTTATGGAGGTCAGAGAACGATGATGCAGTGAGGAAGCTTTCCCAAATAATAAGCAATACTGGAATAGACCATAGACCCCCCCCCCAGAAAAAAAGGTATGTAGGCAGGATGAATTTAATAAAACTACAAAATGGAGATTACTATACTATTATGGGAAAACAAAACGACAATACAGAGTAGGATTTCTAATTAAGAAAACAATTATACACCTTATAGAAGAATTTAATTATACAGATGAAAGAATAACAGAAATCACACTTAAACTCCAAACTTAAAATCAGGATCATCCAAATATATGCTCCCAACCTCATCCCACACTAATGAAGAGATAGAAGCATTTTATGACTCACTGCAGCACATTCTAGACTCGGGGTCGGCAAACTTTTTAGACCATTGACCCCTTCTTGGAATCGTTGATCACTCATTGACCACCCATCATGTTAAATAAATGAATAAATGTTATCAATAATAAATTTCTCAATTTAAAAATAATTCCTTCACCCTTTTACTTTATTACTGCTTCTCAATAAGAAATATTTAAAGAAATTTATAAAGAACATTAAAAATTTAAAACCCCTTTTGACCCCTTGAATAGCCACATCAACCTCCAGGGGTCAAAATCGACCACTTTGCCGACTCCTGCTCTAGACAAAAAAAGAAATAGCAATCAAAACTTTACTATAGAAATGGGTGATTTTAATGCCAAAATAGGTCATCCCTCTCACCAAATAGACACATTTGCTGCTTGTACCATACATATATGGTACAAGCAGCAACTCAGGAATGGCTCTTACAGAATTCTCTATCAGTAACAAGCTTTACATTATGAATACATTTTTTAAGAAAGCCCCGAAAAGAAAATTGACATAGAGAAGTCCACATGGAAAAATAAAAAATGAAATAGATTATACTGTGTAATAATAAAGAAATAGTCCAAGATACTCAGTACTAAATGAAGTAAAAACAGGAAGCGACCATAGACTGGTGAGAGCCAAAATTAAAATAAACCCCAAATTGGAAAGAATAAAATGGCTAAACAACAAAAAACCAAGAACAAGTTTTGACTTAAAATCTATTGAAGACAAAAAGAAGGATTATGAAGAAAAACTCAATCAAAAACTAGACTTAATAAACATATTTGCAGAAGACAAATAAAATAAGAAATAACCTAACGGAAGTAATAATCTCAGCGGCCAATAAATTCAAAAGTGGCAAACAAGATAAAGACCATAAACTTTCAGAGGAAACCTTATAACTACTAAAAAAAAAAGGGATGAAATATGAAACAAGACCAAAACTTAACTTCTAAAATAGAATATGCAGAACTATGCAAAACAATAAGGAAAAAGATGAGAAATGAAATAAGATCTTATTACACTATAAAAAATAAAATAAACAATTGAAAACAATAAAAATATGAAAATACTAAGAAAACATTTATCAGTTGGTAAAAGTCAAATAACTGCAATAAAAAATAAGAATGCAACTACAATAAAGAACCAAGAACAAATCCTAAGCAGACTAGAAGAATTTTATAAAGAACTTCACTTGAATAACACCTTGTCATAGCTGCAGCAGTCATTGCAAGTTATTTCTCGGATTAAAAACTTCGTGCAAATAAAAGGAATCTTAGGGATTTTAATTTTAACTGCAGATCTCATGACCTGTTAATGATCAATGTTATAATCATTATTCTGTGATGTGAGTACTCTTATATAAATTTGGTGAAATTTTTAATTAGTTTTGGCAATTGGAATGAGTGGCTTGCTAAGCCTAAAAATATCATCGATAAGGTATATGTTGAACTATCTACATTGATTGTTTGTATAAATGATTTATTATTGGTATTGCAAAAATTACTGAAGAAATATTTATCGGATATGCTTGTCCAATTACATTAAAAGTACTTCAGTGATATTTTATAAATGTGTGTTGATAGTGTTAGATATCTAATTAGATGCTACTTAAAGTTTCTGATGTAATTCATGTTAAATATTTTTGTATGTGCATGAACATAATTGTATGTGGATATTTATGAATTGTATATTGGTTGAATTGGTTTGTAGATGTGTAACTAGTGGATAATTTTAGAAGGAACTCGCATCTTGTTAAGCTTTTTGTTAAAGAAAATGATCTTCAAATCTTAATTTAAATGAAAAGCTGTTGCTGTCACAGAGTCGCATAAATGAATTAAATATAATTTATCTTTAGTATTTTTTATTTAGGCACTATTTAGAGCCTCAGTGTTACCAGATGATGCCTGGTAACACACATGTGCAGGTGTTATGTACGCACGAACATTATTTAAAAAATTACTTTTGAAAAATTGAAAAAAACTAAAAAAAAATAGGTGCCGGAATGCGTTTCAGTGCGTAACGCCAGAAAAAAAGCACTGGTTTTAGGTATTGCCTTCATCTCTCATTGAACATTTGTGAAGGTATGGGAATGGTCAAAGCTGTATAACTTAGAGAACTCCACATAACCTTTAAAGGAATGCGGAGAACTGATCACGGCTTCTGACCTAATGTCCAACCCTCACCTTCTCATGTGATTTGTAGATATGAAGTTCAATATCTACCTGGATACTAAACGAAAGAGGATGGGCTGGCAATTTGAGATTTAGCCGACCAAATTGTATTCTTATTGGCTTAAACCAAAATACAAAATGATGGTACAACATGACAAAATTTCATGCCGGCTGGGGCATCGCCCGATTAAACAAGGCCCCTGTTGTTTTCACCAGAGTATCAGGGCGAACAGTGAAAAGTCAGCTACAGGAACAAATCTAAAACATACCCCAAGTGAATGGCAAAGAAATGGAGCTAGCTGAGGAATTAGATAAGTACCAGATCGACATAATAAGGGTGACTGAAACAAAAAAGACAAAAACGGATGAGATCTTTCTGACCAATAAATACAAAATGTTATATTCAGGGAATGACAATGAAGGAAATGAAAGAGTAGCCATAGTATTCAACACTAAATATGAGGCTAATCTGCTTGAATGGCAGGCAGTCTCAAGAAGAGTGATGTGAGCAAATATTAGAATGGGGAACTAGACGATGAGACTTATTTGTGCCTATGGTCCCACAGAAGGTTCTACTAAGGTAGAAGTGAAGGAATTTTTTGAGTCTTTAGAGAAAGCAACTGACACAATGAAAAATTGGTCCCTGTCGGGGATCTAAATAGCTGTGTAGGAAATGATTGTCAGACATACAAAATTATTTTGGGATAATTTGGAGAAAAGAGCAAAGCTAATAATAATGGCAAATACTGTTGGATTTCTGCTCAGGACATGGACTGGTTATTACTAACATGTTCCAAAATAAAAATGTGCACAAATTCACATGGAGAGAAGAGGCAAGGAATAAGAAAAGTCTCATTGACTATGTTATTGTTGATAGTGATGTTTTCTCCCTGGTGCAGAACACCAGAGTGTGCAGAGGATTTGAAATTGGAAGTGATCACTATTTAGTCTTGAGCAAGATAAAATTGAATTTCATAATGTTAAATGTGGTGGAAAGTGGTATTAAACCTGATATCAAAATTGGAGATGTTAATGTCAGCTCTTTGCTTTATGGGACGATGTTATACTTCTAAATAAATCCGCTACGAGTCTGCAAGATTCCCTGACTAAATTGAATAACTGTTGTAATAGATATGGTATGAAGGTCAGCAATAAAAAGACAAAGAAAATGAAAATAGGAAGAATCGTTGAAAATATTAACTGCGTTGTGAACGGAGAACCTGTCGAACAAGTAAAACATTTCAGCTACTTGAGCATGATTTTTAGTGAAGATGGTAAATTAAATATAGAAATAGATAACAGAATCAACAAAGCTGGTATGGTAGGAAGTCAACTGAATGAATTCATATGGAATAAGAAAGTAATTAGTCGGAACACTAAATTAGCTGTATACAAAACATGATTCAAACCAGTTTTAACTCATGGATCTGAGAGCTGGGTCAGAAGTAAAACACTTGACCAAAGACTAGACTAACAAAACACGTGTTCTCTGCCAGGTTGGCAGGTAAACGACCCAGAGGAAGATCAAGATATAGGTGGATTGATACGGTACATTGTGCCTTAGACGATAGAAATAGAAGATCTGATAATGTTGGAGTCTTAACAAGTAACAGACTGATTTGGAGGAAAATTGTAGATAGGAAGTTAGTAATGATGTAAATTTTTCATTTAGTACTATCATATCCTGTACACCCCCCCCTCGAGGGTACATGGCAGGAATTTGATGATGACGATGATGAGAATGGAGTCAATGTTGCTTTTAAAGTGGAATGATCATCAAGCCAATATGTTCAATGTTTATAAGGGCTTGCTTTCTAGTGAATCGCTTGTTAATGTGAATTTAGCATGTGAAGGATTAAGTTTAAAAGCTCACATAATAGTGCTTGCAGCATGTAGTCCCCTGTTTCAAACTTTGTTTGTGGAAAATCCATGTAAGCATCTTATTGTAATTATGAAAGATATAGAATATGCAGATTTAAAATTGGTTGTGGATTTTATGTATAGTGGCGAATTTAGTATATCTCATGAACATTTGCCTGAACTTTTGAAAATTGCCTAAATGCTTAAGGTGAACTGCCTTACACAACTCAGAGGCATTAATTGCCAAGACCATAAGGTGGATCAAATTTCATCGCTAATGGATGAAAAGGAATCATCATATGTTGAAAGAAGATACTACTTTGTCTCCTGCTGCCTTGTTGGAGAAGTCTGTGTTTGGTGGCGGGGGAACAACAGATCTTAAGAGTCGGAAGAAGCTGTTCATGCTTTGTCAGCAGATAAAGCCAGTGGATCTTGTTATGCGGTTGCAGGTGAAAAGTTATAACAGGCCCAGCCACAAATTCTAGTATTGATTCCTTTGACAGATCTGCAGTGAGGAATTACACCTTGCAAGGGAAACTTGCAAGAAAACAAGTGTGGTTCTATTAGGAAGAGAAAGAAGGTAAACAAAAAGAAAAACCTTGATGGTAAAAAGAAGAGGAAGGTCTAGGGATGCTATTTTAGATGTTAGTAAGACTGATTGTGTACAAGGAATTACAGAGTCAACGTCTAAAATAGCAAAGGACTATAGCGAATATAAACTACTACTTCTTCTTCCTAACATGGAATATAGGCCATGTGGCCTGTTCTGGTCTCATGCCATCTCTTTCTTGGTCTTCCGATTCTTCTTTTTCCACTTATTTTGTATCTGTATAATATTTTTGGTAGTCTGCTGTTGTCCATTCGATTTAAATGTTCTAGCCATTTTTGTTTATACTGTCTTATGTAGTAATTAATTGGTTTGATTTTTAGGGATTGTAAGATTTCTTCATTTGTTTTGTGGTCCCACTTGGTATATCCAGCTGTTTTTCTGAGGAACTTCATTTCTGCTGTTTGAATTCGTTTTTCATCTTTCCTTTTCATGGTCCATGTTTCGCTTCCGTATAGTAGAGTTGGTTTTGACAAGACATTATATAGTCTGATTCTAGTGTGTTTTTGTACAAGGGATGACTTAAATATACTGTTTATTATGCTATTTATTTTGACAATGTTTGATATTTTAGTGTCTATGTCTTTTTCTTCTTCGTATGATAGATCACATCCCAAGTATCTGAAAGTGTTTACTTGTTCTAGTATTTTATTATCTATCACTATTTTACTTCTTATTGGGTTTTCTCCTTTGAATGCCATTATTTTTGTTTTTTCTTTGGATATTGTCATATTATATTGCTTTGAGATATCATTTAATGATTTTAATGATCTTTGTAAGTCATCTTCTGATGTAGCTAATACTATTTGATCATCTGCAAATAGTAGTGTATCTATCTTCATTTGCGGGGTCATTTGTATACCAAATGCGAATATAAACAAAATTTGCAAATGGAGTAACTGTTAGTGCATCTCATTTTTCTCGTCCACCAGTACTCAAGGATATGGTGTTTCAACGTTAAGTGGTATGTTTGTTTAATCTATGCCTCAGGCTTTCAGAAAAACATGTCGTATGAAGTAAAGCAGGATTTATGTATATGTGGAAAATGTAAACTAATTGAAGAAATGACGTGTGAAAACATAAGCCAAAATGTGCATGTAAATGTGAATGATTTTGTGATGAGTGAAGAACGGAAGTGCGATAATGAGATTTTAGGGAGCAGGGCGTTCTTGAGCTCACTGCAGACGGCACAGAGTGAGGTTGGGGTGTTGGATAAGAAAATGGAAAAGATGAAATTGGTAGAGATGGATAGACAGAGAAAGGTTAAGGTGAAGAAAATAATAATATGGGATTCAATAATTCGTAGAATAAAAACCGGAGATGTTTTTAAAGAATGTTGGCAGGGAGGTACGGTAGAGTGTGTAACCAGAGGCTGGAAAGAGAGGTGATAATGTAGATGAAATGATTTGGGAAACAGCGTAAATCATGTGGCAAGTGATTTAAGGGATTGTAAGATTTCTTCATTTGTTTTGTGGTCCCACTTGGTATATCCAGCTGTTTTTCTGAGGAACTTCATTTCTGCTGTTTGAATTCGTTTTTCATCTTTGCTAGGTTTAAGAGTGTTAGGATTGTCAGTGTGCTGCCCAGATACGATAGTCGAGAAATGAGAAGGAGGGCATTGATGATGAATGAAATGTTAGCTAGGATGCGTAGGAAAAGAGGGGAGGGATATACGGGAGGAGTTTTATGGGAGAAAAGAATTATATGCCAAAAATGGTCTCCATTTAAAGAAGTATGGGCGTAAGCTTTTACAGAAGTTACTGTTTAATGAACATAAGGGGGTTTTAGACCAGGGAAACGAGAGTTATTCGAAGGGGAGGGTGCGAGGATGGTTGTCAGAAATAATCACAGGAAAGTAGAGTTAGCTGTAAATAGTACTAAGGTCAATAATAACTGTGATACGGGGAATCATAGTACTCAGAATTTTAACAGTATTCAGAGTGAGTTTTAAAAGAGGTATACCATGAGTGGACATATCGATACAAAATTAATAATAGAAAAAAACTCACGTACAAAGATTATTTAATAGTATAATTTTTGCCTGTGTGTCACAGGCATCTTCAGTACATTAAGCTCAAATTAAACAATAACTGACAATTCCAAAAAGTGCCACCTAAGTAGCTGGTGTAAGATAACTAAAAAGGTCAATACATTTCCTTAAAAAAATATATATATATATCAATACAATAAAAAGTTAGGAAAGTTTAGCCAATTTGTAAAGTACTATCTCCCATAAAGGGGATAGATGTAAGACGTCGGATCTGTTTAAGTTAGGAGAATGAAGTAGGGTTTCACATGTTTCTTTATAAAGGCGTTCCATGAGAAACTGACTTTGTGAAGAACTCTGTGTTCTAGTGAAAATGGCATGTTCTGCAAGTCCAGACTTTGCAGGCTTAAAGTATTCAATATAAGATTGGTGTTCTTCTAGCCGAATAGAGGCAGATCTTCCGTTTGTCCAAAATAAGATAATCCACAAGAGTATGGAATCTGTTAGACACCTGGATGATTAAGATGTGGGAGCTTGTCCTTAGGAGAAGTGAGAAAGGTGGAGATTTTTCTAAACGGTCAAAAGGCAACAAAAATATTCAGTGGTTTTAACACTTTTGCTATACGTTCACTGATGCCTTGTACATAAGGGATAGTAATGTGCGTTATTTCTTCTGTGTTTGAAGAGGAAGACATATTAAAACTACTCAAAGTTCTTTTAATGAAGCAATTCTTATAACCATTAGATAGAAAGGAAGAAGGTATATATTGTAGTTCTTTTTGTAAAAGATCGTCTGAAGAACGAAAGGAGTGGGTCCGATGAACCAGCGTTTTAATAGTTCCTGCCTTTTGACTGGGATGGTGATGAGATTCTGCATGGATATAATGGCCTGTATGAGTCTTCTTTCTATAAACTGAGAAATGTAGGTTACCATCTGGTTGGCAAAGAATTAGAAGATCTAAAAAGGCTAACTGCTTATTTGATTCTACTTCTAGGGTAAACTTGATCCTAGGATGAAATGCGTTTAACTTAATGAGAAATTGTTGACGTGCATCCGAAGAGCCATTCCATACGGCAAAAATGTCATCGACATATCTGAACCAATGAGTAGGTCTGGGAGAAATGTTGTCAAAGATACGTTATTCAAAATGTTCCAAAAAGGAATTGGAGATAACAGGAGAAAGAGGATTACCCATTGCTGTTCCTTCAATTTGTTGATACAACTTATTTTTAAAGGAAAAATAACCAGAATTTATTACAAAATCAAATACGTTCACAATGTCTGAAGGAAATTCCTGTTTTAGTAATTCAATTCTTTCCGAAAGAGGCACATTTGTAAATAAAGAAACAACATCTAAACTGATCATGATATCAAAAACGTCCAAATGAAGATCTGAAATTTTATTTTTGAAATCCAAAATTTTTGGATTTCAAAAACAAAATTAAAAATTTTGAGATTTTGTAAGTGGGGCAACCTATACAATCTACGACTGGTCTTAACAGAATGCCTGGTTTATGAACTTTTGGAAGACCATACAATCTAGGTGGATGACCGAAGAAGGTTTTAAGTTGTTGTTTTTTTAACTTCATTCCATGTGGATACATTATCTATAAGAGAATTAAGTCTCTTCAATTGACTCCGGGTAGGATTTACTCTCCTCTTCAACTAGAAGAACTGATATGGAAGGAGTTATACTGGAGGAAGTAGGGGAGACAAGAGATCTGGGGTTGCTGATTGATAGAAACCTGAAATTTAGGGGACATATTGCAAAGGTGGTGAAGGTAACACAGAGGATTGCTGCAATAATGAGAAGGACACTGACCTGCAGAGATAAAACAGTTATCATTCCGTTGTATAAGCCCTTGATCAGACCACACTTGGACTATTGTTCTCAGATTTGGTTCCCATTTGAAGGGGATAAATTAACTGTGGAAAGGGTACAAAGGTGGATAACAAAGATGGTTTCAGGACTGTACAATGATAGTTATGAAGATCGGCTGAGGGAATGTGGATTGCAGAGTTTGGTGGATAGAAGGAGAGGTGATATGATTGAGACTTTTAAACTGTTGAGAGGTGGTTACAGGATTAACACTGGGGAGTTCTTTCGCTAGGTTGAACAGCAGGAAGGAGTGATGACAAGAGGTCATCCCTGGAAGTTATGAAAGGAAACTGTGAGCAAGAGGGTGAGGAGTGGTTTCTTTGCATGGAGGGTGGTTGAACCATGGAATGCATTGCCTGATGGAGTGGTGAGAGCGAGAATGGTCAATGAGTTTAAGGAGTGGTATGATAGACTTTGTGTTTCTTAGGGGGTACCTCCTCTCGATGAATCTTGATAAACTTTGTGATTCTTAGGAAGGACCTCCCACGATGAGTCTTTTGTCTCTATGGAGGCCTGAATAATAATAATAATATACTTTTACCTCTTTCTGTCAAGCGACAATTGATATCATGCAGGAAATTGGTTTGGCACACTGGATTTCTCCACCACTGCCACTCTTTACACAGCTGTCTTCCATATAAACCTGAACATCTTATCGATTCCCATGTTTCTAATTACGAACTACAGTTCTCCTTGTAAAAAATAAACAATGTGCATTACATTTTGCTTTCATAGACCACCAGCCAGCAAAGGAAACTTCATTCATGTCAACAGCTATGCCGTTATACTAGTTTGCATGTGAGGTTACAGAAATACTCATGCCACTATGTTCAACTTAAAGTTGTTTAACTAAATATGCTGGTTACAAAAGCCAAATGTACATTTTGAATGATTTTTTCTGTATTGTGTTTTTTTTTATTGAAATTCTCTAATACTTGATAAGGTTACTATAAGTCATTTAGAAGTAAAATTATTTCTGAGAATTTCTGCACTGTACTGAAAAAAAAAAAAATTACAGTCATATGTTTAAATCTTGGTATAGGTCATTTGTCACACACACCCATTTTTAATGCTTTAAGCTTTTTTTTTTTTTTCTCAGTGGTGTAGGAACACTAGCACTGGGGCAATTGCCAGTCAGAAGGGCACCAGTGGCAAAATATTTCACCAAGGATCAAAACTGTCACACTGTAAAAGGACTTGGTTACGTATTTGCCAAGGGTGCTAAAAAATAAAGCCTAGCTATGCTGCTGTGTATTCCACACTCAAATCATTTAATCTCACAGCTATAAGGAATGATTCACTCACATTTAGAAAGTAATAATCTAAGCCAGTGGTTCCCAACCCGTGCTCCATGGAGCCCTAAAGGCTCCATGTGCACTTCCCAGGGGTTCCACGAAAATAAAATAAATAAAAATTAAATTAAATTAAAGAATAAGAAACAAAAAATAGAATCAATCACTTCACAGTGAATTTTCATAGCGATAACATTGTGATTTCTTAGTGATTCTTCCGCGAGTTTTCTGTGTGTTTGACCTCTTTTTGAGTGCTTAGTCGTGTAGTTAGCAAGTGTTCATTAATAAAGTGTTGTGTTTTGTTCTACTCGTACGTTCGAACCCTGAACTACTGCGATACATTTCCGGTAGAAAAATGTTACAATATTGATTGACTCAGGTGCTTTTATTGGTTTTCAAGTAGTTAAATATTTGTATTTTGTTATAAAATTTTTATTTGCTTTATTTTGTATTCTGGGTTATGAAAGATAAAGTCAGTTATTCTCATATTCCTGTGTTATTTTCTTTTAGGCATGGATCGCTGGCTTCAAACAGTTACTTTGAAGAAAAAAGATGTTACATTTGAAAAGGAGGACAAACCAGCAGCTCACTCCATTACTTCGCCAGATGAGTCAACGACAAAAAAAGATGATAACCAAGCAATACCCTCCAGCATTTGTTTGTCAGAAGAGCTTTCTGAAAAATAAACAATTTCTGAATCTGCGGCACCACCTTAATCATTGTTTGCAAAACGCGACAGAAGTGGGGTAGTGGGGGAAAAGACCTCCTAATAAAAAACGAAAATACGAAGAAAGTTATTTGATTCACAAAAACAAATGATGGTCAGCCTCTCTGTGTGATTTGCGGAAATGTGTTGACCAACAGTTCCATGTTTCCTGCTAAACTGCGGCGTCATTTCGAGGGAAACCACCTCGAGTTGAAAGATAAACCATCTGGTTTTTTCAAGAGGAAGTGCAATGAAATTTTGGCAAGTGTTGTCATAGTTTTCTGTAGAAAACTATGACAACACTTGCTAAAACCAATAATGAAAAAGTACTGGAAGCTTCCTACCTAATAAGTTACCGTGTAGCTCTAGCTGTTGAAGCTTATACCATTGCAGAGATTCTTATTAAACCTTGTACAATCAAGCAAACACTCGACAATCGATATTGTCGAGTGTTTGCTTGATGAAAAAGCTATTAAGTTAGTCTCCAACATTCCTTTATCAAATAACACCGTTGCTAGACAAATCCACGATATGGCTGATGACGTGAAAGAGACACTTGTCAGTCGCATCAGGTGTACCAAATTCGCACTAATTCAGTTTTAATGGTATTTGTTCATTATGTTTACTTACAAAGCTATCAGGAGGACCTTCTTCTTTGCAGACCACTACCATCCGACACATCAGGAGGTGAAATATTTAATCTTTTGGATGAATTCTTCTCATCAAATGAAATACCGTGGGAAAACTGTGCAGATATATGCACTGATGGTGCAAAGGCAATGATGGGTTACAATGCTGGAGCCATTGCCAAAATTAAAGATAAGGCAAAGAAATGTAGCAGCAGCCATTGCGTTCTTCATAGACACGTGCTAGCCTCAAGAAAAATGCCTTCTGAGCTTATCATAGTGTTGAATGATGCCATAAAAATAATAAACTATATAAAATTGCGACCTCTTAAAAGCAGGCTCTTCAAACTAATGTGTGAAGATATGGGAAGCCACCATGAGTTCCTCCTGCTGCACACTGAAGTAAGGTGGTTGTCTCGAGGAAAGCGTTGACACGTTTGATGGAACTGTGTGCATTTTTGATGGACCATAACGCTCTATTGGCGACAGTTTTAAATGATGAAGACTGGGTGTGCAAACTGGCATATTTGGCAGACATTTTTAGCAAAATGAATGAAATGAATCTATCATTGCAAGGAAAAACTGCCACAGTTTTTGATGCAAACACCAGTGTCTTATTTTAAGAGGAAACTTATGTATTGGCTGGAGTATGTGGAAAAGGAAGATACTGATTGCTTCCCTCTTACAAAAAGCTTCTTGAATGAAAATAACATCAAGATTCAAGAAAAAAACACAGAAAAATATTCAGGCACATCTCGAAGCTTTGAAAGACTTGTTTGAACATTATTTTCCGACAGCTCAAGAGAAGGTGCTCAATGACTTTAAATGGGTACTGAATGTGTTCAGCTGAACAAAAAACCACCCAGCTTAAACTCAGCGGAATACGAGGTCCTCATAGATTTTACATCTCGCAGTGAACTAAAAATCGCATTTCAAAACCAAAGTCTACTGGAGTTTTGAGTTTTGGCTGCATTTACAAGATGAATTCAAAATCTTGTCTGAGAAAGCAAAATTGGTATTGCTGCCTTTCTCAACTACATATCTCTGTGAAGCATGATTCTCCACCTATACAGGTACCAAAACAAAATACAGAAGCCGCTTAAATGCAGAACCAGACATTCGTCTGCAATTATCATAAATTGAACCTAAAATAAGAAAACTTTGCAAAAAAATGCAACCACAGGTGTCTCATTAAAGATACGTTATTTTAAGTTATGTCTTAATTTAGGCCTACTGTTGCACTACAGTGCACTCTAGTTAGTAAAATTAAATAGGAATTCTCTTCTATAATGAATAATATAAATTTCGAATAACAAGTAATGAACGAATATGTATTTGAATTGAATTGGATGTAATGATTAAATTGGAGGAACTGAGTATTGTATGGACCTAAGGGGCTTCACCATAGAAATTGATTGTAAAAAGGGCTCCACGAGTCAAAAGGTTGGGAACTGCTGATCTAAGCCATGCTGTGTATTGTTATTAATGGCTGAACAGATGTGTTAGTAGGGGTAGTAGTTAACAATTTATTCATTTAAACTTTTCAATTGGAAAATAGGAAATGTGGAAAACTGAAAATTGTTCATTGCATAACAATAACATATCTAACTAAGCAAGATGACAAGTCATACTGGAATGTTGCAAGGAGAGAAAAATGTTCATATATATATTTAACATAATTCTTTTCAGCAAAAAGCAAGAATCTGAATAAAATACCTTGTTCCATTGCACTAACTGGAAGAATAAAAGATGGCAAATAACAGCAGCAATAAGCAAATGTATTGTTTAAGACTAATCTCATCACATTTATTTAAAAAAAAAAAAAATGCGATTTATTTTTACACATGTAAAATTTTATATTTATTGGGAACAAACAAAATAAATAAAATGTGAATGTAAGGTGCATGTATTTGATGCCCTTCAAAGATTGATGGTCAGACACACAATGGGCTCACTGGCCGTTTCATAAGAACCAATGTTATGTTCCGACTGACACACGATAGATAGTAGTATATTTTCATAGGAAGTATTTGAATATCTCAAAACACCAGTTAGAGAGTAGTGTACCAGTATATATAATACAAGGCATAGGAATTTATCTGCAATACAGTATTCCTTTCTTTTAATTTTTGGTTTTTATTGAAAGAAATGGTGGAATGATATATGATTCATCACATAGCAAGAATGGAAGAAAATGAGCATTATTAAACATTCACCAGAAAATTAAATTATAAAAAGATACAAGCAGGAGTGCCCAGATCTCAGATCTATACCGAGTACAATATTGGCAAAATTACAGTCTTAGATATTTTATTAAGAAAGAAAAGCCTTAAGTTGTTTTTTTTGTCAGAAGACAGAAGACATTGACAAAACCAAGAAAAGAGATTGTTGTTGAAGTTATGTGGGAATGGTATAATTATTATTATTATAAGGGCACCTCCATGGAGTCTGAAGACTCATTACAGGAGACACACGCTATCCACATAATCTATCATACCTCTTCTTGAACCTTAATAGACAAAGCACTAAACGGACACTGCCCCCCCCCCCCCCCCAGCAAACTGTTGAAACATTTCTCCTGCATCAATCCTATAAAACTCTTTAAGCAACTTAAATGTTTTGATCATATCCCCTCTTTTTCTCCTCTCAACCAACTTCTGCATCTACATGTTCTCAATCTATCCTCATAGGTAACGTTCCACAGACCACTCACCATCTTTGGTCGACTCTGAATCTTCTTGCTGTTTCCTCATCCCCAAGACACTTAGTAGACCAGACATGAGCACAGTAATCCAGCCATGTACATATCAAGACCTTATAAAGAGGAATAACTTGCTTATCTCAACTTGTTAATGTGTTCTTCAATAGCAAAGTAATCTTATGGACTACCTTAGCAATATGTGCTCTAAACTTTAACTCTCTTTCTACCACCACCCCTAAATCACTAGCTTCATCAATTTCCTGAAGTAGAGTTCCATCAATATATTTATTTATCCCAAAATGCGTATTTTGGGATAAATAAATTTTATTTATCCCCGTAAGTAACATCAGAACAGACCAAAGGCAAAATACTTCCATTAGAAAATGAATGGTTGCCCAGGTTTGATTAACAGCATGGAATCACACACACAGTGATTTGTATAGAGAGAGAAACAATAGCTTGATTTTGAGGATGCAAAAGACTTTGTAAAAGCTTTCTAAGAAATTGTTTTGATAAGGTATCTACTGAACAGGTGTATAATGCAGATAAAACTAGCTTGTTCTGGTGGATGTTGCCCACATCAACTATGGCGCATGGCAATGAACAAGACTTATTAGCCAGATATAAACAAAGCAAAGAGTGAGTTACTGTTTTGTATTATTCCAACACTGCTAGAACCCACGAATGCAAACTCCTTCTGCTTTCAAAAGACTGCCATTCACAAGCACTTGAAAGAGTATCTCTCCTCGTCACTTACAGAGGCCAGAAAAATGCATGAATGATGAAGCAGACATTCCACGAATGGTTTAGGAATCATTTTGTACCCAAAATAATCAGACATAACATAAGGACTGCTAGCAGCCACTCCTGTGGTCTTGTTATTAGATAACAGTTTGGCACATCCATAAATTGAAATTCTTGTTAGCAGAAACATTTCTGCTGTCTCTCTGCCACCCAACTGTAGTGCCATTATTCAACCAGTACATCAAGGAATAATCAAGAATTTGAAACATTTGTACACAAAGAATTATTTACCATATCTTGTTGATTCTGGAATTTAATGCCAAATATATATATATAACAATATGGGCAACACCAAGCTCATGTGCAAGCATAACAGTTTCCACACCAAAGCATCCTGGAAGAGAATATGGTCCACATTGGCAATGTTTGATTCAGAAGATGATGAGGAATGTGAAGAAATTAGATTTAAAAAAAACAAAAGAAGACAAGAATTATTAGCCTATCTTAAGGTAAGAATAACAACAATGCTCCTAGTACACACTTGTAGCACTGAAGAATTAGTGGATTAGTACTACACCAATTCAGTTATCAGAAAGTTTGAAAGAAGAGGGTAGCAAAGATGATGAGCTTAAAGATGCTGACAAAAAAAAGTTTTCACTTCATAAGCTGAGACTTCAGACAAGTTTTGTAGACATGACATGGCTTTAATTCTCAAGAGTTGATGACAGTACAAAAGTTACATTCATCATCTTATCCAATCCAAAAGATCCTGGAAGAAGCAATTAGCACGTCTGGAACTTTTCCTAAAATGAACTCACTCCAAAACTACTCAAGACTTTCCAGCAATAGATGGGAACTCTTAACTACCTGCAGCAAATTACTAATAATTTTCTTTTTAGTTTATGAAATGTGTAAATTTTGAAATTTCTACCTTTTTTTTTTTTTTGATAGTGTTAAAATGATTATTCTTCTGTTGAAATGTTGATAATGCTTATTCAGTCCTTTACAACTCATGAACAATAAATAATTTTGTTGTTAATGAGCTGCTAATTTCACAATATGCAGCAATTTATATGATTGCTATTTGTTTAAATACAAGCATTGTGAAGAGAGTTTAATATAGTAAAAAGAAAAACAAAGGCAAGAGTGATTATATACTTTTAATTTAGAAAAATATAATAAAAAAAAACATCAAACTATTTTTTAAGCAGTGTAGTGGTCTCACACAAGGTGAGGCAATTAGTCTATCACTTAAAGACTTTCTCAAACATTTATGGAATTCACATCCACAACCTGTTTGAGAGCAGAGCCGTTATTCACTAAGCCAATTAATTTTGTGCAGAAGGGAGAGAATGCAGTGAAAACATTGGACTATAAGCAATCTACTGTGATTTTATTATTAGACAATAATCAGTACTCCTAGAAATCAAAGCACTTACTAGCGAGCAAGAGCTCATGGCTCACAGCTACCTGCTTGCTACTGCTGCACATCCAACAGTGGATTGTAATACCTACTGTAATGGCATTACTGAAAATTTGTGCAATTTATTTCCAGGATAAGTCTATCCTGTATAAGTTCTTGGAAGAAATGAACAACCCCAGGCTGAAGAGACCTTGATGTTATGTTCTATTTATTATCATCCAGTTAAAAAAAATATAAAAAAAATTTACAAAAGCAAATTAACAAAATGTATGCTAGAAGCTAAGGATAATGGCTGCATTCTAATCAAACCAATATAAATGTTAATTGAGGAAGATTTTGCAGGTTATAGTAATGGCTGCACTTCATTAGCATAAAAAAAATGTAAAAAAGCTAGTTGTCAAATTATCAAATACTGGAATAAGATGGAAACTAATCAGGCATTGAAAGGAAGGGGTACAAGTATTCACTCAATCACAAATCTAAGAGTTATACTGTCTGTATCATACTTGATAATTTTTGTCCTAGGGCAAAATAACCTCCCAGCACAAAAGATTAGTGTTTTCTCTATTCATTGATCATTCGTTCATGGACAACCAAAGTATCATTAGTATTTATTTATTTTTGAGATTACTATCTTCTTAAAACTCACGCTATGACAAGAGGAAAGGGGTATATCTCGAATTATGTCAAAAATATTATAGGTATTTTATTTGGATGTTTTCCTGAATTCCAGATCAGATGCCGTAAATTATGTGTTATACATTTTATTCATTTAAATAATGCATATATGCTAAACAATATGAAAGGGGAAATAACTGTGGGTGGTACTTCATTATTATTAATCATAATCACACAATATTGAATGATAAACAATTCTGATGAGATCAAGTTAAGTGCAGCCTGCATGTATCCTCTCCTCCACACAGATATATTAGGAAAACTAAGAGAATATTATTCCCATATTTTTGGCTAGAGGGTAAAAACAGTGCTACTGTTGTGATTTTCAGTGCCAAAAGTTCTTTTTAACAGGTATTTAAAGATAATTAACTCATTCTTTTTACATTATTATATTTATGAATATTAGATTAGCTGTAAGGAGAGTGCTCTTTAATAATTTTGTGGTTTTCAAAGTGTTATTTTTGTTTTCTTGTGTGCTGTATTGTGTTGTGGTGCCTATGCACAATATGGTGGCTGTGATTTTAATCTGCAAGATTTTGTTCACTGCAGCATATGCGAAATGTATGCACTTCATAGAATGGGAGAATTATGGAAGAAAAATGAAACAAGAGTGTGTTTATTGTGTTTTGTGAGTGAATGCCAGAAGTGCGAGGAAAGTGAGAAAAATAATAGTGGTCAGTTCAAAGATAAAATGCCTGATAATGTAATTGCCAAGGTTCTGTAAGAATGAAGCAGTGGAAAAGGAAGAGAATGACCAGATGGTAATGGAAAAGACAATGTGCTTATGCAAAGTTCTCCACAAAGGGGAAAAAAAAAAGGGAAAAAAAAGTGCGATTGGGTGGATGGAAAAGCATCTCGCAGACAGTAAAACAGGCGAAAGAAAGCAGAATACGAAACAGCAAAAGCATGATAATAAGGTTGAATTTTGTATGGTAGTTCAGTGATATGAGGAGTGCTTAAGAAGAGTGTGATGAAATCATGTTTTCCTGGTGCCAAGATTAAGGATGTTAGTGATGCTGTAAGGATGTAGTATTTTGGTTAGTACAAATAATTTAGCAGGTGAAAAGTGTGGTATGTGAGAAGATATGAAAGAGTTAGTGCATGTGAAAAAGTAAAAGTTGCGAGTTTGTTGCCACAGTATGATGGAGGTGAGCTGAAACAGAGGGCTATGAACACACTGGACTTTATGGATTTAGTGTCAGGAGTCTTGAGAAAGTGTTGTTTGGTGAGAGTTCAGAAATCCAGTTAGTGAAATTAGAATTTAGGAAGGGGATGTAGGAGAGTATGAGTCTAAACAACTTAAAGGTTAGTAAGGGGGGAGAGTGAACAGATGATGCTAAATGTAGCACCCCCACATTCTTAACTTTAGTGGGAATATAATGGAGAGGACACGAGGTTCGTCAGTGCTATATCTGATTACAACATCAGAGAACTTAACAGTAACCAATCTAGCTATGCTGCGTCCCCTTGGAGAAAGTGATCATGTAGCTTTACTTGGGAGATTGCCATACATTCAGAATTTTCTGTTAAGAAGGGATATATGTGAAATTACAACGCAGGTGATTTATGACAAGCTCAGGAGTCAGCTTCCAGCAGTGCCATGGCATAAAAACGTGGATGGGAGAGATGTTGACGGTGCATATGAGGAGTTGAGGGGTATTTGAGAAAGCTATATCAGAATGTATTGAGGGTGGTCTGAAAAGTTCTCGGCCTAACGATGAAAAAACGAATTTAATTTCAAAATTGTTTTTATTTTTCAACATAATCTCCCTTAAGACTAATACATTTATTCCAGCAATGCTCCAGCGCCATTATCCTGTCCCTGTAGTGGTCCTCAGTAAGATCTGCGAAATACCCCTCTACAGCTGCAATCACCTCTTGATTCGAAGAAAAATGCTGACCAGCGAGAAAGAGTTTTAGTTTTGGGAAGAGATAGAAGTCAGAGGGAGCCAAATCTAGGGAATAGGGTGGATGTTCCAACAATTCATAGTGCAGATCCTTTAATTTTCCCATTGCCAAAACACTTGATTTTTTTATTCTTGCAAACCAGGTCTTTTCTCACAAATTTTTTCATCTAGTCTGGTTAAAAGATCGGAATAATATTCCCCGGTTATTGTTTTACTCTTTTCAAGATAATTAAAAAACAAAATGCCTTTAGCATCTCAAAACACCAATGCCATGACCTTTCCTGCTGATGGAACTGACTTCTGTCCACTGTGTTGACTGCTGTTTGGATTCTGGTGTGTAATGGTAAATCCAAGTTTCATCCATAGTAATAAATCAGTGTAAAAAATCACTTTTATTCTTGTTAAAACGATCCAAACACTGTTCAGAGATTTCCATGCAAGTGCGTTTTTGATCTGCAGTGAGCAAGCGTACCACTCATCTTGCACAAAGCCTTTTCATTTGCAATTCTTCATGCAAAATATATCCTACATTCTTTTGAAATGCCTATAGTCTCAGCAATTTCACGCACTTTGACTCACCAGTCATCAAATACCATATTGTGCACTCGATCAATGATTTCTGGTGCTGTTACACTTTTTTGGACGTCCTTCACATGGATCATCCTCAAGGCTGGTACGGCTACGTTTAACCTCGCAGCCCATTTCTTAATTGTCAAAAACAAAGGAGAAGAGTGTTCATAAACTTTTATGAAATTCGAATGAATTTCTTTTGGCATTAAACCTTCTTTTACAAAGAATTTTATAACAGCACGATACTCAATTTTATCCATTTCAAGGGATACAGACACCATTTTTGCTTCAGGCAACTGTATAAAACAAAGTACTTGATAGAATGACTTGAAATTTCACATGGATGCTTATGACAGATGTACCAACTTAGGAAAAAAAAAATCTCTTGGCGATAAAGCTGCCATCTATGGTTGAGGCTAAGAACTTTTCAGACCACCCTCATATACCCAGAGTCAGAAGGATAAATAGCATCATTAAGCAAGAGTTTCAGACATAAAAGTTACGGACAGAATATAAAGAAAAAGGTGGTCAGCACCCATCAGCAGAAGAAGGCACAGGCAAGAAAGTGCAACCTATATGGTAAAGAAAGCCAAAAGAAATCCTAAAGAGTTCTTTTGATGTGTGGCTACTAAAAGGAGTTATGAGTATGGAAGGATAGTTTTAAACATGCTGTTCGATTTAAGCATCAGTACTGGGAAGGTGCAATGGAGTGGAAAGAGGGCAAAATAGCCTCACTGCATAAAGAAGAGTTCATGACAGAAGTAGCAAATTAGAGGAGAATCAACATCTCAGAAGTATTGGTTAAGGTATTGAAGAAATTGGTGAAAGACAGAATTCAGGACTGCATGGATAGGAATATGATACTCAATTATGGGCAACATGGTTTTGTAATTTCAATGATATAGTAAATGATTTGACAGGAAATATTCAGTTGTTTGCACTATGGAAAGATGAGATTACATGCTGTGTACTATATTAAGGGAAATGAACTTCAAGACGAAAAGGACAGAGAGTTGAAGTTTAGAGAACATATTGCAAAAACAGTACATTATATGGTTGTTGAAGAACAACCATGTAACCAGGGAGAGATAAGTTATCATTCCCCTATATAAGGCCACATCTAGATTACTGTGCACAGGTCTGGACAACGACAACCAGATCTGTGGGGATGAAGTGGTGGAGAGGATACAGAGGCAATTGACAAAGACTGTGGCAAGTTTATGGTGTTCCCTATGAGAACAGATTGATGGTTTGTATAGGTAAAAAAGAAGAGATAATAGAAGTATATAAGTTATTAAAGCAGTTTTATAGGATTGATGATTGCCAGTGAAGGCTTTTTTTCAGTAGATGGCAGGAAGGGAGAGAATGAGGTACACCCATGAAAATTATGTAATAATGTGGTTAGAAAGGATGTTAAGACAAGATTTTTTGTTTGGAGGGTGGTGAATGAATGGAACGGGTTGCCAGAGGTGGTTGTGAGTGTTTTTTCAGTGAATGAGTTTAAGGAGAGAGATGATAGGTATTGTGTGAATAACAGATCCCTCTTGATGAATCTTCTGACTCTATGGAGGTACCTGTATAATAATAATAACAACAATTATGTTCTGGTTTGTGAATGTCTACTGGTCTCCCTACTCATTAGAGTCCACATATTCACTAGGAAAGACCAAATCTGCTTGCAACACATCTATCATAATCTTAAATCTATTCAAGCACTAATTCCACTCATGCATTGCTCACTCTTTAAGTTAAAAAAAACTTCTCGCTCTTATTCGGCATAACCTTGTGCAACTTGCAGGAATGCCCCTGGTTCTTGTGCCTTCCTGCAGTTCTATCATTTGAAAAATCTCTCCCATCTCAATTCAGTAAATACTTCTCAACAGCTTAAGCATTGCAATCATATTCTTTGCATTCATATATCTACTTATTACAACTACATGAAAAAATGATGGGTCAATTCAAGAAATTGAATTTAGATTATTAGTGCTAAATTCAAATATGAAAGTCATTTTAGGAATTATAGGTTTCACAAGTTAACTATACTGTATGCAGGAGTGACTAACAGCAAGAAAACATTTATTATATGATTTCTTGACTGAATTTTTCACAAAAATGCACCACAATTTTAAATTTGTTACCCCACCCATCCAAAGTATGGCATATCATTATAATTCATTCAAGTACTATCATTCTGCAATACACGATCATTTTGGCTCTAGAGAAAATGACACTTTACTTTCCTATAGTCATTACTGTAAGTAACTTGTCTGGTTCTGATTAATTCTGTGTATCCATTGTCATGCTTTTAAGAGACATACCTAAAAATAAGCAAATTTTTGACTTTAGCCTTTTTTTTTTTTTTTTTCATCAGTTGTTGCAAATTGAAGTTCATACAAATTAAGATATTTTAGAAATGATGCACACATCAATATATCTCAGTTATGATCGAAAAATGTTTCTAATATAAAACTCAAAGTTTCTCATGATATTACACATGATGCAATACAAGTTTAGTGAAATAATTTAGTAATGAAAGATAAACATGGATTTGTTTGCCAAAGTAACTTTTGCTTGTAGTTGTTTGGCTTAGGTATACATACACTGTTAAAAGTGTGCACTAAAGATCAATAACATCATTATTGTTAAAATAGTACTTTATTCGTATAAAGATATCAGCAAAGAACTTTAAGTCAGCATAATGAATGCAATGCAATGAAATGAAATGAAATGAATAACTAGTATGAAGGAAGTTTGGTTTTCCAATTCAAAGTGATGGTCCTTTTACAAAATTGGAATGCTCAACAGAAAACATGTTCGGTTATAAGAACTTGAGAAGAGGGTGGAGAAAAGAAAGAGAATAAACAGCTAATTGTTTTATGTGATAGTAAAAAAAAGTGCAGCAGGGTAGTTCTAACTTAACCTGTGGATACTCCTGGATTCACTGACCGTAATTAATAATTTTAGTTTATTATCAGCAATATTTCCACCTCTCTTCAATTCTTCAGATGCTGCCAGACAAGGTTTAGTGAAATTTTCATAGCAGCTTGGATGTCATTATCTGCTTACTGTAATTTTTTTTTTCTAAGACAGTACAAATAATTTTTTTTTTTTTTATGGGAGAGGAATTATAATATTCCATTTGACTGAAAGGAAATAACTAATAAACATTTCACGTAAACAACTTTCAATTAGAAACATACTAAATGCATCGAGTGAAACCACCATTTTTGTTTAGTTTGTTGTAATTAACTTTTCTCCCTGCTTTAGTAATCTTCTAATTCCTGCATTCTTTTGTTTGTTTATGAGAAGAATGTCATTTACTGCTTTTGTTTTTCTTTCTTCATATTGATGAAACCAACTAAAAGTTTCAATGATTATATTTTAATTTAACAATACCATGAAAAGCATTCATTGGACTCAAGAGCAGCACGTCTGCACAATACATAAAGGTTCTTTGAAGTTAACGATGTTTTAAATCACTGAATCAAAAATTGCTTTCCCAATGCAATTGGATAAACAGTAATTAACTATATATTATTGAAATGACCAAGATTATTTGTCCCCCCCCCTCGTATTTCACCTTTTTCCTTGTTTTCTTTAAAGTTTTGTATAAATATTTAAGATAGTTATCATTTAGTAAAAAATTACGACCTAATGAGGCTATCTAATGAAAAGCAAATAATCAAATATTTTATACTTTACCTACAGCCTTGTTTCTGTGCAACAGGTACTATACTTTTTATATACTCAGTCTGACTGTGTCCAGTAAGTCCTGGCAGAAATAATGCCACAGGCTGCAAATTTTTATTACCTTGGAAATGAGTACTATCTAACCAATCCAGAGAAACTATTCCACCATCATTTAATTTCAAGAACTCTCTATAATAGAAATGCAAAGAAATCCTAGTTACTCTAATTTTGAACAGTTTCGATAATATATAATAGTGGCATATATAGCATTTCCCTAAAGTGATGGATAGATCTTAATTTAAGCAATATACCACCATAAATTCATTGTAAAAAGAAAACTGGTTATATAAAGAAAACAATAAATTAAAATTATTAATTTTATGTCCCACTCAGGAAACAGTGATAAATAAAAATCTGCAGGAATGTTGTTAAATTTGCTTCACCTGATACATGTGTGTAGTTGATTGGTTTTTCTATCAAGAAGATCTGGTGAAAGGAGTATTTATTAATTTTTTAGTTGACACTAGTTAAGGGAATTTTGTAAGACAGCATCCCACAACTGAGGCTCTTATGCCATCATTCTTGTTGAAAAATAGTGTTTATAAGCCTAAACAGTCTTCTAGGATAAATTAGAGGAATATTATTTTTATCTACTTCCACTAGTCCTCAGAAGATCTCAACGTCATTTTTCCATAAATAATGTGGCTAAAAATGTGTTATTCACAGTGTGGATGATATTTTTGAAGTTTGAAACAGTTCATAGTGAAATCTGAATTAGCTTAAAGAGTTACTTTTGCTGTACATTTATTTTGGCATTTCAAGAATGTTTCACAAATCTATCAGAAAAAATGTATATCTAAGGGCAAGTTAACATTAAGAAGATTACTGCAGAAATTAGATAAAAATATTTTTAACTTTAAAAAAAAAAAACAAGTAACAGTCAAAACTTAATGTATTAAATATTATTTGAATCAACATTTGACCATTGCAGTTTCTGCAAATAAGTCAAATAACTTACAATGTTTTTTAGGGCCTTTCAAATGTACATATAGTTTAATCCCTTAGTTTGCAATTCAAGTTACTATGTATTATAAATTAGAGATACCAAGAAATGATATACTTGGTTTAATCCTTTATCCAAGTGTAAGCAAACAAAGTTTGCACCTGAAGAATTTTCAGGAGTGAAAATACTTCAGTGAGGTATACAAGTGAGGCAACTCGTATATAGAAGCTGATGACTTCATATCACTTGCTTATTATCCTATAATGCAAAACACATATTCTTGCAGACATGTATGATGCTAAGCATCATGGAAACAGTCACTACCCTGACCAGTTTCGAGCTTTATTGAGGTCTCATCAGTGGAAGCCAGACCCAGAGATGATACTAAGGTTGAAGTAATGCAGAAGTCAAATTTTTCATATACAAGCAGTCAAAAGGTGTCCTTATTATTATTATTATACTTTCTGATTATAATACTCTGGATTAGATAGTTGTTGGAAGTTTTTCCACTTGGTTTAATCCTTTATCTAAGTGTAAGCAAACAAAGTTTGCACCTGAAGTATTTTCAGGACTGGGGCAACTCGTATATAGAAGTTAATGACTTCACATCACTTGCCTTGATGAGACCACAATAAAGGTCGAAACCGGTCTGGGTAGCGACCCTTCCCATAATGCATAACATTACACATGTCTGAAAGGATATGTGCTTTGCATTATGAGATACTAAGGCAAGTGATGTGAAGTCATTAGCTTTTATATACGAGTTGCCCCAGCCCTGAAAATTACTTCAGGCGCAAACTTTCTTTACTTACACTTGGATAAAGGATTAAACCAAGTATATAACTGTATTTTTAATTTATAGTATAACTAAGTGGAAAAATTTCCATCAAGGTACTATGTGCTCTCCATTGAACACAGTGGAGAAGAAACTGTCAACATCAAAGCTTACTAGGATGCTAGCTGATGTTACTTTGACATTTTTAGTTAATAAAATTTGGAACATTTCCTAAATAAGGTTTCAGATGTTTTACAATGTATTTGGAAGACAAATAAATGGAAGAACTATTTCCATCTATAGTGAAACATGCTGGGACCATAGCATGCATTAACAGGTACAACATATAGGAGTAGGGTTGGGGAAATGTTTAGACTAGAGGGTTTTTTTAAACCATTAATCTCATGTTCATGTCTGTTACGATAACAGGTGCCTGCATATTTTTTGCAGACTCTGATTTGCACGACAATATAGTTATCAAAACGGGTGTATCCATGTTTGGTATGTTTTGATTGAACACAATTACATCTGATGAGAGATTGGGACAATGATTAGACTGATTCAAAAACTTCTACCTGTTAAGGCTTAAGTCATCATACTTTTATATTTTGAGCTTTCTCTTCAAAAATTCACATCTGCAGAATACAGGTAACCCTCGTATAACGCGGTCTACAAATTATAGTAACCATTGTTCAACACGGTACTTATACAACGCGATTTCGATAAAAACACAGTCTACAAATTATAGTAACCCTTTATCTTTTCATATATTTTTCACTGCGCGAATTAAAAATCAAATTTTATATTCATTAAATTTGCATCTACGCATGTAGTGATAAGTAGCGAATTTATATTGGGGGAAATACCCTTTAGCACGCATGTACATCGATTGTTTACCGTAAAAAGTGTCTTTTGTTGAAAGTTGTCTTCGTTTTCTGCCAGGAAAGCGCATTAAAAATCATAAGAGTGTTAATCTCAAGCTGAGCACTTTATTTTCTGGTGAGTTACATACATAATTAATATGTAATGCTTTTTTATGTAAAAAATATATTTTTATAGTAATAGCCAGTTTTTGCAATATGGCTGAAAACTAGATTAGTGAATTAATTGATGGGGAAACTGATTTAAATGAAGAGGAACTGGTACATTTAAAGATAACATTGAACCAAATAGTGAGGAAAGTTCTACCAAAGATTCTGATTGTGATGAATCCATTAAAGAATTCAGTTTAAAGAAATTAGCAGACGGATTGGACTTGGCTAGAAAGTTAGGACGTTATTTTGCGGATAACGATCCCTCAATGGAGCGCTCTGGAAAATTCAGGAGACAACTGGATATTTGTTTAGCTTCATATCATGAACTTAATAAAAAATTGCAGCATAGTGGTAAGGAAGGTCTTATTACTGACTTCTTGATAATAATTCAGCCAAAGTATGCAACGAGAATTATACAAATGATGTCCAAGACATTTCAAGTGATGACGACGTTGGGCCCCTCATAAATAAAGAACATCTACGAAATGCTCGTTTTGAAGACTGATGACAATTAAAATATGCACTTTATTTTATTTTGACTAACACATTTATGCATTATGGGCAATGAAGTTTACGTACAATTTGTATTTTTTATAAGTTTATACCATGTATTTTTTTTATAATTTATATGTTTTCTTAAGTAGGTAGTGTTTTCAGAGAGCTCCCGAAAGCTATGTATAATTTTGAGTGAAAATTGGAATATTGGTTTAAATCTTAATGTAGTATTGTTTATTTTTTGTAGTTTGTTGTGGCTGTGTGATTTTGGTGTGAATTACGTTTTATTTAACTTAGTATTTTAACGATACGTTTTGTAAATAGCACATGGCGTCAATGCGATATAAGATAATGGCATCCAAAAATACGACGCTTTTGTTCAAAAACTGTAATGTGAGGGAGTTTGTCCAATGTGATGTTTGTGGGATGTATGCATTCCCGAAGGAGGCTGGAGTTTGGATGGAAAGTGATAGTGGTGGGAGAATGTGCAAGCAAAGTGAGGAATTGAAGTATGTGTCAGGTCGTGAGATAGTTATGGTTGAAGAAAGCCAGAATATGAGTGAAAATAGTGGCTTGATAGGGAATTGCGATGTAGTACAAGATGGCAATGAGAGCGGTGATCAAAGAGAGAGTGTAAGCAACTATACAGAGAGACAAAATGGTTTAAATGATGAAAAAAATGAGGAATTATTTGTACGGAGTGAGATCGTTAGGTTGCGTGCAGTGATATGCAGTGCACATGGCAGTTGGAGCAACCGCAAAACTCTTTCCAGAGTGCCTCGGCTAACGGAAATAAACAAGTGTTTGAAAGGAAAAATAAGCGTAAGTGTGGGAGAGTTTCTGAAATGAAGGAAAGATTGTTGTATGGTGACTCGTCATTAAGAGAGTGATAGATGGGAGCTTAACTAAATCGTACTTACCGGGTGCGAAATTCAAGGATGTAAGTAAGAGTATTAGAGCGCAAAAACAGAGGGTGAAAGAATTGATAGTTGTGGCAGGTACGAATGAATTGAAAGGAGATAAATTTTTTATGAGAGAGGACTTGAAAGTATTGTTAAAGGTAGTGAAAGTAAATAGTGACAGAGTTAGGATGGCGAGTCTGTTGCCGCAGCACGACAGAGAGGAGTTTAGAAGGAGAGCCATAATCGCAAATGACTATATGCGCAGGTTATGCAGACGGTGTGGAATGAGTTTGATGGGCGAAAAGATTTATACAAGATGGATAGCCTGCATTTGAATGGATTTGGTGTGCGGAGACTGAAAAAAGTGTTGCTGAATGAAGTGAAAATGGATGTGCAGAACCAGGGAAACTAGAACTACCAAGAAGGGGGAGGGAGTGGATATGCAGACATCAGTGAGACAGTTGAGTGTAAGAATGTATATAATGTACCCGAGCCAGTACTAAGGACGAGAAATCTGAATGGGATAGTTAGAATAATGCATCAAGACAGGGGTGGGACAAAGGGACCTCTGCATTTCGTGTCTACTAATGCCAGGAGTATTAGGAACAAGAAGGAAGAATTTTTGGTCTTGATTGGCTCTTCCTGGCCACAGGTTATTGGTATTAGTGAAACATGGTTGACGGAAGATGATATAGTTAGTGGGACAGAGTGTGTAGGTTATAATGTGTTTAGGAGGGACAGAGAGAATAAAATGGGGGGGGGAGGAGGAGTGTTATTGCTGATAGCTGATGAACTGCAGACAAGGAGAATTGAAGTTGTATTGCAGGATAGTGAAAAGAGCTCATTTGAGGCTATTTGGTGTGAGATTGAGACTGGCAGAACAAAATATACAGTTGGGTGCTGCTATAGACCAGGTGATAGAATAGATGGTGGAGATAGTATGCATAAACAAACTGATGAAATGAGTGGAAGGAAGGTAATTATTATGAGAGATTTCAACTATGGTAACATTGATTGGAAGGAGGAGAGGACACATGTGAGGAAGGAAATGGATTTTATTCAATTATTAAGGGATAACTATCTGAGACAGCATGTAATTGAAAATACTAGGGGTTTGAGAGTGCTTGACCTGGTAATAGCATCTGAGAGTTTGACTGTAATGAATATGACCATGTTGCCACCTATTGGTGAGAGTGATCATAAGGTCACCTGGGAGGTGGTTAAAGGTGTGGAATTTTCGATTAAGACAGGGTATATGTGGAATTACCATGCTGGCAAGTATGACAAGCTTAGAAGATTGCTTTCAGTGCCATGGCATGTAAAACTGCAAGGGGTGGATGTCGATAGAGCATTTACAGGAGGTTATGGCTGACTGTATACCTAGGGTCCAAATAGTAAAACAAGTAGGGGTTAAATGGATGAATAACACCATTAAACTTGAGCTGCAAAAAAAGAAAACTGTGGAGGAAATTTAAAGAGAAAGGTGACCTGCAGGCACACGAACGGTATAAAGCGCAGGCCAGATGGGTAACGAGTGTGGTAAAAAAAAGCAAAAGCGGATTATGAAAGGAAACTAGCTATGCAAACTAAAGAGAATCCCAAACAGTTCTTTCAATATGCTGCAAGCAAAAAAAAAAAAAAAAACTGAACATGGCAAAATGATTTTAAGGAATGCCGAGGGTAAGGAGGGTCACTGAATCAGTCGATATAGTGGAATTACTGAGCGAGCACTTTGCAAGAGTATATCATCCAGGTGGTGACATTAAAAAAATGAAGGAACCATTAGTTTATACGGGAATTGTGATGAATGAAGTGGAGGTGAATAGTCTATTACAGAACCTTAATGTGAATACATCTGTGGGATTGGATGGTATACCGGCACGGGTCATACGTGAAGCGGCTAAAGAATTATCAGTGCCCTCAAGGGCACTGATAATTCTTTAGCCGCTTGACCATGTTGTTTAACCTGAGTCTCGGGTCTAGTTTAGTCCCGAAGGCGTGGAAAGAGGGGAAAATAGTTCCACTGCATAAAGGAGAATCCAAGACTACTGTTGCAAATTACCGACCAATCAGCATATCAGGAGTCATTGTCAAGGTCTTGGAGAAAGTAGTCAAGAGAAAAATACAGGAATGGATTGATGAAAATGACATACTATATGGGGGATAGCATGACTTTGTGAAGGGTGGATCATGCCTCAGTAACTTCAAGTTTTATAACACAGTGATGGCTGAACTGGATAAGGGTAATGGGTTTACAGTGATACTGCTGGACCTGGCTAAGGCATTTGACAGGATACCACACAGAATTCTAATCTGTAAACTGCAACATATGGGAATGGATAAAGGGTTGGTGAGATGGATAGATGGGTGGTTGATGGAGAGATATCAGAGAGTAGTTTATTCAGGAGTAGAGTCCAAAAGACAGCCTGTCACTAGTGGTGTGCCGCAGGGTTCTGTTCTTGGACCACTGCTGTTTAATTTGTTCATTAACGATATAGGAAAGGATCTAAGAGGAACAGTTCATTTGTTCACTGATAATGCAAAGTTAGGTAGGGCAATAGTGAATGCAGAAGATGTCAAAATCTTGCAGGACAACTTGGATAGATTGGAGTTCTGGGCTAAGGAGAATGGATGTCAATTTAACGTGACAAAATGTAAGGTTATGCATTTTTGGATGAAAAGATTAGCAGCAGTATACCACATTGGTATACTGCTGCTAATCTTTACTCTGTACTCCAGGAGATTGACGAGGCCAGGGACTTGGGAGTGTTGGTGGAAAGGGAGATGAAGTTTAAGGGGCACATTGCAAAAGTGGCTAAATCAGCTCATGAATTCACTTGGTTGTTGAAAAATACTTTGACGAGCAGAGACAAGCAAGTTATTGTACCTCTGTACCGAGTCTTATAAGACCTCATCTCGACTACTGTGCCCAGATTTGGTCACCTAGGTTTCTTCTTGATGGGGAGGTGGAGAGGATCCAGAGGCGAGTGATCATGAAGATAGCAGGTCTATGGAATGAACCTTATGAGAACAGGTTGAAGATTTGTGGGTTGCAGAAATTGGTTGATAGGCAGAAAAGGGGAGATATGATTGAGACATTCAAAAGAAGGTGTGGTGATTGTGGACGTGGATTGATTTTCAATCCAATACCCTTGGAGGGTAATGGATAACAATGCTGTAGCCAATGAAGTCTAACTGAGGCTCGGCTATTGCTGTTACCCTCCTGCCATGATCAGAGCTTTAATTAATAATTAATAGCTCATTAACACCTTATCCCTACACTGTCCTCTACAGATAACAGGGAAGATGAAAAGCATTCTTGCTTCGCCCCTTTAAGCCAGTCCTTATAAGGACTATAAGACATTCAAATTGCTGAAGGGTTTCTATAGGATTAATTCAGAGGATATTTTTGAGAACAGGACTGGTGGTGAGAGCACTAGGGGACACCTATGGAAGCTGGCAAGAGTGTGGTTAGCAAGGGTGTTAGAGCTGGGTTCTTTACTTTTAGAGTGGTAAATGAGTGGAATAAGCTGCCAGAGTCTGTTGTGGGTGCTATGACAGTGAGTGAGTTCAAGGCAAGGTATGATAGATACTGTGAGAATGTCATATAGTTGTGTGGACATGATGTTTATTGCCTCCCTTGATGAGTCTAAGGACTCTCTGGAGTCGCCCGTAATAATAATAATTAACTTACATGAATTACCTGAATTTAAAAAAATATTTTGTTGGATATGTCATTGTTATTTATATTATAAAAAAAAAAAAAAAACGATTCCGGAACATAACCCTACTTTTTCTATGTGATCCGAGTCTCGCATAATGCGGCATTTCTGTGGAATCACGTTATACGACGGTTACCTGTATTTCATTTCCTGCAAATATTATTTTAATATGAAATGCAATTTGCATAAAGTTTTAATCAGATTTTCTGATGAATTTTGGACAGTGTTGAATGCATCTGAATCAACTTTACAAAAGTCAATGGTTTTAATTTTCTTATATAGTTCAGTTATACTTCCTCTCTGAAGGTTGTTTTTTTTCCCAGCTCCCTCCTTGGACAATGTATGACGTGATGAAAACATACAGGCAATTCGAGGCATTTTTCTTTCTAATTTGTCCTAAAGTTTAACTGTCTTCTGAATGAGCTGAGTTAATCTATTACAGAATTATTTTATAGGGCTTTTTTTTAATCCTAACTACAATTATAACACTCCAAAATATAAGATCTTATTCTAAGCAAATTTTGCAATGTCAACAAAAATAGCCTTTTTAGATTGTCTGGATGATTATTAAAATGACATGAAAACTGATAATAACGATATTCTAGACCAGTGTTTCCTAAAGTATATCTCCAGGGTTAAGTAAAAGGTCTTATAGGTTACAAGGCACTCTTTTTTAAATTTTGATTACTTTTTTTTTACTTATATATTATTGTCCCTGTATATTTATATATATATTTTTATATATAAATCTAATCTAATCCTGTGGCCTACTCTTTAAGAGGGTTGCAGCTGATGAAGAGTCTGCTTCTATGCCACTCTATCTCTTGCCAGTCCAATCTTTGATGTTGTCTTTCCATTGCAGTCAGGGTCTTCTTCTTCCTCTCTTTCCCTCCACCATCCCCTGCAATACTATTTTGGGAAGCTTTCCAGAAGAACCCCCTCATCAAATGTCCTGCAAACGATATTTTTCTTCTTTGGATACTAGCCATATAGTCTCTTTTCATTTTGAATCTTTTAAGAACCGCTTCATTGCTTACTTTTTCAGTCCAGCTGATACAATCCATTTTTCTCAAGCACCACATTTCAAATGCATTCAGTCGGTCACTCATCTCCTTATTGATCATCCAGGACTCGCATTGATACATCCCAACACTCCAGATCATTGTCTTGAGGATTCTTACTTTTAACTGTTTGTTCAGATTTGTTTCCTAATATGTGGTATATTTGAAAAAATGCTGCTTTTGCTTTTTTAATTCTGTGCTTAATTTCATAATTAGATCTACTGTCTTCTGTTATCCTCACTAGGTATTCAAAACTTTTTGTATTTTCTATTCTTCGTCCGTTCAAAGTGATTTCTATCCCATCATATCCTTTCTTTGAAATCTTCATAACATATACTTAAATATAAATATATAAATCTTCATAATGTATATATAAATATATAAAAAATATATTTATATATATAAATATTATATATTTTTGTCCCCGTATTGTCGCAGCTATAATTAATTTTTTGATAACTAAAAATTTCAAGGAATTTTTAACAAAATGTCTCTCTTAGTGTGTATTGAATGAGCTCCATTAAGCTCCGTCTGGATGATGGACTGATGGCATTCCAACTACATGGTCAGAACTGTCTGCTAAATTTCATTTGTCTCATTAAACTATTTTTTTATATTATTATTATTATTGGAAATTTAAATTTCATCATTTTTGTTTTATGTATACTGGATGTGTATAATTAACATATTAAATAATTTAAAAATTGTTTTACATGTTTGTAGTTTATTATAATGTACATGTTAAAAAATAAATAAATTTATAATTATCCCTGTTTGAATGTAATATTAACTTCTCCCAAATTGCATTTGCCTCAGAAGGGGTACACTAATATTAGTAAAATATTAAAAAGGTTATGCAGAATTGAAAGTTTGGGAAACACTGTTCTAGACAAAGAGTAATTACTTTGAAAGATGAATACAGCAGTGAAATTGGATGGCATGTCATCCATGCACTATGCAAATATGCAAAGAGAACTGGCAACGACTCTAATGAAGTTGTTCAATCTAAGTTTCAGTTCTGACAAGGTTCCAAGAGAGTTGAAAGAGGGTAAGATAGTTCCATGACATAAAGGTAGCTCCAAGACAGATGAAGCAAATTACAGACCAATCAATATCTCAGGAATGGTGGTCGAAGTATTGGAAAAGTTGGTTGAAAATAAAATTCAGCAGCGAGTAGATTGGAATACAATACTCTATGGTAGGTAGCATGGCTCTGTAAAGGGTAAGTGCTAGTAATTTATTCACATTTTATAATAGAGTGACAGCAGAATTAGATAAGAGAAATGACTAAACCATAATACTGGTGGACTCTGCAAAGGTATTTCACACAATACTGCATGGAAAACTATTAAAAGGTGGAGCAAATGGGCATGGATATGAAGCATGGATTGGGGAGGGGGGGTTGGCTGACAGACAGTAGTATATGGTGGGGATGGAATCAAGGAGAATGAGGATAGCTAGTGAAGTGCTTTAGGATTCGATACTGGGAGCATTACATTACTCTTCAATTTGTATATTAATTATATAGTGAAAGAAATAAGGGGGTGGGGATATTCAGTTGTTTGCTACAACTGGGAAGGGCAATAGTTCATAAAGGTAATGTAGATATCCTTCAGGACAATTTAAATAAATTGGTATTGTGAGCAAAGGATCATAATAGTTATCAATTTAATGCTGCAATATGTGTTATGCACTTTAGACTGAAGAGATTACATACTGAGTACCATACTGATGGTACTGGAACACAGGAAACTGATGAGGCTAGGGACATGGGTGTAATGGTAGACAGAGAGTTGAAGTTCAGAGGTCATATTGCAAAAATTGGTAGGATTACCAACTCAAAGGATTACTCAGATGATGAAAGGCACACAAACAAGTAAAGATAGGAATGTTATTATCCTTCCTTATTAGGCTATGATTTTGGATGCATCTTGATTACTGTAGACAAATATGGCTACCAGTTTCTTGGGATCAGGAGGTGGTGGAGAGGATTCAGAGATGAGAGACCAAGCTGGTGACAGGTCTTTGGATGTTCCCTATGAGGAAAAGTTGAAGGGGTATGGGTTGCAAAACTTAGTTGACAGGCAGAAGTGAGGGGACATGACAGAAACTTCATCATCAAATTCCTGACATGTACCCTAGGAAGGGGGGGGGGGATTAGAGAATATGATATTACTACGTGAAAAAGTGCCATCATCACTAACTTCCTACTGACGATTTTCCTCCAAATTAATCTGTTTTCTGTCAAAATTACAATAACATCAGATCTTATATTTCTCTCTTCTAAGACACTTTTCACTATATCAATCCACCCAGATCTTGGTCTTCCTTTAGGTCTTTTTCTGCCATCCTGGCAAAGAACACTTGTTTTACTATTCTTTTCCCTTACATTCTGTTTAAGTTACCATACTACCTGAGATTAACTCTGCTAACAATGTTAAGTTTTCCTGATATCCTCATTTTTAATATGATACTGCTATTGATACCATCTGTTGAATCCTCTAATCTTTCTCAGAACTCTCATATCTGTGGTCTCTAGTGTGATCAATGTTTTATTTCTAACCCATCATCATCAACAACCATGGGTCCAATGCCCGTAGGTGTCTGCTGCCATCTTGATATGATTCTTCCGTTGCATTCTGTTTTGTGCAAGATGACTCAATTTGTGTATAGAGTTTCCACACCATTTGACGATGGCATTGTCCCATTCTCTGTTTGGTTTTCCTCTTTTGTTCTTTCCTTCAATCATTCCAAACAGCAACATTTTTAATTTTCTCTCCTCATTCATTCTACTTATATGGCCAAATAGACGTAGTTTCCTTTTGATTATTTTCTGGATCAGGTTTTCTTTTGGTTGTATTTGTCTGTAGATTTCCTCATTGTTCACTTTTTATATCCAGCTTGTTCTCAAGATCTTTCTATAGCACTTCCTCTCAAATGCCAATATCCTCCTTTCAGATTCTCTCAGGAGTACCCAGGCCTCGCATCCATTGAGCATGCTGCTGAAGATACAGGTTTTTACAATGCACAGTTTAGTTTGCATCTTTAAAGCTCGGCTCTTCCATATTTTGTCCATAGCTTTTAAAATAGTTGTTGCTCTGGCTATTCTAATTTTTATCTCTCTTTTGGGGTCCAAATCATACTTCACGTGGCATCCAAGATATGTGAAGTGTTCCACATTTTCCAGTTGAAATCTGTCTATCGTAACTCTGTTCAGTAACTCCTGTTGTCTGAATATCATTGTTTTAGTTTTTTCAAAGTTGACATTTAGTCCATATCTTTTTCCTTCCTTCTGTGTATAGTGTTTTCAATGTCTGTTCCAGCCTTGCTGTGTCTTCTTCAATCACGACGATGTCATCTGCAAAGCAGAGGTAGTTTATTCTCATGCCATTTATTGAAATGCCTCCACCTTCTTCTTTAATCTTATCTAGTGTTCTTCCCAGATGTGTGATGAAGATGATTGGTGATATTGGGTCCCCTTGTCTTGTGCCTTGACTAGTGGCAAACCAATCTCCAGTCTCACCTGCTATTCTGATTTTTGCTTGTGCTTGGCTGTTTATATCTTTCAGCAGACGGATCAATTTATTGTCCACACCATAGGATTCCAAGATAGCCCATGTTATATTTTGGTCAATATTATCAAATGCTTTTTGGAAGTCCACGAAACAGATTGAAGTACACTGTACTTCAATCTTGTCGAAATCCGACTTGCTCATCCGGGAGATGTGCCTCCATATGCCCCTTCAGGCGTTCTGTTAGTATTTTCATCAGCACTTTGCCAAGATGACTCATTAATGCAATAGTTCTGTAATTGGTGCATTCTAAAGCACTGCCTTTCTTATGAAGAACAATCAAAATCGATTTTTTCCACTCTTTGGAGGCATACCCTGATCTTCATATTTCATTACATAGCTTATGTATTTCTAACCCAGCTCTCTCCATAAGTTAAAAATGGTTTGAGCACTGATTTGTAAACAGCTATGAACTTTAGATGCTATGACAAACTCAAGAGAAGAATCAGGAAGTCTAAGGAAATCGTCCTTAATCCATTAAATCTGAACCTTAGCTATAATCTTTCTGATTGTCACTATGTTGCTATCCAACTTTGGTATTCACAAGATCATGACCACGCGCAGATCTAACAATACTGTGGTATCCATTCTAAGAAGACAAAACTAGTTGCGCACATTATTTAAATAAAAAATAGTATTTCTATTTTTATCTCTTGACTTCCAATCATTTAATATATTTCAAATATGTTCCTCAGCCCGAGTAACTTGGTTAATATTTAGTAAATGTGCAATATTTAAATAACATCCTATGTGAAAGTAAATATTTCACATATATATGGCATGTTGGTGGATGTTCAGAGGGCATACTGGAAAAGTGTCTATGGTAGCTCACAAACTTAATTGAGTAGTCTGTGAAATGCTCCTTCCTACAAGGAAGCACTGGCAAAGTCCCAGTGAAATAGTGCAAATTACAGTTCGGTATCTTGGATGTGGTATTAAAAATATTGAAGTTAGTCCAAGACAAAATTCATGAATGGGTGAATAAGAACGTGACAAAGGAGGAGTTAGGCTTATGTGCTGGTTTAAACTAGTTATAGGCTTTAATGAAAAGAAAACAGTACAGAGGAACAATAAAATATAAGTTTATTAGATCCTATATTTGGTCTGTCACAGAGACATTGTCAGGGATACAATTTCAACATTGTATAAGTACATACAAATGAACTCAAAACAATAAGTGGAAGAAAATTGAGTAAAATGTTTAGTTCTTTGTGTGCTAATAAAATTTTGAATTGTATCCCTGATGTCTCTGACAGATGAAATATAGGATCTAATAAACTTATATATTTTATTGATCCTCTGTGCTGTATTCTTTCCATTAAATCTTATAACAAATATGACAGAGTAACAGCATGGTTTTGTGAAGGTGGATATTACACCTGCGTAATTTATTATTACAGGCGACTCCAAGGAGTCCTTAGACTCAGTGAGGGAGGCCCAAATCATGTCCATCACAACTATTCGACATTCACACAGTATCTATCATACTGTGCCTTGAACTCATTCACTGTCATAGCACCCACAACAGACTCTGGCAGCTTATTCCACTCATTCACAACTCTAAAAGTAAAAAACCTAGCTCTAACACCCTTACTAACCACACTCTTTCCCAGATTCCATGGATGTCCCCTAGTCCTCCCACTACCAGTCCTGTCCTCAAAATATCCTCTGAATTAATCCTATAGAAACCCTTCAGCAATTTGAATGTCTCAATCATATCTCCCCTTTTCTGCCTATCAACCAATTTCTGCAACCCACAAATCTTCAACCTGTTCTCATAAGGTTCATTCCATAGACCTGCTATCATCTTGGTCACTCGCCTCTGGATCCTCTCCACCTCCTCCCCATCAAGAAGAAACCCTGGCTACCAGATCTGGGCACAGTAGTCAAGATGGGATCTTATCAAGGCTCGATACAGAGGAACAATAACTTGCTTGTCTCTGCTCACCAAAGGATTCTTCAGCATCCAAGTGATTTGATGAGCTGATTTAGCCACTTTTGCAATGTGCCTCCTAAACTTCAACTCCCTATCCACCAACACTCCCAAGTCCCTGGCCTCAATCTCCTGGAGTACAGTCCACCAATGTGATATACTGCTGCTAATCTTTTCACCCCAAAATGCATAACCTTACATTTTACCACATTAAATTGACATCCATTCTCCTTAGCCCAGACCTCCAAATCATCCTGCAAAATTTTGACATCGTCTGCATTCACTATTGCCCTACCTAATTTTGCATCATCAGCGAACAAATGAACCGTTCCTCTCAGATCCTCCCCTATATTGTTAATGAACAAATTAAACAGCAGTGGTCCAAGAACAGAACCTAGCGGCACACCATTAGTCACAGGCCGTCTTTTGGACTCTACACCTGAGTAAACTACTCTATGATATTCTCTCCATCAACCACCCTCCTATCCATCTTGCCAACTCTATATCCATTCAAATTTATTCATATTTTATAGTGATAGTTCATGTGATAAAGGGAATGGAATTGGAAATGCTACTGGATGTCAAAAAAGTGTTTCATTGTTTCACAGGATATTGCATGGAACTGTTATATAAACTGAAGCAAATGAATAAGGACATGAAGCTGGTGATATAGATATGAGGATGATTGTGGACATATACCAAAACATACTGATACTGTAATATATGGAAAGCAAAATCCAGGAGAAAGCAGACAGGCAAGCAATGTGTGCTGCAGGGCTTTGTGGTGGAGTTTCTGTGGATATCATAATTTGTACTATGATATAAGAAATGATTTGAAGAGAAATATTTCGTTGTTTGCTGATTATGCAAAAACAGATAATGCTGAGAGTTTGCAGAATGAACAGGTAAAGGATAATTAGTACGAGCTTAATGTTCAAAAGTGTAAAGTTATGCATTTTGCATTGAAAAGATTATCAAGTTTGTACTCAAGGAAACTGATGCAGCTACGAATCTGGGGTACTGCTGGATCCTGAAGTTCAGTGGGCATTCCACAAACCTGTCCAAAGTAGCTCATGACATTACTTGGTCAGTGAAGAACACATTAACAAGCAAAGATCTAGAATACTGTGCAGAGGTCTAGTCACTTGGATTTCGTGCAGATGAGTTGGTGGTGGAGAGGATCCGAAGGCAATTAACCAAGATGGTGAGTGGTCTGTGAAATGATCTCTACAAGGATAGACTGAAGGTTTGTGGGTTGCAGAAGTTGATTAATTTTTGAGATTAATTGATCTTTGGTCAAATTTACAAAAACTTTCATAGTTTCTTTTAAATATAGCTTTGAAATCCTGTTAGATCTTTAATATCTGCAATTTCTATGTTGATTTATAAAGACAAGAAAAGATGTGATAATTTTAAAATACTGAAAGGGTTCTATAGGATTGATTTAGAGGAAATTTTTAGCACTTGGCTGGAGACAGAAAAAAAAAAGGGGGGGAGGTCATCCCTGGAAATTGAATAAGAGTGTAGTTAACGTAGTTTATCTGTGATGTCTTCAGACTTCATGGAAATACCATGAAGTCTGAAGTATTTCTATGAAATACTTGAAATACATGAGATGATTTTTTGGATATTCACTTTTTTATGAGTTTCAATAGTCAAATCCATTTATCTAAAGGAAAGTAAATCACAGAATGTTCATATTCACATTGAAAGCAATAATTTTAATTATAACATTCCATATAAATAGCATCCATGTAATTTATTTTATTAGTACATCTAGAAATAAAATAAGTGCTTGTTTTAATTTTTCAAAATAAAATAAGAAGAAATGATAATACCTTTGGTAAGGCAAATCTGGAAGTCTTCCTCTAAGCATATTTGCTAGCGCAGTTTGTGCATGTGTTCCAAAACACCATAAAGTTGGCCAATAACGTTGTTGAAGAATTTCACAATGGTCAAGAAGGAACTGCTTTAACTTGCCTTCGTGACAAGCAAAAATTGGTCGCTACAGAGAAGGGAAAAAAGAAAGCATTAAACAAATACGATTCTATTTCTGCTGGATACTATGGAAAAGGGAAGTAAATAGAAATATTAATCCCTAATAGATAAGTATACAAAATATGTTAAAAAGATTAATTTTATTGACACAAAAAGATAGAAATATTTTAAAAAATGTTCGTTTTTTTTTTGTTTTTTTTAACAGATCTTGTTTTATTCATCATAGCTATCTTAAGTGTCACTACTAGTGTGCTGACATTTCATACCATATATGTATAGACATTTTATACAGTATATATGAACAATCTAATTTAAGTGCAGTGCAAATTTATTACTTTATATTTTTCAGAAAATGACAACGTATACTAAAATATTAATTATCTTCTGGGAACATAAAACTGATATGTGCATGCAGGCACTAACAACGAGCAAATGATGCTGAAGAAGGCAACTGGCGTTGTGCTAGACTCTTAAAGGTGCCCCTTAGTAAGCTAAATTGGGTTGTCTTGGCTGTTGGGCTGATGTTCTTAGAATGAAAGCTTCCAAATTTGGAGCAGTCTCATTTGTTGAGGTTTGGGAAGTTTTTTTTTTTTTTTTTTTTTTTTAAGAGATGAGGTCGACTTCAAGAATAATCTTTCATATTTATATTTGCTGCAGTGTAGTAAAGTGTCTTGCAGAATATTCTGTGGTGAGTATCTAGTGCATGGTCTGCAAGTCCTGAGTACCTGTATTGGTGAAACTGGATGTAGTCTTTGTGTTTGGATATCCTGATATTAGCTGTCCTGCCTGTTTGGCCATAGTAGGACAGTTGGTGGAGCAGATATGGGATGCCAATTTCTTATATGGTTTGTAACAGGTAGTCAGGTCATATTTTTTTAAGGATTTTTGTTAGCTTTACAGACGTGCCCCAGTAAGGAATGGTGATTGCAGTGGTGTAGCTAGAGCTTCTGCTGCCCCGGGGTGGTCCCTGAGTTTGCCACCCCTCTCAATACACACCAAAAATACTACAAAAAGTCAAAACAACGTATAGGGAAATAAATTAAAACACTATGTTCATTTTTGAAATAAAACTTTAATTTCAACATTCTAAAATGTAATTTTTCTTGCTTTTCTGTTAGCAAAATCGATGACATAGGCGAAGTCTATTTCATAGTAATCTAGGTAATTCTTAATTTTATTTAGAAAAATTCCTCTCACAACTAGCAACACTTACAGCAATTGTGAGGAAAATTGGCAGTAGTATTACGATATTTGGAACTGAGTTCTTGAGACTGTATTTTAGAATTAACTGCAAAAGTTAAAAAAAATTCAAAGCACCGACTGGGGCGGACCACCCCCTCCGCCCTCCCCTAGCTACATGTCTGGGTGATTGATTTAGTGTAATCTCTGTTATGAAGGGGAAGGGGTTGTAGACATTGGTTAAGAAGGTGTTAAGGATATGGTTAACTGCAGTAGTAAGGGCATTGTTATCTGAATAGATTAATTTAGTCCTGTTATATAGGGTTTTTATAATCCCATATTGTTGTGAGGGGGGGGGGGTGATTACTTGCAAATGAATCTACCTGTATGGATGGGTTGGTTTTCTGTAAACAGAGAAAGTCAAGGATCCATCAGGCTGGTGTGTAATCAGAGTGTCTAGGAAAGGGAGATTGTTGTTGTTTTCCTTTTCTAATGTAACCTGGATTCTGGGGTGTTGATTGTTTTGTTCACTTTGGAAAAGGAAAACAACAGCAGTCTCCCTTTCCTAGACACTCTGATTACACGCCAGCCTGATGAATCCCTGGCTTTCTCTATTTACAGAAAACTAACCAATACAGGTAGATACACTCACCAGTAATCATACCATTCCCCTCACAACAATATGGGATTATAAAAACCCTATATAACAGGGCTAAATTAATCTGTTCAGAATGCCCTAACTACTGAACTTAACCATATCCTTAAGGCCTTCTTAGCCAATGGCTACAACCCCCCCCCCAAAATCCAGAAAATATTAAAACCAGTTAACCAGAACCCCCCCCCCTTCATAAAACAGAGATTACACCAAATCAATCACCATTCCTTACCGGGGCACATCTGAAAAGCTAACAAAAACCCTAAAAAAATATGACCTGACTACCTGTTACAAACCATATAAGAAGTTGACATCCCTTATCTGCTCCACCAAAGACCAGCCACTCCCCTAGACCTACCTGGAGTATACCAGGTCCCTTGCAGTTGTAAACTGTCCTACTATGGCCAAACAGGCAGGACAGCTAATATCAGGGTATCCGAACACAAAGACTACATCCAGTTTCTCCAATACAGCCACTCAGGACTTGCGGACCATGCACAAGATACCCACTACAGAATGGAAGAAAGCCACTTTACTACACTGCAGCAAATATAAATCTTCTTCTTCTTCTGCAGCTTTTCCCACTTAAGTGGGGTCACTGTTTGTAATGAGTCTCCTCCACACCTTCCTATCTTGGGCTGCCACCACATCCAAGTTCTTCATCTCCAAGTCCTCTTCTACCAGCTCCCTCCATCTCTTCTTTGGCCACCCATGGTTCCGCCTTCCTTGCACATCCATCTGCATGACCCTTCTTCCCACATATTCGTCCTCCCTCCTCATCACATGACCAAACCATCTCAACCTTGCTTACTGTATTTTCGCTCCTAAGTTCGTAACTTTCACTGTTCCCCTGACATAGTCATTTCTCAGACGATCCTTTCTGGTCACACCGCACATCCACCTAAGCATTCTCATCTCTGCTACTTCCATCCTGCTGATGTTATTTTTCCTCAGGGCCACAGTTTCTATAGCATATGTCATAGCTGACCTCACTACTGTCCTATAGATTTTGCCTTTCAGATTGATTGGCACCCTCTTATCGCATAACACTCCAGCCATCTCCCTCCAGTTCCTCCAACCCGCTTGTATCCTGTATACCACTTCCTTCTCAGCTCCTCCATCTTCTTCCACTGTTGAACCTAAGTATCTAAAGTCCCTCACCTTCCTGATGACATTTCCTTCCAGCTCCAGATCTGTCTCCTGGCCGCCACCGCCCACTGCGCAACGCATATACTCTGTCTTACTTCTGCTCAGTCTCATACCTCTCTCTTTCAGTACTTTTCTCCATCTTTCCAGTTTAGTTCCCGCTTCTCTTGAATCTACACACAGCAAGATGTCATCTGCATATAACATTGTCCAAGGCGCATCTTCTCTCACCTCCATCATAATATTAAACAGACTTAATGCTGACCCTTGATGCAAGCCAACTGTTACTTGAAAACTTCCTGTCTGTCCCAAACAGGTACGAACACTTGTCTTCACATTTCTGTACATTTCCCGCACCAACCTGACATATTTCTCCGGCACCTTCTTCTCCCTCAGACACCTCCAGACTTCTTGCCTTGGCACTCTATCGTATGCTTTCTCCAGATCAATAAATACCAGATGTAGCTCCCTCTGTTTCTTTCGATATTTTTCCATCATCTGTTGTAACCCAAAGATAGCATCTGTTGTTGATCTACCAGGCATGAAGCCAAATTGTTCCTTTGCAATCTCCACCTTCTTCCTCAATTTACCATCAAGAACCCTTTCTAGGATCTTCATTGTGTGGGACATCAACTTTATTCCTCTGTAATTTTTACAGCCTTGTGCATCCCTTTTACCCTTGTAGATGGGAACAAGAGTACTCTCCCTCCATTCCTCAGGTATATTTTCCTGTTGGCAAACTTTCATGAATAGGTCCCACAGCAGGTCAATTCCCTCTTCCCCCAGTGCCTTCCATGCCTCCACTGGAATTCTGTCGGGGCCCACCGATTTTCCATTTCTCATCCTCTTCATGGCCTCCGTCACTTCCATTCTACTGATGTTCTGCACCATCCCCTCAGAAGGCTGCTCATCTCCTCTGTGAGTCCTTGCATTTTCCTCATTCAAAAGCAGCAAATATAAATACGAAAGATTATTCTTGGAATCTGCCTCAGCTCTAAAAAACTTCCCAAATGTCAACAAAATTGGGTCAGCATGAGACTGCCCCAAATTTGGGAAGCTTGCATCCTAAGAACATCAGCCCAACAGCCAAGACAACCCAATTTAGTCTGCTGAGGAGCACTTTAGGACCAACACTAGTTGCCTTTTTCAGCTTCATTTGCTTATTGTTAGTGCCTGCAAGCACATATCATAGTTTTATGTTCCCAGAAAATGGCAATGTAACATCGCCAAAATACTGGAAGGTATTGATTAAAGTTTTTTAATTAATATTTTAGTATACACTGTCATTTCTTGAAAAATTTAAAGTCATATATAACTAACGTATAAGTTTATCTACAAGAATTGCAAACTTATTAGACAAATATCGTAAAAATACGCTAACCACTCAGCCAGCCTGGTTGGCCGAGTGGTTAGTGTATCCGCTCTCCAGCCAAAAGGCTGCGGGTTCGAATCCCGCCCTGGGCATGGATGTTTGCGATTGTCTGTGAAAGTACTAGTGGTGGTAGATGGCGTTGGTGTTAGATGAAGGTTAGTAGAGTAGTGAGACAAAGAGTTGTAGAGTAGATGTCCTCCCTCAATGAGTCTTTGGACTCCCTGGAGGTGTGATATAATAATAATAATAAAATCAATTTTCCACTTTTTAATTTTTTTTTTGTAAATATGATCATGGAGATTGTCAGGAGAGTAAAGCTAAATAATTAAATAAGTATTATAACCTATGGATTAGATATATACTGCTTTTATTACTCTGTGCTGTATGTTCCCTGTTGCCATACACTTGAGATTATCATATCTACTTTCTGTAAAATAATTATTAGTCTAAGCTCAGACTCATTTCAGTCCCAAAAATAAAGAATAAAGCTGACAAGAAATTATATTCTTGTTTAATCTTTTATCTAAGTGTAAGTAAATAAAGTTTGTATGTGAAGTATCTTCTCAACTGGACTACTTGTACAGACCCTTTTCACTACTTGTATATGGGTAATATGACTTCTATGTTTATTCAAACTAGGTATCTCTTCTGGTTTTGGCACCCACTGATGAGATCTCAATAAAGGTTGAAAAAAGTAGTGGCCTTCCCCACATGACCAAAAAGAAGTGTGCTTTTCATTATGGAATACTAAGGCAATTGATGTGAAGTTATTAGCCTCTATATATACAAGTAGTCCAGTTATGAAGATACTTCAATACACAAATTTTGTTTTTTGTTAAACCTGAATAAAGGTTAAACAAGAATTTATTGTCAACTTAAATTTATATTATGACCAACTGAAAAAACTTTCTACAAAGAATAAAGCTGTTCAATAATAACTGGTCCTTGATTTACATTGCAGCTTAGAGCTATTGTGATAATTCATATAATAAGATAAGAATTTCATGTGCTGCAAGAGATTTGTGTAAAGTGTGCATATGTAAAATTTATTTTCTTAGTTTTTGTGTTTATTATGACAAGACACAAGGTAGTGAAGAATACTATATCCACCACATTTACATGACATAATATGGTTTATAAAAAAATAATACCTCATTTAGCATCATTACTTTTTTTTTTTTAATGGATGGATTAAATTGCATCCATTGAAAATGATACCAGATACATTTTTTTTTCTTTACAAAGTAAAACATTAAAGAGGACTCTGACCTGACAATGAACTACATTTTGAAACTTGCAGCTTCTTATCTAACAAATGCATCACTCTCACTCACACAGAGTGATGCTACTAATATTCTCAGATCAAAGTACAAAGGGTCTGTTTCAAAGAACAGAAAGCTGATTAAATTATCCATAAAGAGATTTTTTTTTTTTTTTATTTATTTTTATTTTTTTTTTTATACACACCTACCCATTCTCTTATTTCTTTATAAAATAACCTGGAACTAACTTCAGTTCCAGTTACATCAGACAGAGAATGGGCTAAGTTCATTTAAAATCAGTAGTATTTTATATGAAAAAAAAAAACAAAAAAACTTAGAGCTTATTACCAATGAATATTTTCTATCAATCTTGACAGATATTTGAAATCCAAATAATTTTTGAGATATTAAAAAACACTAGGTTTTAAATATTTTAATTTATAATTATAACACATAATACTAATAACTTGTAATAGCAAATGTTTATTAATGAATGACCCTCAAAGAATAATCCAGTGTTTTTTTTAATTAAAAACAAATTAAAAAACAAGAATAAAAATTGTCATTTTCAAAAATAATTGATATATTATTAGAGATATTTATGTAAATAGTTAATTTAAGTAAACCTATATTAATTTTTAATAATTCCATCCCATTTATCAAGAAAGACTAGAAATGTACAGCACAGTTAATACTATGGTGGAAAGATAGATAATCCATGAATCCTATCCTAGAAAAACAAAAATTATACTTTTTCAAGACTGCAATATGTCACAATGGTGATAAAACTTAACCAACCCGCTAAAGACATTAACAAATATCAATGCCACAGTGAGATTCAAATCTACAGCCTGTCAGTTGGAAAATGGGGACATTATCCACTAGACCTGAGATCAGCAAACTTTTTTGAGTAAAGAGTAATTTTTGATCAAATTAAAAACAAAAATAAAAAAATCTGAAAAGCCACATCTCAGATCAAGCTGGAAGGAAAATAGGGATTTAAGAAACTAAATGGGGGGGGTATTAAAAAATATATATATATATATATATTGAATTATTTATTAATACTGAAAAAACAAACATCCAATTAGATGTGAATTAATGTGACTTTTGCTGCTGAAATACTGCAATTTTCATCTTTAAACATGCTGAGAGACTCATTGTTCAGATAATTAATTTTTAATAAATAAACAAACTGATATTAATAAATAAGTAATTAATATAAATAGTTCAAAATATTTGAAAATATGTGTTCAAAAATATTTGCTCACAGAAATACATTCAACCAAACACTCCAAAAGTCCCAACACAGATATTTTCAAATTTATGTGTGTGTTCAGTAAACTACTCCATGTATCAAACATGCAAATATCATTTTGACTATTTTAGTACCACGCAGTACCTGTGCTCTGCTTGTGGCATGCAGGCAAACTAAACCACGAAGTGTCTGCTGTGTGCACTGCATTAAAGAGCTGTATGTTGCCAACCCCTGCACTAGACCAAACCAGGTTGATAAATTAAGCACTTCAATGTTTAGATTCATATATAAGCTATTAATTTAATAGTTGACAGCGTTTTTAATTTTGTAACCCTGGAATCAATAACTAGCAAAATCAGGAAATTTTCCAGAAAGAGCATAAGTTGAACTGTTACTGAATTACTCAGATTGCTGATATTTCATTGAAAGAATTCTTAATTCTATTGTAATATATATTTCTAGCTTGTGATACTTTCCCCTGAAATATTATTCTTGTATGCTATTCCCCTTTGTTATGAAATAATGTTGGATTCAATATCCACTTAATTTTAATAACAATGAATCTTTTTTTCCACAATTTGTTTTTTCTTTATTTACACTTGAAATTATTAGAAGCAACTAAAATTTAAAAATTAAAAAATTTTATTTAATCGTTAAAATAAATCTTATAGTATATAGGTGAAAACGTGCAGAACAGACTGCATAATTTATTATAGTAATAACATACAGCCCATAGGGGCCAAAGAAACAGGAGATAGCTCATCACATTTCACTATAGAGCATTTGAGGATGTGAAATGAAAATATCAAACCTAAGGTTAAAAAAGAAGCATAATAGTTGGAAGAGAGATACCATTAACTCCAGTATATGTTATTTATAAATGATAAAATTATAAGGTCAGGAAGAAAATTAGCACAAATATTTAACTATTTACAATTAAGAGTTTGACAGAATTAGATTTTTGAAACATATCAACTGAGTGTTACCAAATGCTATTTCTCATTATCATCAACAATTTCTTGATGCATATCCACAAGAGGCATACAGGATAATATGGCAGTACTACACATTTAAGTTTCTATCATACTAATCTACTGACCTCTAAATTAGTCTATTGCTTGTTAACATACCAATATTGTTATCTTATATTTCTGCCTTCTAGGGCACATCTGCTGCATTAATCCATCTAGATCTTTATCTTCAACTGGATCCTTTCTGTGCCATCTTAGCAAAAAAGGGCCCAGAGGAAGACCAAGTTTAAGCTCTCATACCACTTAATATCATCTCTGCTCACACATTCTTGAATGCTATCATGTCATATCATTTTCCTCCTTCCCAAATCTTCAATTTTTAATAATTCTGCTGTTCATCTCATCTGTGTGCTCTCCTAATTTTTCTTAGAAGTCTCATATCAGTGGTCTCCAGTCTTTGATCAATAAGGCAGAACTGGTTGGGACACTTTTGTGTATACTGACTAATTTCTCTTATTCCATACAAGTTTATTCAGTTGACTCTCCACCATGGCAGCTTTGCTAATTATATTGTCTACTTTCATATTTAATTTACCATCTTCACAAAAATTGTGCCTACATGGCTGAAATAGTTTACTTGTTCTGTAGATTCTCTATTGAAAATGCAGTTGAAAATGTTCATGTCTCAGCCTATTTTCACAATGTTGGTCTTTTTATTACTAATTTTAACGTCAAATTTGTTATAGCTGTTATTCATCATCATCATCATCAAATTCCTGCCATGTACCTTCAAGGGAGTGTACAGGATATGATAGTACTACATGAAAAATTATCATTACTAACTTCCTATCTACAATTTTCCTCCAAATAAGTCTTTTACTTGTCAAGACTCCAACATTATAAGATCTTATATTTCGATCGTGTAAGGCACTTTTTACCATATCAATCCACCTATATCTTAGTCTTATTCTGGGTCGTTTTGCTGCAAAACTGGAAGAACATTTGTTTTGCTAATCTTTCTTTGCCCATTCTGTTTAAGTGACCATGCCACCTGAGATTAGCTCTGCTGACGCATTCCTGGATGCAGACAATGTCAAATTCTTTCCTAATATCCTCGTTTTTAATACGATATTGCCATTGATGCCATCTGTTCGTACCTCTAATATTTCTCAACACTCTCATAATTGAATGTCTCTAGTCTTTGATCAAATGTTTTACTTCTTACTCATCTCTTAGATCTATAACTTAAAACTGATTTGAACACTGTCTTGTAACACTAATCAATTTAGTGTTCCGACTAATTTCTCTCTTATTCCATATGAATTTATTTAATTAACTTCCTACCATACCAGCTTTGTTGATTCTGTTGTCTATTTCTATATTTAATTTACCATCTTCATTAAAAATCGTGCCTAAGTAGTTGAACTGTTTTACTTGTTCCACAGGTTCTCCATTCACAATGTAGTAGATATTTTCAATGCTTCTGCCTATTTTCATTGTCTTTATTTTGTTATTGCTGACCTTCATACCATACCTATTACAACAGCTACTCAATTTAGCAGGGAATCTTGCAGACTTGCAGTAGATTTATTTAGAAGTATAACATTATCTGCATAAAGCAAAGATCTGACATTAACATCTCCAATTTTGATATCAGGTTTAATCCACTTTCCTTCATAATGTGATCCATATAGATAATGAATAACAGAGTGTATACTGTACATCCTTGTCTGACAGCAGATTTAACATTAAACCATCTTCCTGTACATCCTTCAATTCTAACTGCTGACTTAAAACTCAAATAAAAACTAAGTATTGCTTAATATAATGCCCCATTGACACCGTATAACTGTAGCATACTGAACAGCTTATCTCTTGGCACCTTGTCATATGCCTTTTCCAGATCATCAAGGAAAAGAAGGAGTACCCATAGTTTTCAACACAAAATACGAGGCTAATCTTCTTGAATGACAGTCAGTCTCAAGTAGAGTAATGTGGGCAAATATGAGAATGGGGAACTGGACAATGAGACTTATTTGTGCCTATGGTCCCAAAGAAGGTTCTACTAAGGTAGAAGTGGAGGAATTTTTTGATGCTTTAGAAAAAGCAACTGACACAATGAAAAGTTGGTCCTTGTTGGGGATCTAAATAGCAGAGTAGGAAATGATTGTGAGACATAGAAAAATATTTTGGGAAAATTTGGAGAAAAGAGCAAAGCTAATAAATGTTCCAACATAAAAATGTGCACAAATTCACATGGAGAGAAGACGCTAGGAATAAGAAAAGTCTTATTGACTATGTTATTGTTGATAGTGATGTTTTCACCCTGGTGCAGGACACCAGAGTGTACAGAGGATTTGAAATTGGAAGTGATCACTCTTTATTCTTGAGCAAGATAAAATTGAATTTCATATTGAAAAGAATAACATATAAGAAAGTTTTAAAGCGAATAAAAGTTGAGCAGCTCTCAGATGTGAACAGTAGACTAAAATACACAAAGATTATTGAAGAAAAAATGAAAGAGTTTGAGAACAGGAATCAAACCTTGGAGATTCAGTGGCAAACTCTGAAGAAAACATTGATTCTGCCAGAGAGGCATGAGATGAGGTTGTCTGTAAGGATAAAAAAATCAGAACTCCCTGGTGGACACAGGAAGTTAAAGAGGCAGTGAAGGAAAAGAAGAAAGCATACCAAAAGTTCCTGTCAAATAAGTCAGCTTGAGCTCTTAGAGAATATAGAGACAAATGCAAGAATGCTAAACACTGTGTAAAACTAGCTAAACAAAAATCATGGGAAGACTTTGGCAAGAATATAGAAAATAAATATCAAGAAGGTGGTAAAATATTCTGGAGGTTGTTGAAGAAGCTTAAGAATGGAGGAAAGAGTGCTGTAAAAGGAATTAGAGATGATAAAGGTGACATGAAAATGGGAGAAAAATATATCCTTGAAGTATGGAGTAATTACTTTGAAAAATTGCTAAATGAAACAAGCAGTGATGACAGCACAGTGGTAAAAAACACTGACCAGGCATGCAGTCAGGAATACATATCCATACTTGAAGTAGAAAAAGCCATCAAAGGCTTGAAATGTGGAAAGGCAGCAGGAGTAGATGAATATTCGACCAGAAATACTGAAGTATGGTGGTATAAGAGTCTTACAGTGGCTGCACTGCATAGTTCAGAAAGCCTGGACAGAGGGACGAATTCCCGATGATTGGAGTAGAGCTCTCATAGTACCCATATATAAAAAGGGAAATAAAACTGCATGTGAGAATTACAGAGCTATTTCCCTACAGACTGTTCCTGGCAAGATCTATGCAAGTATACTTGAGAAACGGTTGAGAAGAATTGTGAAAGAAAAGCTTGGTGAAGAACAAGCTGGATTCAGGCCAAATACAAGCTGTCAGGATCAGATCTTCACTTTACAACAAATAGTCGAGAAAGCATGGGAATATAACAAAGATCTGTATTTAAGTTTTGTCGATTTGGAAAAGGCGTATGACAAGGTGCCAAGAGAGAAGCTATTCAATACGCTGCAGTTATATGATGTCAATGGGGCATTATATCAAGCAATACTTAGTCTTTATTTGAGTTGTAAGTCAGCAGTTAGAATTGAAGGAAGTACAGGAAGATGGTTTAATGTTAAATCGGTGTGAGACAAGGATGTACATTATCTCCTCTGTTATTCATTAACTATATGGATCACATTATGAAGGAAAGTGGTATTAAACATGATATCAAAATTGGAGATGTTAATGTCAGCTCTTTGCTTTATACGGATGATGTTATACTTCTAAATAAATCCGCTACAAGTCTGCAAGATTCTCTGACTAAATTGAATAACTGTTGTAATAGATATGGTATGAAGGTCAGCAATAAAAAGACAAAGACAATGAAAATAGGCAGAATCATTGAAAATGTCAACTGTGTTGTGAATGGAGAACCTGTCGAACAAGTAAAACATTTCAGCTATTTAGGCACGATTTTTACTGAAGATGGTAAATTCAATATAGCAATAGACAACAGAATCAGCAAAGCTGGTATGGTGGGAAGTCAACTAAATAAATTCATATGGAATAAGAGAGAAATTAGTCGGAACACTAAATTAGCTGTATACAAGACAGTATTCAAACCAGTTTTAACTTATGGATCTGAGAGCTGGATCAGAAGTAAAACACTTGACCAAAGACTAGAGACCACAGATATGAGAGTCCTGAGAAAGATTATAGGCGTGAACAGATGGCATCAATGGCAATATCATATTAAAAACGAGGATATTAGGAAAGAACTTGACATTGTCAGCATCCAGGAATGCATTAGCAGAGCTAATCTTAGGTGGTATGGTCACTTAAACAGAATGGGCAAGGTAAGATTAGCAAAACAAGTGTTCACTGCCAGGTTGGCAGCAAAACGACCCAGAGGAAGACCAAGATATAGGTGGATTGATACAGTACAAAGTGCCTTAGATGATAGAAATATAAGATCTGTTAATGTTGGAGTCTTGACAAGTAACAGACTGATTTGGAGGAAAATTGTAGATAAGAAATTAACAATGATGTAATTTTTTTCATGTAGTACTATCATATCCTGTACACCCCTTGAGGGTACATGGCAGGAATTTGATGATGATGATGACAAAACTTAAATACAGATCTTTGTTATATTCCGATTTCTTTTCTCAACAATTTGTCGTAAAGTGAAGATCTGATCCTGACTGCCTCTATTTTTCCTGATTCCAGCTTGTTCTTCACGAAGCTTTTCTTTCACAATTCTTCTCAACCGTTTCTCAAGTATACTTGCATAGATCTTGCCAGGAACACTCTGTAGGGAAATAGCTCTGTAATTCTCACATGCAGTTTTATTTCCCTTTTTATAAATGGGTACTATGAGAGCTCTACTCCAATTATCGGGAATTCGTCCCTCTGTCCAGGCTTAGTGAACTATGCAGTGCAGCCACTGTAAGACTTATACCACCATACTTCAGCATTTCTGGTCGAATATTCATCTACTCCTGCTGCCTTTCCACATTTCAAGCCTTTGATGGCTTTTTCTACTTCAAGTATGGATATGTATTCCTGACTGTATGCCTGTTGAGTGTTTTTTTTTTTTTTTTTTAATCACTGTGCTATCACTGCTTGTTTCATTTAGGAATTTTTCGAAGTAATTACTCCATACTTCGAGTATGGAGTAATATCTTTTTCTCCAGTTTTCATGTCACCTTTATCATCTCTAATTCCTTTTACAACACTCTTTCCTCTAGTTCTGAGCTTCTTCAACAACCTCCAAAATATCTTGCCACCTTGCTGATATTTATTTTCTATGTTCTTGCCAAAGTCCTCCCATGACTTTTGTTTAGCTAGTTTTACAAAGTGTTTAGCTTTCTTACATTTGTCTCTGTATCTCTAAGAGCACAAGTTGACTTATTTGCTAAGAACTTTTGATAGGCTTCCTTCTCTTCTTTCACTGCCTCTTTAAGTTCCTGTGTCCACCATGGAATTCTGATTTTTCTATCCTTGCAGACAACGTCACCACATGATCTCTGGCTGAATTAATCAAGGTTTTCTTCAAGGCTTGCCACTGAATCTCTAAGGTTTGGTTCCTGTTTTCAAAGTCTTTCATTTTTTCTTCAATAATCTTTGTGTATTTTAGTCTACAGTTCACATCTGAGAGATGCTCAACTTTTATTCGCATTAAAACTTTCTTACATGTTCTTCTTTTCAAAATTTTATCCTGCTCAAGACTAAATAGTGATCACTCATCTCCTTTATACCCACTTTTACCTTGCAGTGTCGAGGGTTTATTAATCAGCAGACCTCAAACCATTCACAGGATAAAGTGGTCAGTCCTATGCCCCGGTGTATCCTATATCCTGCAGTGTTGAGTTCTCAAGGCCGGTTTGCCTGCTTTGCAGGATGAAAAACCCCAGGATAAACTGGGAAAAAGAACCCTACTGTCTATGCCCAAGACCAGCTAACTTGGCTATGGCTGAGGAAGATGCTTCAGCTCTTCACATCACCGACGGGAATCAAACCTAAGACACTCTTTCTCCATCATATGGTTGTGAAGTGCACAGCCACTAGGCTAACCGCACGGAATCACTTCCAATTTCAAATCCTCTGTACACTCTGGTCCTGCACCAGGGAGAAAACATCAATATTGATAATAACATATTTAATGAGACTTTTCTTATTCCTTGCCTCTTCTCTCCATGTGAATTTGTGCACATTTTTATGTTGGAAAATGGTGTTAGTAATAACCAGTCCATGTCCTGAGCAGAAATCCAACAGGTTTTTGTCATTATTATTAGCTTTGCTCTTTTCTCCAAATTTTCCCAAAATATTTTTGTATGTCCGACAATCATTTCCTACTCTGCTATACAGATCCCCAAAAAGGACGAACTTTTCCTTTTTCATTGTGTCAGTTGCTTTCTCTAAAGCCTCAAAAAATTCCTCCACTTCTACCTTAGTAGAACCTTCTATGGGACCATAGGCATAAATAAGTCTCTTCGTCCAGTTCCCCATTCTGATATTTGCCCACATCACTCTACCTGAGACTGCCTGCCATTCAAGAAGATTAACCTCATATTTCATGTTGAATACTATGGCTACTCCTTCATTTCCTTGATTGTCATTGCCTGAATATAACATTCTGTATTTATTGCTCAGAAAGATCTCACCAGTTTTTTTTTTTTTTTGTTTCAGTCACCCCTATTATGTCGATCTGGTATTTATCTAATTCCTCAGCTAGCTCCATCTGTTTGCCATTCAGGCTTCTTATGTTGATAGTACCGATCTTGATCTCTGGTGATGTTGAGTTGGGGTGTGTTTTCAGATTTGTTCCAGTAGCTGAGATTTTGCGGTTTGCCCTGGCGAAAACAATGGGGGGGGGGCTTGTTTAACCGGGCGATGCACCCGACATGAAATTCTGTCATGTTGTACCATCATTTATATTTTGGTTTAAGCCGATAAGAATACAATTTGGTCGGCTAAATCCTAAATTGCGAGCCCATCCTCATTTGTTGAGTATCCAGGTAGATACCTAACAGGGTGCACCATGAGAAGGTGAGGATTGGACATTAGGTCAGAAGCCCTGGTCGGTTCTCTGCATTCCTTTAAAGGCTATGTGGAGGTCTCCTCTCAGTTATACAGCTTTGACCCTTTCAGCTTAATTAACATATTCAGGACAGTTCTTGGCACTGGATTTGTATATCTGATATTCCAGATCTGTTATTAGGTTTAATGCCACTTTCTTTTATAATGTCATTCATGTAGATGATGAAGAAGAGTGGAGATAGATTGCATCCTTCTCTTACATTTGATTACAACTAAAATATAGACTATGCATTGCTCTGTATAATAGTTGATTTATCCCAAATAATCATAACATCCTGAACAGATTTTTCCACTATAAATTAAAGATGCCAAGAAATTATATTCTTGGTTTCATCCTTTATCCAAGTGTAAGCAAACAAAGTTTGTGTGTGAAGTAACTTCATGACTGGCAACTCGTATATAGAGGCTAATGACTTGACATCAATTGCTTTAGTATCCCATAATGCAAAACACATATCCTTATGGACATGTATACTGCTATGAATTATGGGAGGGGGGCCACTACTCGGAATGGTTTAGACCTTTCTTGAGGTCTCATTAGTGGGAGCCAGACCCAGAAGTGTTGTGATACCAAGGCTAAAGCAATGCAAAAGTCATATTTCCATATACAGGTAGTATATGGAAATATTACTAACATACTCTGGATTAGAGATAGATGTTGAAAGATTTTTTCACTTGGTTATACTATAAATTAAAGATGCCAAGAAATTATATTCTTGGTTTCATCCTTTATCCAAGTGTAAGCAAACAAAGTTGTACATGAAGTAACTTCACAACTGAGCAACTCATATATATAAGAGCTAATGATTTCACACCACTTGCCTTAGTATCCCATAATGCAAAGTACATATCATTACACATGTATAATACTACGCATTATGGGAAGGGTCACTACTCATATGAGTTTTGACCTTTATTGAAGTTTCATCAGTGGAAGATAGAACTAGAAGTGATACCAAGGTTGAAGTAATGGAGTATATTTGGCTACTTGTATATGGAAATATATAAGTAGCCAAAAGGTGTCACACCTTATTACTAAAATACTTTGGATTGGGGATAGATGTTGAAAGTGTTTTAGGTTGGCCTTTTCCAGATTAACAAAACTTAAAGATAAATTCTCATTATTTCTCAGCTATTTGCACTAAAGTGAAAATATGATCCGGACCATCTCTATCTGGCCTGAACCCAGCTTGTTCTTCAAGTTTGTCTTTTAGAATTTTTCTTAGTCTCCTCTCAAGTATGCTTGCAAAAATCCTATCTGGAATACATAGTTGGAATAGAATATGAGAATTAGAGAAATTTCTCTAATTCTCACATTGTTTTATTTCCCTTTTTACAGATGGAAACCATGAGATCTACTCCAATCATTCAGAATTTGATCTTTTGACTAGGCCTGTTGAATCATGTAATGCAGTGCTTATGGAGATGTGAAATTTTTATATGTCTATATTTGAGCATTTCTGGTAGAATATTTTCTACTCCAGCTACCTTTTCACATTTGGAGTTTTTAATGTTTTTTTCCCTATATCAATATTGATATTTATTCCTGATGGCATTCCTAATGAATATTTTCTACCACTATTTTGTCACTACTTGTTTCATTCACCAGTCTTTCAAAATATTTACTCTAGATTTCCAGAATATGTTTGGTTTCAGATTTCATCACTTGTGTCATTTCAGATTCCTTTTAATGCACTCTACAATCCATTTCTAAGGTTTTAAATATTTTCCAGAACATTTTGCCACATTTCTGCTATTTCTTATCTTCAGATATTTCTGAGCAGAAGCTCCTGTAATTAGAGTTAAGTTACTTGTGTTAAAAGAACTAGCGATATTGGTTAAAAATTGTATTACATGTATATTATATGCAGTTTTAACAAGATTCAGGTTATTTCTGTCTTAAAATCTAAGTTATTTTCTAGTATGTTTCTTAGTGTAGGACTTCATACTGACTCAACCTCAGAGAAATGCAGTTTAAAGTTCGCTGATGTCACCCTTCAGAGACACCACCTTTAACATCCCTTTCTTTCAAATTCCTTATCATTCAATTCAACACTGACTCACAATTTCTATAAGAATTTTTTCTACTTTCTCTTCTCTCTTTAGAAGCAATGTGATACTTTCTAGTGCTCTTCTTGGCAAAATTTTATTTTCTGATGCACTTTTATTCTTCATATCACAAATTATCAAACAACTAAATACTACCTTCTTTATCAACCATCTTAAAAAATTCCTACCAGCCTTGAACTTTCTTTCATTGTCATTCTCTCATACATTTGTCTTAGTTTCAGTTTATCCCGGGTGTATCTATAAGTTCAGGCAGTATCACAATGCGTCAAAAAAAGCATCTCCTTAAGATATCTGCATTTCTTTTAAAAATATATTGCAAGTTTAAACATACATTCTATACACTATCAATGATATAATCCTTAAAAATATATGATTTTTGTCAAATATTTCATTTTTTTTTTTTTTTGGCATAAGTAGCATTAACTCTTCCAACTCTTCAAATATACGTAATCTTCTTTTGGCACATTTCTAACTCACGGGAACACATTAAAACCACAAGTGTTATTTTAATTATCACTTTATTATAAAAAGCAATCATGCAAGGGTGGCTGAAAAGTTCTCAACCTAACAATGAAAAAACAAATTTATAATTTCAAAATTATTTTTATTTTTCAACATAATCTCCCTCAAGACTAATACATTTATGCCAGCGATGCTCCAGTACCATTACCCTGTCCCTGTAGTGGTTCTCAGTACGATCTGCAAAACACCCCTCTACAGCTGCAATCAACTCTTGATTCAAAGAAAACCGCTGACCAGCGAGGAAGAGTTTTAGTTTTGGGGAGAGATAGAAGTCAGAGGGAGCTAAATCTGGGGAACAGGGTGGATGTCCCAACAATTCATTGTGCAGATCCCTTAATTTTCCCATTGCCAAAACACTTTTGTGGGATGGTGCATTGTCCTGATGAAAGATGACTTTTTTTTTTTTATTCTGCAAACTGGGTCTTTTCTCATGAATTTTTTCATCTAGTCTGGTTAAAAGATCGGAATAACTGGAAATCTGGGAAAGCGAAAATGGCTGTCAGTAATGTTGGTAAGCGTAAAGTTATGCACTTTGGCGTGATTAGTTTCAGCGGCATATTATATTAGCAGAGTTATGCTACAAGAAACTGAACTTGGTGTATCAAGCAATACACCAAGGGATCCTGGTGTATTGCTTGATAAGAATTTAAAGTTCAAAAAGTCACAGAGCAAAAGTTGCAAATTCAACTCAGAGGATAATTGCTATGTTGAAGCGAACCTTGACATGTAAGAATAAGGAAGTAATTTTGCCTCTTTATAAGACTTTGATAAGACCACATCTGTATTACTGTGTGCAGATTTGGTCTCCCAGATTCCAAGGGGATAAAGAAGCTGTGGAAAGAGTGCAAAGAAGAGTTATAAAGATTATGGGATTTAGATTATAAGGACAGATTGTGAGTATGTGGATTGCAGACTCTGGTTAACAGGAGAAAGAGGGGTGATATGATAGAGGTCTATAAACTTTTGAATGGGTGTTATAGGATACCATTTGATGAAATTTTTCGTTATGTGGAAGGCAGGGAGAGAACACAGGGACATCCATGGAAGTTAAGGTTGTTCTCAGTCAAGAAAGGGGTAAGAGCTAGGTTTTTCCACAAGAGAGCAGTGAGTGAGTGAATAATTTGCCCTTGGGGGTAGTGAGTGCATCTAGTGTAAACGAATTTAAGGGAACGTATGATAGATGGGTTGGGTAATTTACAGCCTCCCTCGATGATTCCTTGACTCCCTGGAGGTCTTAGATAACAGTAATAATATTCCCCGGTTATTGTTTTATCCTTTTCAAGATAATTAATAAACAAAATGCCTTTAGCATCCCAAAACACCAATGCCATGACGTTGCCTGCTGATGGAACCCACTTTGTCTTCTTTGGCGCTGAACAACTGGCTTCTGTCCACTGTTTTGACTGCTGTTTAGATTCTGGCTACTCAATTTTATCCATTTCAAGGGATACAGACGAGCTTCAGACAGCTGTATAAAACAAACTACTTGATAGAATGACTTTCAATTTCACATGGATGCTTATGACAGATGTACCAACTGAGAAAAAAAAAAACTTGCTGATAGTGTTGCCATCTATGGTCGAGTCCGAGACCCTTTCAAAACTCTCGTATTACTAAAGCAAGAGCACCCCTTAACAAATCCATGTTGATTCTCACAGATAACATTACCCTCATCTGCCCAACGCTGTATATAGTGCCTCACTAATTTTTCCAAGACCTTAACTACTGATGACACTCAATAGACCATTTTGCTACCACCCTTATGCAATGGCACGCACTATCTTACCTTTCTTCCATTCCTTGGTGCCTTACCCACAGCCAGACTTTTATTGAAGTGCCAGATCAATGGAGCTGTCAGTTCTTTGGCACATTCTCTCAAAACCCATGGTGAAATACCATCCAGTCCCACAGCTTTACTGACATCCAGAATACCCAGTATTTGGAACATACTCTCCTCTTGCACCTCTAAACCCTGAACCTGCCATATCCCCTCTAGTATTAAACCTTTCTTCTCCATGATGAAATACTCCAATAAAGTGCTCATTGAACAACTCCACTATGTCCTCTGCATCAGTCACTCTATTCCCATTTTTATCCTGCAATGTCATTCTTCCACATCCATTTCTCCTCCTACTGGCCACATAGCTAAAAAAACCCTAGGATTTTCTTTGGATCTTAGTGCTAATCTCTTCTCCTATTCCAGTTTTGCCTTCCTCACCATACTAGTCACTCTCCTGGCCTGTATCTTATATTCTTTGTGCATTTGCTCTCCACCTCTCTCCTTATATCTCTTCCATAATCTCTTTTTCACCTGCAGTCCCTGTTTGATATTATTTGTCATCCACTTTACACCAAATTGTGTCCTCTTCTTCACTCGTGGAATACAGCTTACTATTGTTGCTAACAAATATTCCTTCACAATTTCCTAAGCACTAATGATATCCTGGCCTTCCAATTCCTCCCTCCATTGAACTGCCCCAAGTTGATATCTAAGACTATTATAATCACCTGCCTTATAATTCCACATATGTTCCCTTTTCTTTGGTACTCCTGCATGTCTATTCATCTTCCAGTCAAAACCACATGGTCACTCTCTCCAATTGGTGGAAGAGATGTCATCTCAGTTATTATCAGCTCTTCTGATGCTATGACCAAATCCAAAACTCTTGGACCTCTTGTTTCCTCTATTACATGTTGCCTAAGACATTTGTCTCTCAAGAATTCTAGAAATTCCATTCCCTTATTACTACATGCATTTTCCTCTTCCCAGTTTATACTGCTGTAGTTAAAATGTAATATACAAAATGCTCAACAAATCTGAGGTATTTTGCATGTTTGTTTGCTACTACATAATGACATATAACAGCAAATTGAATATAGCTATATTAATTATGATGTAGCAAGTCGTCAAACTATTAAATCATTCATAAACTGAAATAATTTCATGTTTGTGAAACTCACTTTAATTGCAAAAATGAAGAAACAATTTTTTAAATGAAATTTAAATATACATATTACTATTTTACCTTTGCAACACCAGCCAAATAATATATGACGAAAACAAAGCCAAAGCTCAGCATTAATGCCAAACGAGGATTAGAAAGGTACAACAGCATTGCTGACTCTAAGAGTGAATTGGGAGTTCCAAATGATGCCATCTATCAACATATACTATATATATATATGAAAAAAAGGAAATATATATTATATTATATAATGTATTATTATAATAATACATTATTATTATTAACATCAGTCCTTCACAAAGTTAGAGAATCATCACAAGTACACACTATCACAAACAAAGCTTATCAAACTGTGCCTTGAATTCATTCAATGTGTTCTATATTCACAACAAACTCAGCAGAAGTCAGAGCATTCCACTCACCAACCACTCTTCATACAAAGAATCTGCTCCTCATTCCTTTGCTCACACCTTCCTTACAGTTTCCAGGGATGGCCATTTGTTCTACCCCTCTCTCCTATTCTATGAAAAATTTCTTTCATGTCAAGCTGGTAACAACCCCTGACCAACTGATATGTCTCGATCATATCCCTCCCACCTCCTACCCACAAGACTTTTCAAATTACATTCCCTCAATCTGTCTTCATACTCCATGTTTCAAAGGCCAGTTACCACATTTGTGAATCTTCTCTGGATCATTTCAAACATATTATTGCCAGGTAAACTAGGTGACAAAATCTGTGCACAATAATCCATATAAGGCCTTATACAATAGAATCATAACCTCTATTTCTGCATGCCTAGGTCCTCTGAACCATTGGCATTATCTGATATAACAACTTCAATACTAATGTAATGTGGTCCCTGAATTTCAGGTTCCTGTCCACTACTATTCTCAGATCTCTCATCTCCTATACCTCTTTCAAAGTTTCTCCAACAAATGTATACTTTGCATCCCATTGCTGCTTACCAAATTTCAAAACCTTACACTTTGCAGCACTGAACTGACAATTATTCATACAATCTACTGACGTCCTCCTATAAGGCCACAATGTCTGCTTGATACTGTATTGTTCTCCCAAATTCTGCATCATCTGCAGAAAGTTGCATATCACCAGTTAGACTGTGTGGAAAGGCTTATGTGTTCGTCGCACATGTTGACTGGATTTTAACAGTATAGATGCAAACACAGATTGATAAGAAATAACTATTTTTGACTTAATTGCTAATATTTGCTGGTATTCTCTCCAGAATCTTCAGAGCATACAACCAAAGTTTGTTACAGTAGCGAGACAACCACAATCCGGTGTAACAGTGGGATTAGTATGAGCAATTGTAGTGTGCAACACAAAGACTTTAGTCCTAATTAGGCAGCATTTAAGTTGGGAGAGAAAAAAAAAAAAAACGAGAGAGAAAGCAGGTATTAATTTGGTCTTAGGATGACTGTCTCCCAAATCTTTGGTAGATTTATACAGCCATACTTGTTGAGGTTTGGAGTATGTTTCAAGGCTTCTGTTGATTCCAAGAACAATCTCTCTGACTTGTAAAAGCTTCTGTGCAGAACTTTTGTTTTTTTTCTAATTGATCCTGTGTGCAGAGGTATCCAAAGCATGGTTTGCTAGACCCGACTTGCATAGCGAAAGTGCCAGATATATTTTTTGTGTTCACTGAGGTGGATGTGCACAGTTCTTCCTGTCTGTCCATAGTAGGCTCGATGAAACCAGTCAAACTCATCCTGATCTCATCAACATGATTTTCCTCTTTCAGGATACTGCATCCGCCACACAAATTTCTGATACCATCCAGTCACCGACCCAACTCACTAGTATTACTTTAGTTATACAGTATCCCATCCATTTCAATTTATTTAGCAACTTGCTATGTGGCAGTCTATCAAAGCTTCTGCAAAATCTAAGTATACCATTGTACAATATATTTGTCATTTGTTATAGTACATAAGTTGGTAAAACACGATCTCCCTTTAACAAACCCATGCTGACAATTACAGAGAATACTGCTTATCAATTCACTTCTGCATTCTACTTCTCACTAATCTCCAATACCTTAACCACGATTACAGATATAGAGATTAGCCTATAATTTATAGCCATAGCCTCATAGCTATACCTTTATGCAAAGGAACAATTTTACCTTCTTTCCACTCTCATGTGACCTATGTTGTCCTAAGACTTATTAAAACAGCCATGCCAGTGCTACTGCCAACTTCCTGGAACATTCCCTTAAGACGTGGTAATACATCATCAAATCCTGTTGCCTTATTGACATGAAGATTATTCAATTCCCCATAAAACATCTTTCTGCTTGCTGACAGTTAAGCAATTCTCTCCTATCCTCTGCACTCGAGCTTCTCATGATTTTACCCTGACGAGGATGAGATATCCTTATAAACTGTTCACTAAATATCTCAACTATGTCATCTGCAGCAGTGTTCAATCTATCATTTTCATCCATTAATATCATCTTCCATAATCATTCTTCCTTCAACTTGTCACATATCAGAAAAACTGTAGCATCTTTCTTAGCCTAATTTGCTAATTTCTGCTTAGAAGAAATTGCACTTTTCTGTCCTTAACAACTGAGTTGCCTGCATTTCCTGCTCTTTATATTCTTCATGCAATTGATTATTATCATTATTAATCTTTGAATAATGAAGAAGGGGGGACACTGCCACCACAGTGTCCACTTCTTCCATATTTCATGCTTAATTTGTTCATTCTTTCATTTGACACCTATCTTATTCAGCCTTTTAACCATTAGAATGCATTTGCACACTGATGTAGTTAAATATGCACACTATCTATACCAAGTAGAGGTAGTGTGGCCAAGCAGTCTAAGGCACCAGTCTCTTCAGAGGCGTGGGTTCAAATCCCACCACTGCTAAGTTATTTAAGCGCCTCCATAGCACAATTGGAAGAACGACGGTACGTTGCGCCCTTCAATAGGAAAAGGCACAAGTTCGATTCTCGTCATGACGGGAGGAATATTTATATGGACTTTTTCAATCAAAAGTAAGTTAGCCGATCTCATACGGAGGTGGTAGGGTTTTTCTCCCGGAAACTCTGGTTTTTCATCCCGCATACAGACAAATCGGCCCTTCAGAACACACGCAATTTACAGATAAAAAATACTAGCTGTGGTGGGCAGTAGATGGCGCTGATGTTGTTGATTTGTGGTAGAGGTTCGGTGTAGTGGTGGAGATGGAAAGTTGTACAACAGATGTCCTCCCACGATGAGTCTTCGGACTCCTTGGCGGTGTCACGAATAATAATAATAATAATATCTTTTGGTCAGTTCCCATGCAGCATTTATATCCCTCCTGCTTAATTCCTCGTTCCTTGTTATAGCTCCAAGATGTCTAATATGCTGCCTATAATCACCAGCATTTATAATTCCACATATCCTTTCCTCATAGATGCCTTCATATGGCTTCCCCCCCCAGGTGATCAGCTCATGGTCACTCACCAAATGGGAGGAAATGCGACACCCCACTCACAATCACATTGTCTGATAAAGTGATTAGATCTATGACTCTCAATGCTCACATGCCCTCCTTTACATACTGCCTAAGATAGTTGTTTCCCAAGATCTCAAGAAATTCATTTTCTTTATATTCAAATGCTGTTTCTTCATTCCAATCTATATTACCATAATTAAAATCACTCATAACAATCACCATTCCTTTGTTTGCTAACTCAAGTTACTTATACATTTCTTCATTACAATGCTCTACATATCCTAGCCTAAATACCTCTTCCTGTCAACCTCCACCTCATACCATGCTGACTCAAAACCACTGCCAATATTTCCCTCTCATATCTCCATTTTGTGCAGACAAAATTTGTCTGCTATCATCAACAGCACTTCCCTTCTCTTCTTGTCCTTTCTATCCTAATGAAAAAACATCATACCCTTCCATTTCTATTCATCAGGATATCATCCTTATCCAACAATTCTGGAAGGGGGCAAATAATCAGGGAAACCATTTCATCTCCCTTATGTCTGATGCTACTGGCATTTGTAAATAAACATAGTAGTTCACTTTTAGGTGTATAACTAGTCCTACCTATGTCACTTGTGATTTCTCCACACCTAACCATTGACAATCACCTTAATCACCACTTACCCTATCTCCTCAGACTCATCTACATCCCAATCCCATGCTGACCATCCTAATCTTGATATACCCATTTGCTACTACTCCCGACATCTACTCTCCTCATACCAATACCCCCGTCCCTAACTTCCCCCTCCATTTCCCTGTCCATCTTGCATTCTTGTTCTCTCATCATTATCTCTCGCATTCTATTCTCATTTACAACCACTTTAGTCTCACCAGTTCCTTTCTACTGATCTTTTGCTTCGTTTCTTACTTCCTCTGCCTCAAAATGCTCCTCCTTGCAGCAACAGGCTCTCTGGCTGACTCACACCAAATCCTTTTAAATGCAACTCACTTATGAACAAAACCATCCTTATCTCAAATATATCCCACACATTACAAACTACACACACACACACACACATACACAAATAAACACTGTCAATGTAAAAGATTAAAATATATATAAATGTATGTATATATAAAATCTCACACAGCATCAAAATCAACTTATGTTCATTTCTAATAAAGATTAAATAGCATTAATAATTAATACAGACATCTCTCATTATTGTAATAGAATGTCCACAAAAATATAGCATTTTCCAGTCCATCTCCTCCTTGCAGCAACAGGCTCTCTGGCTGACTCACACCAAATCCTTTTAAATGCAACTCACTTATGAACAAAACCATCCTTATCTCAAATATATCCCACACATTACAAACTACACACACACACACACATACACAAATAAACACTGTCAATGTAAAAGATTAAAATATATATAAATGTATGTATATATAAAATCTCACACAGCATCAAAATCAACTTATGTTCATTTCTAATAAAGATTAAATAGTATTAATAATTAATACAGACATCTCTCATTATTGTAATAGAATGTCCACAAAAATATAGCATTTTCCAGTCCATCTCCCATTTCTTGTGTTAAGCTTAATGACCTGTCACAGTCAAGTAACTTGTCTCCTTTGAAAGCAGACACTGCTCATGAAAAGGTAATTAATCCTATCTACATTTGTATATCTGTAAATTGTGCGTTCTTCTGGCCAGTTTGCCTGTTTTGTGGGATGAAAAAGTGCAACGTAAAAGATTCTTGTTTTTAGAGAAACTTGTGCCATAGTAGGCATTAATGAGACCTGGCTATCATACTAACTGGTATTGAATGTAAAAGATACACTATTTTTAGGAAGGATAGAGACGATAGGGCGTGCTGCTAATGATATCGGATGACTTGAATTAAGTTAGAGTTGAGACCTATGATTGTAGTACTACTACTAACAGTATTTCATGTGGCAATGACTTTGAGGCCATCTGGTGTGAGGTGGGTGGAATCTAACAAGATCAATTACATAGTGGGGTGTTGTTACAGACCTGGTGGATCGGTTGCTAGTATTGAAGAAATGCATTATCAAATAGAAAAGATGAGTGCAAAAAGAGTAATCATAAAGGGAGACTTTAATTATCCACATATTGATTGGGTAGCAGTAGAATCTCATGAGAAAAATGAAAATGCATTTATTAAGTTGCGGGACAACTTCCTCAAGCAGTATGTGACAGAAGGAACTTGAGGTCAAAGAGTGTTAGATTTGATTATAGTGTCAGAGGGCATTTGAGTTAAAGATGTAGGTATTTTGCCTCCAGTTGGTGATAGTGATCATGCAATACTCACTTGGGAAGTGACAAAGTTTATGAATGTTCCATTCAGAAAAGGTTACATGCTAAACTACAAAGCAGGAAATTATGACCAACTGAGGAGTATACTGAGTTCAGTGGAATGGGATCGGTTGATGGATGGGAAGAATATTGACAGTGCATGAGAAGCATTTAAACAATACTTAAATGATGTGATATCAGAATGTGTCCCAAGAGTTCGAAGAATAAATAGGGTTGGAGTCAAATAGATGTGTAATCTTATTAAGCAAGAGATTTGTAAGAAAACGATGAAGTGAAAGGAATACTGTGTGCATAAGGGTGATGTGCATTATGGAAATTATAACCAGCAGGCTAGAATAGTCACAACTGTTCTAAGGAAAGCAAAGTCTGAGTATGAAAAGAAACTGGCTCTGTATGCTAAAGAGAACCCACAAAAATTCTATCAATATGCTGCAAGTAAAAGAAAGAATGAATGTGAAAGAATAACTCTTCTAAATGCAGATGGCATGAGGGTTACAGATGCAGAAGTTCAACTAAGTGCCCATTTTGTTAAAAGCTATCAAACTGGTGTAAGCGACATTGAGCTCACTGCTACCTCTTCACTGGATGAAGAAATGCAGGTGTATGAGAATGAGGTATTAGAACTGCTGCACAAACTGAATAAGAATTCAGCAATAGGGACTGATGGGATATCAGCACGTGTGCTAAAAGTGTTCAGCTGAACTGGCTATTCCTTTGACCAGGCTGTTTAATATGATTTTCAGAACAGGGAAGATTCTGCAGGAATGGAAGGAATGCATGGTAATTCCATTGCACAAGGGTGGTGAAAAGACTGATGTATCCAACTATCGCCCAATTAATATCTCATTAGTGGTGGTGAAGATTTTGGAAAAATTGGTTAGGGCTCACCTTTGCAATGAGTAACATGGGTTTACAAAGGGAATGTCATGTTTTTAAAACTTGCTCGCATTCTATAATAATGTTACCATTGAACTAGACAAGGGGAATGGATGCACCATGATACTTTTGGATTTTGACAGAATACAGCATGGTAGACTGTTGCGTAAATTGGAGAATATGGGTTTGGATTATAGAATACCTGGATAAGAGGATGGCTGACTAACATATCAAAAAGTGGTATATGGGGGATGTGAGTCTGCAAGCTTTAAGGTAATCAGTGGTGTACCACAAGGATCAGTGTTTGGTCCACTGTTATTAAATCCATACATTGATGCTATTGGGAAGGATTTGACAAGCAACATACAGCTATTTGCTAATAATGCAAAAGGTAGGCAAGGTAATCAGGAATACTGCTGATATGCAGTACTTGCAAAATGATTTGAATAGGCTGGAATTGTGGGCATGGCAAAATGGATGTCAGTTCAATGTCAGTAAATGTAAAGTCATGCACTTCGGTGTGATTAGATATCCAATGTCATATTATATTGGTTGGATTATGCGTGAAGAAATTGATGAGGCTAAGGATCTTAGAGTGTTAGTAGACAGGAAGTTGAAGTTCAAGGACAATGTAGCAATGCAAATACAACTCAGAGAATAATGGCAATGCTGAAATGAATCTTGACATGTAAAGATAAGGAAGTCATTTTGCTTCATTAACGAGGCATTGATAAGACCTCACTTATACTATTGTGCACAGGTCTGGTCTCCTGGTTTCCGTTGTGATTCTGATATATTGGAGAGAATGCAAAGGAGAGTTTTAAAAATGATATCAGGATTATGAAATACATGAATCAATAATTATACCAACAGTCATCTATCGAACAGAAGCGGGGACAGGTAAGAAAAGAGAGGAGTAAAATACTGCTGGCATTGGAAATGAAATGCTTAAGAAAAATAAACAGAACAAGTTGGATAGAAAAGAAAAACAAACAACACAGTCAGACAAGAATTATTGTATAAAAAGACAACAGAAAAAATTAGAAAAGGACAACTGAGATGGTTTGGCCACACTGTATGCATAGATGCAGACAGACTTCCTAACATCCTAATCAATACTTTTCCAACTGAAAACAGAAAACCTGGAAGACCAAGAATTACCTGGCTGAAATTAATAAAGAACATCTTGAGATGCAGAACATATAAGGAACTTTTTCAAACAACAAGGATAGAGAAGACTGGAAGAGAAGAAGATTATGAAGACAGATTGAGAATTTGTAGACAGCAGACACTAGTAAACAGGAGAAAGAGAGGTGATATGATTGAGACTTACAAACTTCTGAAAGGGTCATACAGGATTCAGTTGATGGAATTTTTCAATTTATTGAAGTTGGAGAAAGGGCAAGAGGGCATCCATGGAAGCTGAGAATGAATGCTGCTAAGAAGGGGGTGAAGGCTAGATTTTCCTCTCATAGGGTGGTGCATGATTGGAATGGATTGCCATTGGATGTTGTGAGTGCAAAGCAGTGTGAATGAATTCAAGAATAAGTATGATAGCTGGTGCATGTAGTATGTGGTCTCCCTGGAGGTCTCTCTTAATAATAATAATCTATCTGATGATCTGTTGAGTATGATCTAGGCCAGCCTGGTTAGCATATCCACTTTCCAGCCAAGAGGCTGTGGGTTCAAATCCTGCAGAGGCATGGATGTTTGTGACACTTTCCCAATATGGACTGCGTCACCATGGGAGTAGCAGACCCAAAACTTCCTGCAATGAGAGTGGCTTTCACCCTGCAGTGGGTAGAAATATAGGCTGTTCATTTTTTTTTTTTTTCATATGCAATTTATTTTTACACTATTATGATTCACCTTTTCTTCAGTTAAAGAATAGCGTTACTAACAATTTAACATCACACAGCTCATTCTATTTCGAATAAATAAATTGTTTGCATTCTACCTTGTAACAACTGTTTTTTTTTTAAGCCACTGACGATGGTCTGTTAACTTCAGACTGAAATATATGGCAGTATGTTTAATAAATAATACTTTTACCTAGTGTTTTCGCATATATATTATAGTAAAAGATTGTTTTGGCAGGTACATATGATTTAAAATTTGCTTGGGATTAATTGTAATGGGAGCATTACAGAAAGAAGTGAAAAAAGAAGTAGCAGAGTAAAGAATGTCTGCTGGATCAGTATAATAGGAATGAAATGAAGAGGACAACGACTGCAAGTGAATTGGTATGTAGAATGTGCAGGAAGAATGGAGTGTAGTTTATAGGGAAATGTAGTTTGTATTGGAAGTGCAAAATCAGATCAACTAGAATTACTGTGGGGGAGGCATAAAGGTGAGCATTGTGCTGAGGACCTCTGTGAGAAAAAGGTATATGTAGAACTACAAGGGGGGGGGGGGGGATTATGAAGAGCTCAGGAGACAGCTTGCGGGTGTAGCATGGAATGAGGAGTTAGCTGGAAAAGAGATCAATGCAGTTTGGGGGATCTTCAAAAACTGTCTAATAGTTGCAATGTCTAAATGTATTCTAAGGGTGAGAAGGTTAAATAAGGTAGGTGTGAGATGGATGAATAAAGAGATTAAGCATGCAATACAGAAAAAAGGGCATTGTGGAGGCAGCATAAGAGAAGAAGAAATAACCAATTCCATGAGGTCTACAAAGACCAGGCAAGGAAGGTGACTTGGTTGGTGAGGGTAGCTAAAGAGAGGTATGAACAGCAGTTAGCTAATGAAGCCAAAAATAATCATAAGGAGTTCTTTCGATATGTAGCCAGCAAAAGAAAGAATGATTATGGAAGGATGACATTGATTGGAGAAAATAGTATAAAGACAGCTGTTGCAGAATGTGTGGTGGAGATACTTAATGAGCAGTTTCATAAAGATCTTTCAATCTTGTGAATGTGACTTCATGGAGAGATTGATAGCAGTTGATAATGAGAAGGAGAGACTGACTCTAAGTGAGCAAGAGGTGTATGGGGAGTTGAGTAAACTAGATGTTAATAGGGCTGTGGGACTTGATAATATATCACCACGTATTCTGAAGGAATGTGCCAGGGAGTTGACATCTGCCTTGACATATTTTTTTTAATACAAATCTTGCACTCGGTCAAGTTCCTAAGGAGTGGAAGGAGGGCAAAATTGTGCCACTTCATAAAGGAGGTGATCGAACTCAAGCATCAAACTATAGGCCTATCTGTGTGTCAGGTGTTGTGGTTAAGTTGTTGGAGAAGCTTGTAAGAACTGTGATCCACAATTGGGTTGACAAAAATGGGAATATTATCTTTGATGGACAGCATGGATTTGCCAAAGGGAGGTCATGTTTTAATAATCTACTTACTTATTACAATAAAGTGACTGCTTCCTTGGACAGAGGAGAAGGATAGACAGTAATATACTTAGATTTTGCAAAGGCTTTTGATAGAGTACCTCATGATAAGTTGACAGTCAAACTAGAGCAGATGGGGTTGGATATTAAGTTAGTGCATTGGATTGGAGACTAGCTATCTGATAGGGGAGCGATATCCAGGAAAAGGAAAGTCACTAGTGGAGTGCCTCACGGGTTTGTTTTAGGACCATTACTGTTTAACTTGTATATTAATGATATAGGTGAAGATTTGGATGGAGATATTCAGTTGTTTGCAGATGATGCAAAGTTGGGATGAACCATGAAGAGTAGTGAAGATGTTGTGGCCTTACAAGAAGACTTGAATAAATTGAGCGATTGGGCACGGAAATGGGGATGCGAGTTCAATGTTGCAAAATGTAAGGCTTTAAAATTTGCCAAAAGGTACAATGGTGTAACTTTTGGCAAAACAAGTTGACAAAAGATGTACCACTTTATTATTAATTTACTCTGGATCTAGAGAAAGATGTTGAAAGTTTATTTTCCACTTGGTTAGACTATACTAAATTTAGTTTAATCCTTTACCCAAGTGTAGGCAAACAAAGTTTGCACCTGAAGTAGTTCAGGACTGAGGCAACTTGTTATAAAGGTGGACCAAGCTCTCATCACTCCTTGTCTCAGTATCTTGTAAAATAAACTTCCAACATCCTTCTCTAAATCCAGAGTAAATTAATAATAAGGTGGTACACCTTTTGGCAACTCGTATAAGTAAATATGACCTCACCATTGCTTCTGCCTTAGTATCACCACTTCTGGGTCTGCCTCCCACTGATGAGACCTCAATAAAGGTCGAAACCAGTCTGGGTAGTGGCCCTTCCCTTAATGTACAGCTTTATACATGTCTACAAGGAGATGTGCTTTGCATTATGGGAGATACTGAGACAAGGAGTGATGAGAGCTTGGTCCACCTTTACTACGAGTTGCCTCAGTCCTGAACTACTTCAGGCACGAACTTTGTTTGCCTCTTGGGTAAAGGATTAAACTAAATTTATTATAGTCTAACCAAGTAGAAAATAAACTTCCAACATCCAATTTCTTATACACTCTTCTTTTCACTATGAAATTCAATTTTATCCAGCTCAAAACTAAATAGTGATCACTTTGTATTTCCAATTCTTCTGTATACTCTTTTGTCCTGAACAAGTGGGAAAACATTGCTATCCATTATAACATAGTCAGTGAGACTTTATTTCTTACATTTTCTCTCCATGTGAATTTGTGCACATTTTTATGTTGGAACATGGTGTTAATAATATCTAATCCATGTTCTGATCAGAAATCCAGCAGGTATTTATCATTATTATTAGCTTTGCACTTTTCTCCAAATTCTCTTTCATTTATTTTACTTTGGACTGAAATTTGATTTGTTCTATGTAGTAATTTGGTACCATTCCAAAGGATTCTGTGGCTGGTATTAGTAATCCATGTAATATGTTCTGTTAGATTGAGTTTGGTCAGAAAGGTGTACAGAAACAGATTGGCCAGTTGTTCAAAGTAGAATAACTTGCAGTTGCATTGAACTGAAAATAAATAAAACATACGTAGACATATGCTTTATTTATTTTACTTTTGAGAGTCTGAGTTGCAGAAGTTGGATGATAGTGATAAGACCCATCAAAAGATGGGATTGATAGATTTAATTCACTAAAAGGGTTTGATAATGATTGATGACTAGAGAGGCAGAACTAGAGGTCATCTCCGAAAATTGAATAAGAGTATGGCTTATTGAGGATGAGAGGAATAGATTTTTCACTTAGAAAGTGGTGAGTGGAATCGGTTGCTAGTGTGTATTGTATTGCGAGTGTATTAAAGGAGAGATATAACAGATATTGCATGGATAATGTGGATCTCCTATAGTGAATTTTCAACACCATGAAAGTTTTGATTTAATAATAATAATTTACTTTCTAACCAGAAAAAAAAAGAAAAAAAAAAAAAACACTTGTTACAGCTCTTTCACAGGGATATTTGGTTTTGTTTGCACCTTCTACAAATATTTCAATGTCAATGTTTATCAGAATTATCATCAATAATGCTCCCATTATGTTAGAGCATCAATAATTCTACCAATCTATATTAAAACACATACAGCAGCTATTCAACACCTTCAGAATTCAACTACAAACATATTCACTCTCCAACCAACAGGCTACCGGTTTGAATCCTGCCATAGTCATGGATGCACATGATGGTCTTTAGACGGCAGATGAATTTCATAGCCTGGTGTAAGATCACTACCCTACTTATTGGAGGTCTGAAGTGGCTTGAAAAAGTTCCTTGTTTGGTCTCTAGAGCCAGGTTTCCAGACAAGGCAAAAAAAAAAAAAAAAAAAAAAAAAAAAGAATAAAAATAGAAAAAAATCATTAGACCACCCATGGTACGAATACGTACTACAGGATTACAACCTATTGTACATGGAAGTCACATTATATATTCTCTCTCTCTCTATATATATAAAGATAATTTGAAACGATTTTATGTCAAATTTTTTATCTTACCAGCTTATTGGTTTATCAGCCCAGAACTCGGAGGGGGGGGCGTAGGCAGAGCCCCCCTAGTGTGTGTGTGTGTGTGTATATATATTAGGATAACCAAGTTATTTTATAAACTTGGTTATTTTAACTCCTAATCCCAAGTATGCAAACAATTAAGTTTGCGCCTGAAACAAAGTTCAAGTCTAATGATGGTACAACACCAGGGCAACTCAATGTAAAGGTGGGTAAAGCTCTGATCACTATTCTTAGTATTTTCCCATAATGTAAAGCACATCTCACTAGAAGATGTATACTGCAATGCATTATGGGTGGGGTCACTACCCAGACCGGTTTCAACCTTTTTTGAGGTCTCCTCAGCGAGTAGCTAGACCCTAAATACCAATAATATAATATAAACAAAAAATACAAAGGTGTTTTTATTTTTAATAAAAATCTCTGGAGGAGATATAGATGTAATAAATTTTTTAACTTGGGGATATTGTATATTAGGATAACCAAGTTATATTTTACCTACCTTTACAATGAGTTGCCCTGGTGTTGTACCATCATTAGACTTGAACTTTGTTTCAGGTGCAAACTTAATTGTTTGCATACTTGGGATTAGGAGTTTAAATAACCAAGTTTATAAAATAACTTGGTTATCCTAATATACAATATCCCCAAGTCAAAAAATTTATTACATCTATATCTCCTCCAGAGATTTTTATTAAAAATAAAACACCTTACTGCAACTTCTATAGGTAAAGTTGATAAGGCTCCATATTACTATAACCTTGGTATTTAGGGTCTAGCTACTCGCTGAGGAAACTTCAAAAAAGGTTGAAACCGGTCTGGGTAGTGATCCCACCCATAATGCATTGCAGTATACATCTTCTAGTGAGATGTGCTTTACATTATGGGAAAATACTAAGAATAGTGATCAGAGCTTTACCCACCTTTACAATGAGTTGCCCTGGTGTTGTACCATCATTAGACTTGAACCTTGTTTCAGGCGCAAACTTAATTGTTTGCATACTTGGGATTAGGAGTTAAAATAACCAAGTTGATAAAATAACTTGGTTATTCTAATATACAATATCCCCAAGTTAAAAAATTTATTACACATATATATATGGAACCAATTTTTTTCCCATTTCATGTATTCCTTCTACTGCTGTCCTTTGAAATAGTACCCTCCTCTTACAATCTACTAGTTTCTTCTTTCTCATCAACTCCCCTATCCATGCATAATCTATGAAGCTATGTCTTAGAGAATAAATGCTGAACTTTTCACACTGTTTCAAGTATACAATAAGCAGGGTGGCAGTCTTACACCTGGCAATGAAATCCACCTACTACCTGAAGACAAACATTTTTATCAGTGCAGGATTCAAACCCACGGCTTGTTGGTTAGACAGCAGAAGTATTACTTCTGTCTAACCAACTATTTACTTCTACTGGATCCAAAAGGCTAGCAATTATTAAAATATATATCTCAATGATAGATTTTTGTTTTTGATATTTTTGAGAAACTCATATCCATCAAAACATTTTCCACACTGAATGAAATGGACTGACCTCTCTCTGTTTTGCAAAAATTCAATATTAATCACTATACTTGTTTATGAAATATTATATTTCTCCTTTCTTGAAAGTATTGGACTAAGATCCAATTATTATTATTACAGTAACAATCAGCGATTACGTTTTTTTTAAATTTATTTCAACATTAATTACAAACGCGCATGAAGTCGGCTAACATCATTTCATTTTATGTGGGATTTCAGTAATAAATTATTCAAATAATTAACGAAAGCACTAACTGGGGCACATGAATCTCCCAATTATGGGAGGTATATATTTATTTTATTAAGATTTGTGTGACTTTAGGGTAGATAAATTACACCGAATATTTTGTTTTCGAAACTCCTTTAATTTTTAGCTGTGGGTCCATGTACGGCGAAAAAATGTCACTGCATGTATCTGTGAATATACGGATACTTTCACAGCATTGGGACAATTTTTGCCGAATTAGAGAGATTGGTATAAACGGATGATGACCATCAAACCAATAAATGCAAACAATGCCATTTTCGATCGGTGAATACTCCAACTTCCACATCAAAGATATTTGGTTACCTGGAATTTCTCGATTACAGGAATATAAAGAAATTAAGTCAGATATTTCGTCTTAGTAATATCAATTTTAAAAGTTATACAGAATAACATATACTATACATACATAAAACAACATGCAAACCCGCTAAATTTTTATCAACTTGCCTGATGAACAACTAAGATGAAAAGAGGGGGGGGGGATATGCTACTGTGGCGGTTGTAGAACTAATATATTTTAATGTTTTGTAACCGAATGACCATTAGACTGCACAATGCACTGTAATTCCAAAGGGAAATTATACCGTTATTACAGTACTTACTTCAAACAACACTCTCGATAGCAGCTGAATCTAAAGCCGTAATGTCATGCTTCTGCTTAACACCTGTTTGATATTAGACATGCGTTATTGCAATATTTTCTTTTCCCTCAGATGTTTCATACGACCACAAGGTGGCCGTTAAATCGAGAAATGGTTGCTGGTTGTGTGTTAGGGGTTGTTATAGTTAAAAAAATATCAGATTGTAAAAAAAAATATATATCATCAGTCTTTTCAGTTATTTGTAGATGCTATATATACGTTGTGAGCGAAATTATAGTAGATGAATAAACAAACCAGAGCATATTGTGAAGTAGGTCAGCCGGTATTCGGTACGATGCAAATACACTCTGTAAATATGATGTAAGCCTTCACAAGTTATCAACTCGAGGTTTATTGCACATTTACGTTCAAGTGATTCAGGCTATGTTTCTAGACAAGGGATTTCCATCCTGTAATGTTTTCAAGCCTATTTGTCGTAATTCCATTCCTGATAGGACTGGCAATGGTTGACAAGTGTAGTAGTGTAGTGGGTGTAGCCGTCTGCGGTTTAGTTTCTTTCTTCACTATCAATTCAGTTTTCAAAAAAATCTTACTTAGACCGTTTCCAAAAGAAAGTCTTCCACAAAATGTAGGCACCACAAAATATGACCATGTTGTATTAGACGTGTCTTATATTACAGAAATTATATCTTTTGTATATGCCAAATTTAAAAGGAAAGAATATTCCAAGAAGAATAAAAAAAATGGTCCGAATTGTTCTTCCAGAAACTTATCAGAAATCGATGTTATACCAATTATCACAACAATCAATGGGATAAAGGATAACTGTGGTTTAACAATTTCCATATCGGAAGAAATAAAAACGTTTGTTTATCATATATCTTCTGATTATATACAGTCTTGGTATGTAAACATCAGTAAAAATGATGATTTCATACACGAGCTGAATTATGTACTCCAGGATGTATTAGAAGCTGTATGTAATAGTTTCTCCAGAATAAATACTACAAAATTTTTACAGAAAGTATTGCTTCTGTATCTACAACACTTTTCCTGCTATTTACAAGCTGTTGAAACAGTTCAGAAGTCACTTGGAAAAACAAACATTAAAGACTGTTTTGGAATGGAACAAGAAATTCAGAAAGTTTTTGAGGTAAGCCTTCTATTCTGGGAAAAGAGCAGTATTAGTTTCTGTAGAATGTCTGTATACGGATAGATACATTTTGTTGTGTATGAATCTTTTAAAGGTAAGTGTCATGTGATTAATATCAGTGTTTGGTGCTATTAATAATATCATCATTGCTTCATATGTGTTTTTTTGTTATTGACAAAAACTTAATAAGCCTTTTGTGTGTGTGTGTGTGTGAGAGAGAGAGAGAGAGAGATAAGGTTGACATTACCATAAGAATGATTAGAACATGAAACAGATTATTTGAATGAATTACAAGTATTTTAATTACTATTTCACACACGATGACTTCTAAGGCTGGAACAGGCCACTCGAGGCCTAAATCCTTGAAAAGCATGATGATGATTTTGCACAACCTTAATCTGTGACAGATCAGCATTTGATGTGATATTATATGCATGTTGATTTATTTTGTGAATGCCACCCATGAAAGGTTGTAAACCAGTGGTACCAAACATTGAATATTTTCAAGCCATTTCTTCCTTCCTGATTTATGCTTATGTGTAGACCTGCCTTTTATCATTCAAGAATTCAAAGCCAAATCTGACAGAATAGGGTGGTAATCCTTATTCCCATGGTGTCCTACCTCTATATATTGCCAGCTTGGTTGGCCGAGTGGTTAGTGTACCCACTCTCCAACCAACAGGTTGTTGGTTCAATCCCACCATGGACATGATGTTTATAATTGTCTTTAGTTGGAAGATGAATTTCACACCCGCTGTAAGACCACTGTCCTACTTATCAGAGGCCTGAAGTGGCTGGAAAAGGTCCATATTTGGTCTCTAGAGCAGGGCCTCTGGACCATGTAAAAAATAAATTACAAAAAAAAATATATATATATAAAAATTGAAAAAAAAATAGGAATTGTACTATAAGTTTAGTGATAACCTTTCGTGAGTGGTAACTACATAAAAAAAAAAAATGTTCTTCTGGTTGGTTTGCCTGTTTTGAGGGATGACAAACCCAAGTTTCTGGCAGGAAAAATCTTTTACCTCCATATGAGACTGGCTAACTCACTATCTGATTGAAAACACCTTCATATCAGAGACAGGATTCAAACCCAGGTTTTTCCAAGCAAACAGCTTGTCTGAAGCAACTGATAAACTGTTTACAAGTCTCCAATAATCAAGGTGGTAGTCTGACATCAGGCAATGAAATTTGTTCCTTATTATTATTATTATTCGTGACACCTCCAAGGAGTCCGAAGACTCATCGCGGGAGGACACCTACAACTGTCTCAACCACTACACCGAACCTCTACTACAAATCAACGCCATCTACCACCCACTACCACAGCTAGTATTTTTTATCTGTAAATTGCGTGTGTTCTGTAGGGCCGATTTGTCTGTATGCGGGAGATGAAAAACCCGAGTTTCTGGGAGAAAAAACCCTGCTACCTCCGTATGAGATCGGCTAATTCACCTTTGATTGGAATTGTCCAGATAAAGATTCCTCCCGTCGTGACGAGAATCGGACTTAGGCCTATTCCAATCGAAGGGTGCAATGTACCGTTGTTCTTCCAATTGCGCTACGGTGGCGCTTATATAAAGACATTCACAAACATTCCATACTTATACTAGGATTCAAACTCACAGCCTGTTGGTTGCAAAGCAGATACACCATTCACTTGGCCAACCTGCTCTGCAAATGAATGAACAACTTATTATGACAAGCTTCTTCCATAATTTAATTATCGAAGCATCTGAAATTCAAATTCTGAAGTTCAGATACATTGTATTTTGAATAGATCAAGTTTGTTAGACTAAAGAAAGCTAGTGTGTTTACATTGAATAAAAGCAGATCGTACAGTATGGTGAAAAAAAAAAACTAAACTGCAACAGTATATATTATGGAGTAAACGGATGTTGAAGAGTTTAGTACTCTTTTTTTTTTTTTTTTTTTGCACCATACCATAGTTTTTAGGACATGATGGAAAGTATTGTAGCAGTTCAAGAATTAAAATGGACAGGATGTTAATTTTTTTGTTTGGTAGGATATGTCAGTGTCAGATAGGTGGAATTATTACATGGTGAAGTTCTACCCTATAGCATTAAGGAGCAAATAGGACAGAGTTATCTGAAAGGTTCACTTGAAGTGAGTTGTGGCATGGCATCTTTCTCTGGAAATCATTGGATATAATGTGAATACAACATATTAATGTTTCCATGCCATGCCTTTATATCTCATATTAAAGAATTGTCTTGCTTAAAATAGTAATAAAGGTCATTTTTTAAATAGTCAAATGTCAGCTGTTTCATGAATGATTGAGCATGTGAAAATGGCTGTCAGTTCAATGTTAGCAAATATAAAGTTATGCACTTTGGTGTAATGTGATATGCAGTGTCATATTATTATTATCATCATCGTTATCGACAGACTGTGGAGTCAAGCATGGGCATCCGCAGAACATTTTCTTTGGGGAGGGGGGGAAGCTTGGAGACATATTACATCAATAAATTGTTATTTAATTTTTTTTTTCAAGAGTAGATCCACGAGTGGGACAAATGCCCTATTTCCCCCCCCCCTCCTCTCTGCAGATGCCCATGGAGTCAAGAGACTCATCATGGAGGTCCCACTCACACAGCTCATTGTACCTCAACTTAAATGCATTCACTGTCCCTGCACTCACCACACTCTCAGGCAATGCATTCCAATCACCCACCACTCTCCATGCAAAAAATCTAATCCTCACACCCACCTCATACAGCTTCCAGGGATAGCCTCTTATTCCCTCCCTTTTGCCAGATATTCTATGAAATATCTCTTCCATGCTAATCTGGTAATAACACCTTACTAACTCATATATCTCGATAATATCTTCCCTCTTCCTTCACAGATTGAGAGAATTTGCATTCTCTTAATCTGTCATCATATTCCACATTCTATAGACAAGAAACCAACTTAGTCAATTGTCTCTAGACTCTCTTCAACATCTCATCATTCTTTTGAAAACCTGGTGACCAAATCTGTGTACAGTAATGCATGTGTGGCCTGATCAAAGTCGTGTACAATTAAATCAAAACATCCTTTCTTCTGCACGTCAGTGTTCTATGCATCATTTCTATAATCCGCTATGATAGCCTCACAATTTCAGTAAATTGTCCATGAAATTTCAAGTCCCTTCCAGCACAACCCCCAAATCCTTCATCTCTTCCATCTCCTCCAAAATATCCCCATCAATCTTATACTCTTCATCCCATCTTTGCCCCCCAAATTGTAAATCTTACACTTTGCCAAACTGCCATCCCCCACACATTTGCTTATTCAGACAGTCTATTTAGGTCCTCTTGCAAAGCTACAACATCTGCTCTACTTATCATAACTCTCCTCAACTTATCTCTGTTATCTGCAAACAGCTGTATATCACCATTTATTCCCTTTCTAATGTCATTTACATACAAATTAAACAAGAATGGCCCCAAAACCTTTGGTAATGGATGTTTGTGATTGTTTGTGGAAATACCAGTGGTGGTCGGCAGTAGATGTCGTTGGTGTAGTTGCAGTCAGTTGGTGATCGAATGGTGGAGATGGAGTTGTAGAGCAGGTGGCCTCCCTTGATGAGTCTTTGGATTCCCTGGAGGTGTCAAATAATAATAATAAAAAACAGACCCCTGGGACATGTGACTAGTGACTTTCCTCTTCTGGGATATCACCACCCCCTTCCCCATACACAACCTGTTGATACCTATCAGACAGCCAATATCCAATCCAATGTTCCAATCCAATCCAATGTACTATCCAACCCCATCTGTTCCAATTTAACTACTAGTTTGTCATGTGGTAGTCTATCGAAAGTCTTTGCAAAATCTAATATATTACTGTATATGCATTTCCCCCTTGTCCAATGTATTTGTCACCTTGTTATAATAAGCAAGCAGATTGCTAAAACACAATCTTCCTTCCATTAAAGAGAATTTACTGCTGTCCACCCAGTTCTGAATCCTTGTCCTCACTAGCTTTTTCAACACCTTGACCACAACTCCAGACCAGCTGATTGTTCTATAATTCGAAGCCTTAGTCTTATCACCTCCTTTAGGAAGTGGAACAATTTTATCAAGAATAAGCATGCATAAATGACGGCGAGTTAGTGGCGGTTAGTGGTATGAGAGCTGGCAGCAAGTTAGTGGTGGTGAACAGTAAGACAGCAGACATGCAAGATAGTGCAAATGCGATTTGCATAAATGGCACTGAAAAACTAATTCAAGATATGAAAGCAGAGTTGACAAAGATGAGGCAAGAGATTAAACATATGAGGAATCAACTGAGGAGAATTACAAATTTGCATGGGAATATGATGTAAAATGGGACTAAAGATTTGAAAGAAATATCGAATGATTTGAGAGTGGCAATGTACAGCGATTCAATGATAAGAGGTGTGGTGAATGAAAAAGTTTACAAAGTCTGTTTGTATTCCAGGAGGGAAAATGAGCAGGTTGGTTGAAGCATTGGACAAGAGGAGTACATGAGCAAGAGTTAGTAGTGGTAGTTGGCATGAATGATTTGACTGGTGAAGAGGGATGCCATGAGACTGTTAAGGAGAGTGAGAGATAACAGTGTGGTAGGTAAGGTAGTCAGCGTGTTGTCCAGGTGTGATAATAATGAGTTGAGAAGGCAAGCAGAAATTATGAACGGTATGCTAGCAGAGTTGTGTGAGAAGAAAGGAGTTCATTTTGTGAATGTGTGGGATGAGTTTGAGGGGTAGGTAGAGCTGTATAAAAGAGATGGACTACATTTGAATGGATTTGTTGTGAGGCAGTAGGAGAAACTGTTGCTGCAAGAGAGAATGACTGAAGTGAATGTAACACCCGAGAAAAGCAAGAGGTGTTGTCGATGAGCAGGAGAGTAAGGTAGGCAAATTTGTGAATGGAGAGGTGAGTGGCATGTGTGAAAAGAATAAGAAAGAAGGAACACAGAGTGGACAGGGAAATGAGGGCGACACTGCGTGAAAAGTGTAGATGGTTTCAGCAGTAGATGTGCGAGTGTGCAAGAAAGGATTAAGACAGTCAAGGATATGGGGGTGACATTTAGCTCTGGAGAGGGATGTAATAATCAGTGATGATAGACAGGAATGGACAGGGGGGAGTGTAGAGGAGTCATGTCCAAGAAATGTGGTTAGTGGGACTTGTTATAGAAACAGAAATCAGCTAGTGTGTATTTTTACAAATGCTAAAATTATTTGAAACGAGGAATGACATTCTATCATTGATAGAATTCATTCACCCCAAAATTGTTGGTATAAGTGAGACATGGGTTGAAGGAAGATGACATTCTGACAGGAATAGAGATGAAAGATATCTAGTCTTTTGTGAAGACAGACAAAGCAAAAAGACAGGAGGAGAGTTATTGATGATAGTAGAGGAGTTGTATCCATCTAGGCTGGAGATGCAAGAAACAAACACTGAGTTGTTTTGAAGCAGTATGGTGAAGTGGAAGTGGACAGGATGAAATGTTTAGTAGGGGTGTTGCTATAGACCTGGTAATATGGAAGGCAGTGAGAAGGAAATGTTTAGACAAATTGGTCTGGCTAATAATAAAAGGGTGATCATTATGGGTGATTTCAATTAGGGTAATGTTGACCGGAATGAAGAGACAGCATCAGAAACCAAAGAGAATGAATTTCTTGAATTTTTAAGGAACTACCGTATGCAGTACATATCAGAGGCCACACATGGATCGAGGGTCTGGGATTTGATTATCTCATCAGAAGATATTGTTGTAAATGAAGTGTCACATCCTCCTCCATTTGATGCCAGACTGGTTTACCTAATAGACAGGTTTCAGCTCTTGGTGGGATTATGCTCAAAGAAACTGATCAGGCTAGGGATTACTATTATTATTATTATTACTCTAAGACCCCAGGGAATTGAAGACTCATCTAGGAGGTCCCTTTGTCTCACACACAGGTCATCATACTGCACCTTAAACACATTCAAATTCTCTGCAAACACCACACTCTCAGTCAAGGCATTCCAATCATTCATATCTCTGCATGCAAAAAAGCCTGCTTCTCACTCCCTTGTTCATACCCATTTTATACAACTTCCAGGGATAACCTCTTGTTCTTCCCTGATCTCCCACCATTTTATGAAAAACCTCTTCAACATTGATTCTATAACAACCCCCCCCCCCCTTACCAACTTGTATGTCTCTATCTTATCACCCCACTTCCTCCTGTCCACTAGACTATGAATTGCATCTTTTCAACCTTCCACATATTCAACATTCCAGAGATCAGAAACTATTTTAATCAGTCACCTCTGGACTCTTTCTAACATCTCTCCATCCTTCTGAAAACCTGGTAAAAAATCTATGCACAGTAGTCCATCTGTGACCTAATCACAGCCTTATATAATGGAACAAAAATCTCCTTACTTCTACAAGTCAGTGTCATCTGCATAATTCCCAGAATTCGTTGTGCTGTCCTCATAATTCCGGCAATATATCCTCTAAATTTTAGATCCTAATCCACTATTATCGAGATCTGCACTCCAAGAGTATATCCCCACTAAGCATAAATTCTACATTCCATCTTTGTTTCCCAAATTTTAAAGCCTTGCATTTTGCAACATTGAACTAGCATCCCTACTCCCTTGCCCATTCACTTAATCCATTGAAGTCCTCCTTTAAGGCCACAACATCTACTCTACCATTCATAGTTTGTTCCAACTTTGAATCATCTGCAAACAACTGAATATTTACAGTCTTGAAGTTTTAGTAGGCAGGAAGTTGAAAGTTCAGTGGTCATATAGCAAAGAGTGTAAATACAACTCGAGTATAATTTGTCTCACTGGTGATGCTACTGTAGTATGAGGTCATTTTAAAACCCTTGTAAACAGGCAAAATGATTTCCTTATCCTTACATGTTCATTTCAGGTTAATTTCAGCATTGCAATTATCCTGTGAGTTGTATTTATGCATTTTGCTATATGGCCATTGAATGTTCAACTTCCTATTTACCAAAACTACTCCAAGATCTCTAGCCTGATCAGTTTCTTTTAGCATAATTCCACCAATATATGACATTGGATGTCACATTACACCAAAGTGCATAACTTTACATTTGCTAACATTGAACTGGCAGCCATTTTTACATGCTCAAAATTCCAACCTTATTGAAATCATTTTTAAAATACTGCGTGTTAATTGCATTCCTGATTACCCTACCTATCATTGCATCATCAGCAAATATATTTGCTGTCAAATCCTTCCCAGTGTCATTAATGTAAAGATTGAATAACAATGGATTTAGCACTGAACCATGTAGTACCCAACTTATCGCCTTCAATCTAGCAGACTCACACCCCCTATATATACTATTTTTTGATATGTCAGTCAGTTATCCTCTTTTCTGTGCTAAAATTTTTATTATTATTATTCAGGCCTCCATGGAGTCAAAAGACTCATCGTGGGAAGTCCTTCTTGAAACACAAAGTCTATCAAGACTCATTGAGGGGAGGCCCCCCCTAAGAAACACAGTCTATCATACCACTCCTTGAACTCATTGACTGTTCTTGCTCTCACCACTCCATCAGGCAGTGCATTCCATGGTTCAACTACTTTCCATGCACTCCTCACCCTCTTGCAAACAGTTTCCTTTCGTAACTTCCAGGGATGGCCTCTTGTCATCACTCCTTCCCACTGTTCAACCAAGCAAAAGAACTCCCCAGTGTCAACCCTGTAACCACCTCTCAACAGTTTAAAAGTCTCAATCATATCACCTCTCCTTCTTCTATCCACCAAACTCTGCAGTCCACATTCCCTCAGCCGATCCTCATAACTATGCTTGTACAGTCCTGAAACCATCTTTGTCATCTGTCTTTGTACCCTTTCTACAGTTAATTTATCCCCTTCAAATCTTGGAGGCTAAATCTGAGAACAATAGTCTTAGTGTGGTCTGATCAGAGACTTATACAACGGAATGATAACCTGTTTAACTCTGCAGGTCAGTGTCCTCATTATTGCAGCAATCCTCTGTGTTACCTTCACCACTTTTGCAATATGCCCCCTAAATTTCAGGTTTCTATCAATCATCAACCCCAGATCTCTTGTCTCCCCTACCTCCGCCAGTATAACTCCTCCCATAGAGTATGCAGTGTCCCATCAATGTTTCCCAAACCTCAAGACCTTACATTTTGCTGCATTAAACTGACACCCCACCCCTATTCATTTGCCCATCTATCAAGCTTATTCAAATCCTCTTGCATCTGCACTATTACTAATAATCCTTCCCAGCTTCGCATCATCTGCAAGCAACTGAATATCCCCTTGCAATCCACTGACAATGTCATTGATATAAAGGTTAAACAATATAGGTCCCAGTACTGAGCCCTGTGGGACCCCACTTGTAACCCTCCGTTTCCTTGAAACTGCCCCACCATACACAACACTCTGATACCTATCAGACAGCCAATCCTGAATCCAGCTGACCAATCTGATATCCAGATCCCTGTGCTGCAACTTAAATATCAGCTTTCAGCTGGCACCCTGTCAAATGCTTTTGCTAAGTCTAAGAAAATGGCAATATATGCCTTTCCCTCATCTAATGCTCTTGTAACTTTATCATAAAAGGCTAGCATATTGCTAAAACAAGAGCGCCCCTTCACAAATCCATGTTGACTCTCACAGATAACATTACTCTCATCTGCCCAATGCTATATACGGTCTTTCACTACTTTCGCCAAGATCTTACTAACTACTGATGACACACAAACTGGTCTATAATTAGACACTTCCAGTCTGCTACCACCCTTATGCAATGGCACTATCTTACCTTCCTTCCATTCCATGGGCACCTTTCCAGCAGCCAGACTTTCATTGAAAAGCCAGGTCAAAGGCACTGTCAGTTCCCTAGCACATTCTCTCAAAACTCTTGGTGAAATACCATCCAGTTGCTACAGCTTTACTGACATCCAGAGTACTCAGTATTTGAAACACACTCTCCTCTACCTCTAAACCTTGAACCTGCCCTATCCCTCTAGCATTAAAACTGACTCCTCCAGGATGAAATACTCCAATAAAGTGTTCATTAAATATTTCTACTATATCCTCTGCATCAGTCACTCTATTCCCATTTTTATCCTACAATTTCATTCTTCCACAATCATTTCTCCTCCTACTGGCCACATATCTAAAAAATTCCCTAGAATTTTCTTTGGATCTTAGGGCCAATCTTCTCTCATATTCCAGTTTTGTCTTCCTTACCATACTAGTCACTCTTCTGGCCTGTGTCTTATACTCTTCATGCATCTTCTCTTCTCCTGTCTCCTTATATCTCTTCCACAGCATCTTTTTCGCATGCAATTCCTGTTTAATATTGTTTGTTATCCACTTTACTCCAAATTGTGTCCTCTTGTTCACTCATTGTATACAACTTACCATTACTGCTAACAAATATTCTTTCATAATTTCCCATGCACTAATGATATCCTGGCCTTCCAATTCCTCCCTCCATGAAACTTCCCCAAGTTGACGTCTTAGACTATTATAATCACCTGCCTTATAATTCAATATACGTTCCCGTCTCTTTGATACTCCTGCATGTCTATTCATTTTCCAAGTCAAAACCATATGGTCACTCTCTTCAACTGGTGGGAAAGATGTCATCTCAGTTATTATCAACTCTTCTGATGCTATAACCAAATCCAAACTCTTGAACCCCTTTTTCTCTCTATTACATGTTGCCTAAGACATTTGTCCATCAAGAATTCTAGAAATTCCATTCCCTTATTGCTACATGCATCTTCCTCTCCCCAGTTTATACTACTGTAGTTAAAATCTCCTATAACAATCATTCTTCTTGCACTTGCCAAACTCAACTGTCTAAACATTTCCTGGTCCCCACCCTCTGTACTCCTGGGTCTGTAGCAACACCCCAATAAATATCCTGTTTTGCCCACCTCTCCCTCACACCATATGCTTTCAAAATCTTTAGTGTTACTGCCTTCCAAAGTCTCCACTCTTAGAGGACATAGGTCGTCACTTATCATAAGCAGTTCTGCACCACCATGCTTTCCCTTCCTATCCTGCTGAAAAATGCTGTACCCAGCGACTTCTATTCCTGTTATTATATCCTCTTCTGTCAACCACGTCTCAGTGATCCCAATAATTTTTAGCCAGGCTGATGCTATCTGCACCACCAATTCCTCACCCTTATTCAGGATACTCCTAGCATTAGTATATAGCATATAAATGCCATTGTTTCTATACCCAGCATTATCCCCTCTAGACTCCACTGGGCTCAGTGTTACCTGATGTCATCCCCCTTCTTCCAAGTACCCTTTCCCACAAGAGGCCACCCCTGCTACCATCCTCCCTGGGACACACTGACTTTTTCAGAACCACAATCTCTCCAGATGCCTACGTCCTTCCTCATTCAAATGTAAGTGGTCTCTTGCATACAATTGCTCTCTGTCCTCAAGCGCACTCCAAGCATCCACATATTCCATTTCTCTCTTCTGACACATTCTACCTATTATGTTATTCAATATTACTGCTCAGCTCATCACAATCATACCTAGGCAACACGCACACACACTGGAACGAAAGAAGACACTATCTTTCCTCTCTGTGTCTTCTTTCGTTCCACCTCTAGCAAGAATCTCATATCTCTCGCTGCCCTATTTACACCACCACTCAAGTCATTCGTTCCTACCATCACAATCATCTCATCTCATCCACCCTTTCACCTCTCTTAACTGCCAAAGCCACCCTTTCTATCGTTCCTCTTGGGAAACACTCCTCACACATCCTATCTTGAACACCATGGATCATTGAGTCCCCATGCATTATACCTCTTACCATTCCCTCTCTCTCCTATTGTTTCCATTTTCTCTTCTTCTAGAGGGTTTCCATATAACAGTTATAACTTTTCTGCGCTACTCCTTATAATTAGCTCACACATCCATTGCACTCCTTCCCTTTTATTATCCAATTCTATTTTCTCCAATTTATATAATAGTGTTCCATGCAGTAAACTATCAGAATCTTTCACAAAGTCCAAAAGCATCACAGTGTATTCATTTTTCTTGTCTAACTCAACCATAATGTTATTAGCAAATGTGAACAAGTTGCTTGACCTTACATGCTTGTTCATTGCAAAGTATGGATTCTCTTTTAACTCATTTCTGCATGAGTGCTTACTTTTCCAAAATCTTCACCACCACTTTTGTGCAGTGGTAATACCATATGTTATTTCCACTCCTGTGGAATCCTCCCTCTTCTGAGTCTCAAATTATATTCCTGGTCAAAGAAACAGCCAGTTCAGTTGAACACACTTTTAGCATCCATGCTGATATCCCATTAGTCCCATCTCTAGTACCTTCTTTTCATGCACCTTTCTTCATCCAGTGAAGAAAGGTGCATGAGGAGTGAGCTCAATGTTTCACGCACCAGGTTGGTAGCATTTAGCAAAATTGTGACTCATTAGTTGAACAGATTTTTTTTTTGTATCTGTCACACATACATACCATCAACATTCAGCAGGGCCATTCTTTCTTTTGCTTAATGATAGAAAGCTTTTGAGTCATATTTAGCTTGCAGAGCCAGTTTCTTTTTATACCTAGGTTTCCATATAACAGTTATAACTTTTCTGTGCTACTCCTTATAATAAGCTCACACATCCATTTTACTCCTTCCCCCTTTATTCTTTGGGGATGGCACATTCTTCCAATATTGCATCATTTAAGCATTTTTTAAATGCCTCCCATCTCCTGCCAATATCCTTGCCGTCTACCAAATGATACCATTGGGCAGAACCTGGCATAACTCTTCAGTTGGTCATAATTTCCTTCTTTGTAGTTTATAACTTTTTGTGAATGGAGCATCCATATGTAATTATAATATTTTAAAAAAAAAGTATATTCTTATGTTCATTTGTATATTCAAACTTATGCAAACAACAGTTTCTACTTAAAGTAATTGCAAAACCAATTTTATATGCTAAAGACACATGATTTCATAACTTTTATTGGATACTTGATGGGCAAGTGATTTTTATTGCACAATGTGTGAGATAATTTCTTTCTTGTTTGAGGTATAAGGTGTCTTGAATAAGTATCATCATTTTTAGTCCATAGATCAAAAATGAGATCCTCCTTAGCTCAGTCAGTATAGACGAAGCCCTTTGGTCAAAAAGACCTGGGTTCGATTCCCGTCAGTGATGTGAGGAACTTTTATCTGGCTTCTTTCGACAAAAGGTGAGTTAGCAAGTCTCATAGAGGTAGGTGGGGGATTTCACCCAGAAACTTGGGTTTTTTTGTCCCACAGAACAGGCAAACTAGTCCTGTGATCTACAGACATAGGAATTCGACACCATAAAAAGGTAGAAGTGTGGAGGATTAAGAAAGAAAGAAAGATCAATAATGATAATGATACTTATTCATGATATTTAATTAGGGTTCTGGTGTTCCATTCATTCACCATTCCAAACCAAAGATTTAGTGCCCCTTGCTAACCATATGTGCTCTCTCTTTCTCTCTTAATTTCCAGGGATGATCTCCTTTTTCTTCTCTGTCTAGCTGAGTGCTAAATTATTACCTCTGCATCAATCCTATAAATCCCTTTTAGTAGCTGAAATGTTTCTCTCATATTCCCACCCCAGTTTTTTTTTTTTCTTTTTTTTTTTTCTTCCCTGTCTATGAGCCAATATTTACCACCCACCCATCCATCTGTTCATTGGACATTAACAGATGTTGTATCATCACTCAGATGCTCAGTGATGTGCCCACACACTCCTTGCTATGTTGTTTTGTCCTATGCTTTTCTGGAGGGTTGAAGATCAATCACTCCAGACACACTATCCATCCATCTCATTGGTAGTCTAACCCTTCCTCTTTTTCCAGGAACTTTACCTTCTATTGCTGTTCTGAGAAGTCCTCCTACCATCCTTTCAATATGTCCAAAGTATTTCAACTTTCTTCTGTCAATATCCTTAAGGAGCTTAAAGTTCTACTGATCCATTCTAGCACCCATACATTTGTCTGCCCTTCAATATATGATATCCTGAACAGCTTTCTGTAACACTACATCTCAAAGCAGCTAACCTTTTTCCTTTCAGATTTCTTTAGATTCCAAGTCTCATGGAAAAGTAGCTGCATCCAAAACCCTCAACTTTGTTCCCATGGAGATCCATCCATCTAGATTTTAGGCAAGTCTCTGACTGTTTTATCCATTCCCAATCTTCTTCTGACATCTTCAGAACAGTAATTCTTCATATTAATGATGGATCCCAGGTACTAGAACTTGCTGACTTCCTCAATTCTTTCTTCATCAAGGTACATTTGTTTCTCAGGAGCTTCCCTGTCTGTATTTCCTTTGAGAACAATAATCTTTGTATTGCTAGGATTGAGCTGAAGTTCTCTGTTCTTACTGATCTTCTTAACTTTGTCAAGAATTTGTACTAGTTCTTCCTTTTCATTACAGAGGAGTACTGTATCATCAGCATAACTGAGATTACCGATCAATCTACCACCTATCCTAATTCCTGTCTTGATCTCATCCAATGTTACATGTATGATGTTCTCAGCATAGATACTAAACAAGTGAGGAGAAAGTAGACATCTTTGTCTACCTCCCTTTCCAACCTGAAGCCATTCACTTAATCCAGCACCTTTTCTTACCATGACTTCTTGTTCCTTGTACAAGTTAGCTATCAGCTTGATAGTGTGTTGAGGAAAACCCATTTTTTTTATTACTTCCTACAGTTTCACATGCTACACAAAGTCAAAAGCTTTAGAGTTGTTTTTAAACATATTACCATAGGGAGTCTAAATTCTTTATACTTTTCTATGATCTGTCTAAGGCAAAGAATCTGATCTCTGGTACCTTTACCTTTCCTAAAACCTGCTTGTTCCTCAGCAGGTTTTAGGAAAGGTAAGGGTACCAGAGGTCAGATCCTTTGCCTTTACCTCAACTTTGGCTGCAGTCCTATTTAGAATGATCTTTAATCAAATCTTGCTTGCATGAGATATTAAACTAATAGTTCTATTAGTAGATTGATATATTGATTGCAAGGATGTGGGAGACAGTATCATAGACTAGAGAGTGGAAGAAGTCGGTTTTCATACTATGAAACATTCTTGTCCCTCCATCCTCTGTTGAATGGTTGAGAAAGTCAGCAAGTTCGAGTACCTGGGATCCATTATTAATGTGAAGAATTGCTGTTCAGAAGATGTCAGAAGAAGAAAACATCAGCCTTAATTAACTCTGCTGGGATTCCATCTGCACCTGGGTCCTTATTATTTGGACTTACTTGTGCTTTAGGTCACAAACTAAACAAAACATCCTTTTATAATTATTATTATTATTATTACATCACACCTTCAGGGAGTCCAAAGACTCATTGAGGGAGGGCATCTACTCTACAACTCTTTGTCTCACTACTCCACCAACCTTCATCATCTAACACCAATGCCATCTACCACTGCCTATCACCACTAGTACTTTCACAGACAATCACAAACATCCATGCCCATGGCAGGATTCGAACCCACAGCCTTTTGGCTGAAGAGCAGATATGCTAACCACTCGGCCAACCAGGCCAGCTAATTGTGCCGCTCATCTGGAACTCTATCTCTTCACATTTATTAGTATAAAAACTTTTCCTGCCTGATGGCTCTTTTGACTTCTCTATTTAATCTCTTATGTTCTTCAGTCTCCGTGCCTCTTTGTTTTTTCCAACTGCCTTCTTTTGATTGGATCCCACATTGAATCTGATATCTATGGGTCTCTTGGTGTTTTTATAACCTTGACTACTTCCCAAAGCATTTCTGGTGAGTTCTCCTCACTAGTCTCCAAAAAATCATCTAACCAAGTTAATGTTTCTTCTGTAAACCCACTAGGAATTACTCTGACATCCAGTCTATTTCTGTGTGCCTGACTTGGAAGGTTATGGAGTTTTTGTCTTACTTTGGTTCTTACTGGCTGATGATTTATACCTGTCTGCTCCAGGACAAGTATGCACATCAGAGATGCTCATCTTCCACTGCTGAAAAGCCAGGATGTAATCAATCTGGTACCTTGACCTATCAGTGTCAGATGTCAAAGTATAGGTCCATCGTAGGTATTTCTGGAAACAGGTATTGGCAATAGCTAACTGTTAGCATGGACAAATTCCAACAGTCTTTCACCGTTGGTGTTATGTTCACCCAGACCAACCATGCCACACTCTTACTCTTCCCACTTTTTCATTAAACTCCCCTAAGATGTAAAGTACATCTCTCCTTGGTAGGTAGTTCAAAACAATCTGTAAGTTTTCATAGAATTCCTTACTCTCTTCATCAAGCCTCATTAAGAAAGTATCCTCTCATTAATGGGATTATAACTAAGAAGGATTCTTGGCTGAACTGCCTTCAGTATCACAGCTACTCCATGATGCTTTGAGTTACCTCCTGAATAAACAACTAGCTTACCATCCTGTCTATTGAAGTGACCCTTTCCATTCCATCTGGTCTCTGCAATTCCTAGGATGTCAGTTTTATACCTCTCCATCTCTTTACAGGCAATATCAAGAATGCCATCTGTAGACACTGAATTCCATTTGCCTATGTAAAATTATCCTCTAAGATTAATCCTATATCTTCTGTATTCCTCATTCACAATATCACTGACTTGTTGGAGACCGTAAGATACTTCTCAAAGAGGATCCTCTATCTATTGTCGCGCAGCTCTGATTATTCTGCATGACAACTGATGCAGAATGAGATATATTATAAGGTACCACCATATTAGCATTTTGGAGTGAAGTCACTGCAAGAACAAAAAGTGGTAGGGATGCAGAGACCCTTTCCACATATCTGGGAAGTTTCCCCAATTGAAGTGTTTGCCTCACCTGGTGAGGCAGACACTCACTACATAAGATGAAATGAATAGCAAAATAGGAAAGATTCATCCCTAACCCTCGAATACTAATAGCACTGGGGGGGGGAGCACTAAAAAAAGAAAGAAGGGGAGGGACCAGTCTACAGATAATATACGAATGTATATTACATGAATAAGACATGGTCCAGCACCAGTCAAATCAAGTATTCCATACACCATTCTCTATCATGGTCCCTTGCCTCTGGATCCTCTTTGCCACTTCATCTCCAAGAAACCTAGGTTACCAGACTTGAGTACAATAATCCAGATGTGGTCATGTCAAGGTCTTCTAATGGGGAATGATAACTTCATCTCTGTTAGTATGTGTGTTTTTCAATCACTAAGAAATCCTATGAATTAACTTGACCACTTAGCAATATACCTTCTGAAGTACAGCACCCTCAAATCTCTAGTATTCATAATTTCCTTGAATACAGTTCCATCAGTGTGATACACAGCTTGTAATCTGTTCATCCCAACATGACACTTTTTCCATGTTAAACTGGCATTCATCACCTTTATTTTGTGCTGTCAGCCTGTTTAAATTGTCTTGCAATAATCTATTGAAATCATCCTTTCTACTTACATATTTGACTATTAAGCTGCTTAATTTTGCATCATCATCATCAGCACATAACTGAATGCTATTCTTCAAATAATTTCTTGTATAATTTATGTACAAATTAAATAGCATTAGAATTCACGGTAATAGCATACTATAGATTGACCAACCTCTTGTGAATGGGTTCCCCATAAAAAAAAAAAAAAAAATTAAGAATAAAAATAAATACATATGCCTGTTACATTAATTTATTATTTATTTTGCAGAATATTTGGCTATGAATTACAATTTTTATGAAACACGAGTTAGAAGTATTATTTGGGATAACTTCCCAAAATTGAAAAAGTTTAAGACAATTGATTTTGTTGAGGTGTACAACAGCTTTCTTTATATAATCTTTTCAGAAGAAAATAACTTTTATGTAAAACTTTAGTATTATTCCAGTGATTGTATGGCTAGATAACCAGATTAATTTGACTCTTGATGTTCCTCAAGATGAATCTGAGCAGAATGACTAGTCTGTCCATATTAACACAGGCTGCAAGAACAAGGGATCCCTGTAAACTTCAGAATAAGAGAGAGAGAGAGAGGACGATTGTCTCTTAGAGAGAAGGAAGGTATTTAGTTTATGAAATGGATGGAAATTGACTTGTGGGTTAGTCTGGTGAAAAAGTCTTGAACTTTATCTCTAATAGTCCTTTAACATATGAAACAGAAATTTTAGAAACTTTAAACTTTTAAATTTTATTTTATTTTTTGAAAGTTTTATTTTTATTTTATTCCTTGAATTCTAAAATGGAGTTATGTTCCTTCAGTTCATATGTTCTCACATACTTGCCATTTAATTGTTGTTCTTTTTTGTGTTTCTCTTTTCTACTGTGTTGATAATGGCTATGAAAAGTAGCCAAAAATTTTGCAAAAAATAAATAATAAATTAACGTGAGTTTTATCTGTTATACTGGAGGAAGTAGGGGAGACAAGAGATCTGGGGTTGATGATTGATAGAAACCTGAAATTTAGGGGACACAAAGGTGGTGAAGGTAACACAGAGGATTGCTGCAATAATGAGAAGGATGCTGACCTGCAGAGATAAAACAGTTATCATTCCGTTGTATAAGACCCTGATCAGACCACACTTGGACTATTGTTCTCAGATTTGGTCCCCAGGATTTGAAGGAGATAAATTAACTGTGGAAAGGGTACAAAGGCAGATAACAAAGATGGTTTCAGGACTGTACAATGATAGTTATGAGGATCGGCTGAGGGAATGTGGACTGCAGAGTTTGGTGGATAGAAGAAGGAGAGGTGATATGATTGAGACTTTTAAACTGTTGAGAGGTGGTTACAGGATTGACACTGGGGAATTCTTTCGCTTGGTTGAACAGTGGGAAGGAGTGATGACAAGAGGCCATTCCTGGAAGTTACCAAAGGAAACTGTTTGCAAGAGGGTGAGGAGTGGTTTCTTTGCATGGAGAGTAGTTGAACCATGGAATGCACTGCCTGATAGAGTGGTGAGAGCGAGAACAGTCAATGAGTTGGAGTGGTATGATAGACTTTCTGTTTCTTAGGGGGGGGACCTTCCCCTCGATGAGTCTTGATAGACTTTGTGTTTCTTAGGAAGGACCTCCCATGATGAATCTTTTGACTCCATGGAGGCCTGAATAATAATAATTTATTTATTTGTAAATAAATAAATTATTCATGAATTTTGTCCCTCTTTATACTATTCATCAGTCCATCAATTTGCATAACAATTCCATGTGGTACTCTGTAAAACACCTTTACAAAATACAGCAGTATCAGCATGTAGCCATTCTTAATCCAGCTCAGCTGTCTTATAAAACAGTTAGTAAATTACTAAGACATAACTCACTCTTCACAAACCCATAGAGTATCATTTTCTTCATCCATTCCTGAATTGCCTTTGACCAAACTTTTTCAATATCTTTGTCATCACTCCCAAGTTGCTGAGTAGTTTATAATTTGCTACTGCATTTGTGGGACCTCCTTTATGCAATAGAACTATTTTGCACTCCTTACATATCCTTTGGGATGTTACCAGAGCTGAGACCTAAGTTAATAGTCTCCTCAGAGACCATATCAATTTATTTGCACATTCTTGTAATGTGCAAACTAATATCCCATCTAATTCCACAGCTATGTTTGTATTAAGATTCAAAATACAAGTCTCCTTGTTTATAGAGGCTGTTGACTTCATATCAGTTGCCTTAATATTTCATAATGTAAAACACTCTTTCAGATGTGTGTATTGCTATTCATTATGGGAAGGGTCACTACCTAGACTTCTTTCAAATTGGGGTCTCAGCAGGGGCTAGACCTGGGAAGATACTAAGGTTGAATCACTGCTAGTCATGTTTTCATATACAAGTAGTGAAATGCAATATCACCCTATTATTATGGTGACACACCATATTAGTAAGGTGTATCACCTTAATAATAGTTTGATTTCTGCATCAATTCAATGATTTCTGATTCTCGCTGATAAGGCCTTAAAGTCAAAACTGGTGTGGGTACTGATCCCTCTTATAATGCATAACAATGTAAAAATGTCAAAGAGAAAGTATTCTATGAATTAGGGGATATTAAGACAAATGATGTGAAGTCGTCAGCCTTTATACAAATAGATGTGTAGCAGAAGGGAAAAGTGAAAGTGATTGTTTTGGCAGGAACAAATGATTTGAGAGGGTAGAACTATGCAATGAGAGAGAGAGAATATGAAAGATTTGTTGGAAGAAGCAAAAATGAAGAGTAAGGAAGTAAAGATTGTGAGCCTGCTGCCTTGGTATGATAGGAGAGAGTTGAGAAGAAGGGTCATGATTGATAATGAGTCAATGAGAAGATTGTGCAGTTTATAGATGTATGGAAGAAAGGACTTATATATGCCTGATGGACTACATTTGAATAGTTTTGGAATTAGTTGTTTAGAGGAAGAGTTGTTTAGTGAGTGTTTGGAAGTACAGAACCAGGGAAACTAGAAATTGGGGAGGATGCAATCAAATGTTTTGGTGTGTAGAAATGATTATGAAGTGCTGTATGCACTTACATAAGTTTTATATTTGAATGCATTGGTAATGACGTTACACAAGAGTAATTGTGGGTCTAAGGGGATGTTGAAATTCATGAACATGAATGCCAGATGTATCAGAAATAAGGGAGAGTAGCCTATATAAGTCCTTTAAGGGAGAGGAGTTTTTTGGCATTGGTCGACTCAGCTTGGCCAAAAATTATAGGTATTAGTGAGACCTGGTTGACAGAAAATGATATCTCTTTCTTTTAAGGTTACACGGTGATCAGATTCATATTTCCGAATTTAGGGACACAAAACACACGTGTTGAAATGATTATTTTACTTATTATTAATAAAATAACAATTTGACGTTTCGACCCCTGTATTGAGGTCATCATCAGAAGGATACATGTGTATAGGGAACCAAACTACATGCTCTTGCACTCTGTATTGGTAAATTAAATCTATGCTATTTTATTAATAATAAGTAAAATAATAATTTCAACACGTGTGTTTTGTGTCCCTAAATTAGAAAATGATATATTTACAGGGATAGGATGTAAAGTTCATTGTATTTTCAGGGAGGATAAAGGGAATAAGAAGAAGGTGGGGTATTGCTGATGATAGCTGAAGAACTACAACCAACAAAATTAGAAATTAAAGAGGATTTTAAGTCTTGAGATAGAGACCAGTAGGACAGAATGTATTGTTGGTTGCTCTTATAGACCAGGAGGTCTACAGGAAAATGCCATTTTGGCAGATAAGCACAGTGAGTGCAGGCTGAACAATTAATATGGAAGACTTCAGCTGTGGGGACATAGATTGGAGAGAGGAAAGGGGCAATGGCAAGATGGAAGTGGAATTTATACAGGTGCAGAGGGATAATTACCTTAAACAACATGTTATAGAGGGGACCAGGTGTTGGAAAATGCTTATCAGAAGATATTATATCTAAGGTAGACACTTGACCTCCAATTAGACATAATGACCATGCAGTCGTGTTCTGGGAAGTTGCTAAACATGTGGAATTCTCTTTCAAGAAAGGGTTTATGTTAAATATAAAGCTGATAATTATTGGAGACTTAGGAAGCTGTGATTTGAGAAGCTACAAGGAAAGAATGTCAGTAGTGCATGGGAAGTGGTCAGAGACTATTTGAGAGAAACTATGTTGGACTGCATACTCAAGGACAGGACAATAACTAGGTGGGGGATTAAGTGAATGAGTAGAGATATAAAGCAAGCACTGCAAAATAATAAAACACTATGGACTGAATATAAAAAAAAATCATCAGCAGCATACTCATGAGCAGTACAAAGTGCGAGCAAGAAGAATGACTAGCATGGTAAGAAAGGCCATATCAGATTATTTTTATTATTATTATTATCATCTGAGACCTCCAGGGAGTCAAGGACTCATCGAGGGAGGCTGTAAATTACCCAACCCAGTCATCATACGTTCCCTTAAATTCATTTACGCTAGATGCACTCGCTATCCCTAAGAGCAAATTATTCACTCACTCGCTACTCTCTGGGAGAAAAACCTAGCTCTTACCTCTTTCTTGACTGAGAACAACCTTAACTTCCATGGATGTTCCCATGTTCTCTCCCTGCCTTCCACATAACGAAACATTTCATCAAATAATATCCTATAACACCCATTCAAAAGTTTATAGACCTCTATCATATCACCCCTCTTTCTCCTGTTAACCAGAGTCTGCAATCACATACTCGCAATCTCCTCATAATCTAAATCCCATAATCTGGATATAATTTTTGTAACTCTTCTTTGCACCCTTTCCACAGCTTCTTTATCCCCTTGGAATCTGGGAGACCAAATCTACACACAATAATCCAGGTCTGGTCTTATCATTTTACCTCTTTATCCTTATAAAGAGGCAAAATGACTTCCTTATCCCTACATGTCAAGGTTTGTACTCCAGTAATCCAGGTGTGGTCTTATCATTTTGCCTCTTTATCCTTATAAAGAGACAAAATGACTTCCTTATCCTTACATGTCAAGGTTTGCTTTAACATAGCAATTATCCTCTGAGTTGTATTTGCAACTTTTGCTATGTGACCTTTGAATGCTTTAATTTAATTTGAATTTAAAACTATGCTTTAAATTCTTATCAAGCAATACACCTAGATCTCTTGCCTGTTCAGTTTCTTGTAGCATAGCCCCGCTAATATAATATACCGCTGGAACTCTAATCACATCAAAGTGCATAACTTGACACTTACTAACATTAAACTGACAGCCATTTTCATATCCCCAGATTTCCATTCTATTCAAATCATTTTGTAATTGCTGAATATCAGTAGCATCCCTGATTGTCCAGCCTATCTTTGCATCATCAGCAAACAATTGCAAATCTGATGATAGACCCAGCTTGATGTCATTAATGTATAGATTGAACAATAATGGCCCAAGGACTGAACCCTGAGGTACACCTGAGGGTTCTCTTAAATCTGACAGATTCACACCTACTGTATACGACTTTTTGATATCTGCTGTCAACCATCCCCTGATCCAAGTCAATAGATTATATTCCAATCCCATATTCTCCAGTTTATGCAACAGCTTATCGTGTGGTATCCTATCAAATACCTTAGAAAAATCCAACATTATCATAGTGTATCCATTCCCTTTATCCAACTCGGCTGTAACATTGTTATAAAATATGAGAAGATTGCTAAAATATGACCTTCCCTCTAGTAAACCCATGCTGTTCCCTGCAGAGTATAGAATTCTTGTCTACCCATTTCTGTATGCGAGTTCTTACCAACTTCTCTAGAATCTTCACTACCACATCAGAGATACTAATAGGTTGGTAGTTATCAGTTTTTGCACTATCCTTGTGCAACGGAACTATCATACATTCCTTCTATTCCTGAGCTGAGACTCAAGTTATACAAATGCGTGAAAGGCCTAGCTAATTCAGCTGAACATTCCTTTAGTAAACGGGCTGATTTTCCATCTGTCAATGTTGACAAATTGTTATCCAGGTTATGCAAGAGCTCTTCAAACTCATTTTCATGAACCTCTAATTCTTCATCCAACGTAGCAGTAGCACTGTGCACCAAGCTACGTACACCTGGCTGATATATCTTGGCAAAATGAGCACTCGTTAACTGAACAATCTCCTTAGCTTCTGACACTCATGTGCCATCTGCATTCAATAAAGTTATTCTTCCACATTCATTCTTTCTTTTGCTTGCGGCATAATGATAAAATTCTTTTGGACTGCCTTTAGCTTTCATGGCCAATTTTTTTTCATACTCTGCTTTAGTTTTTCTCACAATACTCCTTACTTTTTTGGCCTGAGTTTTATATATTTCATAACTCCTCTCACTCTTATTCTCATGATATTCTTTCCACATCATCATCTTCTTCTTCTGGATCTCTTGCTTAATAAGGCTGCACATCCATTTCACTCCCAAACTGTTTATCCTTGAACACTAGGGATACATTGAGATACTGTCTCATTCAAGCACTTTTTCAAAGATTCCCATGCATTGCTGACATTTTTTCCATTCAGTAACTGATACATGGGACCAAAGATAGTATTCTTCTACGTTGATCATAATTTCCTACTTTCTAGTTCAGCATGTAACCTGTTTTAATCGGAGCTTCGATACAAGTAGATACTTCCCAAGAAAGAACCGCATGATCACTGTCGCCAATTGGTGGTAAAATAGCTATATTCTTGACAGAGATCCCTTCTGAAGCTATGAGCAAATCCAACACTCTTTGACCTCTAGTTCCTTCTTTCACATGCTGCTTGAGAAAGTTGTCTCGCAACAATTCAATAAATTCCTGTTCTTTCTTATCATGAGATTTCTCTTCTACCCAATCAATGTTTGGAAAATTAAAGTCACCCATAATGATCATTCGCTTGGTATCCATATAGCTAAATTGGTGATGCATTTCTTCATCCCCTATAACTGAGCTGCCAGGTCTGTAGCAACACCCCACCATATATTTCATTCTGTTAACCTCTACTTCACACCAGATAGACTCAAACTCATCGCTACATGGGACATTGTTACTATCATTGTTTTCTTGTATTTCTGCTCTAACCCAACTTAAGTAATCTGATATCATTAGTAGAACTCCTCCTCCTCGCCTATATCTTCCGTCATTCCTAAAAATAGTATAGCCGTTGTACTCGATCCCACTTACCATATCTGATTCTGATAGCCAGATTTCACTAATGCCAACAATCTTAGGCTACATCATATTCAATAAAGCAACAAACTTAACCCCTTTGTTTCCGATGCTTCTGGCATTTGTGTATAGACATAATAAATTACTACTTAGCCTATTTTTATAATTATATATGAAATCTATTTGGTCTTCTTCTAGAATTTTCTCTTTTTTTCTCCCCAGACATACTTAAAAGATCACAATGCAAAGCATATTTTCCCACTCCTTTGCCACATACATAACCATGTTCAAAGGCATTCATATCTTTATCACATTTGTATACCACAGCTGAACTTTCACACACATTTTTCCCATTATTCCCCTGATGATCTAGTTTCCCTGACTCTCTGCATTGGGTCTCATACCAAGAAGTAATTTCTCCTGGTTATGAGAGATTATGAGAGAAAATTAGCTAAGTATACCAAAATAAATTCAAAAGAGCTTTTTTGTTATGTAGTAGTAAGAGAAAAAATACTATGGTAAAATGACTTTAATCAGTGCTAATGGCAGGAAGGTGACAGAGGGAACAGAAATTGTTGAGTTGCTGAATGATTGTTTTCTAAAGGTGTATCATCCAGTTGGAGATTTTGCAGTTGTTTATGTGACCGATGCAATTCAAAATTTAGGTAGATTTTTAATATGCTGAACAGGAGGCGTTCACCATATTAAAAAATATCAATGTGAATGCAACTTTGGGGCTGAATGGCTGCTTGTCAGCCTGTGCACTATGTGAATGTGCAGGAAAACTGGCATTGCCTCTGATGAAATTGTTCAGTTTAGGTGTCAGCTCTGGCAAGGTTTCAAGGAAGTGGAAAGAGGGTAAGATAGTTTCACTACATAGAGTTGGCTCCAAGAGAGAAGTAGCAAACTATGGTTCAATTAATATATCAGGAGTGGTTTGGAAAAGTTGGTTAAAGGTCAAACCTATCAGCAGGTGGATAGGTATACAATACTGTATAGTGAGCAGCATGGCTTTAAAGGGTAGGTCTTAGTAATTTATTCACATTTTATAATAAAGTGACAATGGAATTGGGTAAAGGAAATGGTTACGCCATAATACTACTGAACTTTGCAAAGGCATTTTACAGAATACCACATGGAAAACTGTTACAAAAGTTGGAGCAAATGGCAATGGATATGAAGCTGTTAGCATAAATGTGGAGGTGGCTGACAGACAGGCACGCCAGATTGTAGTATAAGGTGGAGTGGAATCTAGGGGAATGAGGGTGACTAGTGGAGTACCTCAGGTTTCTCTACTAGTGCCACTACTCATTATAAGGTCAATGATATAAGGAAAGATCTAATGGAGGAAGTATTCAATTGTTTGCTGCAGATGCAAAATGGCGAGGGCAGTAGTTGGTAAAAGTGATGTCTGGTTTTAGATCAGACAACCTACATAGAAAAAATGAACTATTTGGTATCGGATCACAACACCTACCAAATGGTAAACTGCAACCCCATGAAATGCATCAAAAAGAAAACAACTGAATTAATTAAATCCGTTAACACATGGCCAGAAGAAACTACCAAAAAAGAAGTACTTCGTTATGCCTGCGTGCCCAGAATTTACAGCCTGCCAAAAATACACAAAACAAACACTCCACTATGTCCGATTGTTGAAGGAATTGACAGCTCGAATTACCACTTAGCCAAAAAATTAGTGGCCACACTCAAGGAATTGGTAGATCATTCCGCTTCCTACATAAAAAATACACATTTCATAAGCAAAATTAAAAACATTACACTAAACGACCAAGATTTATTAGTCAACTTTGACATAACTGCCCTTTTCACCAGTGTCCCAATCACTGATACTATTATGCTCTTACGGAACATATTTCCACACGACATCACAGCCCTCTTTGCCCACGTACTCTGCTCCTGATATTTCATGTGACAAAACAATTTTTACCTTCATAAAGAAGGTACAGCCAGGGGCTCACCACTTTCTTCCCCAATAGCTAACTTTTATATGGAAGACTTTTGAGCAATGAGTTCTTGAGTCAGTGTGCCTAAAATTTGGCTCAGATACATTGATGATATTTTCGCCATTTGGCCCCCATGGCCGCAAAGCACTAATTACATTCCTTAGCCACCTGAACAAACAATACAAATGTATCCAATTCACCATTGAAATAGAAAAAAACAACTCTCTTCCTTTCCTAGACACACGTCACATGTCTTCCCTCAGGCTGTCTCACCTTCTCAGTCTACCGCAAACTTACACACACAGGCCAGTGCATACACAAAAATTCTTACGACCACCCAACACAAAAACTAGGTGTCATAAGTAGTGCCCTTAAACACAGAGCTCAAACTATATTTGTTCGAATGAGCAAGCTCTAAACCAGGAAGACGAAATCATCAACCATACATTTATAAAAACTGGATACAGTAAAAAAACTATTCACAATATCTTCCACAGAGAAACCACTAAACACAAAAAAGATTTCAAGAATGTCATTGCCATTCCTTATGTTAGAGGCATTTTGGAAAAAATAATCAGAACACTACACAAATACAACATCAAAACCACCTTTAAACCCCCGACAAAAGACACCTACTCAGTTCTTCCAAAGATCCTCTTCCACACCTAGCCCACCCAGGGGTTTGCAAAATACAATGCACATGTATTTTGCAAACCATTAAAATTTATAACAGAAAATAATTTAGATTGTGTTCTTAGTGAAATTACTGCATTGATAAAAATTCTCTTGACAATTCCTATGACTACATCAGAGCCTGAACACTGTTTTTCAACATTAAAGAGAATAAAAACATTTCTGAGGAGCACTATGAATCAGGATAGGTTAAATGCACTTGCGATGATTTCAACAGAGAAAAAATTCTTAAACAGTCGCACACAAACATCAAGGAAAAAGTTATTGACCTTTTTCACTCGAAACTAAGCAAGAAGAATGGATTTTATTTTTAAGTAATTTTGAATTATACTAAACTGTATAATTTTATCGATAATAAAAATATTTTTCCATTTAATTTTTTTTTTAAATTTTTACCATAATTTTGATATTTTATCCAAACATATATACACTGTACTTACAGTGTGTATGTATATTTCTAAAGTTGCAGCATCCCACAATTTCAAGCCACGAGCCACCACTGCTGGCAACTAAAACTGCAAGTGCTTTGTGATTGTTTACAAGGGGATACTGTGGTGTTCTATTTAAGGGTCTCAGATTCTGAAATTTTCCAGCTCTCTGGAAATAAAACTTTGGATAATAAAATAGTGAAAGAAATGATGTTTTAAAATGAAATAAAAAAAAAGTGTAAAATATATGAACAAAATAGTACATTTTGACTGCATCTAGTACGATGCTGAGAATTCACTTATCTATGGTAACTCTCCTCTGGTGAGTGGATTTCTGGGGACTCCTGGTCTCATCTGAATCTATATTGCCATGATTAAAATCATCCTAATGATGAACCTTTTTCTATTTGCTTGGCTAATTTGCTTATACATTTCATGGTCAGTACCATCTGCATTACTAGGTCTATAGCAATATCCAACTAAGTGCTGTATTTCATTCTATTCATTTCTATCTCACATCACACTGACTCAAAATCACTGCCACTATTTTCTCCCTTGCATTACTACAACTCCTTTTCTATCATCAACAACACTCCACTTCCTTTTTTATCTTTTCTATCTTCATGGAAACCATCATACCCTTCCATCTCTATTTTTGTCTGGATGCCATCCTCATCCAACCATGTCTCACTTATTCCAACAATTTTTTCTTGAAAGGACTCAATAATGCAACAGTTTTGTTCTTGTTTCTGATACTTATAGCATTATTATACAAGCATAACAGTTCATTTTTGGAACTATAATAGGTTTTGCTGATACCACTTATGAAACTCAATTTCATCATGCATTCCTCCAGCCATTCCTCTCCCATTATCCATTCCAGAACCCTCTTCACACCCATCTGCTCTCCCTACATCTCAGGGCATCTCATTTCTTTCTTGTCTACTCACACATTCACCTCTCCTTTGAGCATTGAAGTTTCTCATACTGCAAGTTCTTGTCCACCTTGAACTATTCCCCCTTTCCCTGTCTGTCTAGCTCATTACTCTCATTCTTCACACTTGTGCTATCCATTTCTCCATTAATAAGTGCTACTTCAGTCCCTCTTTCTTTACCATCGTTTCTTACTCACTGAGATCCATTCTCTCTACTCATTACTGTCTCTTCTAGCAGCAGAAGCTTTTCCAGATAGCTCATGTCAAAACCATTCAAATGCAGTCCATCACTCTTATGCAGTTGAGTTTGTCCCTCAGACTCATCACACACACACACACACACATTCACAAACTGCATACTTTTTTATACACACTTTTCTGCTAACATATGATTTAATAGATAATTAATAGTTAATAGATATAATATTCTTTGCCTCAGTCCATCACTGTCATACATGGGCAACACATGGCTACTTTTCTTATCACACTATTCTTTTACCAGTCTACTTCTGTACAACAACAACAAGGTGACAAATACATTGGACAAGGGAGATATATACAGTGGTATATTTTGATTTTGCAAAAGCCTTTGATAGATTATCACATGATGAGTTGTAAATAAATTGAAATGGATGAGACTAAATACTAGAGTAGTGAGTTGGCTAGGCAATTTATTGTCAAATAGGTATCAGCAAGTTGGTATACCATAGACATCTATTTTGGGGCTATGATTGTTTGAGGAACAAAACAAGAAGATTTGGGGCAAATGGAGGTGTCAGTTTAATTCAGCTAAATAAAGTCTTGAAGTTTGGGATACACTGATGGAAGGCTGCATACTCTGTTGGAGGAACTATACTGCAGAAAGTGAGAGGAGGCAAGAGATCTGGGGATGATGATTGATAAAAACCTGAAATTCAAGGAACATATTGCAAAGGTTAATGAAGGTAACCCAGAGGACTGCAATACTGAGAAGGATGCTGACCTAAATGCAGAAATGTTAGGAAGGAGCAAAGACAAAGGGCCATTCCTGGAAGTTGTGAGCAAGAGGGATAAGGAGTGGTTTCTTTGCATGGAGGGAAGTTGAACTGTGGAATGCATTGTTTAATAAAGTGGTGAGAGCATGAATGGTCAATGGGTTCAAAGAGTGGTATGATAGACTTTGTGCTTTCTATGGTGGGCCTCCCACGATGAGTTGTCCTTGGGGGGGGGTCATAATAATAATAATATACTGCAGTTTGTGATGTAAATGAAAATCGAGGAGATGGATTATCTTGACTGTTTTGTTTTTACTTGTTCTAATTAAAGCCACTTTGCTAATGTTGAAAGATTGGGTGTTGAGAGTTTTTCACTCTAAGCTGATACTCCATCTTTCCATGCAAATTATGGAAAAATGAAACATGATCATAAAAAATTAAATGTCATATTTCCAAAACTTTGGAATCTGTCACCTATGTAATTAGCATTAGGTTCAGATTTTCGATACTGAGAAAAACTTATATGGCAGTTATTTATTTATTATTTTTTTTAAGGTAAATCCTTACCAAGAAGTTATTCGGCCTTGAGGCCATGGGTGGGTGAACGAACAGACAGTTAAGGAGGAAGAAGAAACAATAAAATTAAATTTGAGGACCTGCAGAATATGCACTAGGTAGAGACATGAGCAGGAACAATTCCAAAGAACAGCAGCAGTAGAAGAGATAAATGAAGAGAAAGAAAAATTGGTTCTGTTACTTGGTAGTTGAAGTAATGTTGAATAGCTTTTCTATATGTTACTTAAGTATAAAGAGCTAATAAGCTTCATTTCGGCAATGAAAACATTACTTAAATTAAGGGGATATTAAATCCCACATAGTTTTAAAACCGAATGAGAAACTCAAAGATTGGAATCAGAGAGTTTCCTAAGAATAGTGATCTGAACTTCCCCTACCTTTGCAACAAGCTGCCCTGGTATTGTACTACGTACTAGGATCACTTGCATTGGCTAACGCTAGTGTCGCCGATACTTTATAGTTTACTATATTCGGCAAGAAACTCTCTGATTCCAATCTTTGAGTTTCTCATTCGGTTTTAAAACTATGTGGGATTTAATATCCCCTTAATTTAAGTAATGTTTTCTATATGTGTTTTAATAGGTTTAAAGGAGAAGAGGAAGGGAATTGTCAATTTGGATGAACAGTGATCATGGTAATATTTGTAGAAAATGCAGCAAGCAGAAATCTTTGAGAATTGGGGAAAGAGAGAGATGTCAGACAATGCCCCCAAACATGAGAATGGGATTCATTCAGTGATTGGATAGATCTGTGATGGTGGCACACTCTCCCTCGATGAGTCTTTGGACTCCCTGGAGGTGTGTAATAGTAATAATAATATTTATATTGATTCCATACACCAGAGGTGGAAGTAATATAAATATATCAGTGTCATATGTGGGGTGCAGGCAAGGATTAAAAAAAAGAAGTTCGTTAGTATTTTTCTTGAAGTGTTGTAAACTATTGTGGTTTGGGAAATACTTCATGAGGAAGGCTGTTCCAGAGAACAGAGGTAGGTGCAATTGTGATTATATAGGAATCTCCATGGAGTCCAGAGACTCATCGAGGAGAAACCCACACTAACGTTTATACACACAAAACCTATTATATCTCTCCTTAAACTCATTCACTGTTAAGGGCACTCACACCTATTTCTGGTAATCCATGCCACTTATTTACTATTCTCCATGCAAAAAATCTAGTCTACACACCCTTACTAACTACAGAAAAACCTCACTTAACACGAATTCGATATGCACGATAATCAGTTAGCACAATTGAGTGAAACGATACTATTTCCTGCTTTAATTAGCCAGTGATTAATCAGTTAACACGATTTTTTTTACATTACGCAAAATTTTTTGTTGCCAATCTGCAGTGAGCAGAAAAGCTGGAAGTCATTAAGAGACATGAAAGTGGCACTAGTAATACAATGACTGTGCAAGACCTGGGATACAGCAAGTCCACATTTTGGACTATATTAAATAACAGCAAAGAATACAAAGAACAAGGAAAGTTGCTACTGGTTCTTTAAGCATACTGATCAACCGAAATAGAAGCCATTTAATGATCAAGATGGATCATCTTCTATTACTATGGATTGAGGATTATAACCGAAAAAGAATACCTCTTAGTACAGAGAATATTCAGACAAAAGCTCTCAATATTTTTACTTCATTGAAAGAGACCAAATTTCAAGAGGAATGTGAAAGCTTTACTGCGAGTTTAGGATGGTTAACGTTTTAAAAATCAAGCTGGACTGCATAATGTAAGAATAACTGGGGAATCTGCTAATGCTGATAAAGATTGTGTGGCCAAGAATTGCAAAGGATAATTTAGGAGGGTGATTATGATGATCGGCAAATATTCAAAGTCGATGAAACTGGTCTCTTTTGAAAGCATATGCCAACAAAAACTTTCTTTGCTAAAACTGAAGTATCTCAATCAGGATACAAAGTATCTAAATCGTCATTTATTTTTATACTTTTATTATGAGGTAATGCATAGGCTTTAAACTCAAGCCTTTGTTAGTTTATCGTGCGCAAAATCCAAAATCTGACATTATTGAAGTAATCAGCACAATTGGAAAAGAACTTGGATTTAATGAACTGGATTTATTTATTTTGCATATGGCAATGTACATGCAGTTATAAAGGTACATAAGTCAAAATAAATATATAAAAAGTGACAAACAATTAGAATAAAACAAAGACACTTATGCTTTCAGCAAACAATAAGTTAAGATTAAGTTGTCTGACCCAGTCTATAACAGGTGTTGTCACCTCCAGGAAGTCGTTTCTTTGACCCATGTATGCACGAAGACTGCACTCAGTAGAGATGTGGTGGATTGAATGATTCGGGTGCCTTAGTCACATTCCAGTGAGGGAATTTTTCCCCACTTGTACAGAGAGCTTGCACATCTTCCATGTCTTTAGGCTCATTTCCATACCCAGGATGTTGAGACAATGCCTATCAAACCAAGTTTGGAGTTGGGCATTGGTATTTATGCTCCACGTTTTTTTCCATTGTTCTTTGGTATTGTAGTTGGTTGTTCTCAGGTGTTTATCTTCACAGAGAGAGACTTTCTTGATTTCAGTCTGTTGAGCTGTAGCTCTAGTATGTCGTTGTGTATAGGCATAATGAACTGGATAATGGAGATGTGAGAAACTTGTTCGATTCCCATGTAGAACAGTTAAGTGAGAATGATCTCCTTCAACTAGAAGAACAACGTGCATATGAAGAAGATAAGGAGTGCGAACAAGAAGAGAATATTACGACTTAGAAGCTAACTGCAAAAGAACTTGGGCTAGTTTTCAATCACATTGAGTATGCTAAGAAAATTATGTTTGATGTTGATCCTGATATGGAACGAAGCTACGAAGTCTGCCAAAATCTTGATAAAGCTATCGCAAATTGCATGACAAGATGAAAAAATCGAGCATGATTCAAACATCTTTACTTAACTTTTTTGTAAAAAAAGTAGCTCAATCAAATGTTTAGACATTAAATAAAAATTTAAGTAATTGATTTTATCCTCTAATATAGCTTGAAATATAATTTTTTTTCCAAATTTACGCTCACTGATGGATGAATTGTAATTATTCCTATTGTTTATTGTATTCGCTTAGCACACATTAATTGATGGATTAATTAATTGCGTTGAGCTGGGTTTTCCTATACACTCTTATACAACTTCCATGGATGATCCCTAGTTCTCTCTATTTGTCACTTATTGAAATTTTTCCTTTGTGTCAGTCTTATAACACCCCTTTAATATCATATAAGCTTCTGTCATGTCCCCCTCTTTTCTGCCTATCATCTAAACTTTGCAACCCATACACTTCATTCTATCTTCAGAGGGAACATTCCACAAACCTGTTATCAGCCTGTTCATTCATTGTCTGAATCCTCGCTACCAACTCCTGATACACCCAGTGTTATACTCGATAACTTGTTAGTGGCTAAGTAACTTGGCTTCTTAAAAACATGATTACTGCTTATGATAGTGGTTAATGCTGTTAGCGTTGTCTGTAAAATTGTGTGTGTGTGTTCTGGCTGGTTTGCATTTTTTGCATAATGAAAAATCTTGCCACTTCTGTATGAGACCAACTAACTCACCTACACTTGAAAAGTCCTGATAATGGATCTTTACATTCTAGACAGAATTCAGATTCAGATTTCCCATCCAAAGGGCATTGTGGATACTGCCTGAGCTACAGAGGAGCAATGTACTATTCAGTGTACTTATAACAAAAATAAAGACATGAAGCAAATGACCTATATAAGCAAGCAAACAAACACTTATAAAAATTATTATTATCCCAACATCCCATGGAGTCACAGACCACTCATCTAGGAGGTCCCTTTTGTTATACATACAACTCATCTTCTTTTCAGCCATTTTCTATCTACTGCTGGATGAAGGCCTCCTCCAGTTCCTTCCACATTTCTCTGTTCTTGTAATGGTTGACCAATTTTTCCCAACAAAATTTGACAATTCATCACTCCACCTTCTTTTAGGATGCCCTCACCCCCATTTCCCTTCTTTTGGAATCCAGTTCGTTAGTATGGTGGTCCATCACCCATGTTCTCTTCTGGATAGATGTCCAGTCCATTTCCATTTTAGTAGCTTGTGGTGAAGAATGATGTCAGTGATAAAAGTCTGGCTTCTTATCCAGGTGTTTCACTTCTTATCTTTTAATGTGATGCCTATCATCAGCCTCTCTATTTTTCTTTGAGTTGTTGCTAGCTTATTTGTCAATACTTTTGTTAGACACCAAGTTTCACAACCATATGTGATGACTGGTTAAATGTCTTCCTTTTTAAACAGAGTGGGATATCATTGTTTTGAAAAATGCTTTTCAATTTTCTGAATGCATTCCTGGCAAGTTGAACTCTTCTATTTATTTCCTTTTGGAGTCCACAGTTTAGATCAATGAGATGACCTAAATATGTATATGAAGAAACTATTTCCAAGAAATTGTTTTTTATTATTATGTTTTTTGGTGTTACAAAATCATACTCTATGTAACATAATCATATGTTACAGCTCGTCATACTGCACTTTAAAAGCATTAAAATTCTCTGTAGACACCATGCTCTCAGGCAGTGCATTTCAATTCATTCACAACTCTGCATAGAAAAATCCTGCTTCTCACTTCTCTTCTCATAGCTTCCAGGGATGACCTCTTCTTTTTCCCCATTTTATGAAAAACCTCTTCAATGTTAATCCTATAACAACCCCTTACTAATTTGTACGTCTCTATCATATCACCCAATTTCCTCTTATCCACTAGACTGGAAATCATCATCTCAGTCATTTCCAACTGTAGATGACTTTGTAGGCATTGCCCACAAAGTATTCTTGGCGAGAGTTTTACAGGGTAGTTCACCATTGCTTTCCCCAACCCCCAATTTTATCCAGGCCCAGGACTGGCATGTGGCTGGGACATATTCATGACTGTAATCCATGTGTGTGTTCATGGGGCTGGTTTGCCTGTTCTGCAGGATGAAAAATCCAAGTTTCCAGGTAAAAAAAAATCCGTACCTCTGTATGAGACTGACTAACTCACCTTTAGTTGAAAGAGACTAGATAAAGGTTCCTTATGTCACTGACGAGAATCGAACCTAGGTCTTTCCAGCCAAAGGGCTTTGTCTATGCTTACTTAGCTACTGAGGCTCTGTCAGCATAGACAAATTTACATCATCTCAACCTTTCTTCATATTCAACATTCCAGAGATCAGAAACTATTTTGGTCAATTGCCTCAGGACCCTCTCCAACATCTCTTCATCCTTTTGAAAACCAGGTGACCAAATCTATGCACAATAGTCCATATGTGGCCTAATTAGAGCCTTATACAATGGAATCAGAACCTTGTTACTTCTGCAAGTCATTGTCCTCTACATCATTCCCAGAATTCATTGTTGTCCTCACAATTTTGGCAATATGTCCTCTAAATTTCAGATCCTTATCTGCCATTACCCCAAGATCTCTCATTTCTTTCACCTTCAATAATATATATCCCCACCAAGAGTAAATTCTACATCCCATCTTTGTTTTCCAATTTTAAAACCTTATATTTTTCTACATTGAACTGGTATCTCCACTCTCATGCTTAATAAACCAGAAAAAATTATGGCTACTTATTTTCTAAAATAACTTGCCTTTCTGCTTCTAAAAACTCAAGATTAACTCTCTTGATTAATCTAAATTGTTTTCCCCTTTATAAGACATCAGGTTCTAGGTCCTTAGTTAATAACTTTTTGTTGCCATGAAGTATCTGGTTAGTCTTGATTTTGCAGTTTCTGTTGTAATTTAGCCATAACACCATGTTTGATCACTTTCCATTGTTTTATAGATGATGACCTGTGGAAAGTTGGTGATGTTGTGAATCACTCCTAATTTAAAACATTAACATTGATATGGAAGTGAGAATATCAAAATAGAAATTCTAAAGTCATTTTTACTTCAAGTAAAAATGACTTCAAGTTCACAAATCTATTTCAATGAACTCAAAGAACAATTGTTCAAAGGGACTTTTACTAAACACATAGCATCAGAGATGTATGAGAAACTTCATAGAAAAGACAACAGCCACCCTTAGGATATGAACTGTGTTACCAAAAGTTGTGGTACATATGCTCCACCAATAAAGATATGTATATACAGTATATGAATCTTTAGTAATGGAAATTAATAATGTGTTATTCTCAGAAGCCTCAGTTAGTTTTTCTGAAAATAACATTATTAATTTTTATCAGTAAAGATTTGGCAGTTATTATAGCCAAAACTTCAGCCAAAGTTTTGTAAACTTTGGCTGAAGCCAAATTTTGTTATAAAGCAGTTAAATTTTGTTTACAAAATTTATAACTGCTTCAGTGTATAGTGGAAGACTACTGATTTCTAATAGAAAGTTAGTGACATTGTGCTTCACTCCTGCTTTAAAACATTAGATAAGTTCTTCTAATGAAGAGGACCATTTGCCCACTAATTCTGTGTTCCTTTTAATCTCACAGATGTGTGTGATTCAGGTCAAGACTATGCTGGCCAGTGCAATGGTTTGATGCTATTCTCTTTAAACCATATGTTACAACCAGTAAAATGAAGCATTATTGTATTAGAGGTTGTAACTGTTGGTACAGTAACGTTGCCACAGTTGTAGGGCATGCACATTTGTTTAGAACATTGGTATAGGTTCTGGAATTCATGATTCAGTGTTACCAATATACCACAAAGGAACCTTACACCATTATACTGCCATCTGTAGACTTTGTTGTTAGAATGACACTTCAGTAAAAAAAACATTTTCCATATTGAAATATAGCCATCAGTTTGGAAGAGATGTAATGTCCCTTGTAGCTGCACAGGGCTAATTTCCATTGTTTCATCCAGATTCTGTATGCTTTGGCTCATGCTAACTGATAATATTGTTTATTGCAAAATACATGTTTATGCATTATTTCTTTTTATGTTAATAGAACATAAAAAGAAATAATTAAACAACAAGTTTAATCATTCTGAGTTTTCATCAGTATTCCTGAAGATGTCTCCATGACAGAGACATCATCAGGAATACAATACTAAAATTGTAATAACACACACAAAAACAAGCACAAAACATTAAGTGGAAGAAATTATACCATTTAAAGCCTAAAGTAATATGAGTCCAACAGCCCTGTATGGGTGCTTTTGGCTAACCTTAGTTGTTGGACGGGAGGCCTAAGTGTTAAGTTTCCCCAATCTTGGGAAGTTTAACAACTCCATATTTATTAATATTAGGCTGGATTTTTTTTTTTTTTTTAATATGTTGCTGACTCTAAAAAGAATGTTTCAAGTTTGTATTTGCTGTGATGAAGCATAAGTTTTATTCCATCTCATTCTGTACAATATCCAAGTAATGGTCATCTAGACCTGACTGACCGTGGTTGTGATGGTAGATGTATATTTTGTGTTCATGTAGGCAGAAGTTAGCAGATCTCCTAGTTTGACCATAATATAATAAGTTGCAAGAACTAGGCACCTTGTACACACCTGGAACAGAGAAGGGAGGAAGTAAATCCTTAAGAGAGTGGAAGCCAACTTCAGATGATGCTTGACAGCACTGCAGAGATTATATTTCTTGAAAATTCTGGTTATTTTTTTGTACTGTGCCCCAGATATAAGGAATAGTAATGGTATTATTGTAATCTGTACATTGAGAGTGATGTGAGGGATAAGATAATTTGTAGATCTGTTTAGCATTCTAACCATTACAGGAAGATTTGGCAAATGCAAGTAAGTTCAGCTGTAAGATAAACCTTGATAGAACAGAGGATGGTGGCTCTGATGACAAGGGTTTTGATGACACCATATTGTTGATAAGAGAGATGATGGGAAAGGTTACGTATATGTCTACTTGCATGTGAGCAGGTTTTCTGTAAACTGAGAAAGTGAAAGGGTGCCATTGGGCAGAAATGTGATTAGGATATCTAAAAAAAGGCAGGCTATTATTTTATTTTTCTGTAGTGAACTGGATTCTTGGGTGCTGGCTATTGGGATGGAAAAAGTCTAATGTGTCTGAGTCATGTGGTCAAATAGAGAACATATCATTAATATATCTTAGCCAAGTTTAAGAATGGCAGTATCAAGAGCATGTTTTTCAAAATGCTGTGTACAGAAATTGGCCCAGAGCTTCTGAGTTGCAGCTCATCATTGAAAATTCATAGCATCAGTGCTATGTGTGTTTTCACAGAAATATGTATGGAATTGCATAGGACTTTTCACAAACATGTCTACGAAGTTTTTCAGAACTGGTAGTACAGAATAAGAAGCAAAGTATGTGAATTCAAAGAAACTATATTTCAAAATAATCATCGACCCAGGATAAAAACTTTTATATATTTATATATTAATTGATCACATACATAAGAGGCCGAAGGACCTATAAGCATATCAGTGCTATGTGTGTGGGGTGAGAACTTAGTTTGTTTGTTTTTGTTTTAAGAGTAGGAAATCCTTCTTGTATATGCATATTTATTGTTTTGCTTGTAAGCCCTTGACATTTTAAATAATTATCTTTTTACAATGACAGCTTACTGAAGAATTGTAATTTTTTTTTTTTTTTTTCAGATGAAACACCCTGCTCTGAATGATCATCTAACTGAATGGTGCTATTTGAAAAAAATTGTTGGAAAAGTGATAGATGTATTAGGACCAGTTGAATTATTAACTTGTACCTTGCTGAACACAATGGTGGTTGAAATATTAACTCAAAATATGCTGCAGCCTCTTGTGAATTTACTCTCTGATCCAGAATGGCTAAGTGCATCTCTTCTTGGCATTCTTAACCATGATGTGTACTGTATGCATCAAAATGCTTCTAGAACCCAAGATCTTGAAACACTTTCTCCTATAGAATCAGAAGAAACTATCAGTAGAAATGCACTGTTAATTGGAGATGGTTGTATTCAGAAACAGTGCAGTACTCCCAGCAGTGTCTCCAAAACACTTTCTGACACTGACTCCTTTAGAGATCAGAGGACTTCTGATAATGAATCTTTAGCAAATTCAGAAGTTGGAAATTCACTTGTGACATGTTCCTTACCATTAATGGAACAGCTAAGTGTACCAAGTGAATTGCACACATCTTCTGAAATAATTGAAATGCATCATTATCAAAATTCTAATGATTGGAATATATGTGGCACTGCAGACCTAGAAGTTGAGAGTGCAATGCTTGAATGTTTTAAATTGTCCATAAATAAAGGGCGGGCACATAGCAATGTAAATCTTTCTGATAAAACTTCATCTGTCATGGATGAGGATGATGATGATACATCTAGCAAATCTGATACTGAATCTGGAAATCAAAGGATAATGCGGTCCCGCAGCTTGGATCTTTTGTCACATATTCGTTTCCCTAATCTTCTTCTACCTTTAAGTAATTTTACTGCTATTGGTAAGAGAGGAAAATGTAAGGTTGAAAAAAAATCTCCCCAAAAGGAAAAAAAAACAAATGAATCACCTGCTGATGTTGAAGAGGCAGAAGAAGCTATTGAGCAACCACAACTATTTACTGATATTAGAATTTCTGGCACTGAGCAGCAAGTTGAACCTGGTGGAAATATATATACCCTTTTTTCCATAAAGGTAGGAATAATGTGAATTTCTTATTAATCATTTTGCAAGCAATTTTAATTGTCAGATGCAAAATTCATGTAGCATATTAATATATTTCATGTTTTTATTGAAATTATGGATGAAAAATGAGCCTGCCAATATTTTAATGTTATTCCCTTTTATCTTCACTGACCCTACTTTAAAAAATTGCAAAATTTAAAACTTGTAATTTTTTTAAGCTTTTTTTTAAATTTATAATTATTTGAGTCCCCTGTTCATGGACTAATTAGTTGCATCTTTCTTCATCAGAATGTTTCTAGAACCAAGCTATTGAAATGCTTTATCCTGTAGAAGAGACTATCAGATGTACTTCAAATTGGATACTGTCATATTCAGAAACATTGTGATACTCCCAGAAGCTCTGTCATCTGCCAAGTGTTTAATTCCTGAGTAGATTGCTTTTCTTTCATTTGGCAGATAAATGTTCTTCGTGGGTGTTCTTATAGTCTACTTTCCTTCAGTTTTTTTCTCTGTTATTAATAGCAAGTAATCATGGCTTAGGTTATGTCACTATTAATTCAGTTTCCTCATTTGAATATTGTCTAGTTTTTCTGTTTGTTTTTTTAATTTCATTATTAGTTCTTTTCTTTGCCTAGTCAACTTTTTTTGAATCATTACAACACCTTGAAAGTTTCCAGTTTGGCCCCCTCCATATCAAGCACCTAGGAGAGGATCTCCAAGTGATGGTACTGGCCCTTTTTGTTCTTATTCTTTTTCTATGCATGCTTTCCTTTCTGTATTCTTTGCTCTACTTCTTTGGAGTCTTTATTGCTATCCTATCTTCCAGAAAACCATAACTGAGATCCAATGGCTTGCTGCCATGTTTGTTGTACAGTGCAGTCTGTGGACACTGGATCCTGGTAGTCTTGCATCACTTTGGCCTCTGCTTTGGTGAGATGGGTGGTCCTGGATGTCCACTAGCCAAATGGTCCTCAGTTGACCATTTGGCTAGTGGAGTTGCCTGCAGGGATCACAGGTGGTGCAGTGGGTCCAAGACTTGCTGTGGTACCCATATAGTGCCTGAGGTAGCCCTGGATGTTCCACTCCTGAGTGCAGTCACTGCTTGCTGGAGAGTGGTGTTTGTGGCTCCATGGTGGGTGGGGAGCTCTTGCACTGAACTAAATTACTCCTCAGAATGAATACTTCTTCATCCCTTTGTTTATTAGGTGCCTTCAAAAGGTCCCAACCAGGTTCAGAAACCATATCATCATCAACATAAAACCAAAAACATCAGCAGCTGCAGTCTGGAATGGGCATCTGGTTCCCACCAGAAACATTATCCTTACCTTCAACAAACCAAAAACATCTGTCAAAGCTGGATATCTCAACTGTCCAGTAAGGCTCTATATCCCAAATCCCTTATGGTGATTTAAATGCTAGAAATATAGTTATCCTTCAACTGCCTGTCGTTGTTCTGGTATCTGAGCCAGATATGGCATTAAAGATAATGAAAATGAAGAATGCAAGAGCAAAATGCTCTGTGAGGAAGACCACCTGGCATACTCCTGAGCATGCCCAAGATGGGATGATAAGAAGGAAATCCAAAAAAAACAAACAAAAAAAACAGCGTATATGGCACTTATATATACCAAAAGAAGTGGCAGCAATATCTAGTAAACCCTCTTATGCTGAGAAGGCAACTGTAAAAAAAAGTCTTAATAGGGATCCAAACCCGTATGTTGATCCTACCTTCTCACACTTACAACATCCCTGAACGATATGACTTGCTTGCCTCCTTTGAGCCAATGAAGGGGACAGTAGGTATGTACTCATCCTGAGGACATGGCAAAGATGGTCCCACTGCTCGAAAATCCACTAATAAAAAAGGATAATGGAATATACACTGCAGAGGGTTAAAGACATATCTTGAGATCCTCTGATAGATGAATCATCTTCAGATGGCATGATACCTGTTTTTTTTCCATTGAAGAAGATAAAATAATACATATACCTAGTGCCCTAGGGAGGAATACAATATTACAATGTCATGGATATTTTTCCTGATGAAGAAGAAATGATGGATACTGGCCATTCTCAATTCTCTAAAAATTAAAAAATCCAAGGCTAATGAAAGCTTAAATACTCAACACAGGAAGCCAGATGATACCACCAAAAAGAAATAATAAAAACATTCCTACAATAAAATTGTCATGGATTACATCTGTGTCGGATATTGCTTGAACAAACATAAGATGAGTTGAGCATATGCTTGACAACAGTAATCTGTCACTCCTAAAAACAGGAAGCAACACTTTCTTTTATATGCCTACCCAAACATTCACTGCTATAAACTTAATTGTCTATCTGCTCCCCCTCCCTTTTCCCACTCTTCAAGTGGAAAACTGATGAGAATTTATTTGGGAGTGATCACTTTCCTGGTGTATCTATGCACCTCACAATGAGTCTTTGATTCCATGGAAGTCTGAACATAATAATCAGTAATATTTTACTCTATGTTTCCATCATTTTCATGATCTTCCAACTAGTCTATTAGTTTCCATTTTTCTGTTCTAATTATTTTGTCTTTTTAATACAAAAGTATATTAACTTATTCTATCATTTTAATTTCTAAATTACTACACAGAATTGTGGATAGACAAATATTTAAAAAAAAACAATTGGCAAACAATTAACGAAAATGAAAAGGAAATAACTAAAGAAGAATTAGAAATTAGCCTGAAAGAAACAAGAAACGAAAAATCATCTGGAGAAGATAAACTAGGTTCAGAACTATATAAATATGCAGGAACTAGATTCAAAGAAAGACTTATTATTTTTAAATAAAATTTATTCAACTGGTATCCCCCCAATAGAATGGAAAAAAGCAATTGTGATTCCTATCTTTAAAAAAGGTAATAGAGATGACCCTAAAAACTATAGAGGTATCAGTATACTAAATTCCTGTTACAAAATATATAGCAGAATCTTAAATAGCAAACTAATGAAATATTCCGAAAACTTTATTTTAGAACTACAGAATGGATTTAGAAAAGGACGATCACGTATAGACCCAGCCTTTTGCCTAAAATTAATAATAGAGAAAAGAAGAGAATACAATTTAGAAACGCATATTGCATTTATTGACTTTGAAAAAGCATTTCACAAAGTTAAAAGAAACATATTATTTAACATATTAAAAAAAAGACAAATACCAAATAATATCCTGAAAGCTATCATATACGAGAGAGATAAACCAAGGGGTTCGACAGGGATGTCCCCTCTCAGCAATTCTTTTTAATATCTACTTAAATGAAATAATAATAAAATGGAATAAAAATTTACATCAAGGAATTAAACTTTCTTCTACAGTAAACTTAAACACTCTCCTCTTTGCCGACGACCAAATAATAATTACAAATTCTGAAGATAAACTACAGAAAGCTATTTTAGATCTAAATGAGATATCCAAAGATTATAGTATGATAATATCAACAGAAAAATCAAAAACTATGGTCTTTAAAGGACAAGATCCAGCAAGAACAAAAATACTAATAGATAACAAGATCTTAGAACAGGTGAATTCATTTAATTACCTAGGGTGTATGATCACATATGAAAAAGATATAAACGTAAAAATTGCAAAATATTTAAAAATAACAGGTGTAATTAACTATATTTAAACCAAACCTAGTTCAAAAACAAACCAGACTAAAAATATACAATACATTAGCCCTACCAGTCTTAATGTATGGAAGCGAAATCTGGACAATAAAACAAAAAGACAAACAAAGATTAACAACAGCAGAAATGAAGTTTATGAGAAAAACTGCAAAGTATATCCTATTTGATCACAAAAGAAATGAAGAAATTATGAAAGAATTAAACCAAGAACCAGTAATAGAAAAAATAAAAAATTATTATTATTATTCAGGCCTTCAGATTCTCATGAAGATACCAGTATAATACTAATACTTCAGCCATTATCATTGTTATTAAGAGAGACCTCCAGGGAGTCAGGAACTCATTGAGGGGGGGGGGGGGGCTAGCTTCATACCTGTTCTTGAATTCATTCACGTTAATTGCACACACAACATCCAACAGCAATCCATTCCAATCGCGCACTACTCTATGAGAAAAAAAAAATCTAGGCCTATCCCCCACCTTCTTTGACAGCATTCATTCTCAATTTCCATGGATGCCCTCACTTCCTTTCCCCATCCTCCATAAAATGAAAAATTCCATGTACTGAAATTCTGTATAACTCTTTCAGAAGTCTCAATCATATCACCCCTCTTTTTCCTGTTTGCTAATATCTGCAGCCTACAAATTTTTAATCTGTCTTCATAATCAGTATTACATTAATATTTTCAGTAATTTTAAGATAAATAAAATTTTTGATATTTTATTTTCTGTTTTAGTATGATGGTTTGTATAATGATGCTGATTCACAAAGTGCTCTTCAAATTGTAAGACGTACTGCACATGTTAAGAGAAGATTTAGTGAGTTTGTAACTCTTCAAGAAAGACTTGAAGACAATCCAAATTTGAGGAAACATCTTAAAGGTAGTTTGTGTTTGTTACAGCAAAGATAAATGTTTTATAATTAACAGGTATTCAAGAACTAATTTTGTTTAGATTAAAAGCCATTTTATGCTTGTCTTTATTGAGAGAAAGTTTTAAAATATAAGAACATTACATCAGTTAATAATGGATGTTTTTATTGTGTCCTTTAGCTACTTTATCACAATTTTTAGCTGAGAGATTATTATACATGGAAATACAGTAGATAATAAAATAATCAAGGCAGATATGACTGGAATCTGTTTGAATAAATTTATATGGTTGGATGGTCGGCAGCCATAAAGAAATTACTATGTCAATCAGGACTTCAAGCACTTTCATCTTATCTAAGAAAACAGACATCTCTAGCAAATAAACTGTTAAACCATTTATCTAATATGATTTGAGTATGTGAACAAATTCTGCCTTATTTTGCCTATTAAAATATCTTTAGTTTTACAATACCTGTATGTGTATAATTATTTAATTTAATTCATTTAATATTTTCATATTAACATAAAGGGTCACAATAAGGCAATAATTTATTATGGTTTATATATTTTTCTTGTGCTTATTAGTGACCATAATAGTTTAAGCGGGATATTTTTGCTAACTCTGGGTACTGTCACTGATATAGATAATGAAAAGCTGGATATAATTATTGAAATTATAGTTAACCTTTCTAAGCACTGTCAAGTTTCCATAATTTCAAGAATTATGGATGCCCAGTCAACTATACTAAGATAAAGAACTTGATGGTTTAGAAGTCAGATAAGGTTTGTTTGTAATTATGACCAAAGTACACAAGGCCATGAGGTGAGTGCATTACATATACTGTATGTCTTAATTGTATGTGTTCTCTAGCTAGTTGCTTGTTTTGCTGGATAAGACTGATCCAACTTATCTTCAGTTGAAAAGCCCTTATAAAAGTTCTTCACATGCTAGAGATGAGATTCAACTCCAAGTCTTTCCAATGAAAAGGCACTGTTGATATTCACTGAACTGTAGATTCTCAGGGAAAGGGAGGAAGAGGTTACAGAAAGGGGAGGCTTTTGTACATTTCTCTTAGTGATGTCTCTGTTAAAGTTTATGCAGAGACAACTAAGGCTATGAAGCAAGTCTATTAACCTCCCTACTGGCGAGGATGTATATACGTGTCCAGGAAAACCTGGATCTGTTTGAAAGAACACGAATAAGAAGTGCAACTGGGCTGCATCATCCATTACAAGGTGCGATAATCTATCACACTGCGGAGAGCTCGTAACCAGATTATTTGTATTATAGCTGCATTTCAGTTACCTGTAGCAAGGAAATGAATTTCCTTGCAATATGCTCAGTAACTGGAGTCTTAGTTGTGCTAGATAGACTAAATACGTACAAATTAATTATATTTTTTTCCTACTTCATTTATCATATAATTATAGTTTTTAATGCTACGACAGAATAAGAGATCCTTTCATATACTTTCTTCACTTAAATATTGTATCATCTTGGTAAACTAATGTGTGCCAATTGTGTTTAACTACTTAGTCGACAGAATTTGATTCAAAATAATTATTTTTGTCCGACAGTTATTTTAGGATGTTCGTGTTAAAAGTTATATTTGGTCTTTATTAACTATAATTAACACAAAACAGATATTTGGATTATAAGATCATAGGTTTATTCGCTAGCAAAACTGACTAGCTTTGTCAAGACTAAACAGTGAAAAAAATAATAAATGCAAAAAAAAAGGAGGAATACAGTAACGGTTTACAACGGTTAGACAACAAAATTGGAAGGCACCGCGTGACATGGTATAAGTGAAGCGAGATACTTCAGTCATTATTATAAATACACGTTACATAGTTTTTGGCCTACTGTAGTTCTGCTAAACTTAATTTAAAGTAATGGTATGGTAATTTAAAAATAAACTACCATTATCTTCTATGCATCTCTTTCTCTTAATACACAACAGAATACTTGCAGAGAAAGATGTTCTAGATACTTGGCATAAGTCAGTTGTCATTGCTATCCCAAAACCAGGAAAGAATCCAACACAAGCAAATAAATCAGCTATCAGCTAACGCCTTTTTATTCCCGTATACGGGAGTAGGCGGGGCCATTTAGCCCTATCTAACTTTTGGAGACTGAGTGGGCAGTTCAATCTCCACTGGTACCCAATCAGAGACAGATGGCCCAAGGCTATCACTAATTAAGCGGTGCGCAGTGAAGAGAGACGGCTCAAATGTGCCGCCATCTCGTGGTCCCTAATCCTACCACAATATATTTAATGTCTGAAAAAATAATGTGGGTTTTACGGTCGATTTTCTTGAGTTTACAGGACGAAAAACCTGCTTGCCCGTGCCAGAGATCGACTAACTCGCGAACCGGTCGAAAAAAGGCTTAGAAAAATTTCCTCTAGTCGCCGACTAGACTCGAAACCAAGCCTTCCTTCGTGCGGCCAAGCGCGATGGTGTGCAAATGCCACATCCGCTGAGCTACACAGGCTACACAAGCAAGTAATTATTGACCTATTGCTTTCACTAGTTGTTCTTTGTAAGATATTAGAGAAAATGGTTAATGCCAGACTTCTGTGGTATTTAGAAAACAAAGATGATCTCTCCAACACACAATGTGTCTTTTATAGACATTTTTCAACTTTAGACCATTTGGTCCATTTAGAAACTTGTATTAAGATGCATTCTTGAATTAAGAACATCTGGTTTCAGTTTTCTTTGACACGGAAAAGCTTATGACACAGCCTGGAGATATGGCATATTAAAAGACATCTATAACCTAGGTCTCAGAGACACCTTCCTGTATGTATTAAAAACTTTCTGTCTGGTGAGCTTCCCAAGTCAGAATGGGAAGTATGCTATCTTGATAATGATCTTCAAAAACAGGATGTTCTCCAAGGCTCTGTTTTAAGTGTAACACTTTTTGCTATCAAAGTTAACTCAATCACTGAACGGCTTCCTCCTACTGTAGACAGTGTCCTATATGTTGATGACTTAAATTTACTGTCACTTTTTGTGATATGAGGGTAATTGAAAAACAACTTCAGAAAGCAATTGATCATGTTTCTCTATGGGTTTTTGGTAATGGGTTCAGGTTTACAACAGAAAAAAAAAAAGTTTTTGTACACTTCTGTCAAAAATGCACTCTTCACTCGGATCCTGAATTAAGAATGGGACGAATGTTACTCCAGTCACAACAGAAGTCAAGTTCTTGGGACTCATCTTCGACAGAAAACTTACGTTCCTTGCACACATTTGCCAACTAAGAGAAAAGTGCAAGAGAGCATTGAATCTCCTTCACACTCTATCGTCTACTGAATGGGGTGCAGATCAATCTTCATTGCTTCGTCTTTATCATGTGCTTATATGTTCAAAGCTGGGTTATGGGTCTCAAGTCTATGGTTCTGCAAAACAGAATAACTTGCAATGGTTGGATCTCATCCATCTGATGATGGATGAGATCTATACTAATGCTTTTTTGCACATCTCCCATTCAAAGTCTTATGTTGAAGCAAATGAACTGGCTCTATCACATAGATGGAAAAAGTTGTCTCTTAATTATGTCCTTAAGATAAAGTCTCTTTTAGATCATCCTACATGGACCAGTGTCTTTTTTTTTTTTTTTTTTTTTTTCTGTTGGAAAGTTCAATATCACACACACACATCAGACTGTCATATGTCCTTTTGGTGTGCATGTTAAAGAAACTATGCAAGCTGTTGGCAAGAATGTTGCCTACACCAAATATAACAGCATCCTTCCATGGCACCATCCTGCAACCTCTCACTTTGTCAACTACAGAAGAGTCATGCTGCATCATCTGTCTACCTACAATTATTTAATGCACACAGCAGCCCACTCTAATTTCTTGCCCATCTATACTGATGGTTAAAGAACTGACACCTATGTTGGCTGGGTTGCTGTGTTTATTGACATTACTATCTCCAACTAGATCCCACCTGATTGCAGCAATTATACAGCAGAGTTGCATGCATTCAGCTAGCATTTGTGCATATAAAAGAAAACCGCTACCAAAAGTGTGTAATTTATATAGTGTCATTCAGCTCTTTACAGGTAATTTACATCTCCTCTCCTATGTATAATCCACATTCAGTTCTGTGTGAGGTTGTTACATCTGTTATACAAAATGAAAATCCTTAATTTTGATGTTCTGTTGTGCTGGATTCCCAGCCACATTGGAATTAAGGGAAATGAGACGGCAGTGCTGCTGCTAGATCATTTAATTTTTTTTTTTTTTTTACCACATACAGACTACAGACACTTTTTAAGATCAAAGCCAATTTCCCAATGGCAGGAAACATTGACAAACAAATTTCACAATATTATTATTTATTTAAACAAAAACACAAGGTATAGGTAATACTATTTATTTGTTTAGAAGGACAGATATTTCAGTCTGAAACTTAGACAGTTGATTACAAGGTAGAATACCAACAATGGATTCATTTGAAACAGAAAGAGTCACTTGATGTTATACTTGCAACAGCATAATGTTATAACTGAGGAAACATAGGTTAATCATAACTGTATTAAAAAAAAATATTAATTATGTGTTCTAATAAGATTTACCATATTTTAGATAAAGATAGGCAGTCATTCCAAATTTGTACCAACAATGATGTAATATCATGTTTCAGACTAAAGAATATTGTGGTCTGTGTCTATTCCATATGGAGACAAGCCAGATTTATAAGAATTCCTGTGGCAAATATACGATTGATGTTCTTGTATTCTCTTTTCTGTCGAGCATCCAGTTTGTCTGAAGTAGGATAGATGGCAGTCACAAGGAAGTTGGTATATACCAGAGAGAGAGATATTGGTGAGTGTTTATCTTTTGAAGAGGGGGGAAAAACTTGATACTTTATTGATAGGTATAAAAGTAGCTACTAAATTGTATTTCTTCAGAATTCTGGAAATCAGTTCTGAAATGCCTAAAATATATGAGATTGGAACTCTGCATACTGTTTCTTTATTATTTAGGTTAGATTTGTAGGAGTCAAACAGATGTTGTATAGTCCTTTCTGAGAAGCCATTTATTTTCATATATCATTTGATATTTAAGAGTTCTTCCTGTAATTCATGAGTCAAACAAATAGTGTTATCTTGTCCAAATAATGATTTTATAATTCCTGTCTTTTGAGAAGGATGGTGTGCAGATTGCTGAAGCGGTAGCATCCAGTGAAGGTGGGCTTTCGATACACTGATGTAATTAAATTACCTGATGTGAGCAGATGAGAAGAATGTCTAGAAAGGATAATTTGATGTCTCAGTTTCTTTAGTGAATTTAATACGTAGATGCAAAGTATAGGTAATCCTCTCGCATAATGCGGATGTTGGGTTCCATACTAATGCTGCGTTATATAAATCACGTTATGCAAGACTCAGATCACATAGAAAAAGTAGGGTTATGTTCCGAAATTGTTTTTCTTTTTTTTTTTTTTTAAATTATATAAACGACATATCTAACAAAAATATATTTTTATTTAATTCAAGTAATTCATGTAAGTTAAAAAAACATATAAACTATGAAACAAATACATAGTTTAAAATTATAAAAATTACAAATTGTACATGAACTTCATTGTACATAATGCATAAATGGCCTGGTGCATTATTTAAAATTAGTAGAATTTTGAAGTCAATATTAATTTTCTTTGTGTAACTTTCTGCATTGGGTACAAACACTTGAAAAACCAATTTTCAAACATGCTAGCCTTTTTGTTGACTGCCAATAACAGGTAGGGTGGTGTTGTCATATAATCACCTGATGCATTACTACAAAACAGCAGAGTAATTCTATCTTTGGAAATATTGAATCCAGGAGCTGATCTTTCATTTTTTGAAATATAGATGCATTTTTGGCATTTTTTTCCAATGTAACTCGGATTCGTCCACATTGAACACCTGGTCTGCACTATAATCACCTTCTTCAATGATTTTTAAAAGTTCTCCTGGGTGCTTAAATATGAAGAGCCAACAGGCTTTGTTTTGGTGATATAAACACTATTTACATTAAGGGGATATTTAATCCCACATTGTTTTAAAACTGAATAAGAAACTCAGAGAGTTTCATGCCGAATATAGTAAACTATAAAAATATCGGCGAATTCTAGCGTGAGCCAATGCAAGTAGTCCTAGTACGTAGTACAATACCGGGCAATTCATTGCAAAGGTGAGTAAAGTTCTGATCACTATTCTTTGGTATTTTCCATAATGTAAAAACACACTTCCTAGTGTTGGAACGTCCTTCTTGGTTCTATGGTTCGCCATCTTGTTATAATGTTGTTCTTAATAAAATCAATTAATTGCTGATTGATTACTAATCAAAATGTAGGGAAATTTATATTTATACTGTGCCACCCTATATTTAGATTAGTCTATGTAAAATAGTAGAATCAATTTTCAATTAACTTAGCAGTCTCCTTATTCATACAGGCCGAAATTAATATTTTTCACTTAGGGCTTCCGCAAGGTTCAAACTTTTTATGAACAGTGCAGTGAAAAAGAATCAGGCACACACAATATGAAATCAACAAAACAAAACATTTAATACAAGGTATATGACAAATACATAAATTTAACTCCAAAAATAAGATAATACAATTAACTTAGTTCTTCAGGTCAAAACATTCATATTAAATTAGACTTCAAATCTTCAGATACAAAATTCACAGTTCTCTCAATAACAAAGATTGTTCACGCTGATCAATACTATAGTTCGCCCACCGTTTGTAGGTCCCTGCTTCTATTCTTTCCAAGAATAGACGATTCATGCTGAAGGGGAGAAAGAAATGAAGGACGTCTGAATTGGTCGCCAACATGCGAAATCACGTGCTTTATAGGTAAAATTTTCAAACTGTTATACAAGCAACTTAGTTAACTACAATAATCATAAAAGAGAAGTTAATTTTCTGACCGGTAATAATAAACAACTCATCCCACAATACGGACTGATTACCCTATTATCGGAATGGATTCTCCTTTTTCTGAGATGTGCAGAAGTGTCGAAGGATCTCTAATCGGTGGGCGAACTATAAAGAATTTCCTGCTAAATAAATTTGCTGGTATCACTCAGTTACTATATTTAACACTTAGCAAGCACTTATAACATTATTAATCGCTGCAGTTATTGCTTCAAGGGGAATTATTTTCAAACTTCTAACTTCTGCTAAATTCAGTGAAACGCCACAGTAAATGTTAGGATATTCGAGACGGAACTATCACTTAAACCTTCACACTGAAATAAAATAAAATAGGACTGTTCTTACTGGGATTAATCCTTAGCACATTTCAAACTATATTCACTTGTGATTTCGATGGAACACTATTCAAAAGAATTCTTCAAGGAGATAACTGAATTATTATTTATCACACTACACAATTCTTGACAGACTTACTATAGGGCAGAATAATTATTCCATGTTTACTACTGTATAACAAATTGAGCTTTGTACAATCCTTCTTTAAAGCGATATAGGAATACGTAGTAATTCTAAAACTTAGTGGATTTATTCTGAATCTTCTATTAATCTTCCGGTCTTTTAGTCATCTTATTACAGTACTAAATTCCTATTACTGCCACCGCTGACTTTACTCTCAGCTGTCTATAAGTTTTCTCCTCGTCTCCGTACACTTCTGAATGCTACTCCCTTGAATTTCCTGCCCTTCAGTCTTTGTTTACTTTTACCTCTCACTTATATGCCTTCTTCCTGCCTAAAACTTGTTCACTCCATCCAACTCATTAATTTCTCTTCTCTCCATTATCGAAGCTCACGCCCTACACTCGCACATTCTATTTTATTTCTATCTCCATGGCAACGATCAAAACAGACGTAAACATAAGCATTAGCGTTACATGAGGTTATACCTTTACACTAAGTAATGAAAAATAATAATAAAAATATTATAGTTACTTAATTTTCTCTTTCATTTCATAGAATTCCTCATAATATTATTGAAGGAATAAAGTAATAAGATAAATGTTATTTACTACAGAGTCCTTTCAATAGTATAATATACATTAAAATTATATAATTAAATAATAGCTGATAAAATTCAAGGATAATACATGAATAATAAATCTTAAGCAAGGGACTAACAAGTAATATTTAAGCAAGTCTTGCTTAGTATATGGTAGATTATGTTAAATATGAATGAAGAATAAAAACATACAAAACAATTTCATTCACAGTTTAACACTAGGAAATGTATGCTGTTATTACATTATGGTAGGAGGTCACCACCCAGACCGGTTTCAGCCTTTTTTGAGGCTTCATCAGTGAGTAGCCGAACCAAATTAATACCAAAAGGTATAGCGAAAAGAACTATATACTCTGCTATACGAGCTGTCGAAAAGGTGCATCCATTAAGTTGCTTAAATATATCGCCGAAATGAAGCCTGTTGGCTCTTTATATTTAAGCAACTTAATGGATGCACCTTTTGGACAGCACATATAGTAGAGTATATAGTTCTTTTCGCTATATCCTTTGGTATTAATTTGGTCTAGCTACTCACTGATGAAGCCTCAAAAAAGGCTGAAACCGGTCTGGGTGGTGACCTCCTACCATAATGTAATAACAGCATACGTTTCTTAGGAAGTGTGTTTTTACATTATGGAAAATACCAAAGAATAGCGATCAGAACTTTACTCACCTTTGCAACGAGTTGCCCGGTATTGTACTACGTACTAGGACTACTTGCATTGGCTCACGCTAGTATTCGCTGATATTTTTATAGTTTACTATATTCGGCATGAAACTCTCTGAGTTTCTTATTCGATTTTAAAACAATGTGGGATTTAATATCCCCTTAATTTAAATAGTGTTCTCCTGGGTATTTCCGGACAGCTTCTATCTCTGCTGATGCTGATTCTCCTTGTATTTTAAGATTATGCAAAGAAAGCCATTCTTTAAAGTTTTCGAACCAACCCTTACTGGCACAAAATCCATGCTGAGAGCTTCCATCAGAAGAATCTTGATCAAGTTCTTTTAAATGTTTATAAACTTTGAGGGGGGTGCTTAAGGGTCAAAGCTGTATAACTGAGAGGAGACCTCCTCATAGCCTTTAAAGGAATGCGGAGAACTAACCAGGGGTTCTGACCTAATCGCCAATCCTCACCTTCTCGTGGTGCAGCTGTTAGATATCTGCCTGGATAATGAACGAATGTGAATGGGCTGGCAATTTGGAATTTAGCTGACCAAATTGTATTCTTATTGGATTAAACCAAAATACCAACATAAATGATGGTGCAACATGACAGAATTTCATGCAGGCTGGGGTGTTGCCCAGATAAATAAGCCCTCTTGTTTTCGCGAGGGAACTAGGGAAAACAGCGAAATGTCGGCTACAGGAACAAATCTGTAATCACACCCCAACTCAACATCATCAGAGTTAAAGATCGTTGCTATCAACATAAGAAGCCTGAATGGTAAAGAAATAGAGCTAGCTGAGGAATTAGATAAGTACCACATCGACATAATAGGGGTGACTGAAACAAAAAAGTGCAGCTGCTAGATCATTTAATTTTTTTTTTTTTTAAAACGTACTGTTGGTGAGATCTTTCTGAGCAATAAATACAAAATGTTATATTCTGGCAATGACAATCAAGAAAAAAAAGAAGTATCCATAGTATTCAACACTAAATATGAGGCTAATCTTGAATGGCAGGTAGTCTCAAGTAGAGTGATGTGGGCAAATATGAGAATGGGGAACTGGACAATGAGACTTATTTTTGTCTATGGTCCCACAGAAGGTTCTACTAAGGTAGAAGTGGAAGAATTTTTTGAAGCTTTAGAGAAAGCATTTGACACAATGAAAAAGGAAAAGTTGGTCCTTGTTGGGGATCTAAATAGCAGAGTAGGAAATGATTGTCAGACATACAAAAATATTTTGGGAAAATTTGGAGAAAAGAGCCAAGCTAATAATAATGACAAATACCTGTTGGATTTCTGCTCAGGACATGGACTGGTTATTACTAACACCATTTTCCAACATAAACATGTGCACAAATTCACATGGTGAGAAGAGGCAAGGAATAAGAAAAGTCTCATTGAATATGTTATTGTTGATAGTGATGTTTTCTCTCTGGTGCAGGACACCATAGTGTACAGAGGATTTGAAATTGGAAGTGATCACTATTTAGTCTTGAGCAGGATAAAATTGAATTTCATTTTGAAAAGAAGAACATGTAATATAGTTTTAAAGCGAATAAAAGTTGAGCAGCCCTCAGATGTGAACTGTAGACTATAATACACAAAGATTATTGAAGAAAAAATGAAATAGTTTGAGAACAGGAACAAACCTTGGAGATTCAGTGGCAAGCCGTGAAGAAAACCCTGATTGATTCAGCCAGAGAGGCATGTGGTGAGGTTGTCTGCAAGGATAGAAAAATCAGAACTCCATGGTGGACACAGGAAGTTAGAGGCAGTGAAGGAAAAGAAGAAAGCATATCAAACGTTCCTGGCAAATAAGTCAATTTGTGCTCTTAGAGAATACAGAGAAAAATGTAAGAAAGCTAAACACTGTGTAAAATTAGCTGAACAAAAGTAATGGGAGTACTTTGGTAAAAACATAGAAAATAAATATCAAGAAGGTGGGAAGATATTCTGGAGGTTGTTGAAGAAGCTTAGAAATGGAGGGAAGAGTGATGTAAAAGGAATTAGAGATGATAAAAGTGATATGAAAACTGGAGAAAAAGATATCCTTGAAGTATGGAGTAATTACTTTGAAAAATTGCTAAATGAAACAAGCAGTGATAGCGCAGTGGTAAAAACCACTCAACAGGTATACAGTCAGGAATACATATCCATACTTGAAGTAGAAAACACCATCAAAGGCTTAAAATGTGTAAGGGAAGCAGGAGTAGATGATATTCTACCAGAAATGCTGAAATATGGAAGTATAAAAGTCTTACAGTGGTTGCACTGCATAGTTCAGAAGGCCTGGAGAGAGGGACAAATTCCCAATGATTGGCGTAGAGCTCTCATAGTATCCATATATAAAAAGGATAAAACTGAATGTGAGAATTACAGATGTAATTCCCTACTGAGTATTCCTGGTAAGATTTATGCAAGTATACTTGAGAAATGGTTGAGAAGAATTGTGGAAGAAAAGCATGTGAAGAACAAGCTGGATTCAGGCCAAATAGAGGCTGTCAGGATCAGATCTTCACTTTACGACAAATTGTTGAGAAATCATGTGAATATAACAAAGATATGTATTTAAGAAGGTTTGTAGAACTGGAAAAGGTATATGCCAAGAGAGAAGCTATTCAGTACGCTGTAGTTATATAGTGTCAATGGGGCATTATCAAGCAATCCTTAGTCTTTATTTGAGTTGTAAGTCAGCAGTTAGAATTGAAGGTAGTACAGGTAAGTTATTTATTTATTTGAAGAGTTGTTTATTTTCTATACGGATCACATTATGAAGTTAAGTGGTATTAAATCTGATATCAAAATTGGAGATGCTAATGTCAGCTCTTTGCTTTATACAGATGATGTTATACTTGTAAATAAATCCACTACAAGTCTGCAAGATTTCCTGACTAAATTGAGTAATTGTTGTAATAGATATGGTATGAAGGTCAGCAAAAACAAATCAATGAAAATAGGCAGAAGCATTGAAAATCATAAATTTAGTTTAATCCTTTATCCAAGTTTAAGCAAACAAAGTTTGCACCTGAAGTATCTTCAGGACTGAGGCAACTCGTGGTAAAGGTGGACTAAGCGCTCATCACTCCTTGTCTTAGTATCTCCCATAATGCAAAACACATCTCCTTGCAATCATGTATAATGCTATGCTTTAAGGGAATGGCCACTACCCAGACCGATTTTGACCTTTATTGAGGTCTCGTCAGTGGTAGCCGGACCCAGAGGTAGTGATACCGAGGTGGAAGCAATGGAGAAGTCTTGTTTTACCTATAAGAGTTGCCAAAAGGTGTCTCACCTTATTATTAGATTTAGAGAAAGATGTTGGAATTTTTTTTTTCCAGTTGGTTATACTATCATAAATTTAGTTTAATCCTTTATCCAAGTGTAAGCAAACAAAGTTTGTGCCTGAAGTATCTTCAGGACTGAGGCAACTCGTGGTTAAGGTGGAACAAGCTCTCATCACTTCTTGTCTTAGTATCTCCCATAATGCAAAGCACATCTCCTTGCAGACATGTATAATACTATGCATTAATGGAAGAGCCACCCAGACCGGTTTCGACCTTTATTGAGGTCTTATCAGTGGGAGCTATACCCAGAGGTGGTGATACTAAGGTGGAAGCAATCGAGAAGTCTTCTTTACCTACACGAGTTGCCAAAAGGTATCTCACCTTATTATTAAATTGCTCTGGATTTAGAGAAAGATGTTGGTAGATTTTTTTCCCACTTGGTTATACTATCATAAATTTATTTTAATCCTTTATCCAAGTGTAAGCAAAAAAAAACTTCCAAGCATTGAAACTGTCAACTCGTTGTGAATGGAGAACCTGTGGAACAAGTAAAACATTTCAACTACTTATGCAAGATTTTTAGTGAGGATCATAAATTAAATATGGAAATAGACAACAGAATCAACAAAGCTGGTATGGTAAGAAGTCAATTGAATAAATTCATATGGAATAAGAAAGAAATTTAGTGTTCAAACCAGTTTTAACTTATGGATCTGACAACTGGGTCAGAAGAAGAACACTTGATCAAAGACTAGAGACTGCACATATGAGATTCCTGTGAAAGATTAGAGGCACGAACAGATGGCAATATCATATTAAAAACGAGGATATTAGGAAAGAACTTGACATTGTCCGCATCTAGGAATGCTTTAGCAGAGCTAATCTCAGGTGGTATGGTCACTTAAAGAATGGGTGAGGAAAGATTGGCAAAACAAGTTTTCTCTTCCAGTTTAGCAGGAAAACGACCCAAAGGAAGACCAAGATATAGGTGGATTGATACGGTAAAAAGTGCCTTACATGATAGAAATATAAGATCTGATAATGTTGGAGTCTTGACAGGTAACCGACTAATTTGGAGGAAAATTGTAGATAGGATGTTAGTAATGATGTAAATTTTTCATGTAGTACTATCATAGTCTGTACACCCCTTGAGGGTACATGGCAGGAATTTGATGATGATGATAAACTTTGAGAGCTTTTTTGTTTAATAAGATTTCCATCCAAAGGAATTTTCCTTTGAGTGCAATCTTCTGTCCAAATCATTAGAGTTTTCTCAGTTTTTTTCATTAGAACATTGCATACACAAGCAATGTGCTTTGCACTTACCATTGACCCAGCAATAACACTTTCTTGGATTTTATATTTAATTTTTTTTTGTTGTTGTTCAAATTGTTGATTCATTTAAATTCAAATTCCTTGCAACAATTCCTCGTTTTTCTCCATTTTTCAACCAATCTAAGCGTTTAATTTTTTTCTTTGAGAGAAATGGATTTTCTTTTCAATGTTTGTTTTTCCTTTTCATTGCAGTTTTAGTGGCCATTACTATAAAAATACATTTTTTACATAAAAAAAAGCATTACATATTAATTATGTATGTAACTCACCAGAAAATAAAGTGCTCGGCTTGAGATTAACACACTTATGATTTTTAATGCGCCTTCCTGGCAGAAAATAAAGACAATTTTCAACAATGAATACTTTATACGGTAAACAATTGATGTTCGTGCATGCTAAAAGGTATTTCCCCTAATATAAATTCACTACTTATAACTACATGCACGATATGGGCAGACACAAATTTGACGAAGATAAAATTTGATTTTTAAGTCGTGGTGAAAAATATATGAAAAGATAAAGGGTTACTACAATTTATACACTGTTATATCGAAACTGCATTGTATAAGTACTGCATTGAACAAGGGTTACTACAATTTGTAGAGTGTGTTGTATAAGTATCACGTTATATGAGGGTTACCTGTATTTATGCTAGCTAAAAATTTTTGTAAAGTTTCTTTATTGTGAGGCCACATAGCAAAAATGTCGTCAATATACCAAACCTAAAACAAAGGTTGTGGGTGTATGGATGAGAAAAGGATGTTTTCTAGATGCTCTAAATAAAAGTTAGTGAGAGCAGGGGAGAGTGGACTTCTCATGGCAGTTCCTTCCACTTGGCTGTAGAACTTTTATTTAGAGCATAGAGTTACAATCCCATATATTTCAGGTGTTTCAGGACTGATTTCTAGAATTCTGATGAAATATAATTTAGTGGCTACTTTTATACCTATCAACTTCCCCCCCCCCTCTTCAAAAGATAAACACTCAGCGATGTCTCTCCCTGATGTATACCAAGTTCCTTGTGACTCAGCATGGAATAGACACAGACCACAATATTCTTTGGCATGAAATGCACATGCTACATCATTGTTGGTACAAATTTGAGCATTTGTTTAAAGAGAGTGCTGAAGCGTTGCTTCAGTGCCCAAACTTGAATTGGAACAACTGCCTATCCTTATCGAAAATATTGGAAAATATTATCAGAATAACACATCATTAATTTTTCAATTATGATTAACCTATGTTTGCTCAGTTATAGCATTATGCTGTTGTAAGTATAACATCATATGGCTCTTTCTGTTTCAAATCAATCCATTGTTTGCATTCTACCTTGTGATCAACTGTCACTGCTACCAAAGATGATCTGTAAGTTTCAGTCCAAAAGAAATGTGGCTTTCTAACTGAATAAATAGTATTACCTCTGCCTTGTGTTTTTGTGTAAATAAGTAATATAATTATGGCACAAGTTTCTCTAAAAGAACAAATAACATGACATTCAGCACTGGTCAACGTAGAAAGAGAAGAGAGGAAGTTATTCTTGCCAGGTTCTGCATATGTCATAGTCATCTTACACATTCTTATGTACTGAATGCTGATGACCCACCTGTATGTGAAAAATGCAACACTTATCTTACTATTTGTCATATTCTGGTGGAATGCCAACACTTTACATGAAAGAAGAGTAGAATTTTTACCTATCTAGGCAAGCCATATATACTCAGATGTTATCAGACTCAGCTAGGTTGCATAATGTTTTTAACTTTTTACAAAGAATTAATTTGTACATACACATTTGACTAATTTTATTTTTGTGTAGATACTGCATTGATTAACTTAATTTTTGTACATGCATATTATTTACTAATTTATCTTTGACTATTTATGTACTGCTGTAACCTTTGCTATAATTTTATTTATATATAGTTACTACATTAATTTAATTTTTGTACATATATACTATTTACTGGGGTGCTTAAGAGTCAAAGCTGTATAACTGAGAGGAGACCTCCACATAGCCTTTAAAGGAATGCAGAGAACTGACCAGTGCTTCTGACCTAATGTCCAATCTTCACCTTCTCGTGGTGCACCCTGTTGGGTATCTACCTGGATACTGAACGGACGAGGATGGGCTGGCAATTTGGGATTTAGCCAACCAAATTGTATTCCTATCAGCTTAAACCAAAATACAAAATTATGGTACAACATGACAAAATTTCATGCCAGCTGGAGCGTCTCCTGGTTAAACAAGGCCCCTGTTGTTTTTTCCAGGGAACCAGGGCAAACAGCGAAAAGTCAGCTACTGGAAAAAATCTGAAAACACACCCCAACTTAACATCTTCAGAGTTAAAGATCGGTACTATGAACATAAGAAGCCTGAATGGCAAAGAAATGGAGCAAGCTAAAGAATTAGATAAGTACCACATCGAAATAATAGGGGTGACTGAAACAAAAAAGACAAAAACTGGTGAGATCTTTCTGAGCAATAAATACAGAATGTTATATTCAGGCAATGACATTCAAGGAAAAGAAGGAGTAGCCATAGTATTCAACACTAAATACGAGGCTAATCTTCTTGAATGGCAGGCAGTCTCAAGTAGAGTGATGTGGGCAAATATCAGAATGGGGAACTGGGCAATGAGACTTATTTGTGCCTATGGTCCCACCGAAGGTTCTACTAAGGTAGAAGTGGAGGAATTTTTTGATGCTTTAGAGAAAGCAACTGACACAATGAAAAAGGAAAAGTTGGTCCTTGTTGGGGATCTAAATAGCAGAGTAGGAAATGATTGTCAGACATACAAAAATATTTTGGGAAAATTAAATCTGGTGTCAGACAAGGATGTACATTATCCCCTCTGTTATTCATTTTCTATATGGATCACATTATGAAGTTCAGTGGTATTAAACCTGATATCAAAATTGGAGATGCTAATGTCAGCTCTTTGCTTTATGCAGATGATGTTATACTTGTAAATAAATCTGCTAGAAGTCTGCAAGATTCCCTGACTAAATTGAATAACTGTTGTAATAGATATAGTATGAAGGTCAGCAATAAAAAGACAATGAAAATAGGCAGAATTGTTGAAAATGTCAACTGCATTGTGAATGGAGAACCTGTGGGACAAGTAAAACATTTCAGCTAATTAGGCACAATTTTTAGTGAAGATGGTAAATTAAATATGGAAATAGACAACAGAATCAACAAAGCTGGTATGGTTGGAAGTCAATTGAATAAATTCATATGGAATAAGAAAGAAATTAATCAAAACACTAAATTATACAAGACAGTGTTCAAACCAGTTTTAATTTATGCATCTGAGAGCTGGGTCAGAAGTAAATCACTTGACCGAACACTAGATACTACAGATATGAGAGTCCTGAGAAAGATTAGAGGCATGAACAGATGGTATCTGTTCATATTAAAAATGAGGATGTTAGGAAAGAACTTGACATTGTCAGCATCCAGGAATGCTTTAGCAGAGCTAATATCAAGTGGTATGGTCACTTAAACAGAATGGGCAAGGAAAGATTAGCAAAACAAGTGTTCTCTGTGAGGTTGGCAGGAAAACGACCCAGAGGAAGACAGAGATATAGATGGATTGATACGGTACAAAGTGCCTTGGACGATAGAAATATAAGATCTGATAATGTTGGAGTCTTGACATGTAACAGGCTGATTTGGAGCAAAATTGTAGATAGGAAGTTAGTAATGATGTAAATTTTCATGTAGTACTATCATATCCTGTACACCCCTTGAGGGTACATGGCAAGAATTTGATGATGATGATAGTATTTACTAATTTATACTTTTACTAAAATAAACATATTTGGTCATTTGAAAATTAAACATACAAACTTATTAAATTAAGGGAATAAAAATCCCTTATTATTTTACAGCCAGTATGCGAAACTCTAAGATCGAAAACTACGATCTACGAGTTTCATGCCGAAGAACTATCGGCGAATCCAAGCGTAAGTGACCATTTGGTAGTACAACACCAAGGCAACAATTTAATTTAACTACCTTCACCAGGAAATATAGCCGTTTGGCTTTTCATCTTATACAAACTTATTGTTTTAATACTGACCATATTGTAATGCGTACAAACATCTTATATTCTTTGCCTACCAGTTTCGCTTGCAAACTGTCTAGCTTTTTTTTCCGTCAACGCCTTGAAAATGCTAGCAAAACTGGTAGGCAAAGAATGTAAGATGTTTGTATGCATTACAATATGGTCAGTATTAAAACAATAAGTTTGTATGTTTATACTTTTACTATTTATTTATTGTAGTGAACTTTGGTATGGTGCAAGTTATGACCTTTTTTTTGTTCTTGCTCCAATAAGTCCTAAACCAACCAAACTGCATATTTGAAAAATACATTTAATGCTAGTTTAGATATGTGACATTTTGAAGTAGCTATACTTCCACTACTAATTGACACTGAAATGTATAAGAATGTTCCCAAGTGATTTACATTTGTAACAGTTCTCTTGTGAATCATTTTGAAAATAAATTATATAAATATCAGTGGGCTAAATAGATGGTTAACATCCAAAAAAGTTAAACACTTATGTAATACATATGCGCCTTTTTTAAAAAATGCAAATACTTCTTGTTTTTTCCTAAGATAATTGTATGAAATAATTTATATTTTTCCATAATAAAAGTGAAACTGTGATTATTATAAATTAAAAAATTATGTTGACATAAATACTGCATCAGCCTATAAAAGAAATATCAGTATTTCTGTTTAGAATGCCTGCTAATCAACAAGATGTTCCTGATGTGAACTACTGCTTGGGCCTCTCTGGTGTGACTTCTGAGGAAGTGTTCTCTCTTGTCTCAATAGTTGGAGGTAAAGGCTGTATGCTTAGATTACTCCATATGAGAGTATTATCTAGTGTTTCTAAGACACAGCTTGTTTTAGAAATGATAACCAGCAGTAGTAATATTTGGATTTTTTTTTTTTTTTTAAGAAAAAAGAAACACTACAGTACTGGACTTTCTTTTTTTTTTTGTGGCATGCATATAAATTTTTATGTGGTGAACGTGTAGCATAGTATTTCTAAAGCTTACAATGATTTCAGCAGAGAGCTGAACAGAGGTAGTGATTTGGAGGAAAATTATAGATAGGAAGCTAGTAATGATGTAAATTTTGCATGTAGTACTATCATAGTCTGTACACCCCTTGAGGGTACGTGGCAGGAATTCGATGATGATAAACTTTGAGAGCTTTTTTGTTTAATAAGATTTCCATCCAAAGGAATTTTCCTTTGAGTGCAATCTTCTGTCCAAATCATTAGATTTCTCAGTTTTTTCCATTACAACATCACGTACACAAGCAATGTGGTTTGCACTTACCATTGTTTATTGTAAGTGTTATTGACCAGCAATAACACTTTCTTGGAATTTATGTTCATTTTTTTTTTTTTTTTTTTTTTTTTTTTTTTTTTTTTTTTTTTGTTGTTCAAATTGTTGATTCATTTAAATTCAAAGTTCTTGCAACAACTCCTGGTTTTTTTCCATTTTTCAACCAATCCAAGATTTTAATTTTTTCTTTGAGACTAATTAATTTTCTTTTCTCTCAAATTCAGGGCTATTCAAAGAAATAGCCCTGAATTAGAAGTACCTTCTTTGACAGAAACAACAATATTATTTCCTTATTTTTTTAATCAAAATGGTAAAATGAAGCAATAGATTGTGAACACTGTCTGTGAAAACTTTCACACCAGTAGAAAATTAGATAGAGTAGTTATTTATAATGCAGTTCCAGGAGTTGGAGAGGGAAGGAGGGATGAATTTGGAAATTTTCAAAATGATCATAAATTATGAATCAGTCTGTATAGGATGTTTTTTCATTTTCACCATATCTATTTGGATGTAGTAATGTGTATCCTAAAAAACAGAAAATCGTCTGTGGCAATTTTAAGCAAAAAGCAAATGAGTTCCTGCTGAAATATTGGATATAAATTTTTGATATTAAAATTGGCAAGTAAGTGATGCAATTTAACACCATTTCTTGTTTCATAAAAACAGAAAAACCTCATTTCCAAAACTGAAGCATGCCAATCCATATAATGGTATTTTGCAAGGAAAGTAAACAAAAGACAAAAGTTCATATTTATTTCAATAAATATTATTTTATAAAAATAAAAATAAAAATATTTAACATAATGATTTCAATATAAGCATTTGAAAATTGTGTAAACATAATTTCTACAATATTGTTATTAAAAGGAAAGAACATAAACTGTCTTGCTCCATTGCACCGATTTGAAGAATAAAAGACAGCAAATTGACTACCACTGAATTCATTGAAAAGAGTAATTTGTTGTTGTTTCAAGATTGGTTATTTATTTTCGTGTTTGTGAAATTTGTTTTTACTTTTGGGAAGAGACACAATAAATAAACTGTGCAGCAAAAAATTCAAACATCAAAGGACAGTAAAGAAAATCCCAAGGAACACTGTACACTTTAAGGCAAGTGCATTAATGATTCTACAATCATTGTTAAGGGATTAATCAGAGGGTAATTACACAATGAAAGGTAGAATGCAAATGATGATTTTATCCATGAAAAATGTTAATATGGTCTCGCTCTTTCATCCACTTTAGCCGTTAGAGAGGTTAAGGCTGTCATATATGTATTTTGCAACCGATGAGTCAAGTTATCTATACGTGGAGAATTCGAACAAAATATTTTTTTTTTTTTATTGCAAACATGAAATGTGTGTAGACTATTCAAACGAAATGTAGAATTATGCAGAGAATAAAGATGGATTCATATATTACTAGTTTCATAGAAGCATGGTAGATATAATGATACTTTTAAAAAAATGGTTTAAAACATGTAAAGTTAATTAGAATTTATTTACAGTTTCTGTATATTTCAGTCACTGTAACATGAGCATCATTTAGGGAAAGCGCAAAATAATTTGTTAGAGATTCAGAATATTAGCATAAGAATGAGTCATACTTTCACATCTTGATCGCAGCTGAGAGAGAGCAGAATAAAATACTATTAAAGTTCCAAGAAACTAGGCTAGGTATAGTTGTGTAATTCAAAAAATAAATAATAATAATAAAATAAATAATAAAATTATGAACAGTTTATGGTGATTACTTCCCAAATCTTGGAGATAGGCATGCAGGCTGTTCAATTAAGATTAAGGCTATAACATAGTGTTTCATGCATTTCAGGGAATCATTGATTAAATTTAAATTTACTACTGTGTAGCATTTTTGTCTGATTCCAATGTCTAGTGCCAATGGCATGAGAAGCAAGGCCTGATTCTAGAAATCTGATATAATCTTAGTGTTCTTCAATTCTAATCATAGCAGAACAGTCAGTATGCCCAAAAAAGTCACCATTAACAGGGTACTTGATAGACACTAGTTAAGGATAGCAGAGGCACTTTATCTTTAATAGATTGTAAGAAATCAGATAACTTTCATGCTGGTTTAAAAGTAGTGTACAGATTGGATTTGCAAAGAATCCATGCTGTTTGTTCAGAAGTCCCATTAAGGTAGAATATTATTATTATTATCCAGGCCTCCATGGAGTCAAAGGAATCATCGTGGGCAGTCCTTTTTAGGAAACACAAAGTTTATCATACCACTCCTTGAACCCATTGACCATTCTCACTCCAAAACCACTCTCTCAGGCAATGCATTTTAAGGTTCAACTGCCGTCCACGCAAAGAAACCACTCCTCACCCTCTTGCGCACAGCCTCCTTTCGTAACTTCCAGGGATGGCCCCTTGTCATCGCTCCTTCTGCCATTCCACCAAGTGAAAGAACTCTCCAATGTCTACCTTGTAACTGCCTCTCAACAGTTTAAAAGTCTCGATCATCGGTCAAGTCTCGAAGAATATGTAAATCTTCACATCAGATCGTAGTCTGACTGAAGGATGATAATTCTATTTTGGGCAGATTGGCCATTTTGCTAATATTAGGATCGAAAAATGCCAAGATTACATAAGATTTCTAGGATCAGACAGTTCATGCCTTACTTCTCATGCCATTGATACTAGACATAGATTTCATTGGAATTAGATAAAGATTACACTATAGTAGATTTAAATCCGATCATTTATTTCTTGAAATATGTGAAATACTAATCACCCTGATCTTAACAGAACAAACTGCATGTCTGCCTTCAAGTTTTAGAAAGTAATTACCATAAATTGTTGATACTTTTTTTAATTTATTATTTATTTTTATTGATTATTATTTTTTTCTTTTATTCTTTTGTTATTTTTTATTTATTTTTATTTTTTAATTACACAGCTATACCTCTCCTGATTTCTTAGAAATTTAATAGTTGTCTCCTGCTCTTTTAGCTGTAGCTGAGATGAGTAACAACTCATGTTGTTTGACTCATTCTTGTGTTAATATTTTGGATGTTGTAACCAGTTCTTGTTATCTTTCCTTGAATGATGCTCATGCTACAGTGAGCAAAATATATAGGAGTTGTAAATAAATTCTAATTTACTTTACATGTGTTAAACCGTTTTTTGAAAGTATTATTATGGATTCATGAGATATTTATTTATAATCTAAAATAAGAGCCATAAGTTAACTGACTGGTGAGCACTGTAGCTCTATTTTTAACAACTGATTGATACCATAATAGATTGTAGAATCAGTGATTTATACAATTGAAACATTCATTCACATAATTGTGTTCTTTCTTTCACATGAAAGAACAGATTCAAGACTGAAGAGTTTCAACAGCTCAATAAATTCTCTTTCATTCTTATCATCACTTTTCAGATATTTTAAGTTACCCAAATGATTACTTGTTTGCTACCCATCAGGGTAATTTAGTGATATATTTTGTTCCCCCCCCCTCAGTAACCGAACTGCTAGTTCTGTAGCAACACTGTGTCATATATTTTTTATTGTTAGCTTCAACATTATACCATATATTATTATTATTATTAATATTATTCAGGCCTCCATGGAGTCAAAAGACTCATCATGGGAGGGTCCTTCCTAAGAAACACAAAGTCTATCAAGACTCATTGAGGGGAGGTCCACCCCTGAGAAACACAGTCTATCATACCACTCCTTAAACTCATTGACCGTTCTTGCTCTCACCACTCCATCAGGCAGTGCATTCCATGGGTCAACTACTCTCCATGCAAAGAAACCACTCCTCACCCTCTTGCAAACAGTTTCCTTTCGTAACTTCCAGGGATGGCCTCTTGTCATCACTCCTTCCCACTGTTCAACCAAGCAAAAGAACTCCCCAGTGTCAACCCTGTAACCACCTCTCAACAGTTTAAAAGTCTCAATCATATCACCTCTCCTTCTTCTATCCACCAAACTCTGCAGTCCACATTCCCTCAGCCGATCCTCATAACTATGCTTGTACAGTCCTGAAACCAGCTTTGTCATCTGTCTTTGTACCCTTTCCACAGTTAATTTATCCCCTTCAAATCCTGGAGGCCAAATCTGAGAACAATAGTCTTAGTGTGGTCTGATCAGAGACTTATACAACGGAATGATAACCTGTTTAACTCTGCAGGTCAGTGTCCTTCTCATTATTGCAGCAATCCTCTGTGTTACCTTCACCACCTTTGCAATATGTCCCCTAAATTTCAGGTTTCTATCAATTCATTCATTTGCTCACTACTTTCTCCAAGATCTTAACAACTACTGATGACATGCAAACTTGCCTATAATTAGACACTTCCAGTCTGCTATCACCCTTATGCAATGGCACTATATTACCTTCCTTCCATTCCATGGGCACCTTTCCTGCAGCTAGACTTTCATTGAAAAGACAGGTCAAAGGCACTGTCAGTTTCCTAGCACATTTTCTCTCAAAACTCGTGGTGAAATATCCAGTCCCACAGCTTTACTGACATCCAGAGTACTCAGTATTTGAAACACACTCTCCTCCTGTACCTCTAAACCTTGAACCTGCCCTATCCCTCTAGTATTAAAACTGACTCCTCCAGGATGATATACTCCAATAATGTGTTCGTTGAACAATTCCACTATGTCCTCTGCATCAGTCACTCTATTCCCATTTTTATCCCACAATATCATTCTTCCACAGTCATTTCTCCTCCTACTGGCCACATAGCTAAAAAATTCCCTAGGATTTTCTTTGGATCTTAGGGCCAATCTCCTATCATATTCCAGTTTCACCTTTCTTACCATACTAGTCACTCTTCTGGCCTGTGTCTTATACTCTTCATGCATCTTCTCTTCACCTGTCTCTTTATATCTCTTCCATAGCCTCTTTTTCGCATGCAATTCCTGCTTAATATTGTTTGTCATCCACTTTACTGCAAATTGTGTCCTCTTCTTTACTCGTGGTTTACAACTTACTATTGCTGCTAACAAATATTCTTTCACAATTTCCCACTGCTTTTCCTTCTGATATCTTATAGCCATTTACTACTACATGGGTCATTATTGTCATTATTACTTTCATGACGTTTCCTCCTAACTGGACTCAAATCGTCTAGTGTCATTAGTAGTACTTACCCTCCTATATAAAATTACTATATCTTCTGCACTTGATTCCATTTACATCTGACTCTGAAAGCAAGTTTCACTAATTCCAGAAATCTTAGGTAAAATTGTTTTCATTGAGGAAACAAATTCACCACCTTTGTTTCTATTGATTCAGGTATTTGTGTATAGACATCACACGTTATCTCTCCTAGCTGTATCATATACTTACATATCATATATACTTGAAATAATTTCTTGCTTCAGATAATAAGGTTTCATTTTATTGTGTTGAATACTAGAGTCTGAAATCAGTAATAGCACTTCTTAATGACTAATCTAGTTAATGTTTTGGCATTAAAAAATATGACACCCACACAAAAATCATCTCTAACCTTTGTATGTGGAATTGATATGATAAAAAATAAGTATGATAACTTGCAACAATGATAACCACAACTCTGTTGAAATAAAAAAGCCAAGGACATAGAAGTTATCATAAACAGACTGGACTAACTTATTTGGTTATTAACACTTTAACTGCCACGATACTAATTTTTTTCCATCTTCGCAGGCCACTGTGCTGAATCATCATATTATGTTATTCTAGTGATTATTTCACTTAAACACACTGTGAAAACAATTTGTGTTGTTTGCTATAATAAAATATCAACAGAAAGTGGCAGAAATGTTGCATCTAAGAAAGCATTGACTTCTCATTGGAAATGTGATCATTGTGAAAAATTTTACTGTGTGACGGTTTTGCGAAGCCCATGATTGCACCCTTTAGCAGTTAGCTTTTTTATTTCATTTATTGACTAAAAATGATAAAAATAACATTTCAAATAGCTTTCGTTTTTTGCCTTTTTGAAATAAATACTTCAATTTATCTCCTTTGCAAAAAAATAGCAAAAATATATACATATATTTTTGTATTTTGATACATAAAAAATTTCAAGTATTTTGATGGGCTAAGCTCGGTTTCTAGTGCACCAGGCCATACTTATATACAGCCCATGCATTAAAAATAGCAGCTGTTTCACTAAGGAATAATAAGTTAACCTGTGAAACAGATACGTATCACATTGCACTAGCGAAAAGTATATGCGTGAGGCACACTTGTTGCATACGGCAGTCAAAGTGCTAAAACAATAACAAACATACAAAGAAATAGTTTTCCTCCCACAGGAAACTCTCGACTTCTTCAGGATAATACCCATGAAGATGACAAGTAAAAAATACAATTTAACATAAAAAAAATGAAAGAAACTGTTGCAATATAAACTGTTGGAACATGAGGAGTCAGTGAAATGTGGGGATATCCATTTTTCTAGCATTGTTTGGAAATGATTAGCTGAAAAAATGAAGTTCAGTATGGGCATTGATGTAATTAATAAATTCCAAATATCACTTAGAATGGGCTCTTGGTTTTTGTTGACTAAGCCACATGAAAAAATTATGGTGAATTCTTTAATTTGACAAGACAGAAAGTTAACATCTAGATGATTTGGAGATGACTAGATGAAAAAATGAAGATTAGTATGGGCAGAAATGTAATTAACTAATAAATTAATTAATAAATTCTAGATATTACTTAAAATAAACCCTTGGTTTTTGTTGACTAAGCAATGTGGAAAAATAACAATTGTGGCTTAATTGGACAAGAAAAAAACTTAATAACAAGGTATGCATAGAGGCTTTGTCCCAGTCAGTATCATTGATGTGTGTTAGAAGAGTAGTAAGCTACACCTGATATTTTCTTCTATTAGAAACCATATCACTAAGGTATTCCTTCTTTCTTATTTTGAAATTTCTGCAAGTCTGACTTGAACAAGGAATTCTGTGAACCCTGGATGGTTGTAGAAAGATTTATTATCCTTAGAAGAATGTAGAATTCATATGAAGAAAATAGGCTTGAAGGATATCTTGGTGTGACTTTTAAGGAAATTGGTGATTTTGATGGATAGATTACTGATGTAAGGAATTAAGGAATCGAAATGGTTTGTTGTAGTGGATAGATTGCCATAATAATTTTCTTGCAGAAGTCAGCAAATTTGTTATCATGGTGTTTGCTGTAATGAGCATTGTCTGCACAAGTGATTAAATTATCACTTCACTTATTAAAGATCCATCCTTATTTCATAGCCGAAGAAAAATAGGAACCTTAAAAGTTTCAAAAATTGAGTTCTTTGGCTATGAAAATCTTTCTTTAATCTTTCTGTCTAATCTTTAAAGGCACCTGTGGCATGACTATAAACAATAAATTACGTGATAACCACAATAATTAACTTTGATGAAATGAAAGTACAGATATTTTGTACTGAAAATAACAGTACATCATCAGTGCATTGAAACAAGCAAATCAAAGAAACAGAAATACAACGTACATACAGCAGTTGGTGGTTTACCAATTAAAAGCTGTTGCCGCATGCTAGAAATTAATATTAATAAATAATTAAAAACTGTTTTTGATGGTTACATAAAATAAGAATCTCCCAAACTTTTGGGAGAGAGAGAGAATCATTCCAATTCAGATTTGGCTGATGTAAAAGGGCTTCACAACTTTTTTTGAACAGGCATTCATATTTAAACCTGCTTCTATGGAGAAGACAAGCTTAATCCCACTGGATACTGTGCATCCTTCTTACGTGCACAGCCTCTGGTAATTTATCAACCAGTGTTTATCGAAAACCTACATTGACTGGCACAACAAAAGTCTGCTTATTACACCTCTCTAAAAAAAATTGGTGTTATCAAGTCTCTAATTAATAGAGCACATTACATGTGCTCCTCTCCATCATGCTTACAACAAGAACTTCTCACTATCAAAAACTTTAATGGAATTTAATGGTTACAACCCTAATCAAATCCAGCATATAATTGACTCCTATGTTCCAGCACTTCAGGATTCTTCAACAGACTGCAGGGTTACAGTCCCTTATATCTGGTATATTTTAACCAATTGGTAGAATTTTGAAGAAGTATCACCTTATACCACATATTTTCTTATCAGAATTTCTCATCTGTGGCCATCTACAAAAGACAAACTTCACCTCTATCATTAGCTGGTGTTTGCCAGATACCTTGTGAATGTAATCTGGCATACTTTGGGCAGACAAGCCATTCTGTGGAAAAAAGAATTAATGAACGTCGGTATTCTATTGAATACATGAAACCTCAAAAGTCTGGTCTGGCACAACATAGTATTGACACTAAACAGTATCCAGTGGGATGAAGCTCATCTTCTCCATAGAAGCAGGTTTAAATATGAACAACGCCTGTTCAAAGAAAGCTGTGAAGCCCTTTTACATCATCGGCCAAATCGGAATCGGAATTATTCTCTCTCCCCCCAAAAAGTTTGGGAGATTCTTATTTTATGTAACCATCAAAAATAGTTTTTAATTAATTATTTATTAATATTAAGTTCTAGCACATGGCAACAGTTTTTAATTGGTAAACCACCGACTGCTGTATGTATCTTATATTTCCGTTGCTTTGATTTGCTCATTTCTATGCACTGATGATGTACCGTTATTTTCAGTACGAAATATCTGTACTTTCATTTCATTAAAGTTAATTACTGTGATTATTGTGTAGTTTGTTGTTTATAATCTGTCTTTTTAACATTATTATTATTATTATTATGGACTACTCCATTAAGTCCTTACTCATTGAAGAATGTCTAAACATCATACTTTTCTTTGACAGTCATGACTCATTCACAGTCATGTCACCCACATCAGACTCAGGCAACCTATTCCACTCATTCATCACTCTCCAAGCAAAAAATCTAGTCCTTACACCTTTGCTAACTACACTCTTGCCCACTTTTCAAAGATGGCCACTAGTTCTCCCAATACCAGTCCTGTTCTGAAAAATTTCCTCTGCATTGATCTTGTAAAAATCCTTCAGTAATTTGTGTCTCAATTATATCACCCTTTTTTCATCTGTCGAACAATTTCTGTAACCCACAAATCTTCAACCTGTCCTCATAAGATTCATTTCCTAGACTTGATACCATTTTGGTCACTTCACTTATCTCTGAATCCTGTGCATAGTAGTCAAGATGGGGATCTTACCAAACCTCGATAAAGAGGTATAATAGCCTGCTCATCTCTGCTCATCAGGGTATTCTTCAGTAACCAAGTAATCAGATGAGATGCTTTAGCCACTTTTGCAATATGCCCTCTAGACTTTAATACCTATCCACTTACATCTCCAAATCCCTGGCTTCTTCAGTTTCCTGAAGACAATTCCATCAGTGTTGTACACAGCTGGTAATCTTTTTACCCCAAAATGTATAACCTTACACGATGTCACATTAAACTAACATCTATTTTTCTTTTCTTGGACTGCCAGTTTATTTCAAACCATCCTGTGACATTTTAACACCATCCATATTAACTGTTGCTCTACCCAATTTTGCATAATCAGCAAGCAACTGGATAGTTCCTCTCAGATCCTTTCTTGTATCGTTAATGAACAAATTCAGTCAGTCCATCACTATTCTTACATAATTTACTATTTTTAATCTAGCCATTTCAAAAATACAGTATTAGAGTTTATTTATTTTTTACTTTATAGGAATAAAAGTGCCAAGAAAATGGTTTACATCACCCATATCTCCAACGGACAAAAAGGGTATCGAAGATAGGAGAATCTTTTTGGAACACTATCTTCAGGATTTGTGCAGTCGTGAAGCAGTTGCAAGAAGTGCAGAAGTAAGAGAATTTTTAGCACACGAAGGAGATCCAAGACTTGCATATGTCAAAAAGGCACCAGAAATAAATGTACCTGAAAAGTTTAAGGTTAGCTATTCTAATTGTTTTTATAATGTTTTTCCTTTTTTTCATATTGGCTAACAGCAGATGATGTAGTTGCAGGGATAGAATGTGAAGAGTTTAGTAATTTTTTGGGAGGGGAATGAGGAGTACTGCTGATGATAGCAGATGAATTGCAGTCAAAAATGAAGAGGATATAGGTGGGTAAGTGGCTGCTTATTTGAAGCAGTATGGTGTGAGATCAAGGCTAGTAAGATGAAATATACAGTTGGTTGTTGCTATAGGTCAGAGGGTTCCATGGAAGACATGCATCGGCAAATTAGTTACAATGAGTAGAAGTCGAGTGATTATTATGGGGACTTCAACTATGGAGATACAGACTGGAAGGAAATGGATTTTATACACCTGCTCAGAGATAATTACTTGAGGCAGCATGTGATGGAGGGAACTAGGAGTGTGAGAGAATTGGATCTGGTCATAGGATCAGAAGAGCTATCCATAACCAAGGTGGCCACATTGCCTCCAATTGGTGAAAGTGACTATGCAGTCTCGACTTGAGATATTCTAAAACATCATAAATATTCTGTCAAGAAGGGGTATATGTGGAGTTACAAGGCAGGTATTATGACAAGCATAGGAGGAAGCTTGAATCTGTGCTGTGGAATAAAATACTGCAATGGAAGGATGTTAGTAGTGCATGGGAGATAGTTAAGGGGTATCTAGAGGAAGCAATATTAAATTGCATACCTAAGGTAAGGAGGGTTAATCAGGTAGGAGTTAGATGGATGAGTAATATCATTAAGTATGAGCTGCAGAAGAAGAAAATGCTATGGAGGGTATATTAAGGAGAAAGGTGATCAACAAACTCATTAATAGTACAAGGCTCAGACAGGAAAGGTGATCAGCATTGCAAGAAAGGCAAAATCAGATTACAAGAAGAATCTAGTTGAGCAGGCCAAAAGAAATCCCAAAGAGTCCTTTCATTACTTGGCAAGTAAGAGGAAGAATGACTATGGGAGATTAACCTTAATGAGTGATGAGGGTCATGAGGTGACAGAAGCTGATAAAATAGTTGAGTTGCTGAGTGACCATCTTGCAAGGGTATTCAATCCAAGTGAGTTATTGCTGTAACATATGTGACAGACACTGATATAGGAACAGAGGTGGATGAATTAGAGGTTCTTAAGGTATTGCAGAATCTCAATGTAAATACAGCTGTGGGATTAGATGCAATATCGGCTTGGGTTTTGCGAGATTGTGTAAGGGAACTGACAGTTCCTCTGACTAGGCTCTTTAATTTGTCTCGGCTCTGGTAGTCCCATGAGAGTGGGCACAGTAATTCCCTTGCATAAGGGAGGTTCTAAAACTGCAGTGGCAAATTATAGACCAATCGGTATCTCAAGCATGGTGGTAAAAAGTACTGGAAAAATTGATCAAAAAGAGAATTCAAGAATGGATGGATAAAAATATGATATTGTATCAAAGGCAACATGACTTTGTGAAGGGTCAGTCATACCTTAGTATGACTGACCCTTCACAAAGTCATGACCAACTCAGCTCTCACTCCATTATAAAAAGTTAGTAAGAGCTGAGTTGGATAAAGGAAATGACTACATCATGATTCTGCTGAATTTTGCAAACGCATTTGACAGATGCTACATGAAACTCTGTTATACAAATGGGAACGGATGTGACACTGGTTAAGTGGATAACAGGGTGGCTGCTGGATGGATATCAAAAAGTGGTATGTGGAGGGGCAGAATCAATGTAAAAACAGTGAATGAACCTTGAACTCCTAACAACGAACCTTGCTTGTTACAAAGTTCGTTGTTGGGATTACTATTGTTTAATTTGCACATAAATAATATAGGAAATAACCTGAAAAGAAATATTGAGTTGTTTGCTGATGATGCAAAATTAGGTAGAGTAATAGTTAATCATTACCTTTTGCCCATAGGCTGTATGGGCAAAAGATAATGGGTGTCAGTGTAATGTGGAGAAATGTCAAGTTATGCATTTTGAGATAAACAGATTACAAGCTACGTACCACATTGATGGAACTACTTTACTCCAGGAAATACGAGGGTGGTCTGAAAAGTTCTCGATCTCGACCATAGATGGCAACACTATTGGCAAGATTTTTTTTTTTTTTTTGTAAGGTGGTACATCAGTCATACGCATTCATGTGAAATTGCAAGTCATTCTATCAAGTAGTTTGTTTTATACAGCTGTCTGAAGCAAAAGTTTTGTCTGTATCCCTTGAAATGGGATAAAATTGAATATCATGTGGTTATAAAATTCTTTGTAAAAGAAGGTATAATGCCAAAAGAAATTCATTCAAAGTTCATAAAAGTTTTTGGGCACTCTTCTCCTTCATTATTGACAATTAAGTCAATAATGAAGGAGAAGTTTAAACATGGCTGTACCAGTCTTGAAGTTGATCCACATGAAGAACGACCAAAAAGTGTAACAACATCAGAAATTATTGATGAAATATGATATGGTATTGGATAATTGGCGAGTCAAAGTGTGTGAAATTGCTGAGACTATAGGCATTACAAAAGAAGTGTAAGATATATTTTGCATGAAGAATTGCAAATGAAAAAGCTTTACACAAGATGGGTGGCACGCTTGCTCACAGCAGATCAAAAACACACTCGCATGAAAATCTCTGAAAAGTTCCTGGAGCATTTTAACAAGAATAAAACTGATTTTGTGTGTCGATTTATAACTATGGATGAGACTTGGATTCACCATTACACACCAGAATCCAAACAGCAGTCAAAACAGTGGACAGAAGCCGGTTGTTCAGTGCCAAAGAAGACAAAGTCTGTTCCATCAGCAGGAAAGGTCAGTGCATTTGTGTTTTGGTATTCTAAAGGCATTTTGTTTATTAATTATCTTGAAAAGGGTAAAACTATAACTGGGGGATATTATTCCAATCTTTTAACCAGACTAGATGAAAAAATTTGTGAGAAAAGACCCGGTTTGCAGAAGAAAAAAAGCATCTTTTATCAGGACAGTGAACCTGCCTACAAAGGTGTTTTGGCAATGGGAAAATTAAGGGATCTGCACTATGAATTGTTGAAATATTCACCCTATTCCCCAGACTTGGCTCCCTCTGATTACTTATATCGATAGCTTACTTCTATCTCTTCCCATAACTAAAACTCTTCCTCGCTGGTCAGTGTTTTTCTTCGAATCAAGAGGTGATTGCAGCTGTAGAGGGATATTTTGCAGATCTTACTGAGAGCCACTACAAAGACGGGATAATAGTGCTGGAGCATCACTGGAATAAATGTATTGTCTTAAGGGAGATTATATTGAAAAATAAAAATAATTTTGAGATTATAAATTCGTTTTTTCATTGTTAGGCCGAGAACTTTTCAGACCACCCTCGTAGATGAAGCTAGAGCTTTAGAGATGGTGGTAGATAGAGAGTTAGTTTACAGAACATATTGCTAAGGTAGTCCATAAGATTACTTATGGCAGGGGTCTTCAACCTTTCAGACAGTGCTGGCTGCATTAAAAATTTCAATGAAGCCCGTGGGCCACTAAGCTATACTGCGGTATTTAGAATTGTAAGGTGCTTTCCAGATTCACAAGGAACACTGTGCATTTGATACTTTACATAAAATCGTATAAAAATAAACAAACTCAGCTTTAAGAGCATAGGTAGGAGTTGGGTTCATGTTAAGTAAATATAATCAATACTTGAAAAAAGATAATTTAATGAAGAAAACATTCATTTTTTACAATGTTAGTGGGAAACTTGGCAATGCTTTTCCTTCACCAGCTTGTCAATGTTGGAAGTCGCTAAAGAGTATTCTTGAGATGTTGGTCCATAATCCAAGTTCTTGTCTTTGACTCTACATTCTTTATACTGGAGAAGAACTGCTCACATAAATATATGCTTTCTAACAAAGTACACATCTTCAAAACATGCCGGCGAAGATTAGGGAATAAGTCCTCAGAAATGTAGTCTTTGTAAAATGTAAGCAAGGGCACATTGAATAATTTTTCTCTCAAAGAAGAGTTGTTTTGGAGTTCAGGAAGCTCCATTTGTAATGAGCCTGGCATTTCTGCAGCATTGACACTGAATGGCATTGAAAATAAATCTAAACAAGACTGTTGGTTACGAAAATCAACAAATCTCTCTTCGAACTCACTTTGCAACACGGCTAATTTTGTAGCATATTCATCAAGAGACAAACAGTTGGACTCAGTGAGAAGCTGAAAATGAGTTAAGTCTTTTATTGCGAGTTGTGCATCCCAAAGTTTGAGCTTGGCCACAAAAGCTTTGATGTGATGAACCAGAGTGTGCGCCGGTTGATCTTTGGATGCATATTTAGGTCATTCATATGCAACGAGATGTCGGTCACAAACGCAAAGTCTGTCATCCACTTCAGATCATTAAATTCAGCAGTTGGATTCCCCTTGGTTTGCATGAACTGCTGTATTTTGCTCCTTAAGTCAAAGACTCTTTTAAGAATCTTCTATCTGCTCAACCAATGCACATCACTATAATAAACCACATCGCCATGATCTGCTTCACACACTTGGGTCAAAAACTCTTGGAATTGATGATGATTCAATCCTCTTGCCCTAATAATGTTGATGACAGTCGCAATAACTTTCATGTCATTCTCAAATCCAATAGTTTTTGCACACAAATTCTCCTAGTGGATTAAACAGTGGTAATAGCCAAAATCTTTTCCCTCTAGTTCTGGTTCTTTCCGTAGCAGCGCAACAAACCCTTCGTTCTTTCCCACCATAGCAGGGGTACCATCAGTTACCACACCCTCGAGGTTGGTTAAGCTGAGGTCGAAATGCTGGAGCGTTTTCTTAGTTGCTTCAAGAATATCAGTGCCTTTCGTCATTCCCTTCATAGGTACGAGTGCTAGCAGTTTTTCTGTCACATTGAATTGTTGATCAGTGCCATGGACAAAGATAGCCAGTTGTGCTGTATCCTTCACATTTGTGCTCTCATCTAAAGCAAGTGAATGTGACGTAAATTCGGACGACCTTTTTTTAAAGTTCCTTCAATGTCATTGGCAAGTTCTTCGACACGTCGTGTTAGAGTTGCCCCAGACAAACTCAGTTTTTTAAACACTTCCTTATTATTTGGGCACAGAATATCCCCAGCAGAGATGAGACACTCTTTCACAAACTCTCCGTCCAAGAAGGCCTTTGATTTTTTAGCAATTTTTTCAGCTATTACGTAACTTACTTTGATGCATGCTTCGCTCTCTTCCCTCTGACTGTTAAATGTACCCTGCTGACATTTTAAATCAATTTGGAGACGATTCACTTTGTCTACATGAAGCTGCCCTTGAAGGTGATCTAAATTTAACGCATGCTTTGTCTCATAGTGTTGTTTTATATTTTATTCTTTTGATACTGACACTGACTCACGACAAATTAAACACACTGGCTTATTGTCAATTGGCATAAAAATGTACAAATTGGTTCCACTTTTCATTAAAAATCCGACAAGAATCACTTGATTTATGCTTTTTACTCATAGATGCCATAGTGATGGAAGGTGAACCCAGAAAATGATCCAAAATGGGCGTGTAACGGTTATTATCCACTGAATGTGTCTCACACTAATGAAAAAAGTCTGGCAATATAAAACTACAATAGGCTATGGCTGACACAACAAACCTGCTTGCGCTTATATACGAATATCACACTGTTCACAACTGACTTACTGTGGATGAGATCCTCTTGTATTTATATGAAAATAACGAAGTATCGAGAACCTTCAAGATGTATCTGGAAGGCACTAGACAGTGCACTTGAACAAACTACTGCTTCAGCCATCTACCACTGATGTTCGTACTAGTACTTAAGTACCTCTTAGCACTGGTAGATGGCTGAGAAGCATGTCTATTTAATATTTATTTTTATAGGATTTTATGTAAAGTATCAAATGCACATCTTTCCTTGTGAATCTGGAAACCATCTTACAATTCTAAATACCACAGTATAGCTTAGTGGTCCTCGAGCTTCATTGAAATTATTTTTTATTTAATCGCATTTTAATGTTAAGTAGTTATTTTTTCAAAATGGCCAGTGGGCCACGGCAAAGAGCTCTATGGGCTACAGGTGGACCCTGGGCCATGCATTGAAGACCCCCTAACTTATGGGCACTATAATAACAATAATATATTGAAGAACACACTAACAAATAGAGATAAGGAAGTTGTTCTTATTCTTTATAAGGACTTGATATGTGTACATCTGGATTACTGTGCTCAGGTCTGGTCTCCTGAGTTTCTTAGGGATGAGGAAGCAGTAGAGAAGATTAAGAGGCAAGCAAGGACAGATTGAGGGTGTGTGAATTGCAGAAGTTGGTTGATAGGAGAAAAAGAGGGGATATGATAGAAACATTTAAGTTGCTTAAAGGGTTTTATAGGATTGATGCAGGAGAAATGTTTTGGGACTTGGCTAGAACTTTCAGAACAAGAATCATCTCTGTGAGTACTAGATTTTTTCTTAGAGAGTGATGAATGAGTGTAATGGGTTGCTAGAGTCAGTGGGTTGCCAACCTCCATAAAATTAAAAATTCCATCTACTGAAATTCTGTATAACCCTTTCAGACGTTTGTAAATCTCAATCATATCCTCTCTCTTTCTCCTGTTTGCTAGGGTCTACATCCTACAAATTCTCAAACTTTCTTCATAATCTGTAGTCCAAAATCCTGATATCATTTTTGACACTCTCCTTTGCACTCTCTCTCCACTCTATCAGAATTGCATGGAAACCAGTATCAACTTCCAGACCTGTGTGCAATAGTCCAAGTAAGGTCTTATCAAAACATTGTAAAGAGGCAAAATGACTTCCTTATCTTTACATATGTCAAGGTTTGCTTCAGCATTGCCATTATAAGCAGCAGGCCTCTTATGGCCTGCTGCTTATAATTTTCATAATGAACATCATCCTTATTCACACCGTATTCCTTCTGAGTATTTTAGTATTTTTAAGTGCTTCTCATGCACTGTCGATATTCTTTCCATCTAGCAACTGATACTATTTTGCTGAACTCTGTATGCTCCTCAGTTGGTCATAATTTCCTTCTTTGTAGTTCAGCATGTAACCTTTTCTAAATACAACATTCATAAACTTAGTCACTTCTCAAGTGAGTAATGCATTCTCACTGTCACCAACTGGAGGCAGAATAGTTAAGTCTTTAACTGAAACACCCACTGATATTATAATCAAATGTAACACTCTTTGACCCCAAGTTCTGAGTTCCTTCTATCACATGTTGCATGGGGAAGTTCTCACAACTACTCAAGAAATTCAGTTTCAGTCTTCTCATGAGATTTTGCTGCTAAGCAAGCAATGTTTGGATAATTAAATTCTCTATTATGATTACACTTTTCATGCACGTCATCTTTATTTGGTGATGCATTTCTTTATTACCAGCTTCCAGTCCCCCCATTCTGTAACAACACCCCATTATGCATTTGTTCTTGTTGGTTCCACCTCGCACCAAATGGCCTCAAACTCACTACCACATGAAAAACTGTCACTAGTATTACAATCATATGAGAGAAGAGGGGGGGGGGGCTAGAAAGTTCACACATCACCTAAAACAAAAATGATATTAAAGCAATCTATATAACCACAAGAAAGAACATATGAGGCTATAAGAGCATAAGTTGCCTTCATAACCCTGCTACTAGTATGTTCTTTCTTCTTGCTATGAGTTGCTTTAATATAATTTTTGTTTTTAGTTGTTTATCAGGACTTTCTAGCCCTCCCTTGTAGGTCTTAACACTATCTGGATTCAACTCATCCGATATAGTTAGCAGCATGCCGCTTTCCTCTCCTCTATTGTCTATCCTTCCTTAAAGTATTGTACTCTTTACACTTGATACCAGTTATTATGTCTGATTCTGACAGTCAAGTCTCACTAATGTCTATAATCTAAGGTCCCAACATATTGACCAAGGCAACAAACTCTATCCCTTTGTTTCTGATAATCCCAGCATTCATGTCCAGACATAATAAGCTACCTGCATATAAATAACTGTAACAAATTTTAATTAATCCAAGTTAGAGAACAGTACTTCATATCCTGTATCCCAGAGCTCTAGTGTCTTCACATAATCTGAGAAGTGCTTATGGGAGGGGGGGGGGGGTTCAATTCTTCAAGAACCATCAAACTTGCAAACTATTTTCAAGTGTGATGTATGCTCTCCTGCTTATATGCCTGCATTCATCTGCATATCATATTATTGTATTATCTGTGAACATGCCTTGGTGACTAAAACAAAATATTATTAATAATTTAATAAAATAAAAGTTTAATTATTATTCCTAGATTTCTGTTCATTCCTTAAATCAATGATATGAGTGATAATCAGCTGTAAGCATACATAAGAGGTTACTCCACACCCTTTGATAATACCTTGTATAATATCAGGTGAGGGATAGAACAATTCTGCATAAGTGAGTTCACTGGACAACACCAAAGAAATCCAGTATATGTCAGCTTTTCTTGAGCTGACTTGCACCTCTAGCTTTTCCTTTCATCCATTTTCATTTCATATTACATCCATTTCTGGCATAAACATATCACATCACATCCACAACTTCTTTACCTTCCAACAACTTGATATTCTTTTATGCTCATGATGCTACTTCTCACCTGTAAAGTTGCTAATACTATAATTCTTGCATCTGCCCAAATTTGGAATATAGTTTCCACATTTGGGGATGGTATAGTAGTACAGTATATGTACTACTTTATGTATGTAAAGGCCCCCTTGGAAAAATTAAAATATTTCACAGCCCCCATCAAAAAAAAACAAAAAAAAACAACATTGTAATACAGACATATATTATTATACATATATATATGTCTGTATAATAATATATGTCTGTATATATTATTATACAGACATATATTATTATACAAACATATTATATATGTCTGTATAATAATATATGTCTGTATAATAATATATACAGACATATATTATTATACAGACATATATTATTATAATATTGATAATATTGTATTGTATTTATATTCAATACAAAACATACACAGCGAATATTGCAAAAATCAAATGCAAATATTACATTTTTAGCATCTTGCATCCACATTTGACATGGTACACATAGTCTTAAAACATTTTAACTTTGTTTTCATTATTTCACGGCCCCCTCAACAAAAATAATGCCCTCCCCCAAGGGGCCGCACCCCCACAGTTTGGGAAGCACTGGTATAGTATACTAATAGCTTCCCATAATATCTGATTACTTGATAACTATTCTCTTCACTTTCTCTCTCTCTCTCTCTCTCTCTGATCATTTCTCACAGATGTTCTATTTCTGTCTTATACATCTTCTGTAGGTATTTTCATAGGCAATGCTTGGCAAACTGGCCACTACCATTACTGCAAAGCCCAAACATTGCTAGTCAGCATTCATTTACTGTTGAGCTGTCAAGCTTTCCAACCAACTTCTTCTGCTTCTTGGAACCATTCTCTTGCTGTTTTCCATAAAGCCTTCAACCTCCATATGTTTGATAAACACAGCAACATATTCTTACTTTCTCCTTGTATGTAGGGTTGATTTAAAAAAAAAAAAAAAAAAAAAAAATTGGATGTTTACATATTGATATGCCATGACATTGTCTACATCACATGAAACATTTATCCTGAAGATATGCCATTGGAAATGTACGGGACATTTTAGAATCTTTTTGAATTGGCTTTGTACCAAAACTCTGCATGACATCATTCCAGGTCCAGGATGAATAGCTTAAAGTTGGATGAATTCTGCTATGTACATCTGCAATTATTTTTTAAAGGAGCCCAAAATACAACACTGACTAATAATTTTTGGAGTGCTTGTTTTCTATGTGGATAGGTTAGTGTTGGTTAAGCAGTACATATTTGTATCTCTGAGTACAATTGACACTTTCTTTTTATCATGCTCTGAGCATCAAGGATACTTTAGCATTTCCTTTGTCCACTTTAGTTTGTGATAATGGTTTTGTTTTCACATAGTTTTTTAGAAATTGGCATATGAAAAGAGATCAGCTGAAGCAGTAAAGCAAAATCCTAGAGAATTGTATAGTTATATTGCTAGTAGAAGACATGGTAAATATAGAAGACTGATTTCAGTTGCTGGAGATGTAACAGGTTACATCTACTGAAGGTATAGTGGAAATGTTCAAAATATTTCATGTAGGGACGGGGGGGGGGGGGGGGCTAGGAGTAGTGTTGAAGAGCATTAGGAAAGAGGACAGAGATTGACATTTTAAGAATGAGAAGTGTTTAGAATGCTAAGCAACCTTAATTTTAACAAGGCTATAGGCCTTATTAAAATCAAGTGCCCTTGACTTGGTTGTTCAACAGAAGTCTGGCAACAGGAACAGTCCCAGAGAGTTGAAGGAAGGAAAAATAGTGCCACTGCACAAGGGAAATCCAAGTCAGTAGTGAACTATAGGCCAGGGTGTATATCAAGTGTAGCAGATAGAGAGGTGATGTAGAGACAGAATACAAAACTGGATTGATGAGAATGGAAATCTTTTGAGAGGGCAGCATGGGTTTGTTAAGGAGAGGGGTTATATTTTAGTAATTTGGCTATATTTTATGATGGGGCAACTGGAAACTTGGAAACAAGTTTCCAGTTTGAAACTTGGTTATAGGGATGATGGTTGACTGAGGAGCCAGTGAGTTGTAGGAGGTGCATGTCTCAAGAGAGGAAGATGACAAGTGGGATGCCACGTGATTCTGTTCTGGGACCAAGTTTAACTTGTATATCAATGATATACTGATGATACTAAATTAGAAAGAGCAATGTCAGAAAATTCTGATGCATTGTTGTTACAATTTGAATAGGATTGGTGTTGCATTTCATTGAAGATGGAATGAGATTTATCATATTTGGGGAATTTTGCTTCAGGAGGTGGAGGATGGAATCCTCAAGAAATTTTTTTTGTAGCTCCTGTTTAATAATGCTACACATCCATTTATCTTTCACTTGATTTATCCATGTGATACTGTACATTCTGATACTGCTTCCCTCAAATAACTTGAGGATCCTCCATGTATACCCGATGCTTTCTTTTATACTTTCCTATGTCATGGCACTGTCCAAGCTGCTATCTAGTTTTCACAATCAATGGGTGTATGTGTAGATAAAAAGCCATTAATTGTGAAAATTAGATTATCCTGACAGGTTGAAGCTCATAATAATTTCTAACTCTGCACTCATTAAACTACCTTATCAATGCATGCTGTTTGCATCTTCCTTTGAACCACCTCTATGGCAACAGCTAGCTGTATATTTTGTTCAATTTCTCTCTCTCTCTCTCTCTTTATAGATAGCTTAAAATGCTCCTCCCACAGTTTTGTCTTCTGCTGAACTGCTATTCTACTGTCATCAACAATACCCTTCATCCCTGTTCTGTTCTCTTTATCCTCTCTGAAAATGCAACATCCCTTGCATTTTCTCTCTCTCTGTATCATTCTCCACACTCAATTAGTTCTTGCTAATGCTGATGATTTTTGGCCAAAGCAAACTAAGGACAAATTCATGTATACAAATGCAAGAAGCATTACTGTACATGAATTGCAATATCTCCTTCATCCCTCAAGTATCTTTGCATCTTTTAATCCTAATCTGTTTCAAGACCTAAGAAAACACATTAAGCTCTTTTTGATCATTCTTCCCTTCTCGTAATTACTCCTTTCATATCTCAGAGGTACTGAGGAACACACACATTTTTGATCATTTTCATTTGCACAGTCACTTGCCTCAAGAACATCTGCACACATTTTCATCTACATGACTTCTAATATCCTTAGTTTGTTTCACTGATTTTGCACTTTATTCAAGTGAAATTCATCAGTCATATATGTCATTTTGTTCATAGATTCATGCCATGCATCTACAAACCGTTTACCATTTCTCATGCACAACCTATGCATTGACTTCTTTGAAATCATGAATGTTCTCATTTCACTTCTGTCACACCGTAGATGTATTTTTAATCAGCTTTCTCTCTCTCTAAATACATCCTAGATGTCAGCTCTTCTCATGATAATTTTGAATATAACCTTGTCCATATTTATATTTCTACATATAGCAGTAACTAACTATATATTTTATCTTATTGACCTTGATCTCACACAAACTGCTTCAAATGAACAGCCACTCTTCCACCTATTCCCTATTCTTTTTTTGGCTGCAATTCATCTGCTATCATCAGCAGTTCCTCTTCCTGTCTTCTCTATCTTCCCTGAAAATACTAAACCCTTCACATTCTATCTCAGTAACCACATCACCTTTTAGGCAAGTCTCGCTAATGCCTATAACTTTTGGCATGATTGCTCTAACCAGTGACAAAAACTCTTCTCTTGTTCCTGATATCTCTGGCATTAGTATACAGAAACTGCGGCATTCCTTTACTTCCTGAATTGACTACCCTATTCAATATTTTTGCTTGAGAGACTAGATTCCACACTTGTTGGTCATTCTCATGCTCACTTGCCTCATGGATGCCTTCATGTACATCCACCTGCGTCCATCCTAATTGCTTAACTTTTTCTGAATTTGTGCTTCTGCATTCCCACTAGACATTCAAATGCAATTTGAATGTGTCATGAGACATTCAAAACCATCTAGTGAGACACCAAAACCATTTAGATGCAGTCCATCAGCATTATACAAATCCTTCTTTCCATCAGACTCAGATCATAGGTTCACAAATCCTACATCATTCCTTCTGCACATTCCAAATGTGCAGAAGGAATGATGAAGGAAAGAATTTGGAATCTTTACACATTCCGAATTCTGAACACATCAATTTGATTTCGATACAAAATTAATAATGGAAAAAACTCGCGTACAAAGATTATTTAATAGTATAATTTTTGCCTTCAGGCTGAAATTATACTATTAAATATAACAATAACTGACAATTCCAAAAAGCACCACCTAAGTAGCTGGTGTAAGATAACTAAAAAGGTCAATAAATTTCCTAAATAAATAAATTAATAAATTTCCGAGGTAAGAATCAATATCATGTGAACAAATGAGAAATTGAATTTGAATGATGGCTGGGGTAAATATGCCTCTTGCAACTAATTAAAGGTTAATTGCTCCTCTGATCATAGTCTCCATGCATACTTTTCTCTTTACCTTGTTTTTCTCATTTGTTCACATGATCTTGATTCTTATCTTGGACCACTTGCTTCTTTCTCTTCTCAGCCCTACTAATCTCTTGCTGCTTCTGCAACTTTTCAGTTTTGCACTATTTCCTGTGAAGGATAACATGCATATGTGATATTTCCTTCTTTAGGTTCATTTTGTTCTCCTGTATTTCCACTGCCACACGTTCAACATTAAAATTTTTCCATTCTGCCATCATGATACTTAATACATGCTCATTCACCAGTAGGTTTACTTACAAATTAAATAATTCAGTCAATCACACACCATATAAAATAAAAACTACAATGAGATAACCTAATATTATTAACTAAAATATATATTAAAAAAAATTTATCTTTCACCAATGCTAGTAACGACACAACACATATAATATGCCACTTACTGTGTTGAAGCAAATCAACTTGCTCTATAGCTTAGACAAAAACAGTTGTCTTTTAACTATGCCCTAAAAATAGTCTCTTCCAGAGTATCCTGCATGGACTAGTATCTTTTCACATGTCAGGTTGCCACACGTCTCTTTAGCATGCATATTCAAGAGATTATGTGAGCTTTTGGCATGATTGCTGATAACATTACCTGCACCAAACATAACATCATTCCTCTGTGCCAGGTTTGCACTTCATCTTGTAACCTCTTATGTTGTCAATTGTTTAATGCACATTTAATGAATACAGTAGGCATCTCTCCTATTTTACTCAAACATTCTGCTCCAGAACTAACACCTGCCTTCTATCATCTCTTCAATCTTCTATTCTCAGTTGGCACCTGTCCAGTCTCATGGAAACAAACTTAAATGTAACCCATTTCAAAAAAGAGACAAAAGCCTACCAACCAAGTGGCATCACCTCAATCCTCTCAAAATAATGGGGATAGTTATCATTGGTGAACTTCTTCACCGCCTAGAAGCTCACCAGTTAATCAGTGACACAGCCATGAGTATGGATTCTGCCCTTGACATTTCCAAGGCTTTTGATCATGTTTGGCATCAAGGCCTACTTTGCAAACTGCCTTCCTTCGGTTTACCTGCAACCGGATAGCCAGCTCTCTCTGGTCATTTACTGTTTGTGATGGTGGATGGTACCCTCTCTCTTCTAGCTTTGCCATCAGTGCAGGAGTGCCTCAGGTCTTCATTCTCTTGCCAACCATCTTTCTTTTATATATAAATGACCTACTCTCATCACTACAAATCTTATCCATAGCTTTGCTGATAACAGCACTCTTCATTCGTATACTCTTTTGACAAACCATGTATTCCCCAGACGTCCCTTATATCAAGATTATCTGCAACCAGTACCTTAGCACTGTTCTCCATACCATTCTTCAATGGTGTGGGAACATTCTGGTCATCATCAATGCCACCAAAGTGCAGTCTTGTCATTTCTCTTGCTAAAGGATTCTCAGCTTACCTTCCTTCATCCTCAGTAATTTATCACCAGGCAGGATGAATTGTCTCTCCTTGCTTGGACTGATATTTACCTCCAGCCTCCCTTTGCGCCAACACATCACATCAATAGCTTCCTCAGCTTTTAATTTAAAAAATTAGGCATTGTTTTCTGCTCAAGAATCTATTTTATGCCCACCTAGCTACTAACCCTATATAAATCTCAAATGTGTTCAGCCTTAAAGTACTGTTGAAAACTTTAAAAATTCTTGAGCTGTCTAAAAGAGAGCAGTTTGACTCACAGGTGTAATGTTTTAGCTCTGTCTCTCTTTTACAGGTGCTCCCATGTCACCCGTCCAGTGAATTGGCACACATCATTCCTCCACTTGCTGTTAGGTCTGTTAAAACAAGAGCAGCAGCTGTCCAACATTGTTTTATAATACAGCTGCCAATTCATCTAACATGTTTCTCCTATTTCTCATTTATTCCATTTACCTTTGTCCTGTGGAACAGCTTTCCCCATGATGTTTCCCAGTTTCAACCTACAGCTTTTCAAGAAAAATGTCAATAGGTTTCTTCTTTCTCAATCCTTATCTGCACCTCACACAAAGCACTGATTTGCTATAGGTTCTTCTACTGTATGCCCACAGATGCGAGACTCTTTGACACTTCTGCACATGTCAAAAGAAGGAGAATCCATTCTGATATTAGGGTAATCAATGCGTTTCATGGGATAATTGTTTATTATTATATGTCGGAAAATTAGCTTTCCTTTTATGAAAATTCTAGTTCTTAAAGTGGTAACTATTTTGCTTGTACAACAGTTGGAAAATTTATATATAAAGCACATGATTTCGTGTGTTGGTGACCAATTCGTACATCCTTTATTTATTTCTCCCCTTCGGCATGAATTGACTATTCTTGGCACAAAGCCAGGGTCAGCTCTATGAAGTGTGGGCGTACAATACCTCTTGTGTGTTGGATAAATATATATATATATATATATATATATATATATATATATATATATATATATATAAAGAGCAGCCTACTCTGGTTTCTTGTGTGTATATTGATGGTTCAATATCTGAGATCTCTGTTCATTGTACTGTTGTATTTCCTGACATTACTATATTCCACCAGTTCCCACTCAATTGCAGTAATCATCGTATTTTTCAGATGATAAGATGCACTGGACTATAAGACACACCCAAAATTTATGAGACAAATTTTAGAAAAAATACATTATTATATAAAAATATTCACAAACCTTAAATTTCATTTATTATTACCATGACTTGTACCATCAGCATTCATTTTGTCTTCAATCGTCTCAGCACTATCAGTCATCTCGTTACTATCACTTTTCATATTGCCTGAACTATTGTTATTACTCTCTTCAAAAACTAAGTCATCTTCAGTACCATCCATCATGTCACTCCACATTTTTTAAAAGACTTATAATCATCTCGTCTGTTCAAAACCGCATACACTTGTCTGCTAACTACTATTGATACCGGTAAATTTTTTTTATGTAAATCAGGGATTTCCACATATGCAGTGAGACGTGTTTGGCTCGCATTGAAAACATGGGAATCCAAGACTTACCCAGCATCACCTACCTTCAGACCATAAGATGCACCCCAATTCTAAGTCGATTTCTCTATGTATAAAGATTTATCTTATGGTCTGAAAAATACAGTATACAGCAAAGTTGCATGCCATTCAGCTTATGCATATTTAAAGAGAAATGATACCAAAATTGTATATCTATAGAATTGAGTTCTTTACAGGCCATCTCATCTCCTGTGTATAATCCACATCCATTGCTTTGTGAAGTTTTGGTTGTTTTTATTTTTGGATGTTTGGTTGTACTTCATTCCCAGCCACATTGGAATTACAGTAAAAGAGATGCATCTGCTAGATCGGCTTATAATTTTTTCCATATACTGTTTGACAGTCCCATATACAGACTTCAGACAGCTTATAAGATCAAAGATAATTTATCAAATGGCAGGAAATGCTGACAAACAAATTGCATGAGATTAAGCCTGAAATTAAGCATTAGCAGTCTAGTCAACGTAGAAACAGAAGAGGGGGAAGTTGTTCTTGCTAAGCTCTGCATAGGTCACAGTCATCTTACATATTCTTATATACTGAGGACTGATGACCCACCTGTGTGTGTTGAAAATGCAATACATGTCTCACTATTTGTCACATGAGAGAGGAGTGAAATTTTTACTAATATAGCTGAGCCATATATGCTCAGACAGATGCTATCAGACTCAGAGAAACTGTATGATGTGTTTAACTTTTTATAAAGAATTCATTTATTTAAGCACATTTGATTATGAATTTTATTTTTATGTATACACTGAGTTACTTAATTTATAATTTTAAATTTGCTTTTTGTACTGTACTCATGCATGTTATTTACTAATTTATCACTTTATTACTATTTATTATTATCTTCTGTATTGTTGCTTTCATGCAATATGACTTTGCTGTCAGTGCATTAATAAACCATAAATCAATCACTCAACCATTTCTCTTCATTTGGCAAACTGTGTTGTGTTTAGATTTTGCAACTGTCAAGATCTTCTATAACCGGTGTCTTAAATACCGATCTCCCCATACTCAAGTAGATTAAAGATAATATAGTGAACTTCTGTATTATTCAAACACAGTCCTGTCTTATTTCTTGGAAGAAAAATCTTATTTCACTTCTCTTACTATTGATAATATTCAGATCTCCACTCAAGATCAGATTTATTTCCCTTTTTGACTGATATTTAAGGTCTGTCCATCCTTAAAATATTGTTCTCTCATTTGAAGTGATGCATCAAGAACTTTGAAAATGCTTTCCAAAAGAGGACAGTCCACTTGATAGATGGCTACTCTCACAGACTCATTCCCTCTAGTCACTTTCTTATAGCTTTACTCTTTCTGTATTCTTTCTTTTCTATATGATCACCACCACTTCTCCACTTTCCAACATGTAAAATCTTGAACAGTTGCTTAGTGATTCATATGCAGTTCAGCTTTATCAAAATAAATTATCATCATCCTCTTTCTTTCCATCTACTATCTGTTTTTTCCCAAAAGCCTATGGCTTCCAGCTGTTTTGAGATTTCTTCTTTTACCCATATCACTTTCCTGTGCACAGAACTCTATTATTATAGGTTTTGCAACCTATTGTATATGATTGATATAAAAAGTAAAGTAAATAAAGAATTTTTTGTAATTAAAAATTATACTAGTCTGATTTATACCATGATTGTAATTCTTTGATAGAATTCTGGAATTTTCATAAAAATGTCCTGCTGGACATTATTACTTTGAATTTTTCTCTACAAAGTTAAGGTTTTTCTTTAATTTCAGAATGTTTGATGAGAAGGTGATATTTTTGATGGTCATCTTCAGGTATTTCAAGGCAGTTTCACACAATTAAGCTAAATAATTGGAAATCCCTCACAGCCTGTACGAACAAATGAGGATTTTTTTTTTTTTTTTTTTTTGGCATAGGCCAAATAGACTGCATTCTATATTAGCTTAAATTAGATATGCATTATGATTTAAGTAGCACAGTCATCATAAGCCAATGCCATATTGAATGATTGAACTGCCTACCTTCCTGGTTAAATGAAGCTTACATGATCGAGACAGCTTAAAGAGGTGAGATTCTTCTCACCTTTTCTTATTAGTTGATTTATTCATATAACAAGTGTTATGGAAGGGAGGGAATTTGCTTTATCATTTAATATTAACCATGGCCAGCTTGGTTAACTTAGTAGCATCACCCATCCTACCTACAGACCATGGTTTCAATTCCCACTATGTCACGGATGCTTGTAAATGTCTTTTGTTGGTAGATGATTTTCTTTTCTTGTATGAAACTACTACTCTGTTTAATTGGAAGCCTAAAGTGGCTTGAAAAACTATTACGTGTCTCTACAGTGCAGCTTATTAGCCCCTCCCACTCCCTCTTGGCACTAAATATGATCTAGGTTTCCAGTCTCTTGTGGATGGGATCAACATAAATTTCTTGGTTTGAAAGAGTTTCAAGTACAGTTATGTAGACAGATTTTAAAATGGGAAATTCAATTGTTTGCATTATTTGTTTCTGTGGTCTCCACTGAGGATGCCAACAGGAAGTTTTTAAATCAATAGAAAGGACAAAAAAAAGAAGAAAAAAAACTAGTTCTTATTCTAAAATAAGTTGTTGTTTCCTATAGCCACCACATTCAATCAGTATTTGTTTTAGTCACTGATCTCTGGACCCCCTTCTTCAGAGTTTTGCATCATAATAGAAACTAGGTGGCCGTATTTGAGTACAAGAGTACGGTCTGTGTCTGGTTGGACCAATGCTTAGATAGTGACACAATTGCCTTATCTTTTTTCATAAAGTGTGCTCATTATCATAGCAGTAATGCACTGTTGTAGTCTTTGCAACAGTTGCAGTGTGCTCTCTAAATGTCAGGTCACTGCTAACTATCCTTCCCTCCCAATTTCATTTTGAGTGTCATCTACTTTCTGATTTTATATCAAAAGAATACCAATATAGCTTTTTCAGAATAATTTTAATAGGTAATAGGAGGAGGGGTGCTTAAGGGTCAATGCTGTATAACTGAGAGGAGACCAACACATAGCCTTTAAAGGAATGCAGAGAACTGACCAGGGCTTCTGACCTAATGTCCAATCCTCACCTTCTCGTGGTGCACCCTGTTGGGTATCTACTTGGATACTGAACGAACGAGGATGGGCTGGCAATTTGGGATTTAGCCGACCAAATTGTATTCTTATTGGTTAAACCAAAATAAAAAATGATGGTACAACATGACAAAAATTCATGCCAGCTGGGGCGTTGCCCGGTTAAACAAGGCCCCCGTTGTTTTCACCAGGGAACCAGGGTGAACAGCAAAAAGTCAGCTACTGGAACAAATCTGAAAACAAACAAACACCAACTCAAAATCACCAGAGTTCAAGATCGGTACTATCAACATAAGAAGCCTGAATGGCAAAGAAATGGAGTTAGCTGAGGAATTAGATAAGTACCAGATCGACATAATAGGAGTGACTGAAACAAAAAAGACAAAAACTGGCGAGATCTTTCTGAGCAATAAATACAAAATGTTATATTCAGGCAATGACAGTCAAGGAAAAGAAGGAGTAGCCATACTATTCAACACAAAATACGAGGCTAATCTTCTTGAATGGCATGCAGTCTCAAGTAGAGTGATGTGGGCAAATATGAGAATGGGGAACTGGACAATGAGACTTATTTGTGCTTATGGTCCCACAGAAGGTTCTACTAAGGTAGAAGTGGAAGAATTTTTTGAGGCTCTAGAGAAAGCTACTGACACAATGAAAAAGGAAAAGTTGGTCCTTGTTGGGGATCTAAATAGCAGAGTAGGAAGTGATTGTCAGACATATAAAAATGTTTTGGGAAAATTTGGAGAAAAGAGCAAAGCTAATAATAATGGCAAATATCTGTTGGATTTCTGCTCAGGACATGGACTTGTTATTACTAACACCATGTTCCAACATAAAAATGTGCACAAATTCACATGGAGAGAAGAAGCTAGGAATAAGAAAAGTCTCACTGACTATGTTATTGTTGATAGTGATGTTTTCTCCCTGGTGCAGGACAGCAGAGTGTACAGAGGATTTGAAATTGGAAGTGATCACTATTTAGTCTTGAGCAGGATAAAATTGAATTTCATATTGAAAAGAATAACATGTAAGAAAGTTTTAAAGCAAATAAAAGTTGAGCAGCTCTCAGATGTGAACTGTAGACTAAAATACACAAAGATTATTGAAGAAAAAATGAAAGAGTTTGAGAACAGGAATCAAACCTTGGAGATTCAGTGGCAAACTCTGAAGAGAACATTGATTGATTCTACCAGAGAGGCATGTGGTGAGGTTGTCTGCAAGGATAAAAAAATCAGAACTCCCTGGTGGACACAGGAAGTTAAAGAGGCAGTGAAGGAAAAGAAGAAAGCATATCAAGAGTTCCTGTCAAATAAGTCAGCTTGTGCTCTTAGAGAATATAGAGACAAATGCAAGAATGCTAAACACTGTGTAAAACTAGCTAAACAAAAGTCATAGGAGGACTTTGGCAAGAATATAGAAAATAAATATCAAGAAGGTGGCAAAATATTCTGGAGGTTGTTGAAGCTTAGGAATGGAGGAAAGAGTGCTGTAAAAGTAGTTAGAAATGATAAAGGTGACATGAAAACGGAGAAAAAGATATCCTTGAAGTATGGAGTAATTACTTTGAAAAACTGCTAAATGAAACAAGCAGTGATGACAGCACAGTGGTAAAAAAACACTGCCCAGGCATGCAGTCTGGAATACATATCCATACTTGAAGTAGAAAAAGCCATCAAAGGCTTGAAATGTGGAAAGGCAGCAGGAGTAGATGATATTCGACCAGAAATGCTGAAGTATGGTGGTATAAGAGTCTTACAGTGGCTGCACTGCATAGATCAGAAAGCCTGGACAGAGGGACGAATTCCAGATGATTGGAGTAGAGCTCTCATAGTACCCATATATAAAAAGGGAAATAAAACTAAATGTGAGAATTATAGAGGTATTTTTCTACTGAATGTTCCTGGCAAGATCTATGCAAGTATACTTGAGAAACGGTTGAGAAGAATTGTGGAAGAAAAGCTTGGTGAAGAACAAGCTGGATTCAGGCCGAATAGAGGCTGTCGGGATCAGATCTTCACTTTACGACAGATAGTCGAGAAAGCATGGGAATATAACAAAGATCTGTATTTAAGTTTTGTTGATTTGGAAAAGGCATATGACAAGGTTCCAAGAGAGAAGCTATTCAATGCGCTGTAGTTATATGGTGTGAATGGGGCATTAATATCAAGCAATACTTAGTCTTTATTTGAGTTGTAAGTCAGCAGTTAGAATTGAAGGAAGTACAGGAAGATGGTTTAATGTTAAATCTGGTGTGAGACAAGGATGTACATTATCCCCTCTGTTATTCATTATCTATATGGATCACATTATGAAGGAAGGTGGTATTAAACATGATATCAAAATTGGAGATGTTAATGTTAGCTCTTTGCTTTATGCGGATGATGTTATACTTCTAAATAAATCCGCTGCAAGTCTGCAAGATTCTCTGACTAAATTGAATAGCTGTTGTAATAGATATGATATGAAGGTCAGCAATAAAAAGACAAAGACAATGAAAATAGGCAGAATCATTGAAAATGTCAATTGTGTCGTGAATGGAGAACCTGTGGAACAAGTAAAACATTTCAGCTACTTAGGCACGATTTTTAGTGAAGATGGTAAATTAAATATAGAAATAGAATCAGTAAAGCCGGTATGGTGGGAAGTCAGTTGAATAAATTCATATGGAATAAGAGAGAAATTAGTCGGAACACTAAATTAGCTGTATACAAGACAGTGTTCAAACCAGTTTTAACTTATGGAACTGAGAGCTGGGTCAGAAGTGAAACACTTGACCAAAGACTAGAGACCGCAGATATGAGAATCTTGAGAAAGATTATAGGCGTGAACAGATGGCATCAATGGCAATATCATTGCCATTGATGCCACCAAGATATAGGTGGATTGATACGGTACAAAGTGCCTTAGACGATAGAAATATAAGATCTGATAATGTTGGAGTCTTGACAAGTAACAGACTGATTTGGAGGAAATTGTAGATAGGAAGTTAGTAATGATGTAAATTTTTCATGTAGTACTATCATATCCTGTACACCCTTTGAGGGTACATGACAGGAATTTGATGATGATGCTAAACAGGAAGAATTAAAAATAAAATAGAATGTGCAGTTGTGTGTGTGTAATACTAGTAAATTTTCTTGTAAATAAGGCATTGTAGCTGGAGCTAAGTTCATGTAATGGTTGATAGATATGTTATGCATTGTTGACTCTGATTATACTCTCTCTTCCCACCCACCTTTATGAGCCGCATCCATCCAGTGTTCTTTCTTGAATTTTATAACCTCCTTTTACTTTTTAATATCTATCTGATACATTAATTTTTGGAACTTACAGCACACTGATGCAACATAAATATGGACAAAGTTAAAGAAAAATGAACCTGATGATGTTTTTGAAAAGCTCGTAGGAGTAATACTTTGTGAGAAGGCTATTCCAAAAAATACTAGCAGGTGGAATGAAAAAGGAGAAGGTGGATTGATGGGGTTTCTCTCTTGACTCTGAAAGGATGTTGGGCAAATGCTGTTTATGTTTTAAGAGGCAGTGGAAAGTAGACGAATGATGGGAGAAATTCAGTGCAGTTTCCATGGAACTATCTGTTGATAAGACATGGCTGAAACACGTAGTCTGTGAGACACTGGATGAAGTGATTGGACAAACCATCTTCCTTCTTGTAGATAAGCTTATACATTGGTTATACATACTTCTAATTTTGTAAGAAATGACAATGTAAACTAAATTGTTAATTATAAAAACTTTAATAACTACCTGCATTTCAGCAATGTTACATTTGCCATCTTCAGGGATCATAAAACGATATGTGCATGCATGCATGTACTCACATTAAGCAAATGAGGCTGAAGAAAGGCAACTGAAGTTGATCCTAGAGTCCTAAAGATGTTCCAAATTGGGTTCTCGGTTGGACTTGACGATCTTAGAATGTAAGCTTTTCAAATTTGAGGCAGTTTCATGCACCCAAATTTGTTGAGGTTTGGGAAGTTTTTCAGGACTGAGGCTGATTCAAGGAATAATCTTTCGTACCTGTACTTGCTGCAGTGTAATAAAGTGGCCTTCTTCCAGTGTGTTCTGTGGTGGGTGTCCAGTGTATGGTCAGCAAGTCCTGAGTGACTTTATTGATGGAACCGGATGTAGCCCTTGTATTTGAATATCCTGATATTGGCTGTCCTGCCTGTTTGGCCATAGTAGGACAGTTTGCAACTGCAAGGGACCTGGTATACTTCAGGTACATCTAGGGGAAGTTGCTAGTCTTTGGTGGAGCAGATAAGAGATGCCAATTTCTTATGTGATTTGTAATAACTAGTTGTAAGGTCATATTTTCTTAGGATTTTTGTTAATTTTTTTGGATATACCCCAGATATATGGAATGGGGATAGATTTAGAGTAATCTCTGTTGTCAAGGGAAGGAAGGAGGAGGTTGATTAACTGGTTTAATATTTTTTTGATTTTTGGGGGGGTTGTAGCCATTGGTTAAGTTCAGTAGTTAGGGCATTGTTATCTGAACCGATTAATTTTGCCCTGTTATATAATCCCATATTGTTGAGGGGATTTTACTTTTTAATATCTATCTGATACATTAATTTTTGGAACTTACAGCACACTGATGCAACATAAATATGGACAAAGTTAAAGAAAAATGAACCTGATGATGTTTTTGAAAAGCTCGTAGGAGTAATACTTTGTGAGAAGGCTATTCCAAAAAATACTAGCAGGTGGAATGAAAAAGGAGAAGGTGGATTGATGGGGTTTCTCTCTTGACTCTGAAAGGATGTTGGGCAAATGCTGTTTATGTTTTAAGAGGCAGTGGAAAGTAGACGAATGATGGGAGAAATTCAGTGCAGTTTCCATGGAACTATCTGTTGATAAGACATGGCTGAAACACGTAGTCTGTGAGACACTGGATGAAGTGATTGGACAAACCATCTTCCTTCTTGTAGATAAGCTTATACATTGGTTATACATACTTCTAATTTTGTAAGAAATGACAATGTAAACTAAATTGTTAATTATAAAAACTTTAATAACTACCTGCATTTCAGCAATGTTACATTTGCCATCTTCAGGGATCATAAAACAATGATATGTGCATGCATGCATGTACTCACATTAAGCAAATGAGGCTGAAGAAAGGCAACTGAAGTTGATCCTAGAGTCCTAAAGATGTTCCAAATTGGGTTCTCGGTTGGACTTGACGATCTTAGAATGTAAGCTTTTCAAATTTGAGGCAGTTTCATGCATCCAAATTTGTTGAGGTTTGGGAAGTTTTTCAGGACTGAGGCTGATTCAAGGAATAATCTTTCGTACCTGTACTTGCTGCAGTGTAATAAAGTGGCCTTCTTCCAGTGTGTTCTGTGGTGGGTGTCCAGTGTATGGTCAGCAAGTCCTGAGTGACTTTATTGATGGAACCGGATGTAGCCCTTGTATTTGAATATCCTGATATTGGCTGTCCTGCCTGTTTGGCCATAGTAGGACAGTTTGCAACTGCAAGGGACCTGGTATACTTCAGGTACATCTAGGGGAAGTTGCTAGTCTTTGGTGGAGCAGATAAGAGATGCCAATTTCTTATGTGATTTGTAATAACTAGTTGTAAGGTCATATTTTCTTAGGATTTTTGTTAATTTTTTTGGATATACCCCAGATATATGGAATGGGGATAGATTTAGAGTAATCTCTGTTGTCAAGGGAAGGAAGGAGGAGGTTGATTAACTGGTTTAATATTTTTTTGATTTTTGGGGGGGTTGTAGCCATTGGTTAAGTTCAGTAGTTAGGGCATTGTTATCTGAACCGATTAATTTTGCCCTGTTATATAATCCCATATTGTTGAGGGGGGGGGGAGTGACTGCTGGTGTATGTAATCTACCTGTACGTTTAGGTTTTCTGTAAACAGAGAAAGCCAGTGATTCATCTGGCTGGCATGTAATCAGAGTGCCTAGGAAGGGAGACTGTTGTTGTTTTCCAAGGTAAACTGGATCTTGGATGTTAACTGTTTAAGTGTGTTGTGAAATTGTGGAGTGTATCCAGGTCATGCAGCCAAATGGCAAACACATCATCCACATACCGTAGGCAAACAGTGGGTTTATGTGAAGCAAAGTTTAAGGCTTTTTCTTGAAAGGTCAATAAAGAAGTTTAGCTCCCCTCCTCCCAGATATATGGACTACCAAAAATCCATAAGCAAAATGTACCACTGTGTCCCATTATGGGATGGCATTGATTCCCCACACATCCAAATTACCAAAATACACCTTCACACATAAAAAAAAACTTAACCCACTTTAAAGCCGTTATAGAAAACCTCTCACTCCAACACACCGACATAATGGTTAGTTTGATGTCTCCTCTTTATTCACAATGTCCCACTCAAAGAAGCCTTAGACCTCACCCAAGCCAAGTTTCCTTCTGATATCTCAGCCCTATTTCAGGTCACCAAACACTAAACGAAAAGATATTTCATTTGACAAGGAAAATTCTACAAGCAGATAGAGGGGACAGCCATGGGTTCTCCATTCTCTCACCCCTGGCCAACTTCTTTATGGAGTCCTTTGAAGAAAAAGTCTTAAATTCTGCCCCACATAAACTCACTGTTTACCCATACTATGTGGATAATGTATTTGCTATTTGGCCGCATGACCTGGATACACTCCACAATTTTGCAATACACTTTAAACAATCAACACCCCAGGATCCAGTTTACCTTGGAAAACAACAACAACAGCCTCTCTTTACTAGAACACTCTGATTACATGCCAGCCAGATGAATCACTGGCTTTCTCTGTTTACAGAAAACCTACACATACAGGTAGATACATTCATCAGCAGTCATCCCCCCCCAACTCTTATGGGATTATAAAAACCCTATATAACACTGCAAAATTAATCATTTCGGATAACCATGTCCTAACTACTGAACTTAACCATATCCTTAACACTTTCTTAGCCAATGGCTGCAACCCCCAAAAAATATTAAAACCAGTTAACCACAACCTCTCCCTTCATAATAGAAATTACTCTAAATCTATCCATAGCTGTACATCCAAAAAAACTAACAAAAATCGTAAGAAAATATTACTTCATAACTGGTTACAAACCACATAAGAAATTAGCATCTCTTATCCATTTCACCAAATACCAGCCACTTCCCCTAGACCTACCTGGAGTATACCAGGCCCTTTGCAGTTGCAAACTGTCCTACTACAGCCAAACAGGCAGGACAGCCAATATCAGGATATATGAACATGAGGATTACATCCAGTACAGCCACTCAGTACTTGCTGACCATGCATTGGACACCCGCCACATACACTGGAAGAAGGCCTCTTTATTACACCGCAGAAAGTACAAGTATGAAAGATTATTTCTTGAATCATCTTCAGCTCTTAAAAAACTTCCCAAACTTCAACAAATTTGAGTGCATGAGACTGTGCCAAATTTTGGAAGCTTACATTCTAAGATCTTCAGCCTAATGGCCAAGACAATCCAATTTAGCCCTCTAGGAATATCTCTAGGACCAACTTCAGTTGTCTTTATTAAGCTTCATTTGCTTAGTGGGAGTGCCTGCATGCACTTATCATTGTTTTGTGATCTCTGAAGATGGCAATGTAACATTGCCAAAATATAGGTGATTATTAATTAAAGTTTTTATAATTAATAATTTAGTTATGAGAATTTTTAGGAATGTTTTTGGAGTATCCCAAACATGGAAACAGCATTCTGAGATCTAGCAAATTCCAGATTTGTGCAGAGTTAGTAGTTTGATGTGTGGAAATTTTACTACTTGAGCAGAAAAGGATGCTAAGTTTTTAGGGGATGTTGAACTATTGACGTCCTGTATTTGTTGCAGAAAAAACTAGCGATAAACATTGATCTGAGGAGAGAGCGATCCAATTTTGTCTAGTGATTTGTGTATCATCAAGTGCAAAGGATGATAATTGAGATTTTTTTTGCAAGAAAAAAAGGCAGGGTTGTGTTTTGGTAATACCGAAGATAGGTATTTAAGGCACTGGTTGAAGAAGATCCTGAAGATCCTGACAATACCAAAACACAGGATGTTTTGGTATTGTCAGGTTTATCAGATGAGTAGGAGGGATGGAATGTAAAGTCATCAGAAAAATTATAGATAGTGTTACTCAGTGAGAGAAGGTCATTTATTGATTTGAGAAAGAGGGTATGTGATAGAATTAAGTCCTGGGACAAGCCTATATTGGTAAAAAAAAGTCTGAAGATAGAAAGCCATTCATTAGACACAGTGATTGGCAACTGAGAAAACTGGTTGACAAGTTACCGAGAGTACAGGGTAAACAAAAGATGGCAGTTTGCTGAGTAAGCCTTGGTTGCACCTTATAGCTGTTTGAAAAAAATGCCAGAAGACATAACTGGCATTTATACAGGAAGTGAGTTCTCAGCATGTGATCCTTTTGGGGTCACATTTGAATTTGTCAATTATTTTGCATATTTTTATGCTTAGAATAGCAATGAACTCTCAAGCCATTTGTAGTATGCTGAACTTTTTCTTGGCTGCTTGTTATCAAACCATCGCTTTGGATAGAAATTTTGAGTGAAACTGAGAAATGATCATTTCAATGAGAATATTTTCTATAACTTTCTTATCAAGAGAGTAGAAGCAGTAGTTAGACCATGGAAAAGAAAAGTAGTAATCTCAGAGATTATCCTGCTTGGCATTGTTGTATTGCCAAGGGACACGGGATTGAGAATGACTGAGAGAAAGGTATTCTGTGAGAGTGGAAAGGTGATCTGGTATTCTGGTTGGTGGATCAATGACTCATGTTAGATCATTGCTTACAGCAAATACTCCATCTTTTTCAGTTTGGCCAGTGAAATTGGAAAATGGGAAACTAGGTTAAATTATTGTGGGCATTTCAGTCGTCTAGAAATATGACATTATTCTCTGAGAAGTTAGACTGTAGATGATCTGAGCTTCATTGAAAAGGAGTCTCGAGAGGTCCAAATGTTTTTCAGAATTTGGACCTCTCAAGGTCCAAATTTTGTTTGGTAGGATGTTTTATTTAAGTTTGTGATATTTCTAATGGTGATTTTTTATGACTCTTCGAAGTGAGAATGTGATTGTTATTCTCTTAATAGTTCATAGTTCGTTTTAGTAAATAGTCAAAAGAAAGTTAGGATATTAGGAGAAGATTCACAAAGGTGGTCAGTGATCTTTGGAATGTGGAATATGAGGACAGATTGAGAGAATGTACGTTGCAGAGCCTCATGAAGAGGGGGGGGGGATATGATTCATACATATAAGCTAGTCAGGGTTTGTTATCAGGTCAACATGGAAGAGATTTTTCATAGAATGGGAGAGGGGGAAGTAGAACAAGAGGCCATCACTGGAAACTGTATAAGGAAGGTGTGAGCAGAGGAGTGAGGAGTAGGTTCTTTGCATGGAGATGGTTGGCGAGTGGAATGTATTGCCTGAGTGTGTTGTGGGTGTAGACGCATTGAATCAGTTTAAAGCACAGTTGGATGTTGTGCAATAGTATGTACCTCCCATGATGAGTCTCCAACTCCATGGAGGTCTAATGTTAATAATAATTATAATATGCAATGAGAAGAAATGCTTTTGAACATGTTATCCATACAGAGAACCCATATTCCTTACCTTATAAATACTTTAGTTTCAAAGTTCATGGAATTTAAAAAAAAATGGGGAGGGATAAATTTTGAGCAATAGAGTGCTTATTTAACATCTTATTTCTAAGCAGTAACTTGCACTTATATACTGATAAATTACTTTTTATAATTAATTATTGTAATTTTGTTGTATAAGTGAATACACACACACACCAACATATCCATGTATTTTCATAGTTATTAGCTAAAGGAGTAAAAGGTGCTATTGACTTAATTCAGCGAGCATTACCTGATTTTGACTTCCCTGCAAGTGACGAAGGCTCAGGTAGGAGTAGAAGTGAAATCAGACAGGAAGTAGATATCATTTATGAAGAAACAAAGGTAATTTCTCATTAAAAGTGGAAATAAATAAATAAATAAAATTTTTATATATACACATAAAACTTCTCAGACGATATTGATTCATGCAGTGTGATTTCTCTGGAGTCTTGATATCCTTTCCTTTTCCATCATTAGGCAGGATATATATTTCTGTATTTGAAAGGTGAATATATTTGAATAATGAATGCATCAATTTACCAGTAATTTTATACATTTAATCATTGAATTTTTGCTACTAGTTGATAGAATATTTTTAGGCAGAATGTAATCATTTTGTTTGGTGAAATTTAAAATAATTCATTACAAAAAATTAAATTGAATTCCCCGAACTCTTAGAAAAATCAGGAACCAAGAATTTTCATAAAACCCTGCAAATATTCCATTGTGTAGTTGTAGACTTTTTCATGTTTACACAGAATGCACAAGTATTAAAATCCACCATGTCATCACTATAATTTTGATATTTTGACATTTTTTCCAGAATTGGTTTTATGTTTTCTGGATTCATACTAAATTAAGCCAGGCAGCTTTCATAGAACAAAGACTGATTTGCACTGAACTGTCGTTACTTCACTCTTCTGAAAAAATACTGGCAGAATATTTTGTTTTGATTATAATTTCAACTAAATTCCATATCATATATGATTATTTCAAACTATTAAAAAAAAAAATATTTAAAAAAAAAAAAAGGTAGTATAATGAAGTTTTAAATTTTGAAAAGGAAATAGCCTAAAAACAAGTGATATATGCTTGTGAAATGCTTAGGTTTAATTGGTTCACAGCATAATTGGCTATGTATTCTTGTTGAACAGAACTAAGATCAAGAGTTTAAAAAATAATTCTGCTCTAAAAAATAATCTTGGTTTACAGGAGCATGTACCAGAAATGAGTGTTTATGATATGACAGCATTATAATATTTGCAGTAATTTGTCAGATATCCAAAAGTTGAATAAAAATGTTGGAAAGCCAGAATCAGGAATAGTATGCTAGTAAAGCTGTGTGAGGAGAAGGGAGTATAGTTTGTAAATGTATAATATGTGTTTGAGGGAAGAATGGAATCATACAGGCATGATGGGTTGCATTTGAATGGCTTTGGAGTGAATGCACACCAGAAAATATTGCTAGATGGAAGTGCAGTATGTGATGCAAGAGATCAGAAGTAAGAGATGAAGTGAAAGATCAGGAGAGTGGTATTGAAGAGACAGAAGTGCTTGGCAGTGGACACAGTGGTAGTAGTGTGTGAGAGAGATAAAGAGAGAACAGGAATGCAAGAGGAACAGGAAAACAGGGATGGACAGGGAGACATGGCGTAGGGAGAATGGAGGTTGGAAGTAGCAGTGAATATATGTATGAAGATGGAGTATATTGCATTCTGAGTGGGGGAAGTTGAGAATGAGTGTATATATATATATATATATATATATGCAGTAAGTGGTGATACAGGTGTAGGGGAAATCACAACTGACAAGGGGCTTGGATAGGACTAGTTAGACCTAAAAATGAACTGCTGTGTTTGTTTACAAATGGACAAGTATCAGAAATAAGGGAGATGAAATAATTTCACTGATTGAGTTTATTCACCCTGAAAATAGTTGGAATTAAGTGAAACATGTTGAATGAAGAAGATGTCGTAACGGGAATAGAAATGGAAGGATACAGTATTTTCCGTGAGGATAGAAAAGACAAGAAGGAAGGTGAAGTGCTGCTAATGATAGCAGGAGCATTATGCCTGTTTAATAAGAGTCTTATAACAGCATAGGTTCCAAGAGAGTGAAAAGAAGGTAAAATTGTTCCACTGCATAAAGGTGGTGATAACGCTGTGGCTACAAATTATAGACCAATCTGTATATCTGGAGTTGTGGCAAAGGTATACTAGAGAGATTGATGAGAAATAGGATAAAGAAATGGGTTGATAAAAGCAGTATTCTCTGTAGTTACCAGCAGCATGGATTTGTTAAAGGGAGATCATGTTTTACTAACTTATGTATTATAACATGACAAATACCTTGAACAGGGGAGATGCATTGTGTAGTGATGTACTTGGATTTTGCAAAAGCTTTTGATAGACTGCCTCACAACAAGCTGTTAAATAAATTGAAACAGATGGGATTGGATAATAGACTTCTGAGTTAGATCAGTGACTGGCTGTCAAATGGGTATCAAAAAGTTGTATACAGAGAAGGTGAGGTATCCCATAAAAGAGGAAAGTCATTAGTGGTGTGCCACAGGGATCAGTTTTGGGACCATTGTCCTTCAATTTGTATGTTAATGATATGGGATGGGTTTAACTAGTGATATGCAGCTGTTTGCAGATGATGTAAAATTGGGAAGAGCAATGTATAGTCAAGCAGATGTTATGGCCTTACAGGAGGACTTGAGTAGATTGCATGAATGCACAGGTGAGAAGAACTGTCAGTTCAGTGTTGCAAAGTGTAAGGGTTTGAAATTTGGTAAACAATGATGGGATGCAAAGTATATACTTTGGAGGAAACTTTAAAGGAGGTAGAGGAGATGAGAGATCTGGGAGTAGTGGTAGACAAGGACCTGAAATTCAGGGGCCACATTACACACATTGTGAAGACATCACATCGGATAATGGCAATGATGCAGAGGACCCTGACATGGAGAAATAAAAAGGTTATGATTCCATTGTATAAGGCCTTGATAGTGCCTCATATGGATTATTGTGCACAGATTTGGTCACCAGGCTTTCATGATGACGAGAATATGTTAGAAAGGTTCCAGAGAATATTCAAAAAGGTGGTCTTTGGAATGTGGAGTATGAGGACAGAATCTCGTGAATAGGAGGAAGGGGGGAATATGATTGAGAGATATAAGCTAGTCAGGGGTTGTTATTAGGTCAACATGGAATAGATTTTTCATAGAATGGGATAGGGATTTAGAACAAGAGGACATCACTGGAAACTATAAGGAGGGTGTGAGCAGAGAAGTTAGGAGTAGGTTCTTTGCATGGAGAGAGGGTTGGTGAGTGGAATGCATTGCCTGAGTGTGTTGTGTGTAGACACATTGAATCAGTTTAAAGCATGGTTGGATGAGCATCGTGCAATAGTGTTTACCCCTACGATGAGTCTCTGACTTCATGGAAGTTCAACGTTAATAATAATCTATAGAGCAAAGTACAGATTTTTTCCAAGAAATAACTATTTAATGTTGTCATTTCATGTCATCAGATGAGTGATGATTACTTTTGCGTGGTATTTGTTTGGCTGTTCTTTATAGCTACATCTCATTAATTTAATTTTTAAAAGTACCTGTGGCATGACTATAAAATATAAGTTACATGATAACCACAGTAATTCACTTTAATGAATTCAAAGTACAGATATTTCGTACTGAAAATAACAGTACATCATCAATCCATAGAAACAAGCAAATCAAAAAAATGAATACAAGGTGCATACAGCAGTTGGTGGTTTACCAATTAAAAACTGTTGCCATGTGGTAGAAACTATTTTTGATGGTTACATAAAATGAGAATCACCCAAACTTTTGGGGGAGAGAGAGAGAGAGAGAGAGAGACAATCATTTCGATTCAGATTTAAAAAGGGCTTTGCAACTTTCAACTTTCTTTGAAAAGCCGTTCATATTTAAACCTGCTTCTATGGAGAAGACGAGCTTCATCCCACTGGATATGCCAGTGAATTCTCAAAGAGCAGCATTAGCATTACCGTGTTGTTGATAGTAAAGCTTGACTAGTAATGCAAGTTCTGGTAAGGTGAAACGATGTGAATTATTTTCAGTTTTCCTTATATTCACCGACTCATCAGTAGAAACAGTGAGTTTATGCAAATATCATCTGCTTATATTGCCAAATGTCCCTTAGTGGCAGAATTCTGTATTAATTTTATCTTCTATAAATAAAAACTATGTTCCATAGTGTATTTACCCCAAGTTTGGTTGAATTTCGTCCAACACATTTTTTGCTACAATGCTCTGAACAGCTCCTCTTTAATTATGACCACCCTGTATATTATCCTACATTATAGTGAGTTATTTTTATTCACGAGAGTTATCATGGTCTTTGAGTGGGAATGCCAGATGCAGCAAGATTTAGCTAATGATATGTAATTTTTTTTTTTTAAATATGAGGTCTGTTCCAAAAGTTTCTGCACAGTTCTTCAACTGTTCCAACAGAAACTGTCAGGTGGATGAGATCTCTCCATTTCTTTCTATCCTCCCAAATTCTTCCTTCATGAACACTGTACCAGTTCAGGTTTCTCTTTTTGAGATCTTCTCTTATCTGTTCTCTCCACCTTTTCTGTGGTTTTCTTCTTGGTCTCTTCCTCTCAAGTTTCATTTTGTACATTCTTCATGGTATTCTTTCTAAGTTCATCATCATTAGATGTTGAAACCACTTCAACAAGAGTTCTTAAGCATTTCTTGAACACCTTTTAGCCCTAAATTATTCGTAATGTCTTCATTTCCATTGCTTGTTCTATTCATGTCTCTTTTTGTTGGTCTCCATATCTCTGTTGCATAAGTCAAAATGAGCAAAGTAACTTTTGTTAATCAAAAACTTGCATTTAAATGGGAACCCATTGTCCCAAAGTAGGCTACTTAAACTGTTAAAGAAAAAAAAAAAAAAAAAAGCTTGACCTAGTGAAATTGTTATTATCTCCTGGGTTAAACTTCCATCACTATAATGTATACTTCACAGATATTTGAAGTTTTCACTACTCTTCAAATCTTAGCTATTGAGTCTAATACCATTAATGTTTACATTCCACTATGATTTAAAGCCATGCTGTCACTCTTTCTACTATTAAGATGTAATACGCAGAAGAAAGACTAAAGTTTCTTCTTCTACTTAATATCCCCAAATCACCACATCATCTACAAACACAGCTATTCCTCCTTTTTGGTCATACACTATATCTAAGACACTATTCATCACAATGAACAGCAACGCAGATAGCACACTTCCTTGTTGCAGTCCATTTTTAATTGTAAACCACTCTGAATTACCAAATTTAGTCTTCACACAGCTCTTAGACTTAACATTCATATTCTTCATCATGATTTCTTCTTTTTTCTATGCATATCCTTTCCAAACTTTCCCAGACTTTTTTCCTCATTGAACTCAATCAGAAGTATTTTTCCAAATCAAGAAATGCATTAACAGTCCTTTTCCAAATTACCAGTGTCTTTCCATCATTTTTTTACAGCAAAAATTAGATCAACAGTCGATCACCCTTTTCTAAAACCAGACTACTCTTCTCTTAGACCTTCTATTTTCTCTCATATTCTTGTTGCCATTATCCTTTCATAAATCTTTGCATATTGACACAGTAATGTTATTCCTCTATAATTACTACACTCCCTTCTGGAGCCTCCGTTATATATTGGAATAATAATCCCCTAGTATCACCTGTTTTCTCCAGATCAGTCTAAAGATCTCACATAACCATTTCAAACCTGTACTGCCAGAAGCTCTGATTCCAGAGAGATTTTCCACTTCATTTTCCTTAATGTTTCTTCAACCTTTGCTAGACTGATCAGACGAAACGTTGCCATATCATCCTAATCTCTATTCCAGTAGTCACAAGATTTCCATCCCCATTTATTAAAAAAACCTGGCTCCTCATTTCTTCTATTCTTCACAAGTCCATATAATATTTTTCTGTTTTCTCATTAACATCTCCTTCCAACTTATGTGCAAATTCAGCCCAGATTTTTATCTTTTCCTGTTTAATCATTCTTGTAGATAAACTTATACATTGGTTATACATAGCTTTTAATTTTTTAGAAAATGACAATGTATAGCAATGTATACTAGAATATTAATTAAAAACTTTAATCAATAATTTCCTTATGCTATTAGAGTACTCAAGGGCTATGGTGTTTTTCCATTTCTGGCTTATATCTATCTCCCCTCTATAATCTACTCTTTCCCCTCAGTATCCACTGGTTCAGAAGCCTTAAGGTAGCAGCCCTACCACTGGACTATCCATCACCAGGCTAGTCACCGGACATTAAGCCAACAGAGAAAGGTAATCGAAATGAATCTATGGAAAACGACCCTGGAATGGAAAAGGTAAAACAAAAATGGAAACAACAAAATCTAATACATATTGCAGATTGGAACATAAGAGGAATGGCATATAAAGAAATAAAATTAGACCAAATATTAAATGAAAGAAATTTTCAAATAGCAGTACTGAAAAAAAAAAAAAAAATTAAAAGGAACCATGAGAACTGGAAATTTTAATGTAATATATAGTGAAATTGACAGAGACCAAAGAGCATAAGCAGGTGTTATGATTTGGATTCATAATTCCCTTTCAAAACAGTTAAACTATTATAAATTATGGAATGAATGAATAATAGAAGCTACAATAAAAATAGATAGTGCTTATTTAACAATAATTGGTTTATATACCCCAGAAGAAGGAAGAGAAGATGATAATATTGAATTTTCTAATGTTACAAAATATATATAATAAAACAAAAATGATTATGTAATATTAGCATTAGAGTATGTTCTCCTTATATTGCTAATGTATGGAGAACATACTCTAAAGAAGAATGGTAAAAAATTGATCAACTTTGTAGTTTATAATGACCTTAAAATAATGAATTTTTTCTATAACCATAAAGACATACATAAATATACTTGGGCAGCAAGAGGATGGAAATCAATATTAGATTACTTTATCTTAAATGAAAAGACATCCAAGTTCTCTTTAGATGTTAGAGTTCACAGAGGATATGAAATAAGTAGTGACCACTTCCTCATTAAAATAAAATTAAGATTACCACCTAAATGGCTACAAATAACAAGAGCAGAAAGAAAATTTAAAACATTTGTTTATAAAACTTAAATTATTAAATGACACAAATATACAATGGCTATATGAACAAAGAATTAACCAATATTTAAATAAAACATAAAACAAAATGAAGAAATAGAAATAGAATGGCTTAATATAAAAACAGTACTACATACAGCAGCAAATAAAAGCTTAGGAAAGACCAAAAAATTCAATAAGAAGAAAAAACTGAAGATATGGGATGATACAATCAAAGAAATAATTAAAATGAAAAAAGAAGCGTATATAGTTAAGAATCATAAATAGTTAAGTAGTAAAAGATTAGAAAAAGATTAAAAAAGATAACTGACAAACATTTAATGAAAAGGAAATAACGAAAGAAGAATTATAAATCAGCCTGAAAGAAACAAGAAATGGAAAATCACCTGGAGAAGATAAGTTAGGTTCAGAATTATATAAATATGCAGGAATAAGGTTCAAAGAAAGGCTCCTGTTAAGGTGTAATTCCTTTTGGCTACTCCAACTTCTGCACTGCTTTAACCTTGGTATCACTTCTGGGTCTGGCTCTCACTGATGAGACCTCAATAAAGGTTGAAACTGTTCTGGGTAGTAACCTTTCCCATAATGCATAGCATTATACATGTCCGTATATGCTTTGCATTATGGGATACTAAAGCATGTGATGTTATTAGCCTCTATATGCGAGTTACGTAGTCCTGAAAATAGTTCAGATGCAAACTTTGTTTGCTTACACTTGGATAAAGGATTAAACCAAGAATATAATTTCTTGACATCTTTAATTTATAGTATAACCAAGTGGAAAAACTTCCATCATGTGCATTAAGATCTCCTGAAACGATTACACTTGTATTCTAAATAACACCCTTCAACTTCCTCAAATAATGTCTTTTCTTCCATATCTAAACCTTGTTGTTTTGCATATATTTGGATAAGTGAGATTCTTTTTTTTTTTATTTTCATTACATTCAAACAGAAACCTCATTATTCTATCGCTAATTCCATTGATTCTACAGTTCATTGATGACATTGTTCATTTAGGAAACTCTGCAGTAGAACTTCAAGAAATGATCAGTGAATTGAACACAAAGTATAAAGAAAGGATTAAATATAAACAAAGACAAAGCAAAAATAATGTATAACAAATACAAATGGAACACCAGGAAACTGATATAGTAATCACTTATGTTTAGCTAGGACAAAAAATCACAGTAGAGGGAGAATGTGAAGAAGAAATTATAAAATTCAACTTCATTGATAGCCTTTGGAAAACACTGTGAAGCACTCAAATGAAACATCCCAATCTGCCTTAAAAGAAAAATATTCAACAGTTGTATACGTCTGGTCATGTTGAAGTGAAATGTGAACTTTGACACAAAAATTGATCAAGTTAAGGATGCCCAGAGGAAAATGGAAAGATCATTACTTGGTATTAACATTGTAGATAGAAAGTGTAATACTTGGATCAGAGCTTAGAGTAGATGAGAGACATTATTGTAGGGACCAATCTACAGATAATAACAGATGTATATTACGTGAAGTAAGGCATGATCCAGCGTCAGGTACCTTGGGTTCTCCACTCATGTACTCACTAAAGGGAGCCCTTGAGGCTTTCTAAGACAGTTATTATTATAAATTAACTGGACATGTTAGTGTTATTGTTTTGTAAGCAGATATGTATATAGACGTCATAATGTGACAAAACAAGCTGTCACCTCAGCCACTCATAGTGCTTTGATGAATGAACATGAGTTTTTTCTTTTTGAATATCTCAGTGTCAGGAATTAATGAACAACATATATTAAGTTTTGCATTAAACTTGGCAAAAAAACAAGTAGAAACTTATCAGATATTTAAAACATCTTTCAGGGATAATGCCTTAAGTTGCTCAAATGTATTTGAGTTGTTTAAAAGATTTGAAGATATTCAACTTTGATTGAAGATGACCCCTCATTCTGGATAACCATTGCCATCTTGCATCCACAATTTGGTGTCTATTATTTGCAAAAATGTCATCATCAATTGGGAAATGGGCATGTCAGTTGGATCTTATCACCAGATTCTAATGAAGATTTGAAATGAGGAGGATTGCTGCAGATTTGTGCCAAAATTTCAGAACTTTTAACTCATGAGTTTCTGCCCAAAAGAACATTACAGTTATGTTTCAATGCCCTATTCATTAGATTTGGCCCCCTGAGACTTTTCATTCCCTAAGCTAAAGTCTGTACTGAAGGACAAAGGTTTCAAGACATAAATGAAATTAAATAGAATGCAACAGAGCAACTTAAAGCTAGAACAGTTCCAGAGATCCTTCCAAAAGCTCTTAATATCGTATTGAGGTAGGTGAAGAATATTTTCAAGGGGATATGTTTCCGTAGCTCGTAAGTTTTTGTACATATTTTAAATAAATTAGGTTTCGAAACTTTTTGAATAGACCTCGTAGAAGTATTTAAATAGCATATTGTGATATTTTTACTATACTTCTCTGGATTTCAGGTAGTTATAGTAAGTTAACTTATTTTATCTTATATAGTTATCTGTATTTTATCTTATAAACGAATGATATAAAGGTGGATGCTTAAAAATATCTTCACTGTGGAAGATTATTCTGATAGCTAGTGACATAACCCCAAGGTATAATGTTGGACAGCGTATGCTTTCTAGGAAGTTTCCTACACATTGAACATTTCCTGCACAGAATTGATGCGTACTCAGATAGTTCAGGAATCAGTTATCCTCAATATATATTTACCTTCTGAAAAAGCCTTGACGAGAGGATCCATAAGAATACCTTTGACTCTTACTATTTCAAACATCATTAATAACAAACTAGCAAAATATTTTCTATCTGAGCTTCACAGACATAATTCTATTCTAAAGGAAATTCACTGTAACAAACTGTTCATGAGGTTCCTATGAATTTGCTCTAGTGCAAGCCAATGCTGTAATATAATACCATTTTTTATCTTGATATTGTGAACAATGCAATGTTCAGAAATTTGCTATAATAAAAGATGTCAAACTCCATGCTCCAAAATTGTTTATTAGCTAAATTTTGAGCGTATATGTTTAACCTGATCTACCCAGAACAACAACCATAATAAAAAGAGAGAGAAGATGTCAGGCAATTGAGATAGATGTGAAGGAAGATGACCATGCCATACAGAGGTAATTTCACTTCATGTTTGCAGTAATCAGCAACTTGAAGAGTTTGGAACACAGTTTGGATGTTTATATTCAGTTCATTTATTCAAAATGCAATTTTTTAACAACAACAAAAAAAATTGGCATTTATGATTTAAATCATGAAATATTACTTAGGCTGAGCTTATGCTTTGGCATTCAATTACATAATCCTCCTTTTTTAAAAATGCATAAATCCTCATCTAGTTCAAAATTCCTGTTTGATTAGTGCTGTTATTATTTACATACTACTGTAATTTTATGAAGTTTTAAAACTTGAAAATGCAACACAGCTAAATATATCATAAAAAATAGCAACACTCACCAGAATGAAGCATTCTGTTATTAAAATTCTTGTAATAGTTGTTTAGTTAAAATTTCAGTAAAATCTCAGCATTTAGGTAAAAATCTTGCCACCCTTTGTGGGTTGACACCACTTTATCTTTATACTGCTCTGTAGTATGATAACACAGAGGATGCTGCGTTGTTTGAGAGTCTAGTGCTATAATGATAAGCAACATGTACATGTAGAAACAAGGATAAAGTAAAAAAAAAAAAAAATTATAAGCCAGATATTTTAACCTGAAATGAGCAGGCTATCTTCAATAGGCAGGCAGACTAGTATACTGGATGGCCATAATTAAACTTCCCCTATTCAGACCCTTATGTAGCTCGATCTAACAACTGGAATGTCAACAAATTTAGTAGGGAGACTAATCAAGACATTATTATTATCATCCTAAGACCCCATGAGGTCACAGACTCATCTAGGAGGTCCCTTTTGTCATGCACACAGCTCATCATACTGTGCCTTAAACACATTCAAGTTCTCTGCAGACACTACACTCACAGGCAATGCATTCCAATCATTCACAACTCCATTCAAACTGTCTTGCTCACCTTTCTTATACAGCTTCCATGGATGACCTCTTGTTCTCCCCCAATCTCCCACCATTTTATGAAAAACCTCTTTAACATTAATCCTATAACAATCCCTTACTAACTTCTACATCTGTATCATATCACTACTCCTATCCATTAGACTGCAAATTGTACCATCTCAGTCTTTCTTCATATTCAACATTCCAGAAGTGATTCACTATTTTGGTGAATCACTTCTGTACCCTCTCCAGCATCTCTTCATCCTTTTGAAAACCAGTTGACCAAATCTATGCAGAGATAAGAGGGTTATCATTCCGTTGTATAAGTCTCTGATCAGACCACACTTGGACTATTGTTCTCAGATTTGGTCCCCAGGATTTGAAGGGGATAAATTAACTGTGGAAAGGATACAAAGACAGATGACAAAGATGGTTTCAGGACTGTACAAGGATAGTTATGAGGATCGGCTGAGAGAATGTGGACTGCAGAGTTTGGTGGATAGAAGGAGAGGTGATATGATTGAGACTTTTAAACTGTTGAGAGGTGGTTACAGGGTTGACACTGGGGAGTTCTTTCGCTTGGTTGATCAGCGGGAAGGAGTGATGACAAGAGGCCATCCCTGGAAGTTACGAAAGGAAACTGTGAGCAAGAGGGTAAGGAGTGGTTTCTTTGTGTGGAGGGTGGTTGAGCCATGGAATGCATTGCCTGATGGAGTGGTGGGAGCGAGAACGGTCAGTGAGTTTGAAGAGTGGTATGATAGACTTTGTCTTAGGAAGGACTTCCCTCGATGAGTCTTTTGACTCCTTGGAGGCCTGAATAATAATAATAATAATAATATGTAGCCTAATCAGAGCCCTATACAATGGAATAAGAATCTCCTTACTTCTACAAGTCAGTATCAACTGCATCATTCCAAGAATTTGTTCTGTTGCGCTCTAAATTTTGGATCCTAATCCAACATCACCCCAAGATCTCTTATTTACTCCACCTCCAACAACATATCCCCCCCCCCAAAGCATAAATTCTGCATCCAGTTGTTTGACAAATTTTAAAACCTTACATTTTGGAACATTGAACTGCTATCCCCAATTCCTTGCCCATTGTCAGTTTCTTCAAACCTTCTTGTAAGGCCTGAACATCTGCTCTGCTCCTCATAGTTTGTCCCAACTTTGCATCATCTGGAAACAGCTGTATATCCCCATTCAAATCTTTCCCAATATCATTAACATACAGGTTAAACAGTAATGGCCCTTAAACAGACCCCTGAGGAACACCACTAATGACTTTACTCTTCTGGGATATTGCTCCCCCATACACAACTTGTTGATACCTATCAGACAGCCAATTTCCAATTCAATATACTAGCATTATATCCAATCCCATCCACTGTAGTGTTGACTATCAACTAATCATGCTGTAATCTATCAAAAACCTTTGCATAGTCTAAGTACTCTACTGTGTATTCATCTCCCTTGTCCAATGGAATTGTCACCTTATTGTAATAAGTAAATAGATTACTAAAACATGACCTCCCATTAGCAAATCCATGCTGTTCATCAAAGATAATACCATTATTGTCAACCCAATTTTAGATTCTGATTCTCACCAGCCATTCCAACATTTTAACCACAACACCTGACACACAAATTGGCCTATAATTTGATGCTTGAATTCTGTCACCTCCTTTACGTAGTAGTACAATCTTACTTTCCTTCCACTCCTTTGGAACTTGACTCAATGTACGACTCATATTAAACATATATGTTAAGGTAGATGTCAACTCCTTGGCACATTCCTTCAAAATATGCAGTGATATATCAAGTCCCACAGCCTTATAAATATGAAGTTTTCTCAATTCACCATATGCCTCTTCCTCACTCGTAGTCAGTCTCTCCTCTTTATCATCCACTGTTTTCAAACTCTGTGATGTCACATTCACAATGATGAAAGACCTTTGTGAACTGCTCATTAAATATCTCAACTGTATCTTCTGCAGCAGTTGTCTTTATACCGTTATCTTCAATCAATGTCATCCTACCTTACTCATTTTTATTTTTACTGGTTGCATATCAAAAGAACATCCTTGGGTTTTTTTTTTTGCTACATTAGCTAACTTCTGCTCATATTGAACTTTTGTAACCCTTACCAACTGAGTCATCCTCCTTGCCTTCTCTTTGTGTTCCTCATGGAATTGATTATTCCACTCTGATGTTGCCTCCATAATGCTTTTTTTCTCTGTATTTCATGCTTAATCTCTTTATTCATCCATTTCACACCCACCTTATTTAATCTTTTGGCCTTTGGAATACATTTAGACATTGCTTCTATTAAATAGTTCTTAAATATCACCCAAGCAGCAATGAGCTCCTTTCCACCCAACTCCTCATTCCATGCCACAGTTCCAAATTGTCTCCTGAACTTCTCATAATCACCAGCCTTGTAGTTCCACATACACCCTTTCCTGACAGAGGTCCTGACATGGCTGACAACCACATAATCACTTCATGGTCACTCTCACCAACTGGATTGAGATTTGACACCTCATTTATAATTACATCCTTTGATAAGATTATGAAATGCAACATCCTCAGTCTTCATGTACCCTCTGTTTGCTTAAGGTAGTTGTCCCTCAAAAACTCAGTCATTTTCTTTACTTTTGGTTCTGGTTTTGGCTATCTCATCAATCATCCCAATCTATATTGCTGTAATTAAAATCACCCTTTTCCCATTGCTTGGCTAATATGCTTATACATTTCCTGGTCACTACACTCCACGTTATCAGGTGTGCGTAGTGTCATGCAACGAAGCATTTCATTCTGTTCACCTCTATCTCACACCATACTGCTTCAAAACCACTACCACTATTTTCCTCTTGCATCTCTATCTTGTATGGACATAATGTTCTTTCTATCATCAATAGCACTCCACATCTTTTTTTACTCTATCTTCACAAACTACATCAGACCCTCCCATCTCTATTCCTGTCAGGATGTCATCTGCATCTAACCATGCCTCACTTAATCCAATAATTTTTGGATGAATTCACTTTGTCAATTTAACCATTTCATTTCCCATGTTTCGATACTTCTGGCATTTGTATACAAACATAAGAGCTATTCCTCGATCTATAACAAGTTTCATTGATACCCTTATTAGATGTGACTTCCCCATACTTTCCTTGAGCCATTTCTTTTTCTCCTTACTCATCCCAGAACCTACTTCAAACCCAACTGTTTTCTTTACATTCTAGGTTATCCCCTTCCCCCTTTTTGTCTGCATCTGCATTCACATCCTCTTGGAGCATTAACTTTTCTCATGCTGTGTTTCTCTGCCCACCCTGAATCTCTCTGTTTGTCTTGCACACTTGTTCTGTCATTCCCTACACTCATGCTACTCACTTCTTCATTCATAAGCACCATTTCAATCTCGGCTTCCTTACTCTCCCACTTGTTCACATTACTTTTTACTTGCTCAGATTAATTTTCTGTACTCATAACTCTCCCTTCCAGCAGCAGTATCTACAAATGACTCACACTGACCTAACCAAAACCATTCAAATGTAGTCCATCACTCTTATACTGTTCAGTTCTTCTTTCAAACTCATACTGCAAATTAACAAACTACACTCCTTTATCTTCACACACTTCTGCTAACATATCATTCATAACTCTTGCTCTCTGCCTCATGTCATACCTTAGCAACACACTGACCACATTTCCTATCACACTATTATATTTTATCCTTCTCAACAACCTCCTGGTATCCAGTCTTACATTCTCCTTGTTTCCACTCAAGTCATTTGTCCCTACAACTACCAACTCCTTTGCTTGCTAACCCATTATATACACATCTCAATCACGCTATTCATTTTAGCGCATCTTCTTGTTTACTACATTTCTAATAATTGAATCACCATACACCACCACTCGTGGGTCTTTCTTCACTCTTCCATGTCTTCAAGACATGGGAAGAAGGATTCCATGAAAAAAAAAATTTGAATTTGAAAAGTCGCTGATAGGAGGAATATGGCACTGTACAATGTAAAAAAAAATGGACAGACAAATGAAGAACAAAGACTAAACTGAAATGAACGATTACCTCTATGTGTTGCGCTTATGATAGCACAGCAATAAAACATTTACCGTATTTTTCGATAGATAATGCGTGCGTTATCTATATAAAAAAGTGTAAATTCATTAAAAATGAACATGCATGGTATATATTTGAAAGATATGAGAGGTAAATGAAATGTAATAACAAAACTAAGGTAGAAGTATTAATTAATATTTATTGAACATTTACACTATTCAAATCCAGAACACTCTTCATCAGACTCAATATTGAAAGAATCGGTTGCATTAAAAATTTCGTTTGATATTTCTTCAGCTTCATAATCATGGTCACCGGACACCACTGCATTCCCTTGTGCTTTAATGAAACCATTTTTAACACAGTTTTCACTTACAGCAGCCAACTTTCTACAATCCACATAACTATATCTTTATATGACGTTCTTTTCCTCTGCCCTGTTTTGTTATATTCATGGGTGCCATTCATCATCCAGTCTTCCCACTTAGCCTGCAAATTGTCTTTGAATGGTTTATTTTCTGAAAGATCAAGGGGTTGGAGTTTTTTTGTTAAACCACCTAGAATGACTGTCAATTTGGACTACTTACAAATGTTTTAACTTCTGCTGTTGTGTGTGCCCTACATTAATCCAACACTAACAAAGACTTTGGATTGAAAATGCCATTTTTCTCTTTCGCCACACATTCTCCAACCAAAATTTCATAACCTCAGAATTTATCAAACCTTTATCATTAGCAGTAACAATAATATCTTTGGAATCGCAACCTTTTGGAACAGTCTTTCTTTTGAAAATCACCATCGGTGGCAGTTTGGAACCATCTGCAGTTACGCAGAGAACCACAGTAAAGTTCGACCTTTTGTGCCCTGTTGTAGCAACTGAAACCTCTTTTGCTCCTTTCAGATTTACAGTCTTAGAACTAGGCATGTCAAAATTTATGGGAACCCTTATCCATATTCCCAAAGTGACAAGTCAACCTCACACAAGTTTTCTCCCAGAAAAAAATGAAATTTAGCTACTTTTGCTTCCCAGTCGCACGGCAAATTTTATACAACACTAGTGGAGGAGCGCACACTTAAATTGTTTCTCTTCATAAATCCAAAAACCCAAGATGGGTGACAATATTGAAAAGTAAACACAAAGGATATCTTTGTGTTTACTACAGAAGCTGCAGACATCAAAGAAAGATGGAAAGAGTATACAGAAGCCCTTTACAGAAAGGACTCCAAAATTACTGAGAAATTTGAAGAGCAGGATTATACACAGGAGCCGATACCACTGGAGAGTGAAGTGAGGTGGGCACTGCAACAGCTATCCAGTAAGAAGGCACCAGGAGGAGATGGAATACCTATTGAGCTGCTCAAAGCCCCAGGAGAAGAGGTAGTTAAAATTTTAACAGCGCTGTCAGTGAATTTGGATCACAACTACATGGTCTGGGGAATGGAAAAAATCAGTTTATATACCTTTATTGAAGAAAGGCTATGCAAGAGAGAGTGCAAAAATTACAGAACTATAGCACTGATTTCTCATGCAAGTAAAGTTTTATTTAAGATCATTCAGAAAAGAACTGGAACCGTTCATGAAGACAGGAATGCCAGATGAACAGGCAGGATTTCGAAAAGGCAGAGGAACAAGAGATCAAATTGCCAATGTGAGATGGATAATCGAAATAGCACAGGAATATCAAAAGAATGTCTATCTTTTGTTTCCTTGACTATAGCAAGGCTTTTGACTCTGTAGATCATGTGAAACTGTGTAATATGTTAAGAAAAATGGGAGTCCCAGAGCATTTCATTATCTTTCTGAGGAATCTTTATTATGAACAAGAAACTACTGTCCGAACAGATCTTGGACAAACTGAGTATTTCAAAATAGGTAAAGGGGTGCGACAAGGATGTATTTTATCTCTGTACCTGTTTAACTTGTACAGTGAATACATTTTAAGAATGGCAGGGCTGGAGGAATCTTCAGTTGGAATTAAAATTGGTTGGAAAAATATTAATAATTAGAGGTATGCAGATGATACCACCTTGCTAGCAGAATGCAAAGAAGATTTGGAGGAACTTATTATAAAGTTAAAGAAGAAAATGCTAAATATGGTCTTAAACTTAACTCAAAAAAGATAAAAGTTATGGCAACGTGAACTTACTGATTTTGAAGTAGATGCAGAGTAAACGGAAGCAGTTAACAATTTTGTGCTCCTAGGATCCCTAATTGATAAAGATGGTTATTGTACTGAAGAAGTTAGAAGGAGATTATTACTAGGAAAGAAAGCAATGACAAATTTAAGCAAGATCTTTAAAGATATTAGCTTACAACAAAAATCAGAACCATAAAAGCAAAGGTATTCCTGTGGTACTGTATGGATGTTAAAGTTGGACCCTGAGAAAGAGTGAAAGAAGGAAAATAGATGCATTTGAATTATTATTATTCAGGCCTCCAAGGAGTCAAAAGACTCTCGAGGGAAGTCCTTCCTAAGACATAAAGTCTGTCAAGACTCATCGAGGGGAGGTTCCCCCCCCTGAGAAACACAAAGTCTATCATACCACTCTTTAAACTCACTGACCGTTCTCGCTCCCACCACTCCATCAGGCAATGCATTCCACAGTTCAACCACCCTCCACACAAAGAAACCACTCCTTACCCTCTTGCTCACAGTTTCCTTTCGTAACTTCCAGGGATGGCCTCTTGTCATCACTCCTTCCTGCTGTTCAACCAAGCGAAAGAACTCCCCAGCATCAACCCTGTAACCACCTCTCAACAGTTTAAAAGTCTCAATCATATCACCTCTCCTTCTTCTATCCACCAAACTCTGCAGTCCACATTCTCTCAGCCAATCCTCATAACTATCCTTGTACAGTCCTGAAACCATCTTTGTCATCCGTCTTTGTATCCTTTCCACAGTTAATTTATCCCCTTCAAATCCTGAGGACCAAATCTGAGAACAATAGTCCAAGTGTGGTCTGATCAGAGACTTATACAACGGAATGATAACCCTCTTATCTCTGCAGGTCAGTGTCCTTCTCATAATAGCAGCAATCCTCTGTGTTACCTTCACCACCTTTGCAATATGTCCCCTAAACTTCAGGTTTCTATCAATCATCAACCCCAGATCTCTTGTCTCCCCTACTTCCTCCAGTATAACTCCTCCCATAGAGTATGCAGCATCCCATCGATGTTTCCCAAACCTCAAGACCTTACATTTTGCTGCATTAAACTGACACTTCCATTCATTTGCTAGCTTATTCAAATCCTCTTGCAGGGCTACCACATCTGCACTATTACTAATAATCCTTCCCAGCTTCGCATCATCTGCAAACAACTGAATATCCCCTTGCAATCCACTGGCTATATCATTGATATAAAGGTTAAACAATATAAGTCCTAGTACTGAGCCCTGTGGGACCCCACTTGTAACCCTCTGCCTCCTGGAAACTGCTCCACCATACACAACTCTCTGATACCTATCAGACAGCCAATCCTGAATCCAGTTGACCAATCTGACATCCAGACCCATGTGCTGCAACTTAAATATCAGCTTATCATGTGGCACCCTGTCAAATGCCTTCGCCAAGTCTAAGAAAATTGCAGTATATGCCTTTCCCTCATCTAATGTTCTTGTAACTTTATTATAAAAGGCTAGCATATTGCTAAAACAAGAGCGTCCTTTCACAAATCCATGTTGATTCTCACAGATAACATTACCCTCATCTGCCCAATGCTGTATACAGTCCCTCACTACTTTCTCCAAGATCTTAACAACTACTGATGACACACAGACTGGCCTATAATTAGACACTTCCAGTCTGTTACCACCCTTATGCAATGGCACTATCTTACCTTCCTTCCATTCCCTGGGCACCTTTGCCAAAGCCAGACTTTCACTGAAAACCCACGTTAAAGGCACTGTCAATTCCCTAGCACATTCTCTCAAAACTCGTGAAATACCATCCAGTCCCACAGCTTTACTGACATCAAGAGTACTCGGTATCTGAAACACACTCTCCTCCTGTACCTCCAGACCTCGAACCAGTCCTATCCCTCTAGCATTAAAACTGACTCCTCTAGGATGAAATACTCCAATAAAGTGTTCATTGAACAATTCCACTATGTCTTCTGCATCAGTCACTCTATTCCCATTTTTATCCCCCAATATCATTCTTCCACAGTCATTTATCCTCCTACTGGCCACGTAGCTATAAAATTCCCTAGGATTTTCTTTGGATCTTAGGGCCAATCTCCTCTCATATTCCAGTTTCGCTTTCCTTACCACACTAGTCACTCTTCTGGCCTGTGTCTTATATTCCTCATGTATGTCTTCACCTGTCTCCTTATATATCTCTTCCATAGCTTCTTTTTCACATGCAATTCCTGTTTAATATTGTTTGTCATCCACTTTACTCCAAATTGCGTCCTCTTCTTCACTCGTGGTATACAACTTACCATTGCTGATAACAAATATTCTTTCACAATTTCCCACACACTAGTGATATCCCGGCCTTCCAATTCCTCCCTCCATGAAACCTCCCGAAGTTGATGTCTAAGACTGTTATAATCACCTGCCTTATAATTCCACATAAGTTCCCGTCTCTTTGATACTCCTGCATGTCTATTCATTTTCCAAGTCAACACCATATGGTCACTCTCTCCAACTGGTGGGAGAGATGTCAACTCAGTTATTATCAACTCTTCTGATGCTGTAACCAAATCCAAAACTTTTGAACCTCTTGTTCCCTCTGTTACATGTTGCCTAAGACATTTGTCCATCAAGAATTCTAGAAATTCCATTCCCTTATTGCTACATGCATCTTCCTCTCCCCAGTTTATACTACTGTAGTTAAAATCTCCCATAACAATCATTCTTCTTGCACTTGCCAAACTCAACTGTCTAAACATTTCCTGGTCCCCACCCTCTGTACTCCTGGGTCTGTAGCAACACCCCACTAAATATCCTGTCTTGCCTACCTCTACCTCACACCATACGCTCTCAAAATCATTTGTCTCACTTCCTTCCAATTTCTCCACTCTTAGAGGACATAGGTCATCACTTATCATAAGCAGTACCCCACCACCACCACGCTTTCCCCTCCTATCCTGACGAAAAATGCTATACCCAGCGACTTCTATTCCTGTTGTTATATCCCCTTCTGTCAACCACGTCTCAGTGATCACAATAATTTTTGCCCAGGCTGATGCTATCTGCGCCACCAATTCCTCTCCCTTATTCTGGATACTCCTGGCATTAGTATAAAGCATATAAATGCCATTGTTTCTATACCCAGCATTATCCCTTCTAGACTCCACTGGGCTCAGTGTTACCTGACATTGTCTCCCTTCTCCCAAGTATCCATTCCCACAAGAGGCCACCCCTGCTATCATCCTCCCTGGGACACACTGACCCGTTCAGAACAGCAATCTCTCCAGATGCCTACGTCCTTCCTCATTCAAACGTAAATGGTCTCTCACATACAATTCCTCTCTTTCCTCAAACGCACTCCAAGCATCCACATATACCAGTCCTCTCTTGTCACACATTCTTGCTATTATGCCATTCAATATCACCGCTCTTCTGCTCAGCTCATCATTATCATACCTAGGCAACACGCACACTATTTTTCCTCACTCTGTCTTCTTCCGTACAGTCTCAAGCAAAAATCTCACATCTCTCGCTGCCCGACTTACATTACCACTCAAGTCATTCGTTCCTACCATCACAATCATCTCATCCACCCTTTCACCTCTCTTAATTGCCATAGCCACCCTTTCTATTGTTCCTCCTGGCAAACACTCCTCACGCATCCCATCTTGAACACCACAGATCATTGAGTTGCCATACATTATACCTCTTACCATTCCCTCACTCCTATTGTTTCCATTCTCTCCTCTTCTTTCATTCCCATACATCTCTCTCATTCCCTCTCTCCTACTGTTTCCATTTTCTCCACTTCTAGCACTTCCATATCCCTCTCTCATTCTGTCTCTCCTACTACTGTTTCCATCCTCTCGTCTGCTAGCATTCCCATACCTCTCTCTCATTCTCTCTCTTCTACTGTTTCCATTCTCTCCTCTTCTAGCACCCCATACCTCTCCCTCATACTCTCTAAATTCTCTCTCTCTCCTACTCTGATTCGCCTTACATTTATCTCTTCCATTTTCCTCATCTTATCTTTCATACTTCTGCTCTCATTCACAAGACATTCCACCTCCTCTTTCAACTCATCTATCTCCCTCTGCAGGTCAGTCACTCTTAATCTAAATTCATCTCCTAAACTTTCACAGTCACTCACACCTTCCACACTATCAACTATTATTTTCTCATTCTCTCCTATCACACTACTTGTCTTCCTACATTCATTCCCCGTTCCTGGAGCAACTAAGTCGGATATCAATATATCTAATGTACTTATTTCCTCCAACTGCCTGCATTTTGCACACATACGCTCTCCACTCTCTTTAACAAGCCACATATGTAATTCCCGAGACGCATACATGCCGCAAGTACTGCATGCCACAAAGTCCCTTATGATATTGCTAATAATTGAGTTCTTAAATGGCGGAGGACTTGGCGTTACGCCACTTGCGACTGCTGCTGAATCCACCATCATTCCTTACTGCCGAGTAGCGTAATATTTAATAATTATTCAATTAATAACTAAGAGGAAAAAAAAAGTACAAACATCAGAACATTTAAGTACTAAATATAATTAAATAAAATGAAATATAACTAAATACAGTAACTTAGCTTCGTTTTGTCTTCCACCATTACGCGTTCAATTCCGACGGTACCAAAATATATTATATCGCGACAGCAACTAACTTCCAAAAAACAACCACTGAAGTACACTCGTATTCAGAGAAACAATTTAGCACTCAAAAACGTAGAAAAACGGGGAAAAAAGCGGACTATTCACCGATTAAAAATCACTTTCTTCTGCACAGATCATTCACCGCCACGTGCTACGGCGATGCTAGCGCCACTTCCATGGGCTTGGAGATGCTTATTAAGAATACCATGGACTGCAAAGCAAACCAATAAATCAGTGATAGAATAAAGCCAGATTGCTCCCTCGAAGCTATGATCATCAAGCAAAAATTGTCATACTTCGGACATATTATGCTAGAAAATGACAGTCTAGAGAAGATGATGATGCTTGCTAAAGTTGATGGAAGCAGGAGAAGAGGAAGACCAAGAATCAGATGGGTAGATGGAGTTAAAGAAGCAACTGGAGTGTACTTGGAAATTCTGAAAGTCATGGTCAGAGACAGATCTGAATGAAGAGTGTATTGTTACGTCCCCTTCTATCTTACGATTTGTTTGTCTTACAAATTGCCTTCATCTATATTCTTCTAACTTCTGCTTTCAAGACATCACCAAAACTTCTACTAATATCTGAGTTATTGTTCCCCATAGTATCCCTAGTATTTGTATTTTAACTGCGCCCTTTGGGATATTTAGTTTAAGATATTTTATACATAAACAGAGAAAAGGAACTCAAATATCTGAAAGTGTAACTATTGCAGTCGTGACACTATTTCTTGTTACTCAACATTAATTACTTAAACTTCCCGTTTCTTAACATTAATTTCCCGCGTGATTAGGCTAGAATGTTTCTAAGCGGTGCATTGGATTAGCAATATCAGACAACTTTTTTATCATTGAACAAAAGGTTTATTATTTCTCTAAACATGGTACATATCAAAATACTTAACTAAATTACTTACACACTAAAATTAGCTTAATACAAGTAGTTGGGCTATGATTCGACAAAAGTTACTACGATCATGCCGCCACAAAATTTCATACAAAACATGAATTCATTTAACATGGACAAATTAGATTACCACACACTATTAGATTATTCAACTTCAAGTACACTAACAAGATCATTAACTACTCTAGCACATATTTATGACAATTCCGATTCTCTACACATCACACTAGGCATTCAAATTCCTCAGGCTACTTGATTACTCAATTCACACTAATCAAACTCAATATTAACAAAACCATTTACTTCATTAACACACAACTATGTCATTAACTTTCCTTTTACAATATAGTAGGCACTCAAGATTCTTAGGATAATTAATTATTCACAAATTATCAACACTGGCTATCTTACTTTTAACACTCTCTATCAAATTCTAAAGTCCTATTATAATTTCTCCCTAATCACTTTAACAGTTCCGTATTATGACAATGGTACCTATCACAAACAACTTCTGGTTAACATAAGACAAAATTCACAATACCTTTCTTTAGCTTCATTTACGGGCCTTTACCTTCTACTGAACGAACTTGCTTGCATAACTTCTTGCAATTCAGGGCTATATAAACATCTGCGCCATCAGCTGTACTATCCGAAACGAGGACATCGATATTTTCACAGCTTCCTATAACTCTATGGTATATTTCGCTTTCTACATAGGAATACGGGAATAGCTTTCCCGCTCACCTTCGATTCCTTGTTGTGGCATGAGGATATAAGCCATATCTCTCTACTCAGGAACACCGTGAAATCCACTAGAAAACCAAACTAAATCCACCGTGACTATCCAAACGTTTCTTCTCCTCTCGCAAAAAGGCAAAAAGGCCTCAAGCCTCCTTGACTATCTAAACGTCTTCCCCAAAACCCAAAAGAGCCTACTCTTCTCAAAAAAGCCTCGAGGGGGGGGGGTTACCAACCCTTTTATAGCTGCTCCCCTAAAGCCGCCCTTTCTTACTTCTTTTTCCCGCCTCCTACTTGTTTTCCGTCTGTCTACCAATTGGGTAGCATTTTGCCGCCATACGTCATTTTGATCGGCAACTCATAACGAAGTTTCTATCCGGGTATAGGCCCTAAGCGATATTCCGTTATTTCTCTTGTTAGCCTCTATCTTAACCCCCTTTTAAACCTTTTCTCAGAATTCTACTTAATGCTTAATCTGTAGCCTCTTACATAGCGTATTTCATGACTCGTTCTTTTATACTTATGCACTTAACTCTTTCATTCTTAATCGCATTACTATATTAATTCTTAGTTAGCTACTTATTCAATACAAATTCCTTGTTTAGTCATAATACATCTTAATACATTCTTTTCTTTTGTTATTCCTTGTTTAGTCATAATACATCTTAATACATTCTTTTCTTTTGTTATCTTAACTAAACAATAGACCTTTACATTTTGCTCAATTTATACTGGATGCAAGAATATTTTATTAATTAAATTATCCTTTTTATGCAGGGGTTTTTATTTATGTTATTTATTTTTCATGTTACACCATGATAACTGAGAATACTATATTCTCAAGATATCAGGTGTAACAGTATGTTCGTGGGATTACCAGGAGTCAAGAACTACTCGATGGAACATAACATAACATAACATATACACACAGCATTCTCAACAGCAGAATGTAGCATATCTGAAGAAATGTTTGTCACAGTTTGTGATACATCTGCCAAGTTCGAGACGTCACCAAAATAAACATTGGCCTTCGGGTAACCCCACAACCTAAAATTACATGGATTAATATCAGGGAAGCAAAGCGGCCATGTTCACTGGAAAGAAGTAGGTATTCACTCTTTCGTCTGTGAGTTGATACTGTAGAAGCAGCTGTACCAGTTGCTCAATATGGGGAGGTGCTCCATCTTGCACAAAAATGGTCTCGTCCAGACATTGTCGTTGCTGAAGTTGTGGAATGATGAGACTGTTCATCATATTGTGATATTTCCATGTGGTAATGGGGGCAAGTTACTGGTCCCATTGGAGTGATCTCAAAAAATAATAGCCATATTATAAAATTTAATGTGAAGCCATACAAACGGTAATTTTTGGTGAATGTAATGGAAGATCCTGGAGTGCATGGGGTGATGTGGAAGCCCAGATTTGATAATTTTGGATATTTACAGTCTGTTTGGATAAAAATGCACCTCATCTTGTCACAGAATTTTGGCTAAGCATCACCGACTTCCAATCTGACCATAAATGTCAGGGCAAATGTCAGTTGCTGATCTTCTGTGGATAAAATATAATAATTTTGTGCAAGACTTTCCATACTGTGTAAAAAGGTATATCCAGTTGTCGTGCTGCTACAACCAGCAACATTTTCATGTGATCTGTCAACAATTGCAATGGCAACTTCAATTACCTGTGATTGGCCGTTTCCATCCTCTGCCAGGTTGAACTTCCAAAGATTCTGTGACTTCTAACTCTGAATTATTGATCTAACTACGTTAGCTGACAGAAGACCTTTACACAAGTTCTGGTGGGTTCTAAACTAACCATGAGTGAATCATGCATTGCATTGCACTCATTAAGGTAAAATAACTGTACAAGTAATGCATGATAAGGTAAAGTGAGGTATATGTTGAACACGACTTTGTAGGAATGCATTTTTGAAATTTTCCCTTTATAAGTCTTATGATGCCAGCAAAGCAGGTGTCCAACTTCGTTTTATGCAAATTTTCAGTTTTCTAGGCTACAATGAAGGCATATTCCATTTATTGGTGACTTTTCTGTGGATTAGTCTCCCTACCAAATTTGGTGACATTACAGTTTTTAGATTGAGTTACATGAGGCTCTGAATAGGGGAAATTTAATTATAGTCATCCTGTATACAAGGTAAAACATTAACAATGGATTATTTAAAATAATATACTATGAGCTGTATGATGGTATAAAAAACATTGTGACAAGGGTTAAATGTAGTAATTGATATATATTTAAAAAGAAAATGTCTGCTAAGAATGAGACTTTCCCAGTTTTTTGGCAAGGAGAGACAGTCATTCTAATTCAAATATGTTCAAATTGGGACGATGCAGTATGTGGCTACATACAGCAGCTGTTCTCACCATCCATCTTAAAAAATTGGAATTCTAAAAACTTGACTGCATCACGCTTGTAACATATGCTCTAATCCACAGGATCTCAAGCTAGAACCTTACTCACATACAGTGAATTATGCAATAGACTGCATGGTGGAACCCACTTTGTTTTCTTTGGCGGGGAACAACTGACTTCTGTCCACTGTTTTGACTGCTCTTTGGATTCTGGTGTATAATGGTGAATCCAAGTCTCATCCATAGTAATAAATCGACACACAAAATTGGTTTTATTCTTATTAAAATGCTGCAAGCACTGTTCAGATATTTCCATGCGAGTGTGTTTTTGATCTGCTGTGAGCAAGTGCAGCACCTATCTTGCGCAAAGCTTTTTCATTTGCAATTCTTCATGCAAAATATATCCTATACGTTCTTTTGAAATGCCTATAGTCTCAGCAATTTCATGTTCAATGATTTCTGGTGGTGTTACACTTTTTGGATGTCCTTCACGTGGACCATCTTCAAGGCTGGTACCGCCATATTTAAACTCAGCAACCCATTTCTTAATTGTCGAAAATGAAGGAGAAGAGTGCCCATAAACTTTTATGAAATCGAACGAATTTCTTTTGCCGTTAAACCTTCTTTTACAAAGAATTTTATAACTGCACGATACTCAATTTTATCCATTTCAAGAGATACAGACAACACTTTTGCTTCAGACAGCTGTATAAAACAAACTACTTGATAGAATGACTTGCAATTTCACATGGATGCTTATAACAAATGTACCAATTTAGAAATGGAAATATTACCAATAGTGTTGTCATCTATGGTCGAGGCCAAGAACTTTTCAGACCACCTTTGTACAGCATTCTTTTGATTCCCATGAGCCTACTTCAAAAAATCGTGAAACAATAAGGAGATTTCCAATTCCACTTATTTCATCTATTTCCAAACTGATTTCAGGACGCCTGAAGTAATACGACCTAGTGTCTACATTTTTTATGATCAACAAATTCTCTTCATGGTTGCCTTCTGAAAATAAATGATTTCCTCTTTCCCAGGAAGGGAAAGAGGAGATCATTTATCCAAGTTCCCTGTGATTTCCAGCTCTCCTATTTCTGAAATATTTGACATTCTGTGTAAAAAAGATTACAATGACATCAATCTTACACCATTAATAGAAATCTGGCTTGTGCAGCACGGGATTGAAACCAACCACAGAATATTTTGGTGTTTTTTAAAAAATTGATCATTAAATGTCTGGAAAATAAAAGTTAAAAATAAAAGTTATTTTTCTTTTATCCGTATGTCTCTGTGTAGATAGTTCTCAACAGGAAGGTGTAAAATGTTTGGGGAACATAGACACAGTGAAAGGCTGACGTGTGTGATTATTTAGAGCAGGGCTTCACAGTATAAACTGCTGGATTTGAAACCAGCATTTTGAGACCACAATATATAGTTGCATTAACAATTGAGATTGTAACTGAAAAGGAATAATGTGCTATCAAGTTGCACCCTTAGGAACAGGATTAAGGATGATAATTCAGTGAAGTCAGGCTAAATGTGGTCATAGAATGAGTTCTTCATATCTTTCACCACTTATTGCAGCCTTACTTATTGAAGTTTGGGGGGGGAGAGTTTCATAGCTGATGACATATTGAAAAATAGACTCTCAGCCCTTTAGCAACATGTATGCAATACAGTTGTCTTCATACATCTAATCCTTTGTGATGGAGTATCAAGATCATGATTTGAGTCTTGAATTGCCATACTGATGATAAAGAATACAACTTATGTTCTTCAGTGCAGATGTTAGCTAATCTACTGGTCTGTCCAGAGTAGGCTAAGCTGCAGGCATGTTGAACTAGCTTGCAACTTAAATGTGCAAAATGAAACTGTTCTTTCAGAGAATGGATAGTTTGGGAAAATTTTGAGAAAAGAGCAAAGCTAATAATAATAATGGCAAATACCTGTTGGATTTCTGCTCAGAACATGGACTGGTTATTACTAACACAATGTTCCAACATATAAGTGTGCATAAATTCATATGTAGAGACGAGGCAAAGAATAAGAAAAGTCTCATTGACTATGTTATTGTTGATAGGTTGGCCGAGTGGTATCTGCTCTCCAGCCAAAAGGCTGCTGGTTCGAATGCCGCTGTGTTCATGGATGTTGTGATTGTCTGTGAAAGTACTTGTGGTGGTAGTCGGCGGTAGATGGCGTTGGTGTTAGATGATAAAGGTTGGTGGAGTAGTGAGACGAAGAGTTGTAGGGTAGATGCCCTCCCTCGATGAGTCTTTGGACTGGTCTAGTAAGAAATTTTGAAATTTGAAATTTGAAATTTTGATTTGAAATTTTAAGTGATCGCCATTTAGTCTTGAGCAAGATAAAATTAAATTTCATATTGAAAAGGAGAACACTTAAGGAAGTTTTGAAGCAAATAAAAGTTGAGCAGCTCTTAGATGTGAACTATAGACTAAACTACACAAACATTATTCAAGGAAAAAATGAAAGAGTTTGAGAACAAGAACCAAACCTTGGAGATTCAGTGCCAAGCCCTGAAAAAAACATTGATTCAGCCAGAAAGCCATGTGGTGAGAGTGTAAGGATAGACAAATCAGAACTCCATGGTGGATGGATGCAGGAAGTTTTAAGAGGCAATGAAGGAAAAGAAGAAAGCATATCAAAAGTTCTTGGCAAATAAGTCAGCTTGTGTTCATAGAGAATACAGAGACAAATGTAAGAAAGCTAAACACTGTGTAAAACTAAGAGGGTGTTCTAAAATGTTCTCAGCCTTAACAATAAAAAAACGAATTTATAATTTCGAAGTTATTTTTATTTTTCAACATAATCTCCCTTAAGACTAATACATTTATTCCAGCAATGCTCCAGCACCATTATCCCATCCTTGTATTGGCTCTCAGTAAAATCTGCAAAATACTCCTCTACAGCTGCAATCACCTCTTGATTCAAAGAAAAACGGAGACCAGCGAGGAAGAGTTTTAGTTTTGGGAAGAGAAAGAAGTCAGAGGGAGCCAAATATGTGAATAGGGTGGATGTTATAAAAATTCATAGTGCAGATCCCTCAATTTTCCCATTGCCAAAACACCTTTGTGGGCAGGTGCATTGTCCTGATGAAAGGTGATTTTTTAATTCTGCAAACCGGGTCTTTTCTGACGAATTTTTTCGTCTAGTCTGATTAAAAGATCGGAATAATATTCCCCGATTATTGTTTTACCCTTTTCAAGATAATTAATAAACAAAATGCTTTTAGCATCCCAAAACACTGATGCCATGATCTTTCCTGCTGATGGAACCCACTTTGTTTTCTTTGGCGCTGAACAATCGGCTTCTGTCCACTGTTTTGACTGCTGTTTGGATTCTGGTGTGTAATGGTGAATCCAAGTCTCATCCATAGTAATAAATCAATGCGCAAAATCAGTTTTATTCTTGTTAAAACTCTGTTCAGAGTTTTCATGCATGTGTGTTTTTGATCTGCTGTGAGCAAGCAAGGCACCCATCTGGCGCAAAGCTTTTTCATTTGCAATTCTTCGTGCAAAATGTATCCTACACATTCTTTTGAAATGCCTATAACCTCAGCAATTTCATGCACTTTGACTCGCTGGTCATCCAATACCATATCGTGCACTTGATCAGTGATTTCTGGTGTTGTTACTTTTTGGACGTCCTTCACATGGATAACCTTCAAGGCTGGTACGGCCACGTTTTAACTTGGCAGCACATTTCTTTATTGTTGAAAACAAAGGAGAAGAGTGCCCATAAACTTTTATGAACTTCAAATGAATTTCTTTTGGTGTTGCTTTCTTTTACAATGAATTTTATAACTGCATGATACTCAATTTTATCCATTTCAAGGGATACAGGCAACACTTTTGCTTCAGACAGCTGTATAAAATAAACTACTTGATAGAATGACTTGCAGTTTCACATGAATGCTTCTGACAGATGTACCAACTTAGAAAAAAAAAATCTTGCCAATAGTGTTGCCATCTATGGTTGAGGCTGAGAACTTTTCAGACCACCTTGGTAGCTAAACAAAAGTTATAGGAGGAATTTGGCAAGAACATAGAAAATAAATATCAGGAAGGTGGCAAAATATTCTGGAGGCTGTTTGAAAAAGCTCATAAATTGATGAAAGAGTGCTGTAAAAAGAATCAGAGATGATAATGAAAACTGTAGAAAAAAGATATCCTTGATGTATGGAGTAATTACTTCAAAAAATTGCTAAATGAAACAATCAGTGAACAGCACAGCGGTTAAAAAACACTCAACAGGCATGCAATTAGGAATGCATATCCATACATGAAGTAGAAAAAGCCATCAATAGCCTGAATTGTGGAGAGGCAGCAGGAGTAGATGATATTCGACCAGAAATGCTCAAGTATGGAGATATGAAACAGCACTAGGAAATGATTAAAATTAGTATTTAATGCTTCCAATATTTCATTTCAGTTACAGAAATATCGTCAAGGATTAAAAATGAGATGTAACACACATGCACAGACATACAAAAATCAGGAATGGGTGGATAGTAATATGATATTCTATAATGGGAAGCATGGCTTTGTAAAGCTGAGGTCCTGTATCAGTAATTTATTCACATTTTATAATAAGGTGATGACAGCAGAATTAAATGAAGGAAATGGTTACACTATCTGCTGAATTTTACAAAGGTATATGACAAAATACTGCATCAAAAATTATTACAAAGTTGGAGCAAATGGGAATGGCTGATAGGCAAACATCAGTAGGAGTTGAATTGAGTGGAATGATATGGTGGAGTGGAATCGAGGTGAACGAGGATGTTGGAGAACTATTGGAGTGCTTCAGGGCTCTGTACTAGGAGCACTCCACTAGTACAGAGTTAATGTACTACTACTACATTAATTTATATATTAATGATATAACAGAAGATGAACATTGGAGTCATTAAACCTTTATCTTATACCATGAAACTTTAATATTCATTACTTGTACTCATGGAATTACTATACAATATTTCTTCCTTTTTTTTTTTTTTATACTAAGTAATGCACTTCCTCATTATAAAAAAAGAAAAAAACTAACATTTTCTTCACATATTTTAAACTTATTAAACAAGTTGTATGCTATTCTTATTTTTGTGTTTTGTTTTATAAATATAAAACACAAAATTTACTTTTTGTTGATGCAGGTATCTCAGGTTATGCATCAGATTAGTGCTTTCGTCAAAAATTTTGATATGAATACCTCACTGGAAAGTGGAGAAGAACCAGATTTTAGTCCAGATCAAATAGAACCACCATTTAGTTTTCCTGTACATCACTTAAAGCCTCCATCCTTCCAACTTGTAAATTGTAGTTTATCTGGCAAAGATCATCAGGGACAAATTATAAAACAAGATACTGAAATTACAAGAGAGCATATCGAGAGTAAATCTAATTATATATAATTAAAATTATTTATTTTATTTTCACTGATTTTTGGCATGGCTTTAATATTATGCTTTTAAAGATCTCCTATTAAAAGATCTTTATTGGAATTAATTCCAATAAAGATCTTTTAATAGAAGATCTGAATTGGAACATAAGATAGTGGAACACCTATGTATAAGTTTTATTTGGCTTAAATTTTATCCCAGGTATCAAGGCATCTTTAGTATGAATTTAACAATGCACAAGAAACAAAGAAGAATCAACAATAAGAAAATGTCGCGCGCACACACACATATAAAGTATCATTGCCCAAATTGCACTAAGTCCTATAACAATGTTTTTTATATATGTTTAAAAATTAAACATTTAAAATTAATGTGAATTAAAAATTTAAAGTCATTAAGTCCATTGGGATGTCAGAGTGGCCTTTCACTTAATTAATAATAGCACAATTAATAATCAGACTAGCATAGGTGCACAGTAGTAGCAGTTCTGCATATGGCTTTTTATTATTTTTGTTAGGTAAGTCTCTTCGATAAGTAAATAAAAGTGGATTGAACAAATGTGCAAGGCAATCGATATAAACATGAGTAGGGGTAATACCAAAAGTACATACAAAGATATACAAAAACAATTCAGAGAGAGAGAGAGGATGAAGAAAGACACTGAGCACAATCAAGAGTAAGGATGGAAAAGTGCCAATTGAAGATGGTGAAATAATGTAAAGATGGGTGCAATACACCAGAGAACTTTATAGATGAGAGAAATTAGATAAATTTCTGCTAGGTAGAGGAAGATGAGAAAGGACTGCCTCTCTTAAAGTCAGAATTTGATGTGACTCTTAATGACTGAAGGAGTCTAAAGCACCAACAACAACCAAATCCTAGAATAAAATTTATTTATTATAGGATTTGGTTGTTGAAAGCACTAGACAAAGAAGCAAGAAGTTAACCATTTAAAATAATCAAATATGCTCAACTGGAATTCCAAAAGATTTTGAGAAAAGCATTGTTAGCAATTACAAAAAAAAGTCCAAGCACAAGCAGGTGAAGATTGTTGAATATTAAGTCTATTACACTACACTCTTAAAATCCCAACTAAAATTATCTATTGCTGTATTGAAAGAAAAAATAGAACATCTACATGATCACCAATATGGCTTGAGAAGAACTTGAGGGACAAGAAAAGCTGTACTAAATCTCTGATTGATCATAGAAGAAGCTCTTAGAAAAAACACACCTAATACTCATAGCATTTGTTGATATGGAAAAGCTTTTGACAACATTGCCTTGTTATATGTTTCAAGTCCTCAAAAATCTGAAGATAGATACAACGACATAAGGTTAATTTATCAACTATATAAAAGTCAAATTGCATTTATAGAAAAACAAGGGGAAGAAGTAAACAGAAGGAAAGAAAAAAAAAGGGCATTAGACAAGGGTGTGGGCTCTCACCACTACATTTTAATATTTACATCAAAGAGCTTCTGAAGGATTGGTGGTAGGCTTTGCAGACAACATAGCCTTATTAACAGAAAATGAAAACTAACTACAGAATCGGTTGCATTGATGAATAACCTCCTAAATGAATGATGCAATATGAAAATCAGTGAGAAAAAAACAAAAGTAATGAAATGTATCCAGGATGGGGAACAAATCATAAAATATCTTACTAGAATGGAAAAGATTAATGCAGGTAAAACAATTCACCTACTTAGGAAGCCTAATAACATCAGATGAAGAGATATGAAGCAAAGGTTGGTCGATTGGTAGAGCTTCTGCTACTAATGGCTCATGCAAAAAGTTAAGCAAGTTTGAGCATGGTTAATAGTTGGAAGGGACTCAATCGTTCATTCGATGCTGTTGGCACACTCTCCGTCGATGAGTCTTTGGACTCCCTGGAGGCATCATAATAATAATAATAACATGAAAGTAAGATGAAGAGATATAAGCATAGCAGAAGCAAAAAAAAGCATCTGACAAGAAAAGAACAGTGTTAACATCAAAGAGTAAGTTTTAGAATGAAGAAGCACTTTATTAAAAGCTTTGTCTGGAAGGCGGCCCTCTATGGATCAGAGACATGGACTCTTCAAAAAAAAGAGATAAATCCAGACTTCTAGCATTTAGGAAGTGGTTTAGGCACTGAATGCTGACGATTGCATGGACAGAAAGAGTTACGAATAAAGAGGTGTTAAGAAAGGCAGAAGAATAAAAGACAAAGACTATATATGTTAGAAAAAAGGAAAATTATTTGATAGGAGACCTACTAAGACACTCAAAATGCACTATAAATTTATCAAGGGAATGGAAGATATAGTAGAGAAAGACAAAGAACCCAGTACATGAGTGACTTTGGAAAGTGAGAGAATGAGTATAGTATGCCCACACTTTGTAGAGCTCCACTTGGCTTGCTGCCAAGAATAGTCGATTCATGCCAAAGGGGAGAAAGAAATGAAGGATGTATGAATTGGTCGCCAACATGCGAAATCACGTGCTTTCTTGTCTGTCACTGTACTAGTTTAAAAGCTACAATGTTTAAAAGAAAAGCTATATTTACGACCTATAATAATAAACAAACTCATCCCAGAAGACAGACTGATTACCCTATTATCGGAATGGATTCTCCTTTTTGTGACATGCACAGAAGTGTTGAAAGGTCTCGAATCTGTGGGCATACTATAACCTAATATTAATGATGTAAGGTAGGGTATTGAAAATGTTGTAGAGATTGTGGAAAGAATGAATAATAGATAAAATATAAATGATATCCTGACGTAGGGTTTTTCGTGATTCAAAAAATAGAATCAAATTTGAACCTACTTTGAACTTACTCTGTCTAGTGTTGATGGCATGAGAAGCAAGTCCTGAACCTTCAGATTACAAAAAATCTTATATAATCTTGATGTTCTTCGATTCTAATAGTAGCAGAACAGCCAGTCTGTCCTAGCAGCGGCATAGCTGGGGGGGGGGGGGGGGCAGTCTGCCCTGGGTGGCACTTTGAACCTTACCCTATACGTCGTTTTGACTTTTTGTAGTATTTTTGGTGTGTATTGAGAAGGGGGGAGGGTGGCAAACTCAGGGACCGCCCTGGGCGGCAAAAACTCTAGCAACGCCACTGTATCCTAGTATTTAATTAGTAAATAATATAAAATTTTTAAATAATAGCTATGCCCATATAAGAGAGAACTAAATATGATTTATTTTTCCTATATATTTCAGTCAATATATCATGAGCTTCTTTCAGGAAGAAGGCAGAAGAACTAGTAAAAACATTTAAATTCTAAATACAAGCACTAGTCTTACAGCATATGTATAATATCACATGTTTTGATCACATCTGTACAGTAGAAGGAAATAATAAAAAATTAACGTATCCTGGTAAATAATTAATTTAAAAAAATATATAAACAGTTTACGGTAATCACTTTCCAAAACTTAAAGATAAGGCATACAGTCTGTCTTATTAAGATTAGGACAGTGGCATAGGGGTTTTCACAATTCAAAAAAAATAGAATCAAATTTGAACCTACTGTAGCATAGCTTCTTGGTACAGTTCCAGTGAACTCTATATTTGACGTTGATGCATGAGAAGCAAGGCCTGAACTTTCAGATTCCAAAAATTTTATATAATCTTTATGTTCTTTGATTGTAATATCAGAACGGCCAGTCTGTCTAAAGTAGCACAATAGGCTCACCGGGCAAGGATAGAGGTGACAATGGATCTTTGATAGGTGCTAAGAAAGATGACAACTTCCAGTCTGGCTTGAAGAGGATATACAAATATCTGTAAAGGATCTTTGCTATTTGTTCACATGTTCCTTTAAGGTGTGCATATGTATGTGTGTATATATATATATATATATATATATATATATATACACACTGATCCTTTTAACATCAAATTGCAATCTGGAAGAGGGATGGTAATTATCATATATTTTCGGTTTCAAGGTCTTGTGGTATCCATTAAATAATAGAGTAAGTTTTATTTAATTCTTCTAATAGAAGAGACTTAGAAAAATAAATTGTGGCTACTTGGTGTACAAGGCTTTTGATAATACCTGTTTTTGGTGAAGGAGGATGATGATGATGTGAAGATGTGTGAATATATCTGCCTGTAAAGGATGGCTTTCTATAAACAGAAAATTCAATATTACCAACAGAGTTGCAATATATTAAAGTAGCTAAAAAGGGAGAAAATATTGTTAGATTCACACTCAGTTGTGAACTTGATGAGAGTATATGAATTAATTTTACCAGTAAATGAAGTAGTTCTCTTTCAGAGTGAGAGAGATCGCAAAGATATTATCCACAAAATGTAGCCAAATGCAAGGATGAGGAGAAATAGTGTAGAAATCCAATCTACTATATGCTCCATAAAATAATCAGCCTAAGCAGGTGTATAGGACTATCTATCACAGTACCCTCGATCTGCTGAAATAATTTATTATGCCAAGTAAAAAATAACCAGCATTAATAGTAAAGTTGAATAAATCGACAATATCATCATGGAAATCTGTAGAGTTTCTTGAAGTATTTGTTAACAGTGAAACTATATGAAAGGAAACCATAATTTCAGACTCTTGAAGAGGAAGATCTTTAATTTTTTCTTTGAAGTCAAAACTATTTTTTATATAAGGAGTTTTTCCATTAACATTTTGTAGAAATCTTGAAAGATATTTTGCCAAATAATAAGTAGGAGATCCTATGCAATCAACTATTGAATGTAATGGAAAAACCAGATTTTTATACCTTAGGAAGACCATAAATATGTGGAAGACAAGCATGGTGAATCTGCAACTTTTCAATATCATTAGCATCTAAGGAATATGTTTGATCTAACAATTTATTCAACTTGTTGAGTTTGCTTTACATAAGATTTCTGTCAATTATACTATAAGTGGATTTATTCCACAGTAAAATATAATTTTAGCATTTTTTAAAATTAATTATACATCCATTCCCATGTCTCTGAACTCTAATAGTGTTTCCTCCTACTGTACAGTTGTGACTGAGACTTGAAATTATACATATGCTGTATGACTAGTTCTTGTAATTCAGAATTTAAATGTTTTTACCATTTTTTCTGCCTTCTTCCTAAAAGAAGCTGATGACACATTTACCGAAATATATAGGAGTAATAAATCATATTTAGTTTTCTCTTACATGCATGAGGCCATTATTTAAAAATTATATTATGCCTAATGCACGTCTCTATTAAACTTCTAGTAAAGCAGAAGGTATTGTATGGAGTTTCAAGGTATTAGTTTGCAAAGAAGAAAGCCAAATAATTGGTGGTTTTAGCAGGCAGAAATTATTTGAAAGGTGAGATATGCAATAAGAGATGTGAAAGAGTTGCTAATTGAAGTGGGGAAAGAAAAAGAATGATGAGGCAATAAAGATTGTGCATCTGCTGCTTCAATTTGATGGACCAATGGATTTGTATTTTCTTGTTGGACTGCATTTGAATAGTTTTGGAGTTAGATGTTTGGAGCGATGTTGTTTATGTGGGGATTGTTTGTTGTTCAGACAGAGTTTTGCAGTGCAAAATCAGGGAAGAAACAAGAAGTACAAGTGGGGGGATGCAGTGAAGTGTGGATTCAGCCATACCGGAGATAAATGACTATGTATGTATGTGAATGCTTATGCAATGCAGTTTCACAGGTTTCAGATCTGTATGGTTAGTAATGACATTACACAACTGTAAGTGTTGGGTTCAAGGGGATGCTGAAATACATGTATGTTAATGCTAGACGTATCAGAAATAAAGGGGAGAAGTTTGGGGCATTTGATCAGCTTGACTTGGGTAAAAATTATAGGCATCCACAAACCCATGTTGACAAAAAATGAAGCCTGATGATAGCTGAAGAACTTCAACTAACAAAATTATAAGTTAAGGAGAATTTTTGGTTTAGCAGAAGTCATTCATTTGAGGCTATTTGGTGTTAGATAAAAGCCAGTAGGACAGAGTATATATTGTTGGTTGCTGCTATAGACTGGAGGAGGGAGTCTACTGGAAGATGTGAATGTCGCATCTGCAGAATAGCATAGAGTACATGTCGAGTGATTATTATGAGGGACTTTAATTATGGGATATATAATGAGGAGGAAAGGGGGCATGGCAAGATGGAAGTGGAATTTATACAGCTGCTAAGGGATAATTACTTGAAATAGCATGACATAGAGGCGGGACATCAGAATGTAATAGCATCAGAAGATGCATCCATAATCAAGGTAGACACTCTGCCTCCAGTTGGGAAAAGTGACTATGCAGTCTTGGTCTCAGAGATTGCTAAACATCTTGAATTTTCAATCAAGAAGAGTTTATATAGAACTATAACTGTAGTTACAACAGACTTAGGAGGCAGCTTGGAGAAGGGCCAAGGCTTAGAAGCTACAAGAGAAGTATGTCAGTGGTGAATGAGAAGAGGTCAGGGATTGTTTGAGAGAAGCAGTGTCAGACTGCAAGAGGATAAAGCAAGTGGTGGTTAAGCAGATGAGTAGAGATATAAAGCAGGAACTTCAAAAAAAAAAAAAAAAAAAAAAAAAAAAAAGAGAGAGAGAGAGAAAGAAAGAAAAAAAAACAATGTGCAGCCAGCATAAAGAAAAAGCTAATCAGCATACTCATGAGGAGTACAAAGTACAGGCAAGAAAGTTGACCGGTATAGTAAGTAAAACCATATCTGATTTTTATTATTATTATTCAGCTCTCCATGGAGGCAAAAGACACATTGCTGGAGGTCCTTCCTAGGAAACACAAAGTCTATCATGACTCATCGTGGGAGGTCCCTCTTACGAAACATAAAGTCTATCATACCACTCGTTAAACTCATTGACTGTTCTCGCTCTCACCACTCCATCAGGCAATGCATTCTATGGTTCAACCACCCTCCATACAAAGAGACCACTCCTTACTCTTGCTCACAGTTTCCTTTCCTAACTTCCAGGGATGGCCCCCTTGTCATGACTCTTTTCTGCTGTTCATCCAAGCGAAAGAACTCCCCAGTGTCAACCCTGTAACCACCTCAACACTTTAAAAGTCTCAATCATATCACCACTCCTTCTTCTATCCACCAAACTCTGCAGTCCTTTAGCCGATCCTCATAACTAACATTGTACAGTCCTGAAATCATCTTTGTTATCTGCCTTTGTACCCTTTCCACAGTTAATTTATCCCCTTCAAATCCTGAGGACCAAATCTGTGAACAATAGTCTAAGTGTGGTCTGATCAGAGTCTTATACAACAGAATGATAACTCTTTTATCTCTGCTGGTCAGTGTCCTTCTCTTTATTGCAGCAATCCTCTGTGTTACCTTCACTACCTTTGCAATATGTCCCCTAAATTTCAGGTTTCTATCAATCATCAACCCCAGATCTGTTGTCTCCCCTACTTCCTCCAGTATAACTCCTCCAATAGAGTATGCAGCGTCCCATCGATGTGTCCCAAACCTCAAGACCTTACTTTTTGCTGCATTAAACCGACATCCCCCATTCATTTGCCCATCTGTCTAACTTATTCAAATTCTCTTGCAGGGCTACCACGTTTGCACTATTACTAATAACTCTTCCCAGCTTCACATTATCCACAAACAACTGAATATCCCCTTGTAATCCAGACTGCCAGACTTAGTTGTGAGTGCCCTAATAGTGTGAAGAAGTTTAAGGAGAGATATAAATAGGCATTATGTGTATAAAGGCTAGCGTGAGGCATCTGACTCCATGGAGATACCCATGTAACAACAACAATAATAATAATATAATAAACTTGCCTTTCTTTCTAGGCTCTGCAATGGACAGATTTCTCCCTTTGCCCACTTGGGCATCCATCAAGTTCCCTGTGTCTGTGGTCTATCATACTACTTCAGCTTCAGATCTCTGGCTGTTTATCATGAGAAACATATAGACTATATTAAATTCTATAAGCCATATTTGGAAAAATACTCAAGTCTTATTTTTGTGGAGCACTTGTATAAAGAAAGCTGTAAAATCTTGCTTCATTGCCCTAGTCTGAATAGTAATGATGTGCTTAAGTTATCACCCTTATAGGAAATTCTTCTTTTTGCAGTTTGCCCTGATTATTATTATCATTATTTAGCATATATCAGAAATATCATTACGATGCATTTGAACCATTCTGCTCTACTTGATTCATATGCAACTGAATGTGCCTTGTGTAATTTTTGAATTCATACTGAAGATGCCCTTGCCTTGATACTGGGATGAAAATTTTATTCAAATTAAAGTTGAATATAATTGTTCCAGTATATTGATTTTTCTTTAATAATTTTTTGTTAATGAGAGTAAATATATTTTTTAAGTATTTGATATAATAAATATTAATTTATCATAAATATTTAGTTTTTGGATATTTGCATGCTTGTGATAGCTTATTTGATTTAAGCAAGCATTGTTGTACACTTTCTTTATATTTACCCTCAAAGGGTGTTCAGTCTGCTATAACAGCACTACATGATTTTAAGGAGGTTACATTATTATTAATCTCTTATCAACAGTGTTTCTCCAAATTATTCTATTGTCAGTATTCCAATATTGTTGTATCTAACATTTCTTTCTTCTGAGACACTTCTGACTGTATCAATCCATCTATACCTTGGTCTCACTCTGGGTCTCTTTCCTCTATCTTGGCACCAAACACCTGTTTTTCTAACCTTTCCTCTCTCATTCTGTTTAAGTGGCCATACCACCTCAGATTAGCTCTGTTCACAAATTCTTGTATGCTAACAATGTCAAGCTCTGTCCTGATGTCTTCATTTTTAATATGATTCTGCCATTGATGTCATCTGTTCAGGCCTATAATTTTTTTGCAGAATTCTCATATCTGTGGTCTCTGTATGAGAGTTCTAAGAAAAATTGAGTGCCTGAACAGATGGCATCAATGGCAGAATCATAATAAATGATTTTGCTGTACACTTGACTGTTTTTAATATAATAGACGAGCTGAAGAAACAGGCCAATTAACATTATGCATGTAAAATAAATTGCATAATCCATAGATTTAGAGATTCATTTCACTTTGTCATCTACAAGGTGTTTTGATCCCTGGATAAATGATCTTGGACATGCTGTTTTCTTCAATAATTATCCAGAGGAGGTAGTCATGTGTAGCAGTCATGTGTTCTGGAACACTTTTTCCCATACTGATTCCCTAATGATTACAACCTTCAGATCTTCATGAAACACATTAACAAATTCTTTCTTCCATCTTTCCACTTGCCCACACATGGCACTGTTGTGCCATAGGTCTTGGGATCTCTTGTGTGTGACTGATATACATGGCTTGGAAAGAAATCAGCAGACACCATAGTGTGAGGAACAACAGCAATGGTGCCAACCTTAATAAGATATAAGTGTTAAATTCTGAATGAAACTAAAATTAAATTAACGCTTCCTACAGAATTAACATGGGTTTGCAATTTGAATCACATATTGATATATTGGGCATACTAAATTCTTGTGATTTACCAAAGTATTACTAAATTGAGGATATTTTCACTACTTTATGTTCTAATGTAAAATGTTGTAATTTGCTTAAATGTTTAAACCTTGCTGCTTTTGTGTAAGTACTTATAAATTGCTGGGAGAAAAGATAATCCGATTAAGTAAAAGTGGCCGGAATCTAAACACGTTCTACAAGTACATGTGCACCCTTTAGGTAAGCACGTAGTTCCCGCCCCCTCGGAAGAGCACGCTAGAATTCCATGTGTCGCGCTAAGTACTGGGTGACGTAGAGTAACATGGAAAAAGGGGAGGAGAAAACGATGACGTAGAAGAAATCGGTAGCCCGCGATTTAAAAAGTTGTTGCAGCACCGAAAATGCTCTTACTCTTATGCTCTTGGACTCGTGCTCTTGCTGGTGTGTTGGAACCTCCTCGTGGCATCTTCTCGTCCCCCGATTTTCGACACAGACTCGAGACAACAAAGACTGAGGAACTATGCCGTGAAATTCCTGAAAGTTTACCGGTCAGCGATCAGCCCATCGGAAGGAAATCTATGATGTTTCTGGAGATATCATTATGATGTTGTGTCAGTTGACCAGAGAACAATGTATGCCTACTTTCAGCGGTGCAGATAAGTACAGCTCGGACCCTTGAAGAATGCCTCAGATAAAGTGGAATGAACCAGGAATCGAAAATGATTGTTCAGCCGTGATATGTGAAGTGGCCAAACAGTTCCCCAGCAGTTGGTAATGTACAGTTTATGTTTTTATAAGTAATTGTGTATAAGAAGAAAGTTTGTAACTATAGGAAGAACTCTAGAGATTGTTTTCTTTTAAAGTAGAGTGATTATGAAATTTTAGTGAAAGAATTAGTGTGAGAGCACGTGGAGCTAACTTAGTGATTCAGTTAGCAAATATCCTTAGTATTGAAAAGTATAGAAAAGTATGTTTGATCTATCAAGTAGAAATTGTAAACTATATATGAAGTTCTTTGTTTTGCATGCTATGATAAAGATAGAGAGTTTGAATAATTAATGCTCATTCCTTAGAAATTGTAGATTACTTTATTAGTGTATATTCATAAAGTGTAAGATGCTTCAAATGAAATTAAATGTTTTGCTTTTTAAGTTTAACTGGTGACTTGCCTGATTTTCTTTTCTATTGCACTTTCTCATAAAATTTGGACCACAGCTGGAGATTAATTAATAGAGAGGCTACGACTGCAAAAGTAATTTATAGTGAAATAAGATTGTATGCTAAACTGTGTTCTGGTTCCTTGATTCTGCACTCTTTGTTAATCTAGGATTCACTGTGGTGCAGGATAATATAAATTTTCCCTGAATCCGAAAAAGGAATCGGATCCAGTATTGAACAAAGGAATCGGTGTTGACCATTAGCAATCCCTTTGTCCTTAAACCACTAGCATCGTTCTTAAAGGTAAAGATCGGCCCAGAGAGAATATTGAGACTAATAGGGTAATTTATGCGTTAGAGATAAGTTCAATTAGTACAAGCGTATCTAAACGATAATTTTAGAGAACAAAGAAAAAAATAGAGAAAGATCTCACAACGAAATAAGTAACGAATTTACATACGACTTCCTTTCATTGCAATGACTGCAGCAATCCTACAGGACATATTCCACAAGCTACTATAGCGATTGATGAGAATTTTGTACCATTCTTCCTGCTTCCTGTAAGCATGTAATGAGGTTCTAGACTGTTGTGGGGCAGACATCTCTTGACCTCACCTGACACTCCAGTTCATCCCACAGATGTTCAGCAGGGTTGGGATCAGGTCTCTGTGGAGGCCAGTCAAGTGTGGTGATGTTCATGTCTACAAACCATGCAGTTACAGCAGCAGCATTCCTATAACATTGTACATTGTCCCTCTGAAAGCGACAATGGTCAGTTCTGCAGAAATGGCACAAAGTAGAAAGCATTGCATTGTCCAGAATATTGAGATACCTCTCATAGTTCAATGTTCATGGCACCACAAATAGAGGCCCGAGACCAAACCAAATAAAACAGGATTATCACACCACCACCTCCAAATTTCATGTTGGGGTTACACACTCTGTTAAGCGATGTTCATTGTGCATCTGCCACATCTGTCCAACTGCTTGGTAGAGGGTGTAGCTTGATTTATTGTTCCATCACACAGCTTTCCGAGCTTCCATGTCCCACTGTGCATGCTCTTTGCACCACCGAAGATGATGCTGCATGTTGGTTCAGTAATGTGGGGCTTGCATGTTGCAGTCCTACCATGGTAACCCATGTTTTAATCCTCAGTTCTGAATGTTTTTGTGCAGATTCATGTTCCAGTCAATGCCCAGGATTCCACATTCAGTGGCAGTTTTTACATATTATTCTTCTTAACACCCTATGGGCATGTTTAGTGAGTGTGGTTGGTCATCCACTGCAGATACCACTTGCAGTTGACTCTCTGCACTTTCATCTCAGTATGGTATCACTGATCATTGACCTGAGATGGCCAATTTGTCAACATTTTGCCAAACATATAGGCCTGCAACATGGCATTCTATTACAATGCCTCTTTCAAATTCTGTCAGTTCCCTTCTTGCAGCCATTTCACCCAAACACAATTGCACTGACTTGGGTGCATCATATTCCTCCCATTAATTATACAGGCTACAGACATGTGACTCACTTACATGGCATGATGTACCTTGCTCATGATGGTGTTTGTTAACTTCTTTCCAAACAGTGTATATATAAAAGTAATATCTATGCATTTTAGTCTAAATGTATATAAAAATGATTCCAACACCTAATGAGATTGATTTTTCTTCAGTTCCGACTGTGTTTAATATATTAAACACAGTCATTTAAGAGACTTTAGTTAGAAAAAAATGCAGGGATTTTCTCACTGATTTATAAGACATTCTCCAAGTTCCTTCTTTCTTTCATCAGCATCATTCATTCTATCCTTGATTATTTTTTGGTTATTATTTTGGAAACTTGGAATAATAAGGCCGATAGTCCTGAACTAATTGCACTTACCCTTTGTTTATGGGAAATTAAGGTCATGTGGAATGTTAAATGGTGTCTTGTAGTCAGCAGCTTCCTTCAATATAAATTCTGTTCATAAGTCCCTGTAGTTTTTCTAAGAAAGCTATCTTCTCCAGCTTTTAATAGGTCATTTAGGATCCCATCTTTGCTAGTGCTCTTATTGTGTGGAAAGGGATTGCAATGTGTCATCCAATTCCTCTTTGGTAATTCTCAATAATGGATGTTATCTCGAATTGCATCTATACATGTTCCTGTGTTTTGAGTGTTATCTTCCTCATTATAGAGCACTTCTGTATATTTTTTCCACAATATTTTGATATATTTTTGTGTTTCAAACAGATTCCCATTTTTATGTTTGTTTGTAGTAATTTCATTGCTCTTGTAGCTTTTGATTTCTTTGTGAAATAAAGCCTTTCTTTTTAAATAAAAACCTCATCCTCTGTCCACCATCATTCATTTGTTTCTCCTCTCTTATTATCTGATTTTTGATTTGTTTATATTTCTTTCCATCTTCTTTTCTTTCTTCTTCTTTTTTCCCATGTTAGGCTCAATGTTCTGTCCTGGCCAAATAACATGACCTCTTTTGAAACCTGATACTGCTTATGATAGGGCTGTTAAATCTTATCTGCATTGTTTACATGTCTGTAAATCACATGTGTTCTGATCACTGTCTGTTTTACAGCAAGAAACCCAAGTTTCTGAGAGGAAAAACCATGCCACCTCTATATGAGACCAGCTAACTTACCTCCAGTTGAAAAGCTCTGTTTAAGATTCTTTGCATCCTCAACAGGATTCGAACCCATGTCTTTCCAACCAAAAAATATCAGCAATATGGACTGAGCTATAGAGGCTCTTATATTTCTTTCTGCCTTCTTCTTCTGTGTTATTTAATAATTAATTAATATACAGATGCATCCATGGAGTGTTGAGACTCGTCAAGGGAGACCCAAACTATCCACACAATATCTGCCTATTGTACATCTCCTCGAATTTCTGTATTTCCTTTGTTCCTTTATATTTTTTTGCTATTCCTTTGGTAATATAGGTTTCCTTGATTTTTCCCTTTACAATTCGGTAGTGTTTTTAGCAGTTGTAATAACGGATTATTTTAGGAACTTTGATCAGTCTTCTGTTTACTTATCTCCTGTTTTATAGTTGCTCTTAGAACTTGCTTATAGCAACTAGTCTGAGATGTCCATATTTCATTTCTGCCAATGACTTCCTTTTTTATTCATTTTTTTAAAGTTTAGCACAGATTTTCATTAGCACTTATCAGTGGCCAGAATCTACATAAACTTCAGGATAACTTATTGACTTTTTAACTTGGCATCAAATTTTAACAAGACATATTTTTTATATATCTTGTACTATCTATCTATAATATATGTGTAGATTTACACACTCTGCTATGTAGCTAGAGACCTGCTTATGTCACTTGTTCTTAAGTTTATTATACATAGAAAGGAAGATGTTGATTCTTGGGGGAGGGGATGTAGTAGTTTCCTTTTACTGTCTGCATTGCAGTATTAGAACTAGGCATTTCGGCATACTGACACTATCCCCACAAATTCATTTAGATGCCAGTCCAACTTCATTAGAATTATGTTTTCTAATGATACTAAGGGGTACTGCTAACCTCTTCCAATTGACTACCCTTTGACTAGGATAGCTCTACCAGGAGCTGCTGCTCCTTCCAGCATAATTCTCCATCATGACTATGCAGGATCCATCCCCTCCTATAGCAAGGGAAATAGTAATGATGGAGTATATGTGCATATGTTAAAATAGATTTACAAGATAAATTAGTCGCAGTATAGAATTTGTTTGGCTAAGTGTTAGTGTATCTACTCTCTAATCAACAGGCTGCAGGTTTAAAACCTGTTGTAGGTAGGAGTTTGTGATTGGGTGGGTGGGAGATAAGTTTGATCACCTGATGTGTAACCACTGTCCAACTTATAGGAAGGCTGAAGTGGCTTGAAAATCCATGTTTTGTCTCTAGAGCAAGGTTTGTGGATTATGTAAACAATAAATAAAAATACCAAAAAAATATAAAACTAATAAAAATAGAAAAACAATTTTTGGCCCACTCTTAGTATGCTTTGGGTGGGAGACAAAAATTATTAACATTGCACACACACACACAATTTCAATATTACTATTCCAATACTTATTATTGATTTCAGCATGGTATATTGAAATAGGAGGTCTAAATTGCATAAACCCCTATATTGTGTATGATCTCTTTTTGTTCTAATGATGCTTTCTAGCTTGCTTCTACCAGTGTGATAATGAGTCAGGTATTTTGGACAATTCTTCCTTCAACTCGACCATAAGTTCTTATACTTCTATTTTATATACTGATCTGACTTGCACCCATTGTTTTTGTTCCTCCCAGTGATGTTCTGTTATATTGTAATCAGGACTCTTGTGTAGGCCATTTCCCCCCACATCGGTTTCAAATCTGCAGTATGACTAATTTCATTGTCTTAGTGAAAGAAATGAGCCATGTTTCTTTCATAAATTATGCATTGTAGGAGGCAATGCATTATTCAGAAGTGTTTGCATATCCACTGCTATTCATCCTTCCGAGCAGTACAACCAAAGATCTAACTCAGTACCTGGAGAAACAGCTACAGGCTATTATATCTCCATTATGAAACTTTGCAGTTTGGGAAAATGCACTAACACATAAAGTGCACCTATGCTTATCCTTCAAACTGAAAAAGGATATAGCATGATTCATCATCCTGTGTCCACAGACTTCTAAAATTTCAGGGATTAGTCATGATGGTCTTTACCGAAGTGCGGTTGGCACTGATCATTGCAATGCTTGATATTCTGGTTTATGTGCTTCTGCCCTTTTATGGAAACTAAACCTAGCATTATCTTTTGATGTTACATGCACATGAAGAACCTGCTGGTTCTTCCTGTGCATGTCTTACCTGAGAATGTATGTGGGGTAGGGTTGGGGGGATCGCACTCACATTTCCAATCACTGGTAATATTGCATGCTGTTGATTTTGAATGATTCATCTTTTACTGTTTTAACAAATAAATGAGCTACTGATATAGCATTTTATGGTAATTTTCTTTGCTCTACTTCTCTTAAGTTATATTTTAGTGTTCTATTCCAGACCGTTATCACTGGGATCCAACACTTTGCTGCCATGTTTGTCATACCATGCAGTCCATGGACATCTGGAAAGAGGGATATCCTAGCAATCTCACACTTCTTTGGTCCTTGATTTTGGATGAATTGCCAGGATTGATCATCTCTTCATTTGACATTTGAGAATGAGTTTTTCACTCTTAAGTTAATCAGGTTCCTCAACAACCCCAATCTAGTACAGAAACCATTTGCATATTCTATGTGAATATGCAAATGTTCAGACAACAGTAATAAGAAACAGAAAATATGAGAGTTACCTAAAAATATAGTATTTTTTTGCATTATATATGCAACAAGTGAATGCCTAATCAGAAAATGTCACCCTTCTTTTATCTAGAAAGATTTGGAAGGATTGATAGTCATCGAAGAAAACCCTTCAGAAGATGTTCCTGTCAAAACATGCTTCCATATACATTCAGAACAAATCATTCATGCAAACATTACTTAATGGAATACCAATCACAGTAACCCCCTAGAAAACCTTTCCTCAAGAAGTAATATTGAAGTGGGATCCTGACAGTGCTAACAAGAAGATTTGCTTCAAATTAAAAGGTCAATGAATGACAGCCATAAGAAGAATTATCATATGTAGAGATGATATCCTAGTACTAACTAGGAATATCATTCTTATATTTAACACTCCTAAAATTCCTAATATCAGTGAAAGCAGGTTATCATATCTTCTCTATTAAGCCCTATATTCTGAATCCTGTGTGCTGCTCAAATATCAAAAATATGACAATGCTCAGACTGTGATGGCACCCACAACAAACTCTCACAGCTTATTCCACTCATTCACCACTCTCCAAGTAAAAAACCTAGTTCTAACACCCTTGCTAACTACACTCTTGCTCAGTTTTCCCAGATGGCCCCTAGTCCTCCCCAGCCCTGTTCTGAAAAATCTCTTCTGAATTAATCTTATAAAAACCCCTCAGTAATTTGAATGTCTCAATCATATCACCCCTTTTCCACCTATCAACCAATTTCTGTAACCCACAGATCTTCAACCTGTTCTCATAAGGTTCATTCCATAGACCAGCTATCATCTTGGTCACTCACTTCTGGATCCTCTACCTCCTCCTCCCCATCAAGAAGAAACTCTGGTGCCCAGATATGGGCACAGTAGTCAAGATGGGGTCTTATCAAAGCTCAATAAAGAGGAATAATAACCTGCTTGTCTCTGTTCATCACAGTATTTTTCAGTAACCAAGTGATCCGATGAGCCGATTTAGCCACTTTTGCTATGTGCCCCCTAATATTTTGCTATGTGCCCACGAACACTCCCAAATCTCTGGCTTTGTCAACCTCCTGGAGTACAGTTCCACCAATGCGATATACTGCTGCTAATTTTTTTCACCCCAAAATGCATAACCTTACACTTTGCTACATTGAACTAATATCCATTCTCATTAGCCTAGACTGTCATTCTATCCAAATCATCCTGCAAAATTTTGACATCATGTGCATTACTATCGCTCTGCCCAACTTTGCATCATCAGCAAATAAATGAACAGTTGCTCTCAGATCCTTTCCGATATCATTAATGAACAAATTAAATAGCAGTGGTCCAAGAACAGAACCCTGTGGCACACCACTAGTAACAGGCCTTCTTCTGGACTACACTCCTGAATAAACTACTCTCTGATATCTCTCCACCAACCACCCTCCCATCCATCTTAGCAACCCTATATCCATCCCCATGTGCTGCAGTTTACTGATAAGAATTCCATTTGATACCTGTTAAAGGCCTTAGCAAAGTCCAGCAGTATCACTGTAAAACCATTACCCTTATCCAGTTCAGCCGTCACTGTATTATAAAACGTGAGCAAGTTACTGAGGCGTGATCTGCCCTTCACTAAACCATGCTGTCCCCCATACAGTATCCCATTTTCATCTATCCATTCCTGTATTTTGCTCTTGACTAATTTCTCCAAAACCTTGACAACTCCTGATATGCTGATTGGTTGGTAATTTGCAACAGCAGTCTTGGAGCTTCCTTTATGCAATGGAACTATTTTCCCCTCTTTCTGCCTCCTCGGGACTAACCCAGAGGTGAGACTTAAACATTATGGTCAACTAACTATTCCTTTGCTGCTTCACATAAGGCTGTCAATACACATTACGGTTCTGTAATATACTATTCACCTCCATTTCATTCACCTCAATTCTTGTATAAGCCATTAGTTCCCTCATTCCTGCAATATCACCACCTGGATGATATACTCTTGCAAAGTGTTCACTTAGTAATTCTACTATTTCAGCTGATTCAGTTACCTCCCTACCATCAGCATTCCTTAAAATCATTTTGCCATATACATTTTTTCTTTTATTTGCAGTATATCGAAAGAACTCTTTGGAATTCATGTTTGGGAAGTTAGCATGCACTGTTAACTTTTTTTTCATAATCAGCTTTTGCCTTTCTTATCACACTAGTTATTCTTCTGGCCTGTGCTTTATAATGTTGATGTGCTTGCAGGTTACCCATCTCCTTAAATTCCCTCCACAATTGTTTCTTTTTTTTTTTTGCAGCTCAAGCTTAATGGTGTTATTCATCCATTTAACTCCCACTTTATTTACTCTCCAGACTCTCCAGATAAGTTTCAATCGCAACTGCTGAAGTCTTAGCAATTTTGTTGTCATATTTATTTTGTAGTCATGAAAATAAATCTACTTGTGACTTTTTGAGGTTTTGCTTTTCTTCTTTTTTCTTTTCTGCTGATTTCCTTTTTTGACACCCAGAGGGATACTTTCTTAGCATGGACATTATGGGTTAGGCTTTGCCTGTCGAATAAGTAAATAATATTAAATAATTTTATCCCATTAATTAACAAAAAGTTAAATATACATACTTTTTACAATATTACAAAATTTTAGAAACACTCAAGGAATGTGTTTATTTTTTTCGTTTATTTACTTCAGTACATCAGTTTCACCCTTATCTATCCCTGTTAACTAAGTTGAAATTAACTTACTTGAGATCTAATCACGTGCAGACAACACTTCATAATTCTGAATATTGATAATACATTTCACATAGCTTTAAAAATAACTTACCATATTTACTGGAATATAACTGGTCCTCGCGTATAACTCGCACCCCTGATTTTACTTTGCAAAAAAAAGAAATTGAAAAGTTTCACGTAACCACTCAGAAAAAAAAAAGTTTAATCATGTTCACCTAATGGCAATAGTGACTCGCTTCCCGTGGCAAAACACGCGCCTTCCATACTAGCCAATACGTCTGCAGATGCCAGTAAAAGCAGGTCGTTTTATTGTATCACTGAATAAGGTACAAACATTTGCAGTCTGTGTAATATATTTCTCAACAAATGGTGCAATTAGAGACAGCTGGGATAAAGGCACTAACTAATGAATTGCTTGTCCCTTCCACCAAAACTATGCTATTTAGCCTCAAGCAAAACAATATGCTGCACTGGCAAACACAAAAAACTAGATGTGTGGGAGTCTGCCCCTCCAGCTCAAATGCAGAGCAACAATAAAAATCAACAGAAAGTGTTAAAATTCGTAAACGTGTTAAAGCTAGGAAATATATAGTGAATATTGTTATGGCACTTTCAGATATTGAATTTGGTTGAAGAGAATTAGCATTTCAATTCAAAAATTGTCTGCTGACTTTTATCTTTGACTCACGTGATCTTTTGTTGATACCACACCAATCATATATGCACATATCTTTACTGGCCTAGTACCATAGCTATCTGTTCATTAGTCATTTGTGAAGGATTGTTCATTAAGTATCTCAAGTCTTGTAAATTACTGCTAATTTTTGCTTGAAATAATGGGAAAGCAGATGGTGCTATTTGGGTAGGATGCACACAAGGAAACTGCTCTATAGACAGGAAATAGCAATTGCAATATATGTGGGGATTTTACGAAAAAAACTGAAAACTTTAGTTTCCGAAAATCACTGTAAAGGAAATTTGCTTTTATATCTAATAAGTAAAACATATTAATTGACAATAAATACTTCCAATCCATATTTTAATGACTTACGATTTAATAAAATCCAAATACACTTTAGAAAACGGATATGTTCTTTATGAAACATGAAAAGATATATCAAATGATGGTAAAGGAGTCACGCCACATCTGGATGCCTGACAAATAATGCAACAACTGAACTGGACAAAACTTGTACATCAGTATATCGCGGAGATATATTGATGGCTTGGAAATAGGATGTTTGTTTCTAATTTTCTTATTACTTATTATTATGAAACAGTTGGTAGAGTTTAATTAATTATTGCATTTTTATTTGGTATAGCTGTACTTAATAAAATTGAATTATATTAAGTTAAAACATGTGTCAGCAGAGATGTTTGAAATGTATTTTTTTATTTAATTATTTTTTAAGATGAACCCTGGGTTGCGTGCCAGAAAAAAAAAAAGTCATTGGCGTGCCACTTTGGTAGGCATGTTAAGGGTTGTCCACCCCTGCTCTAGACTAACCATATATAAAGAATATAATAAATATTTTTTCAACGGTTTCGATAACGAGCCAAAGGATATAAATGTGTAACAGATTAGAAAAAAACTAATGATGAATCAGGCATTTTAGGGTAAAAATGAAATTGTGTTTGTTAATTTTTATACACTGCATAAAGGCATCAAAGGGTTAAGCAAAAACCGTAATATAGTAGAGAAACACAGATATTATTATTACCGGGAGCCCTAAAATCCTGTCGATGAAATCCCTTTAGTTATAAGCAAAATTAGAAGAAGAAAAAATAAAAAATACATTTCCACAAATGTGTATTGACTGTGCCCACTCAATCGTGGGGCCTGGGTGCATTGCCCCCCCCCCCCCCCCAGATGGCTGGCCCTGTCAGGGTGACACGGTATTGGGAGAGCAAATGTTTGAAGTAGTAGTGAATGTGTGTATAGAGATGATGAGCATCAGGAATGGGATGGCCTGGAATGTAAAGGAATAGTGGAATCCAAGAAGATATATAGGGTAAGTGGTGATAAAGGCAATTTGGCATGAGCAGGTGGAGAAAACACTACCAATAAGTGACATGGGAAAAGGGAATTGTTGTGTTTATTTACAAATGCCAAGAGCATTGGGAATAAGGAAGATAAAATGGTTTTGCTAATTGAATTCAAAATTGTTGAATAAATGAAAAGCTGTTGGATGAGGATGATATCCTGGTGGGAATAGAAATGGAAGAGCATGATGTTTTTCATCAAGATAGAAACGATAAGAAGGGAAATGGAGTGCTGATGATAGCAGGGAAATTACATCTGCACAAAGTAGAAATGCAAGAGGGAAAATATAGTAGCATTGTTTTTTGAGTCAGTATGGTTTATGAGGTGGAGATTGACAGGAAGAAAATTTATTTATTTATTTAGGCTTTTGGCTGCATGAAACTGGTAAGTGAAGAGTACAATCACAATTTCCAGCAACAAATGATGAAAATCTTAACATAAAAGTTCATTACATAAAAGGCACAACCAGCTTTCTAAATCTTTCCTTTTTTTTTTTCTAAATAAAGCAAAAGTAATTTGTCATAATCAAGCAAGAGGCAATTATCGTCCTACTGTAACAGGTATGACAAGGCTGCATGTTTTCACAACATGAATGTAACTGTATCCTAGGTTTAATTAGAGAGCAGTTGTGTCTTGTGTGAGAAAACTTGATCCATTAGAGGGGGCCCATTTCACATTACATCATCTTCTAACATGCGGAGGAGTTCTGTTGATTCCATGACAAGGACTACGAGAGTGACTACGAGAATAACGTCTTCGTGGTGAGACGGGACCGTGATCTTCTGTTTCCTCCATAACCATCACCACCACATCAACTAAAGGTCAAAGTCCAGGCTGGAAAGCCAATTGAAGGCCTTATCCATCACTTTGTGGATGCTCTGTAGGCCACCACCGTGAAATTGGTGCCTTGGGCAGTCGTACACAATATGAGTAATCGTATGAGCCACGGGAGAACAATCACAATAAGGGTGATCTGACAGCCCCCATTTATGTAGAAAGTAGCCACATTTGCCCTGACTAGTACTGATCCTGTTTATTGATGACCAAATCTTCTTAGGAGGATCAAAACCAGGCTGCAGAGCACAGGAATCTTCTACCAGAAAGCTGTTTGTTGGTTGATTGTTGGACCAGTGTTCTCTCCATATGTCAGATATTGATGGCAGCACAGCTGAAGAAAGTTTGTCCATGGACCAGAGAGGTTTTCTAGATTTGAGGCATAGACTAGGTGGGTTTATGAGAGTCTGATGTAGGCGCAGGAGTGGGTTGCTCACTAATTTATTAAATTCCTTAATCGAGGCTTGTCTTCTCCATATGTGTGGTGGAGCAATGTTAGATAGAACAGACAGCCAGGAGAGAGAGAGAGAGAGAGGGGATGCTTCTCACTGTCCCACTAATTGTGCGCATGGTAGAGTTTAGCTGGGTGTCTATAATGTTAGTGTGTGTGTGTACTTCTTTCTGAGACAGGGGCACAATATTCTGCTGCAGAGAATGCGAGGGCTAGTGCAGATGACCTTAGGACTTCTGCACCACAACCCCAGGTTGTTCCAGCAAGCCTTGAAATGATATTATTTCTGGTTTTAATTTTATTGGAGAGGTTGATGATATGCCTTTTATAGGTTAGGCTTCTGTCCAGGCTCACCCCAAGGTATTTTGGAGGCTTGTGTTCTACCATTTTTCCACAGAAAGAAAGGTTAAGTTGTCGATTTGCCTCTGCATTGTACAGGTGGAATACTGAGGACACTGTGTTTGTTGGATTTGGCTTCAAGTACCACTGCTTAAAGTACTCTTCCAGGGTGTTCAGGTCTGTATTCAAGGTTGATTCTAGGTTGGTAAAAGAGGTGGATTGATGTAAAATCGCTAGGTCATCGGCATACATATACTTGCTTGATCTGGTATGAGGTAGATCATACACGTAGATATTAAAAAGCATAGGGGATAACACAGAGCCCTGAGGAAGACCTTTGTGAAGGAATCTGGGCCTCTTTTTTTCTGCCGATATGGACCCAGATCTTTCCGTTGGAGAGAATAGAATCAAAAAGTTGTAAAGTTTTTTTTTACACTTTATAATATTTCCTAGTTTTAGGAGGAGCCCCCTGATCCAGACAGTGTCATGAGCAGATGTTAGGGCAATGAAAGTGGCTCCAGATTTAAGTTTCTTCTGGAAGCCTGCTTCAATTTGAGTTGCCAGGACTTGGTCACAGCAACTTCTTCCTGGCCTGAAGCCAGCTTGTTCAGTTGGGAGTGCTCTTTCAATGAGTGGTGAAATTCTTTTAAGGAGAATTCTTTCAAAGAGCTTAAAGGTGGTGCAAAGCAAGGAGATAGGTCGCAGGTTTTTCACATCATTTGGATTTTTCCCTGGTTTAGGCACGGCAATTATTTGGCTTCCCGCCACAGCTTTGGTAGTTTACCAGTCATGATGATTTCTGAGAAAAGGGCCGCCAGCCATGTTTGGCCATGTTGACCAAGATGTTTTAGGTACTCAGGGAGTATACCATCCACTCCTGCAGCTTTGCCATTCTTGATAAGTTTTAAGGCTATTTGTACCTCTTCCAGAGACACTGGGTGTACAAGTTCAGGAAACTGTGGTTCCATCCTCAGGATTTGTCTGATGGAAGCTTGTACAGCAATTTTCCTGATAGAGCTGGAATGAATCTTGGAGGTTTTCAATAAATGGTTAGCCATTTGATCAGGAGTTATCTCTGTTGTTTTGTGTGTTATTGGCTCTGCTCCACCTAATTTTCTCAGAAGTGACCAGCTTCTCCAACTAGATGTGATGAAATCGAGTTCATTGATGGTTGAGATCTATCTTTCCTTTCTGTTTTTATCCAGGGTTGATATGAGCTCCTTAGCAATAGTTGGATCTTCAGATTCCTTACATTTGGCTAGGAGTTCCTAACTTTCTCTACTCCAACATGGGATATATTGTTTTCTGTAGCTTCTAGGGAAAGAGGCTTTTGCTGCAGATTTGAGTAGTTTAACAAATCTAGGATAGCAATTAGGAGTGGGTGAATTGCTCTAAAGGAAGAAAATAAGCAACTTGAATTAATGATCAAGGGAGGAGTAATCATTTTGGGCGATTTTAATTATGATAACATAGATTGGAATGAAGAGTTATTACCTTTTGGGTATTAGGAAAATGAATTTTTTGAGTTCTTGAGAGAGAACTATCTTAGACAATAAGAAAGGGAGGGCACATGAGGATCGAGAGTCTTTGATCTAATCATTTCATTGGAAGATGTGATTATGAAACTTCAAGCTTAGAGGATTGCTTGTAGCTATTGTATGTAATGAGGAGCTACATGGGAAGGAGATAAATGTTGTTTGGTAATTGACCAAGAGATATAATCAGGACAAGGGCAACTCATATATAGAAGCTAATGACTTCACATCACTTGCCTTAGTATCCCATAATGCAAAGCACATATCCTTATGGGTATGTATAATGCTATGCATTATGGGAAGGGTCACTACCCAGACTAGTTTTGAACCTTTATCGATGTCTCGTCGGTGGGAGCTGGACCCACGTGTGATACTAAGGTTGAAGTAATGCAGAAGTCATATTTTCATATACGAGTAGCCAAAAGGTGTCACACCTTTTGGCCTAGTCCTGATTATATTTCAGGTGCAAACTTTGTTTGCTTATGCTTGGATAAAGGATTAAACCAAGTGTATAATTTCTTGGTATCTTTAATTTATAGTATAACCAAGTGGAGAAACTTCCAACAACTATCTCTAATCCAGAGTATTTTAATAATAAGGTATGACAGCTTTTGGCTACTATATGAAAATATGATTTCAGCATTACTAAGATTGAAGTAATCTTAGTAATGCTCTGAGTCTGGCTCCCACTGACGAGACCTCAATAAAGGTCGAAACCCATCTGGGTAGTTGCCCTTTCCATAATGCATAGTATTATACATACCTGTAAGGATATATATTTTGCATTATGGAATATTAAGGCAAGTGATATGAAGTCATTAGCTTCTATATACGAGTTGCCTTGTCCTGATTATATTTCAGGCACAACTTTGTTTGCATGCACTTGGATAAAGGATTAATCCAAGTATATAATTTCTTGGTATCTTTAATTTATACTATAACCAAGTAGAAAAACTTCCAATTACTTTAATTTTAGTAACAGAGAATTTCTGATTTATACATGGAAAAAAAAAAAAAAACTAAAAAAATGGGAAAATTCATTAAGAACAAGTTGGCTTTAATGCCAAATAGCAAACATGGAAAGAGTTTGCCAAGACCATATTTTTTCTTGAATGACAAATAATCAACAAATCATAGGTATATAAGAGAGGACTCTGTTCAAGTGTGGTTGATTTTAAAAAGATATAATAAAGTAAGAAGACAAAAATTGTTCAGAACACTAAATCTGTAAGCTGTAATGAAATTTACAGAATGATAAACTTATACTTAAATTTCAGTTTAGGAGTTGAAATTCAAGGCTGTACAGTTTATTAAATTGGGTGTCAAGGCAGGATTGTATGCTTTTTTTTTTTTTTCTTTCAGGAAATGACAGTGCGGAAGGCATAATAATATTATTTAATTATTAATTCTAATATTTGCCATAGTTAAATTGGCATCATCAGGGGAACCATGCACAAGAACTACAACAATAAGTGAGACTGAGAAAAGACAAAAAATACAGGGAGGCCTAGACCTACAGTTCAAAATAGTGTCACCTGTTGAGCTTGATTAAGTTTTCTTGGCCAAGCAAATTCCAGGAAAAGTCTCTCATATTTATACTTACTACTGTGGAGTAAGGTGGCTTCTTTCCAGCAGATCCTCTGGTTATATCCAAGGCATGGTCTGTGAAACCTGAGTGGCCATAGTGGTGGAATCAGATGTAGTCTGTGTTCCAGGATACTGATTATAATAAAACAATAGTTGAGTTAGATGAGGATGAAGGTTATGTGGTAATATTACTTGACCGAAATTTTTTGACAGAAGTCCTGACGGTGGATTTATGTATGAACTGAGGTATTATTGTTATTATTATTAAAAGAGACCTACAGGGAGTCAGGGATCATCAAGGGAGGCCACATAATATACTCACCAGCTATCATACTTGTTCATGAATTCATTTACACTGCTTGCACACACAACATCCTATAGCATTCCATTCCAATCACGTACAACTCTATGAGAAAGAAATCTAGCTCTCGCCACTTTCTTAGCTGTGTTCATTCTCAGCTTCCGAAGATGCCCTCTTGTCTTTTCCCCACCCTCCATAAATTGAAAAATTCTGTCAATTGAAATCCTGTATGACCCTTTCAGAAGTTTGTAAGTCTCAATCATATCATTCCCTCTTTCTCCTGTTTACTAGTGTCTGCAGTTTACAAATTCTCAGTCTGTCTTCATAATCAGTATTCCACAATCCTGATATAATTTTTAACATCGCCTTTTCACTCTCTCCACTGTATCAGAATCAGAACGGAAACTAGCAGACCAGACCTGCGCATAATAGTCCAAGTGAGGTCTTATCAAGGCCTTGCAAACAGGCAAAATAACTTCCTTATCTTTACATGTGAACGTTCATTTCAGCATTGCAATTATCTTTCGAGTTGCATTTGCAATCTTTGCTACATGGCCCCTGAACTTTAACTTCCTATCTACTAACATTCCAAGATCCTTAGCCTGATCAGTTTCTTCTAGCATAATCCCACCAATATAATACGACATTGGATATCTAATCATGCCAAAGTGCATTACTTTATATTTACTGACATTGAACTGACATCCATTTTCTCATGCCCACAATTCCAGCCTATTTAAATCATTGTGCAGGTGCTGAATATCAGCATTCCTGATTACCTTACTTATCTTTGCATAATCAGCAAATAGCTCTATACCACCTGTAAAGTCTTTCCAATGTCATTAATGTACAGATTCAATAACAGTGGACCAAGTACTGATCCTTGTGGTTACACCACTGGTTACCTTAAATTTTGCAGACCCACATCCCCAGTATACTACTTTTTTGATATCTATCAATCAATCATTCTCTTATCCATTCTAATATTGTCTAATACAAACCCTATATTCTTCAATTTATGCAACGGTCTTCCATGCTGTATTCTGTCAAAAGCCTTAGCAAAATTCAAAATTATCATGATGTATCCATTCCCCTTGTCTAATTCAATGGTAACATTATTATAGAACAAGAGCAAACTGCTAAAACATGACCTTCCCTTAGTAAACCCATGCTGTTTGTTGCAAAGTACAGATTCTCTGTCAACCCATTTCTGAATGTGAGCCCTAACCAACTTTTCCAAGATCTTGAACACTGCTCCTGAGATGCTGATTGATAATAGTCGGATACATTGGTGTCTTTGCACAACCCTTGTGCAATGGTATTACCATACATTCTTTCCACTCGTGTGTAATCTTCCTTGTTCTGAGACTCGAATTATATAGCCTGGTCAAAGCAATAGCCAGTTCATTTGAACACTCTTTTAGCACCTATGTTTATATCCCATCAGCCGCTATTGCTGAATTGTTATTCACTTTGTAGAATAGATCTCATACCTCCTCTTCATATGCCTGAGTTTCATCATCCAGTGAGGAGGTAGCAGTGAACTCGCTGTTGCATACATCTGATTGATAGCTTTTAGCAAAATCTGCGCTCATTAGTCGAATAACCTCTTCTGCATCTGTCACCCTCACACCATATGCATTCATTAGAGTCATTCTTTCTATTTCATTGTTTCTTTTATTTGCAGCATATTGATAGAATTCCTGTGGGTCATCTTTAGCTTTCAGAGCCCATTTATTTTTATACTCAGACTTAGCTTTCTGTAGAACAGTTGCGATTCTTCTGGCCTTCAGCTTATAATTTTCATAATGGGCATCATCCTTATGCACATAGTATTCCTTCCACATCATCCATTTCTTATTAATCTTTTGCTTAATAAGATTAGACATCCATATTTATTCATCGAATCGGGACACATTCTGATATTGCATCATTTAAGTATTTTATTAAATGCTTCCCATGCACTTCAATATTCTTCCCATCCAGCAACGAATGCCATTGCACTGAACTCAGTATACTCCTCAGGTGATCATGATTTCCTGCTTTATAGTTCAGCATGTAACCTTTTCTGAATGGAACATTCATAAACTTGCCGGCCTGGTTGGCTGAGTGGTTAGCGTATCTGCTCTCCAGCTGCGGGTTGGAATCCCGCCATGGATGTTTATAAAGCACATTTTCACAGACAATTGTGATTGTCTGTGAAAATAGTGGTGGTGGTGGTCAGTGGTAGATGGCACTGGTGTGGATGATGAAGATGGTTGCGGTTAGTGGAGTGGTGGAGGCAGAGTTGTAGAGCAGGTGCCCTCCATCAATGAGTGTTTGGACTCTCTGGCGGTGTTATGTAATAATAATGATGATGATAATATAATAATAACTTGGCCACTTCCCAAGTGAGTACTGCATGATCAATGTCACCAACCAAAGGCAGAATAGTTATGTCTTTACTGAAACGCGCTCTGACAATATAATTAAATCTAATACTCTTTGACCTTGGGTTCCTTCTGTCACATGCTGCTTGAGGAAGTTTTCCAGCAACATCTCAATAAATGCATTTTCATTCTTCTCATCAGATTCTACTTCTACCCAATCAATATTTGGATAATTAAAGTCTCCCATTAGGATTACTCTTATCATGATCATCTTGTCTATTTGGTGATTCATTTCTTAATCACTAGCAACCCATCCACCAAGTCTGTAACAACTTCCCACTATGTATTTTATCTTGTTAGATTCCACTTCACAGCTGATGGCTTCAAACTCACTAGCACATGTTACTACTACAATCATAAGTCTCAACTCTAACTGGATTCAAGTCATCCGATATCATTAGCAGCACTCCCCCCCCCTATCCTCTCTATCCTTCCTAAAATTACTGTACCCTTTACACTCAATGCCAGTTAGTATGTCTGATTCTGATGGCTACGTCTCACTAATGCCCACAATCTGAGCTCCCAACATATTGTCCAAGGCAACAAACTCTACTCCTTTGTTTCTGATACTCCTAGCATTCGATTACAGACAGTAATCTACTTGCATGTTCTTTTGTATACCCTTGTCTGCATGACACAGTGAGACTTGCAGATCTCTATTCTTCTTTAGTGCTTTATATATGTAGACATCTTTGTACACGTTTGATAGGTCTGTACCGGATCAACACAAAGTTGAAATATTTCTCTCCTTGTAATCATTTCTATGATAATATCCATTTCTGTCATTAACAGAAATATAACGTTGTCGCTCTTACACTCATATTCTCATCATTCCTACTATTATAATTTGGTTTACCTGATTCTCTGTGATAAGTCTCATACCAGTTATTAGTTTTTCAAGACTCCTGATACCAAATGCATTCAAATGTAGGCAATTAATCTTATACAAATGCAATCTTCTTTCAAACTCACTACACATTCAAAAACTCGCATCCATTCCTTCTGCACGGCCTCTGCATCTCATTTGTCATCATAACTCTTCTTTGTAATTCATTTTTATCGTATTGAGGTAATTTACCATCTATTTTCACTTTCTTACTCTTCACTCTCTCTTCCAACAACCCTTTCATGTCCTCTCTCATACTGAACTTATCACTAATTAAGTCATTAGCACCTACTTACAATTACGATCTTGTTTACTTTTCTTTGAATTGCTTGCATTATATTTTTAATTTTTGCTCTGCATAAACTTCAAATTATAACCTGTTCATCCACAGCATGAGTTGTTTATTATAGAGCCACCATACCAAATAACATCCTTCTTTTTACAAACAGTGTTACTTGGAAAGGAATCTTGTTAGTAAGAGTTGAAATATGTTGGCAAATTGGAGGGGGTTGTTAGGTATTCTGGTAGGAAGATTGATGATTTGAGATAGGTTGTTGATAATGGCAAATACCTCAACATCCCTGCCTGCTTAGTTGATGAAACTGGAGAAGGGAGGCCAATGTGAGTTGTGGACATTGAAGTCCCCAAGAAGGATAACCTCACTATTGGGGTATTTTGACTGCAGAAAGATTGAGCTTTAGCGAGAGATAGTTGAAGAGGTCAGAGTAGTTGGAGTTTGGAGAGCAATAGAGAGAGAGCACATGAAAGGAGCAAGTTGATTTGGTAGGGAAATTTTGAGATAAAGCAAATCAAACAGTGATGATAGAAGGATGTGCAGTCTTTGGCATGGAATGTCAATTCTGATGAATGCACAAGTGCTGCCCTTGTGGTGGAAAGAGCTGTCTAATGTGTAGTTTGGGCAGTTGAGGTGGACAGCGACTGTTCAGGTTGCCAGTTGGGGTTCTGATAGGAATGGTGCTTCTGGTTTAGATGACTGTAGGTGGTGGTGCATATTGTTTATATTGCTGTTTAGACCATGGATGTTGATTTTTTTTTTTTTTTTTTTTTTTTTGGAAAGAATTAATGTTGGTGGGTTGTTTGATTTAATTTTTGATGTTTTTGTGGGTGGAATTTTTTTTGTTTTTTATGAGTTTTTTTAACTATTTTTTGTGGGAGAATTTTTGAGATCTGCAATAAAATCACATTTTTTTGGGGCAGTGGTTCACTGTATTTGTGAGGAAGAGATAAAGAGGAAATGGGAGCATGCAGTGAGAGGTGGCAGACTGACAGAAATATGTGTCACTGCAGGATTTGACACTGGCTGATCAGCAAGCCTCCAGCAGATATGTTACTAACTGGTTTGGATCTGTGTACTATTCAGCAGCCAGCCTGCAGAACTGTTTTACTGCTGCAGCCTTGAATGGGGAGGGTCTCCCAAGATTGGTATATCATTGATGGTATAACTTTCACTGGGAAGAGCTGGATGTGGGGACAGAAACCAGAACCATTGCTCTAAATGAAACATGGCTGCAGCTGCTTCAGATCTCTACCACCTAGAAGATATGCTGTGGTTGTTGGTTTTCCTCTTGGTAACTTCAGGACTACATCTCATACAAGTCTCTTTTGCTACAGAACAGCCTTCACTCACCAGTTCATAGTCTTTTTTTTTTATTTCCCCTTTGGCACTACAAGGTGTAGTGACTCTGCAACTTCTATTCCTGCTTCCCATGGTCCAACTACTGCTTCAATTTTTCCAATCCAAACACTTGCTCAGACTGAATAACAGAAATCATCCTCACAGGAATGAAGGCTTTCATCCCTTATTCCACTCCAAATTCTCAGCCACCGTTCAAGCCTTGATTCTCGAAAAAGTGTGCCAATTCTGTAAAAGAAAAAAACCTCTGTTTATCACGAATGGCTCAAGACCAAAAGTCCAGCTGCCCACTCTGTCTACACTGCAGCTCACAACCATTATAAAAGAATCGTCACCAAGTTCACGTCAGACTTTGAGAGTGCAATCCGGCTAATAAATGATCCGTGTCTCACATGTCCACTTCAGTCTCTCTCTCAGAGACATTTCTGCCTCATGTCTATTCTTTTTTTTCCTCCACTTTCCTCCAAAATCATTAAAACAACAGCCACTGCTAACCAACACCCTTTTATAGTCCATCTTAAAACTCACCAAACCAACTTCTCTGCCTCCTCTTTTATTCCATCTGTTTCTCTCCTTAGGAACAGTCTCTCCCACTCTGACTTCCCCAAATATTACAACCCTCAGCTGTTCAAGAAAAATGCGAATGATTCCTTCTTCCACTAATTCTCTTGCCCATGCATGACATTAATTAACATATAAAAGGCCACAAAGACTGTTGGTCTTTGTGTCCTTTTATATGTGGATCAGATATATATATATAGAGAGAGATAGATAGATCTATCTATAAAAAATATAAAAAAAAACTTACCTCATTTTTGTTACTTACTGACTTACCTAATTCTGTGCTTTGTTGTTTCTTATTTTGCCTTACTTTTCTTATCCTTTGTGTGTTCATTCAAATGCTGCTGGACTACCTGTAATTCCTGCATTGTCCCTCCGACAATCTGCATGACTTTGCTATTTTTGAGGTTAATTCATTTTCAATAACCTTCTTAGAGCAGCACGACTTTTTGCTTTCGAACAAAAGCATTTTTGCCTCTCTTTTAAACTATATTTAATATTGCAATATCTTAATAAAAATGTTATAAAACACTAAATACACTAAAAACACGAAAATCTACACTAATATACTATAAAACACCAATTTTCTAAGGAAGAAACAATAAAACAGATAAAAATTACCAATTTTGCTCAAGCACTATATTCACTGACCAGTCACTATCATATAATATAATGGAATTGATAGTAAGCCAGTGGTATAAATAAAAAATATGACTTATCTTGGCCATCTAAGATATATATTAAGGAATAGTTTATGGGTGTAACAAAAACTAAGATGACCAGTGGGATACCACAGGCTCTGTCTCATCCTGTAAGGATGACTCACAGTGACTAATATTGTGGACTAAGGATTATGAATGCCAGTCCAGTGTTTCTAAGTATATGGTTTTGCAGTCTGGCTTGAGGAGATTGCAAGTTATATTGATTGAACTGCACTCTGAAAGATTGGAAAAGCTAGGAAATCTGGTATTAATTAATTAAATTGGTATTATAGATTGTTCAGTGACTTGACATTCAAGAGATGCATTGCAGACAATATAAAGCAAACTTAGAGAGAGCACATATAAGGCTTCTTATGTATGATCACTTCTGATTATTGTGTTCCCACATGTTTACCTGAGTTTTGGAATAATGAGAAATATGGAGAAAGAATAAACTGCCAATAATAGCAGGGTGGAGGCAACCACCCTCTCTCACCTTATCTCCTCTTTCTCTCTTCTGGAACTTAAATAGAATTATGTACTCAGGTCTGTTTTTGCCATAGTCAATAGCCTACGACTCCATCATATCTCTCATATATAAGAAGTACACTATGCTCATTTCTTTCAAATTGTTTTGTTTATACATTCTTATATTAGTTGTTTAAAGCAAGGATTTCATGTGTATGTTTTTTTTTAATGGGAGGGGACAAAATGCAGGAGTGGAACATATACTTACTATTTTTTAATAATTCCTCACGTTAAAAATAAAGCAGAAGTTTAATGTATTAATGTAAATTTTTTATTTTTGGCCAAATAATTTTCATTATTTGGCCAAGCAAATAAGTATAATAACTGCAATAACCAAAATAACAATAATAATAAAAATAAATTAACATTCACTCTTTCATATGTATGTATGCATATTTTTTTGTAGGTGCTACAATTTTTATTGGTAAATTATACTTTTTTTCTTCCAGAACTACAAGATCTTATTTTTGAAGAGATTCCACTTGCAAGTCTAGTTGTTGATTTAATAGTACTGAGTATCCAGGATTCATCACATTTGGGCAAACATGCACAGTTTGTTCTTTTATTAGAAACATTTGTTGGCTCTTTTCTCAATAGGTAATAAAGTAATGCAAGTGTTTCATGTTCTAAAGCAACCTAAATTAATAAATTTATTCATATTATAAATTCAATAACATAATAAATTTTGTTTTTATTGTTCTTGTTGATTGCAGAGAATGTATATCATTTGCAGTTTTGCTAAAAATATAATGATATGTAGAAATTGTTGTAGCACTTTATCTGAAATTTTATATTGATACAGGCAGTGAAAATATATTATGTGAAGGTTTATTGTTTCACCTTTAAATGATTCTGATTTAATTTTTATCTTTAGTTGATGGATAGCTGTTGTAAGTTGGTGATCATATGCAAAATGTAATTTTTTTTCCCCACTACTTTATTGGAATTATATTTCAATAATAAGAAGATAACTCAGTTATACTCTATTCTTTAACTTGATTCTAATTTTGAATATTTCAGAAACAGGCAGGTTTTCAAATCTGTTTTAGAAAGATTTGGTCCTAATACACTGGTTTCCATAAATTAAAGATAAAGAGAAAAATCATGATAATTTGGGATATAAAGGGAAAAAAATTATGAAAGTCAGGTACAATATGTAGAAATTGATGCTGAGTCTGGTTATCATATACACATGAGTGGAACTTTCAGCAGTATATGCAAATATGCTGCTGAAATATTTGTAGTGGTTTTCCATTTTGTATTTGGATTGAGAACAAGACATTTCATGATAGCAAAATTCTTGGATATGGCTGCAAGAGAGCATTTAACTAATGGATCCAGGTGGTGAGCCTGAATGACTTACAAAGATGACATACATCTCTCATCTGTTTGCCGTAACAGGAGTGCTATCCCGAATCAGTTATGAAACTGAATCTGCATTGGCTACAGGAACACTGGTATCTGCTTCCATTGTGCAGAGAAAGCTTCACAAAGTGGTCTTTAAGCTAGGCAATAAGTAGTCTTCATGCCCCTATCCCCTCATCACAGGAGAGAACATTTGAAATAAGCCAGGCTCCATGTCAACTGGATTCATGACCAGTGGGGATTGGTATGGTTTAAAGATGAGTCCCAGTTTAGCTCTAGAATGATACCAGGTGTGCTGTGATCTGGAGTGAACCAAGTGTCCTTCTCTCTCCAGACATAGTGCATGGCTGCTGGTACATGGTATGTGTTCCTAGTGAAACCACGAATGCTGCAACTTATAGAGACAAGGTCTTGGACCCCTACGTGTCACCTGTATGCTTGCGTGATAGGGGGGAAACATTTAACCTACAAGACTATAATGCTTTTCCTCATCGTCTCATCAAGCAAAACTGGTGGACAAATATCTTCAAGAAGCAACTATTGTACATATGGACTGGCTAGCTAGGTCTCCTGACCTTAATCCTCTTGAGCATGTCTGGGATGTTCTAGGTAGATCTGTTGCTGCTCTCGCCTCCCACTCCTGAAAACATTGAGAGACTTTACAGGAACGTTGGTTATTATTACCAGCTGAGCTCCTGGGCACCGATTTCTTACTGAATTAAACTATTTATTCACAATTTTTGTGGGTGTTTCTTTTACATCTCATATCACACTGCTTTTCAGCAGATTGCATAAAAATTCATCACACAGTTTTTGAGTTATCATGATTTTTCTCTTTGTTTCTTAATTTATTGTAAGCCACTGTAGTTAGATAGGTGTGAATCGAATGCCAACCTACCACATGAATTATCACCTGCATGATAATTCATGTGGTAGGTGAAGATTTTCATAATAAAGAACTTGGAAAAAACATCTGTTGGCATGAAGATTACTTGAAAAAATAATGATACATAGTTTCTGTATGTTTCATATAATGATTGCTCAGATGACTGATTCTTTTCTTTTAGTGTTTTTTCTTTTAGTGTTCAGATGACTGATTCATTTCTGAAACACATTGGGAAAAAAAAAAATCTGCAATCTGTATGCTATCTCACTTAAGGAATTGACAACGTAGATACGAATATAAATTAAATTACACTTTAATAAATATTTCCGATATTTCGGCAACATCACGTTGGCATCTTCAAAAGGAACTTACAAAAAAAGGCATGTGCACGTAGGCATTACAACACAGTGAGAATGAAGTGATGAAACTATTGTTCTAAAAGTCCTGATGGTGCCCTCTAGCACGCTAAGTAGGTGTTCTTGGCTGTTGGGCTGAAGGTCTGCTGATGTAAGCCTCCCAAATTTGGGGCAGTCTCATACAACCAAATTTGTTGAGGTTTTGAGTGTTTCTTAGGGCTGAGGCTGATTCCATAAATAGTCTTTCGAATTTGTATTTGCTACGGTGTATTTTAGCTTTCTTCCACCGTATTCTGTGGTGTGTATCCAGAGCATGGTCTGCAAGGCCAGAATGGCTGTACTTGTGAAAACGGATGTAGTCCTTATGTTCAGAAATTCTGATATTCGCTGTCCTGTCTGTTTGGCCAAAGTAAGACGGTTTACAGCTGCAAGGGACCTGGTATACTCCAGGTAGGTCTAGGGGAAGTGGTTGGTCTTTAGTGGATCAGATAAGGGATGCCAATTTTCTGTATGGTCTGTAACAGGAGGTTAGGTCATGTTTTTTTAAGATTTTGGTAATTTTTTTTTTAGGTGCCTCAGATGTAGGGAATGGTGATGGATTTAGAGTAATCCTTGTTGTGGGGGGGGGGGTTAGTTTGTAGGTTTTTAATATTTTTTGGATTTTTTTGGGGGGGGGTAGCCATTGGCTGAGAAAAAGTGTTGAGGATGTGATTTAGTTCAGTGTTTAGGGCCATGTCATTAGAACAGATTAGTTTAGCCCTGTTGTATAGTGTTTTCACCACTCCATATTGTTGTGGGAGGGGGAGAATTGTTGGTGAATGTACCTGCCTGTATGGGTGGGTTTTCTATAAACTGAGAAAACCAAGGTTCCATCAGGCTGGCTGGTGACTAGTGTGTCTAGGAAAGGGAGGCTGTTGTTTTCCTCTTTTTCCAGGGCGAACTTGATTCTGGGGTGGTGGTTATTTAAGTGTGTTAAGAAGGAGAGGAGTGTATCAGAGCCATGTGGCCAAATAGTGAACACATCATCAACGTAGCGAAGCGATGTGACAGAAGAACTGCTAGCACTCATACCTATGAAGGGAACGACGAAAGGCACTGATATTCTTGAAGCCGCCAAGAAAAACGCTCCAGCATTTCGACCCCAGCTTAACCAACTTCGAGGGTGTGGTACCCCTGCTATGGTGAGAAAGAATGAAGGGTTTGTCTTTTTCTAGTTCCGGTTCTTTCTGTAGCAGAAAGAACCGGAACTAGAAGGAAAATATTTCAGCCATTACTACTGTTTAATCCACCAGGAGAATTTGTGCTTGAAAACTATTGGATTTGAGAATGACATGAACGTTATTGTGACTGTCATCAACATTATTAGGGCAAGAGGATTGAATCATCATCAATTCCAAGAGTTTTTGACCCAAGTATGCGAAGCAGATATGGCGATGTGGTTTATTATAGTGATGTGCATTGGTTGAGCAGATGGACGGTTTTTAAAAGAGTCTTTGACATAAGGAGCGAAATGCAGCAGCCAAGGGGAATCCGATTGCTGAATTTAAGGATCTAAAGTGGATGACAGACTGCGTTTGTGACCGACATCTTGTTGCATATGAATGACCTAAATATGCATCCAAAGATCAACCGGTGCACACTCTGGTTCATCACATCAAAGCTTTTGTAGCCAAGCTCAAACTTTGGGAGGCACAACTCGCAAAAAAAGACTTAACTCATTTTCAGCTTCTCACTGAGTCCAACTGTTTGTCTCTTGATGAATATGCTACAAAATTAGCCGTGTTGCAAAGTGATTTTGAAGAGAGATTTAGTGATTTTCGTAACCAACAGTCTTGTTTAGATTTATTTTCAATGCCATTCAGTGTCAGTGCTGAAATGCCAGGCTCAGTACAAATGGAGCTGCTTGAACTCCAAAAACAAATCTTCTTTGAGAAAAAAATTATTCAATGTGCCCTTGTTTACATTTTACAAAGACTACATTTCTGAGGACTTATTCCCTAATCTTTGCCAGCATGCTTTGAAGATGTGTACTTTGTTAGGAAGCACATACTGATGTGAGCAGTTCTTTTCCTTGACCAGCTTATCGATGTTGATGCCAACATCGACAAGCTGGTCAAGGAAAACCATTGCCAAGTTTCCCATTGACATTGTAAAAAATGAATGCTTTCTTCATTAAATTATCTTTTTTCAAGTATTGATTGTATTTACTTAACATGAACCCAACTCCTACCTATGCTCTTAAAGCTGAGTTTGTTTATTTTTATAGGATTTTATGTAAAGTATCAAATGCATAGCCTTCTATGAATCTGGAAAGCATCTTACATTTCTAAATACCACAGTATAGCTTAGTAGCCCGCAGGCTTCATTGAAATTTTTAATGTGGCCCGCACTGTCTGTGAAGGTTGAAGACCCCTGCCTTATACATTTTGTTCCTTTTTTTTTAGTTTCCCCTTTTTTGTTTGTTTATCCTTTTTTTTTTTTTATTAATTTGTATTTTCTTTTCAATGATCTTGTTTATATATGAAGTTCTTTTGGATGCCTTCCTTGTTTTTCTGTTTCTTCTCTGATTTCTCCATGTATAACTGTTTTGTTTGTTTGCATTTGGTCTTATATCTGTTCAGTTGTTATACTAGATTCATTATTATTAATTTTAGCTATTGTTTTTTTGATCTGTATCTGACAGTGAAAATGGCTCCTGCAGTTCTAGAATTTATAAATCTGTATAGTATTTGACAAACCATGCAGTACTCTGACATCCCAGGCCACAAGATCATGTGCAACCAGTACATGATCTTGTGGCCGTAAACATTGATCTTCCTACTATCTTTCAATGGAACTAGGACTTTCTTGTCATATTCAATGCCACCAAAACACAGTCTTGCCTCTTCTCTCATAAAAGAGATCCCAGCTCAGCTACCCCTATCCTCAGTAACACACAAATCACCAGACAAATCTCTCTGCTTGGACTAATGTTTACCTAGTGTCTCTCCTGACATAAACACATCACATCAATAGCCTTCTCAGCATCAAAGAAACTAGGCAATCAAAAGGCTACTTTACACCTATGTACAGATCCCAAATCCACCCATGCCTAAAATACTGCTGACATGTTTGGGTGGTGCACCTAAAACTTCCCTTAAAATTTTTGAAGCTGTCCAGAGGCGAGCAGTTTGGCTGCTCACTGATGATCTCTCTCTCTCTTACGGATTCACTTCAAACTCTATCTCACAGAAGCAGTGTTTCAGCACCATGTCTGTTCTACACGTACTTCCATGTTCACTGCTCCTGTAAATTGCAACTATCATTCCTTCACTTTCAGTTGCATCTCTTAATGCAAGGGCAGCAGATGTCCAGCATCCCTTTACTGTGTAACTGCAAACACAATGAACCTGCTTCTCTCTCTCTGCATCTTCTATTCTATTCACATGTCCTCTGAAACAGACTTCCTCATGAATATTTCCAAATAATTACAACTTTTAGCTCTAAAAAAAAAAAAAATCAATAAACTTCTATCTCAGTCCTCATCTGCACCCTACGCATCGCACTGATGGGCTTATAGGTTTCTTGACCTCTCGTGTATGGGATCAATATAAAAAAAAATAAAAAATTGTTGCACCTGCTATTGTCCATTGAATTTAGATGTTCTAAATATTTTTGCTTATATTTACTTATATAATGATTAAGGTCCATTCCATCCAATTGTTGCCTACCAAATTACAGAAGCTTACACTTTGCATCATTAAATTCAAAGTTCCATACTGTTGTCCACTCATGCAAACTATTCAAGTCTTCCTGTAAGGTCACAGAATGTGCTTTATTTCTCATCACTCTCCCCAGTTTTGCATCATCTGCAAACAGTTGTATATCACCACTTAATTCCATCCCAATATCATTAATATACAACTTAAATGACAATAGTCCCAAAACTGACTCCTGTGGGACACCACTAGTGACTTTCCTCTTTTGAGATAGTGTTCCCCCCCCCCATAGATAACTTGCTGATCTGATAGCCATTCACCTATCCAACTCAATAATCTATCATCCACTCCCATCTGCTTCAGTTAGTTATCAACTTGTGGTGTGACAGTCTGTCTAATGCCTTTGTAAAATTTAAGTTTACCACTGTATATGCAGCTTCCTTGTCCAATACATGCATCACCTTGCTATAGTACATAAGCTGGTTGGTAAAACATGACCCTCCCTTTAACAAACCCATACTGACAAGCATGAAGAGTACCACTGTTATCTAACCACTTTTATATCCTATCTCACCAATCTCTCCAATAGTTTAATTACAACTATAGATATGCAGATCAGCCTATTATTTGTTGCCTTAGCATTATCACCACCTTTGTGAAGTAGAACAATTTTTGCCTTCCTTCCTTTCACTCCTTTGGCACTTGTTCCATTGCGAGACACGTGGTGATATATCAAGTTCTATTGCCTTATTGACATCTAGCATACTTAACTCTTCATGTACCTCTTGATCGCTCACTATTAAATCTTCTCTCATTTTATTCTCTACACTTGAGCCTCTAATTTCACACTGAGGATGAAATACACTGGTGAACTACTCACTGAATAACTCAACTATTCTTTGCAGATGTTACTAGTCTCCTACTTTCATCCATTAGCATCATCTTACTATAATCATTCTTCTTTCTACTTGCCACATATAAAACAAAAACTCATGAGGGTTTTCTTGTCTCCTGTTTATCTAATATCTACTCGTGTTGCACATTTGTTGGAGTCACTCTCCTGGCCTGCCCTTTATACTTTTCATGTAACTGATTATTATCATTATTCATCTTTTGCTGCCTCCAAAATGCCTTCTTCCAGATTTGTTCCTTAATCTCCTCATTCATCCATTTAATATCTTATTCAGTCTTTTGACCTTTGGAATGCATTCAAACATGTATACCGTTATATATTTCTTTGTCAGTTTCCAAGCAGGTTATTTCCTTACTGTTCAACTTCTCATCCATGCTATAGCTTGAACCTGTCTCCTAAGCTTATCTTAATTGCCAGCCTTGTACTTCCACATATATTCTTAACTCATAAAAGTCTTCATATGGCTAGCGACAACTCAGATGATAACTCGTGATCACTCTTATCAACTGGAGGGAAGTGCAAAACCCAACTCACAATTGCATCTTCTGATTAAATGATCAGATCTAAAACTCTCGATTCATGCATGCCCTCCTTTGTGTACGGCTTGAGATAGTTGTCTCTCAAGAACTCGAGAAATTTATTTTCCTTATTCCCAAATGCTATCTCTTCATTCCAATCTATACCACCATAATTTAAAATCACCAATAACAATCATTCTTCCCTTGTTCACTAACCCAAGTTGCTTATACATTTCTTCATCACCACCCTCCACATCCCTGGCCTATAACAACATCCAACTCAATATCTTTTCCTGTCAACCTCCACCTGATACCACTACCTCAAAACCATTGCCACTATTTCCCTCTTTCATGTCTACCTTATGTGGAAATAATTCCCTTACTATCATCAGCAGCACTTCCCCTCCCTTGTTGTCCTTTCTATCCTCACTAAAAACACTGTGCCCTTCCATTTCTGTTCTGATTAGGATATCATCTTTATTCAGTCATATTGAATGTGGGCAATGCAGACTATATCTTCTATGAATTGTGATTAGCAGAATCCATATTGATATCATTACTTGTTAATTAATTGTTAATTGTTAGGGCTGAAAAAAGGTAGGCTTTATCATTTTGATGAAATCTAAGGCCAGCATGACAATGGTTTAATATCTGACCTTTATTCTCCTTTTTTTTTTATTTTAAATGTGATAATATAGGTTTCCTTCCATGCCTAACAAGTATGAAAGACTAAGGATGATATGAGAGATTTTGGTGCACAGATTTTAAGCACAACTGGCAAATTAGGAGAGCGGATTTGTTTTTGTCCAGACCATTCAGGATTTTACTGTATTTTCTTCCTCACTAACTCCTTCACTAAATATGGCATGCAGTGAACTATTCTTGGTTTAGTGAAGATTGTAAAGAAGATTTATGCTACAGTTATCTTTGGATAATGTTATGATTAGTACATGTGGCTATAATTCAGGTATAATCATGGAAGACAGAAGCTTTTTCCACCAGCCATCATGGTTCAGAAGGCTTTGTTGCCTTTTGAAGGAGATGGCACTCTTTGCTTGGTCTCATTCAAAATCACACTTTGATCTCTTTTGATTTTTTGTAATGGTTCTAATTTATACCATAGGTTCAAAAAAAAAAATCTAGATTTTTTTTTTTTTTGTTCTGCTTGTGATAGTAGTTGAACATCTGGAGTCCAGTAAAGACCATATAAACACACAACTTATGTAAAGAAATCACCTGCCTTGTAATTCAACACAAATTCCTTTCTTCTTGGCAATTCAGCATGTCTGTTCATCCTTGACATCAAGACTGCATTGTTACTCTTGCCAACTGGAGGCAAGAATGATATCTTTACAATCAGATCCTCTGATGTTAGGACCAAATCCCAAACTCTTGAACCTTGTGTTCCCTCTACTACATGCTGCATAAGACATATGTCTCTTGTGAATTCTAGAAATTCCATTCCGTTATTACTGTATGCCTTTCCCTAGTTTATACTGATGTTAATATCTCTTATAATGATCAGTTTATCACTTGCTAAACTAAACTGCATAAACATTTCCTTGTTTTCACACTCTGGGTTGTCTGTTCAGAGCAACATCCCACTAAATATCCTGTCCTGCCCATCTTGACTTCGCACCATACAAAACTTCCCAAAACTATTAATACCATTTCCCTGAAAATTCTCCACTCCGAGAGGACATAATTCATCATTTATCATAAGTAACACTCCACCACCCTTTAGTGGTGGAGTGTTGCCAAACTAAACTCCACAGGCTTCCTTTCACATTTTTTCTGCTGCACAATCTTTAAACATTAATCTTGGATCTCTTTTTACATGATACACTCTATCCCTCAGGTCATTTGTACCCACTATCATCTGATTCACATTTTTACCTTATTCTCACATTCTGATTATTCCTCTAACATTCTATTTTGCACACCATGAATCACTGAATCTCCATATATCACACTTATCATAGATTCATCCATGCTCACCTGCATCTCTTCCCCTCCACTTCTGAGACATCATGTTAATGTCTCAGAAGTGGAGACATGAACATGAATTTGAACCAGCAGCCTCTTGGCTGCTGGTTCAAATCCTGCCAAGGGCATGGATGTTTATGATTGTCCTACTAACCAGTCACCATATGTACTACTGTGACCTGTGTCCTGGTGTAGTATGACCTTTGATGTTTTTGCACCATAAAAATCAAATTAAAAAAAATCTTTTATCACTTCCTAATATTTCTGTCTTTCCTGGTTTTCTCATTCTCTTTCTTTCTATCCTTTCCATAACTCTCTTTCACATCAGTTAGCCTTTCAAGTTGTCTAATTTCTCTCTTTGCTTTTGAATCTACTACTTCTCTCAGAATCTCTATCAGTCTCCCTTTAAACATCCAACTGCCAGCCTTGTACTTCCACGTATATCCTTAACTCATAAAAGTCTTCATATGCCTAGCGACAACTCAGATAATATTGTAATGTTGTATCCATCTCCACATATGCTTGCCTTCCTCACCCTCAATCACACTACTTGCATCTCTGTGTCAGCACCACTCGCTTCTGATGCATTGCTATTGCTGCTACTAAAACCAAGGATTCTGATATAGTATTACCCAGCTCTTCCTATTGTCCACATTTTATGCATAAACATGTGTACATACCCATCTCTTACCTGCCACATTTTTAATTACTGAGATGCATATATGCCACAAGAAGAGCATGCTTGTGGCATGTATGCTGTGCAGAATGTAGTCCTTAAATGGCCATGGGCTGGAAATCATGTATCAGTTAACTGATGTATGGCAGCTGCCATTATTGAAAGACACTAAAAATTTCAAAATTTGCCACTCTCAACAACAACCATTCTAGGCAAGATCCACTTGAAATTTAGAATAAATATCATATTAATTAATAATGAAGGTTATAGGTATTATTTCTAGAAAAATTTCCGTTGACTCCTCTAAGTAAATATTATTTTTATGGCTATTTAGCCTATTTTTGTTTAGGAGTACCCCTTTTTTTTATATATAGTCATTGAGTAAAAAGCCAATGACTTTATAAAAAAAAGGGGTACTCCTAAACAAAAATAGGCTAAATAGCCATAAAAATAATGAATATTATATTTTTTTCCTTCCAATTTCTGTCGATAATATGAACTCTGTCCCTTGGCAAATCCTGGATATTTAATTTGCCATTTTCACTAAAAATTTTTCCTAAATAGGGTAAATATTTTACTTTTTGTATAGGTTCTCAATAGAAGATCTATAATTAATATTTTACATGCTCCTGCCTATTTTCATAGTTTTTTTTTATTACCAATCTTCATGCCATTTTTTTTTACAATGGTTATTGAATTTAATTAAAAAATCAAAAAAGACAATCATTGAATTTGCTTATAAGCACAACATCATGTGTATTTAGTGAAGAGTTAATTATGATATTTTCAAATTTCATAATCATGTTTAATGCCAGTTTGTTTCATAATGTGAGCCATATAGATGATGAATAGAAGTGAAGATAGTGTGCACCCTTATCGCATACCTCATTGTGCATCGAACTAACTTTCGCTACTGCTTTCAATTCTAACTCAGACTTATAAACTTTTATAGACTGTGTATTGCTTTGTATAATATTATAGTTCCATTTACCCCATATAATTGTAACATTTTGAAAAGCTTTTCTCATATTAGCTTGTTCTATGATTTTTCTCTCTACAAAATTTAAATACAGATCCTTTCTGTTGTATTCCCTTAATTTCTCAACTGTTTGTATTAAACTCCCCACCAAACAAAGTGGCTAAAATACTTGGACCACCTTATGATATTTCATGGATCAAAACATAAGCAGCCCTCTTTTACATGTAATTACCCTACTATGCAGTTAATCCCTTAACAATGATTGTAGAGTTATTAATAGAGTAACTGTTGCAGAGCAACCTTCCTGTCCAGCAGACTTCAAGTATACATACTCTTTTACTTGAAATTTCCTTTATTATTCTTTAATATTTTAAACTTCTTGCTATTCATTTCATTATTATGTTTGTTCCCAAAGATAAAAACAAATTTCACATGTGTAAATAATTATTTTGAAATGTGACAAAGATCAGTCTTAGTGATAAAATTAACCAATACAGTATTTTTTTCACTTTATTGACTATATTGCAGAAATTATTTTTGTGCTATAATTATGTTAAATATTTATAGGTAACAAAATGTTTTCAAATAATGTTTATTGAAATAAATATGATTTGATTTTTTTCCCCATTTCTTGGAAAATACCATTATGTGAATTATTATGATTTAAATTTAGATATGCATTTTTTATGAACAATGAATGATGTTAAATTGGATTACTTTCTTTATGATTAAGGGATTTTTTTTTTTAATTTATATCCAATCTGGAAAATTTATATCAAGTAATAATTCAGTCGAATCTCAGTCACCTTCTGCTTAAAATTTCAACAGATTTTTTTTTTTTTATAACTATTTCTAGGATGCTCATTTCAGTAATATCCAATGCTTCACTGCTGCAGATGGGATGTGAAAATATGTGAAACATATCCTATACAGACTGATTAAAAATTTATGCTCATTTTGAAGATTCCCAGTTGCATTCATCCCTTTCCCTACACATAAATTATAACTGTTTTAATCGGATATCTTAGTCTAATAAGACAGTAGTCCTAATCTGTCTTATTTTCTGTTGCTTGGAAAGTTTTCACATGGAGGAGTTAACTTGAAATTGATTGTAGAGCTATTAACATTAAATGTAAACAAGTGACCTTTGTATACTATTTAACAGTATACAAATTGGAATGGCAATGCATTTCAATCATTCACAACTCTCCATACAGAACACCTGCTTCTCATTCCTTTGCTAACACCCATCTTATACAGCTTCCAGGGATTACCTCTTGTTCTCCCCCAATCTCCCACCATTTTATGAAACACTTTTTCAATGTTAATCTTTTAACAACCCCCCCCTTCCTACTATACACTAAATTCTGCAAATTGCATCGTCTCAACCTTTCTTCGTTTTCAACATTCTAGAGATCAGAAACTATTTTAGTTAATCTCTTCTGGACCTTCTCCAACACCTCTTCAACATTTTGAAAACCAGGTGACCAAATCTATGCACAGTAGTCCATATGTTGCCTGAGACTAATGCAGTGGAGCCAGAATCTCCTTAGTTTTACAAGTCAGTATCCTCTGCATTATTGCTAGAATTCATTGTGTTGTCCTCATAGTTTTGACAATATCTCCTCTAAATTTTGAATCCTTATCTACCATCATCCGAAGATCTAATTCCTCCACCTCCAATAATAATATCCCCACCAAGATTAAATTCTACATCCCATCTTTGTTTTCCAAATTTTAAAACCTTATGTTTTGCAACATTGAACTGTCATCCAGCACTCCCATGCCCATTCACTCAGTCTATTCAAGTCATTTTGTAAGGTCACAACATATGCTGTACTCCTCATAGTTCCCCAACTTTGCATCATCTGCAAACACCTGTATATCCCCATTCAAATCTTCCTCAGTATCATTAACATACAGGTTAAACAGCAATGGCCCTAAAACAGACTCCTGAGGCCACTAGTTACTTTCCTCTTATGGGATATTGCTTCCCCATACACAACTTGCTGATACTTATCAGACAGCCAATCTCTAATCCAATGCATTAGTCTAATATCCAACCTTATCCACTGTAGTTTGACTGTCAACTTATCATGCAAAAATCTGTCAAGAGCTTTTGCAAAGTCTAAGTATACTGTTGTGTATCCATCTCCCACATCTAATGCTGCTGTCACCTTATTGTAATAAGTAAGTTGATTACTAAAATATGATCTCCCTTTAGCAAATCTCTGTTGTCCATCAAAGATAATATCATTCTTATCAACCTAATTCTGGATCCTAATTCTCACCAGGCTTTCCAAAACTTTAGGCCAATCCGTGTGACATCTGACACACGGATTGGCTTATAATTTGATGCTTGGATTCCATCACCTTCTTTATGAAGCCGTGCAATCTTACCTTCTTTCCAATTATTTAGAACTTGACTCAGTGTAGGACTCTATTAAACAGATATGTCAAGACAGTAAACTCCCTGGCACATTCCTTCAGAATACGTGGTGATATATCATGAAGTCCCACAGCCTTCTTAATATCAAGTTTACTTAATTCCCCATATACCTTTTCCTCACTCACAGTCAGTCTCTCTTCATCATCATCCACTGTTCTCAGAACTCTTCATGATGTCACATTGATAAGGATGAAAGACCTTTATGAACTACTCATTAAATATCTCAGCTATATCCTCTGCAGCAGTTGTCCTTATACAATTTTCTCCAGTCAATGCCATCCTGCCACAATCATTCTTTTTTTTTTGCTCGCTACATATCAGAAGGACACCCTAGGTTTTTTTTTCCTCCATTGAATTTTTTCTACCATTATTAACAACAACAAAATAAGATAATAGTTATAAACAGTTTATGATTCACAATAAAACATAAAAACACAGAGATATAGTGGAAACAATGTTGAAAAATAAACCAAATTCACAAATACTGTGCATCAGTTGTCTCATGACAGCATCGTGTCACTGAAACCATCATAAGGGCAAATGCTGTGTCATGAATCGGCTTTGATCATAATTGAAAAGCATTGCATGAGCAGATCATTGTTAAGCAAAGCATCATTAGGTAGGATATTACTGTACAGTATTTTTTTATCAAAATTAATTCTGCCTAATCACACTTTAGATCATCTAATGTTATTAATTTATACCAATTACAGCTTCAGTTTTATTATAGAAAAATTATAAATTATTTGATACAGTTGTCTTGGAAAGAAAATGATTTAAAAAAATAAGTGCAGATGTTGTTGCATAAGCACTCAACTTTTTTCCTTTGTAGGGTGAAGGGGAATTACTAGCATATTATTATTAACAGACCTCCATGGACGGTCCCACTCTCACATGTGCACTTATCGTACCTTGACTTAAATGCATTCACTGTCAATGCTGGCCTGGTTGGCCGAGTGGTTAGCGTATCCACTCTCCAGCCAAAAGGCTGTGGGTTTGAATCCCACCGTGGACATGGATGTTTGTGATTGTCTGTGGAAATACTAGTGGTGGTGGCAGGCGGTAGATGTCGTTGGTGTAGTTGCAGTTATTTGCAGTTGGTGGATTGAGTGGTGGAGACAGAGAGCTGTAGAGTAGGTGTCCTCCCTCGATGAGTCTTTGGACTCCCTGGAGGTATAATAATAATAATAATACTCACTACACTCTCAGGTAATGCATTCCAATAACCCACCACTCTCCATGCAAATATTTTACTCCCCCCCCCCCTACTCACACCCACCTTATACATCTACCAGTGATGACCTCTCTTTCTCTCCTGTCTCCAGATATTCTATGAAAAATCTCTAATGTGGTAATTATCCCTTATCAATTTATACATCTCAATCATTTCTCCCCCCCCCCCTCTTCCTTCTATCCACCATTCTCTGTAATTTGCATTCTTTCAATCTGTTCTCATTTTCCACATTCCAGAGACCAGAAACCAACTTAGTCAATCATCTGTGGACCCTTCCAACATCTCCTCATCCTTTTGAAAACCTGGTGGCCAAACATGTGTACAGTAATCTATGCAGAGTATCCCATCTTTGCTTCCCAAATTTTAAAACCTTACACTTTGCAACATTAAACTCATATCGACACACACTCACCATTCAGACAGTCTTTTTAGGTCCTCTTGCAAAGCTACATCTTTAATTCTCAAACTCTCTCCAACTTTGTATCATCTGAAAACATCTGTATATCACCATTTAAGTCCTTTCCAATGTCATTTACATACAAATTAAATAAGAATGGCCCCAAAACAGACTTCTGGGGCAAGCGACTAGTGACTTTCCTCTTTTGGGATATCACTCCCCATTCATAACTGTTGATACCTATCACAGCCAATCGCCAATTCAATGCACTAATCTACTACCAACCCCATTTGTTCCAATTTAATTACTAGTTTGTCATGGGGTAATCTTTCGAAAACACATAAAATTTGAAAAATCTTGCTTATAATTAAGTTTGTTTTTATTGTGTAGAATTACGAATTGTATAGAAGTTATGTTGAAATTTCCCATACAAAAAATGAGCCAGCTAGTTAATGAATATTTATATTATATATTTTCGTTTATATCATATATCAAAATTTATAGGATCATTTAAAAAAGAGATGGTTAAAAAGAGTGGTCCGAAAATGATTTAAAAATAAAAAGGTATAATTGCACAATATTAAAATAAAGAAAAAATACAGTTTTTTAATTCATTTATTATTATTTTGTAATTAATACAAATAAACTTAATTATAAGCAAGATTTTTCAAATTTTATGTTTATACCATTCGTTTAACTATTAACAAGCACCTAAAGTATATATATCATCTACTTGCCTGTACTAGATAGTCATCAGATAATCTCACCTAACCTAACTGCACAATAAAAATAAACTTAATTATAAGCAAGATTTTTAAAATTTTATGTTTATACTGTTCTTTTAACTCATTTTTACCTGGTAATAGATCAACAGAATAGAATTGTATATTTGATCTTTTATTCCATCACCCAGTTGGCCATGTCCTGAAAATGAGCCTTACTAGATGACCTAACATATTTTGCTGTTAGTCCTCCTTAAAAATATACCAGGCACAGTGAATAACTTGTTAAGAATGATTTAACACTTTTTAAAAAAAAAAAAAAAAAAACAGCAATCCACTCAAAAACATTGGTAACCTATAGCACATACAACAGGGTCATGTGTGAGTAAGGTTAGACAAACTAAAAGTTTATCTAACCATACCTTTGAGTATTTACTTTATCTAAACATTGCTATCTTATTAGAGACTAAACATATTGTTTTTCAAGCTATTTCAGGTTTTTAATAAGCAAAGTGGCAGTCTTACACCAGGCAATGAAGATCATTTATTGCCTTTGTTATAACATGTCGAATGTTGAAGAACACAATCCACTGGCAGTCCTGTTTCCCCTGCACTATGTTCATCGAACAATTCCAATATCAGTTATTTACAACTATCTTTCTTCCAGTCTCATGTGACTTCATTTTGTAGATGAAGCTTTATAGTGCAATTTTTTCTTTTAGGGTTACACGGTGATCAGCACTCATATTTGTAGATTTAGGGACTCAAAAACACACGTGTTGAACAGATTATTTTATTAATTACAAATAAAATAAAACTTGACGTTTCGACCTCTATATCGAGGTCATCATCGGAAGAATACAACTGTATACAGAACCAAGCTACATGCTCATGCTTTCTATACCAGTAAACTAAATCTACGTAGTTAATAAATCTTTTTCTAGCCTGACCTCTAGTGATAGAAAAGAAAAACAAAAAGAAATAAAGAAATAAAATTATTAAAAAAAAAAAAAAAAAATTATATATATATATATATATATATATGTTATAAATAGATAAATGCAACTACAATAAACTGTTAGAGTCCTCATGCATTAATATTCTGGATAGTTACAAAATGATTTCTTTCAGTTGCTATTGTATGTTCTAAACACTTCACCAGGTCACCAGGTTGTCTTCTTGTAGTGGGAATTTTTCTAATGCTAGTTTAGGATGTTATACAGGTTGTAGATGGGTCCTCCACATTCTTGAAATGGTGAGGCCATCATTTTTGTTGAGATTTGGGTTGTGTTTGAGCCTTTCACAAGACTCTTTAAATTTTCTCTCAAACCAGGTTTTGGTGCGGTGTAGGGACTTGGTATTTTTCCAGTCAATTTTATGGTATGTTTGGAGTGCATGGTCAGAAAGGCCTGTTTTACCGAAGTGGAGGTATTTAATGTGTCGTTTGTGTTCGTCTTGTCTGATTGGGATAGTTCGCCCTGTTTCCCATATGTATGGTATGTTACATGTGCAGTGTATTTTGTATACCCCTGGGTGTGCTAGGTGTGGAAGAGGATCTTTAGAGGAACTGAGTAGGTGTCTTAGCTTATTTGGGGGTTTAAAGGTGGTTTTAATGTTGTATTTGCGAAGTGTTCTGTCTATTTTTTCAGAAATGCCTCTAACATAAGGAATGGCAATAGCATTCTTGAAATCTTTTTTGTCCTTACTGGTATCTTTATGGAGGATCTTGTGAATAGTTTTTTTATTGTATCCATTTTTGATAAATGTTTGGTTGATGATTTTGTATTCTTGGTTTAGAGCCTGTTCATTCAAACAAATTTTTTTTTTTTTTTTTATAATTTTATTTCTTTATTTCTTTATTTTTGTTTTTATTTTCTATCACTAGAGGTCAGGCTAGAAAAAAGATTTATTAACTATGTAGATTTAGTTTACTGGTATAGAAAGCATGAGCATGTAGCTTGGTTCTGTATACAGTTGTATTCTTCCGATGATGACCTCGATATAGAGGTCGAAACGTCAAGTTTTATTTTATTTGTAATTAATAAAATAATCTGTTCAACATGTGTGTTTTTGAGTCCCTAAATCTACAAATATGAATTATAGTGCAATTCAACTCTGAAGCAGAATTACTGGTAAAAAAATCAAATTTACCATTAAAAAGAACTATTTGTTGTTTTAAGCATCAACTCCACATCCCCCCCCCCTTCCCCTACACAAGAAATTGCGAAATCTATATCATAACAGTGCTCTGTGTTGGCAAGTGGCTAAAGAGATTAAAAAAAAACTCACTGTAGTGTTTCTTGAAAGAAGACTAGTTCTTGGGGACAAGAGTTTGAGCATTTCCAAAGGACAGAAATAAATGGAATAAAAGAGAAGCTGGTTCAGTAAGTTTGAGGTGAGCATGTTGTAGATGTTGGCCATCAGTTACTGATGTTTCTTGATACTTGAAGGAAAGAAGAATGAGGTATCCATCTTAGACTACTCCAGTCAACACTTCAGGCCATTCTGTATTCTTGGACTAATATTTGTGAGAGAAAATCCTGATGCATCTGTGGTTTAAGATGCATCAAAGGTGTACCAGGCCATGATAATTATTTACCACTTAGAATGCCTAGTTGGCATAATTCCCCTAACAAGGAAGATATTCTTTTCAATAGGAGAGCACACTCTAAATATTGCTTTATTAACACAGTGAGAGGGAGGGAAAAACCTATGCAATAAATTATTTTCAGTACCTGGTTTATTATTGCCACTACCATGATTTGTGAAAGTCTTAATTACCAGGAAATCCATTTTGCAAATTTTAAAAGAAGGTTTATGATCCTCGACTGTTCCATGCTACTTAATGTACATTTGTTTTCAACACTGTTTTCAAAATTGGCATATATATATATGGCAATTTTATATTATTCTGTTGCTAAGAAAAATAATATTTTTATACACAGGATGTTCTCTCTCATATGTGTATGTATATATGTAGAGAATTATTGATAGCTGATGCAAGAAATATTTTACTCCTATATCTGTGTATTAAATAGATTCTCAATAGGTTACAAATTAAGTTATTTACTTAAACTGCTGTTTATTTTAATATTATATATGTCAGCATATAAGGTAAACTGTATGAAGTAAGTCATTTTCTTTTGATTTATTTTTCTATTTAGATTTTTGAAAACCACAATAGAAGACATAACTAAAGAAGAAAACTGTGTATATTATGTGCATCTCCTTCATCAGGCTCTGTGGCCTCCCATACCACATGTATCCCATTCAAAAATAGATAAAGAAAACTTAAGAATGGAGCTTTTAGCTGTTCTCAGATATCTTTGTTCAGGTTAATTTGAAATTTTCAGTATTATAGTAATTATATATTATTGTTTATGTAATGAAAATACAATAATTATCCAAGGTTTCTTGCATTAATACAGCATGTTTATAGTTGTGAAAAATTTTGTTTTTATAAAACTTCATGTTAAAATTAACATCAAGTAACATGAAATTTCATATTCAATGAGTTTTTTTATACTGTTGATCATAGTATTGATTTTTGAAATTTAAGTCCAAATCTTTGTAATCATTTGTATACAATTACACTGGATGACTGTAGTGGACAATAAAATATTGGATAAATTTCCAAATGAAGATTCTGTATAATTTTAGAGTAAAGAGTGCTCCTAAAGGATCATTCTTAACTCTAAAATTATACAGAATCTTCATTTAAGGTTGTAAATCTGTCTCACATTAGTTCAGAATGGCCTTATGTAATTCTGAAAATCCCACTTTAGAAATTAAATGTGCTTTTTCAAGCTACTTCACATTTCCAATAAGTTTGGAGAAGGTAGTGCTGTCACGGTGGTCATAAAAATCATCTAATTTATGTTTTGTTTTTTTCTGGCAAAAGATATTGATAAAAATAAAGTGTTTTAATCCCTCTCCTCACAAAAAAGTTTCTCATTTTTTAAAAATATAATTTAGTTTTCTTCTTTCTCCTGTAGATGCAAAGCTTTTTCTTGCTTCAACTGGATTCATAATCAAAGTAATCAGTTGATATTCCTTTTAAAGAGCTGAAGGTTATAGTCCTCAGAGAAATATTTCATGGGGAAATGCTGTTTCACAGAACTGAGATGGATGGAATAAAAGATAATTGGCAGTAGAGGTTCAGTTAGTGAATAGTTCAACTATAAAAGAAGGTTGGGCACTTGTTAAAAGTTTTTCCACTTGGTTATACTCTAAATTGCAACAAAATCAAAATTGCAACATGGAATGTGAGAATAATGAATATATGTGGAAAATTAGAAAATATCAAACGAGAAATGGATAAAGGAAAAATTTATATTATAGGACTATGTGAGGTCAGATGGGAAGGAATAGGTGATTTTTATAGTGACAAAGTAAGAATAATTTACTTAGGTGGAGATAAAAAAGAAAAAGGAGTTTCAATTGTTTTTAATAAAAGAACAGCAAAGAGTATCATTAACATAAAATGTCTGAATGACAGGATTATGGCCGTAAAATTGAAGGCCGAACTGGTAGATGTAATAATAATGCAGGTTTATATGCCAACAAGCGACCATTCAGATGAGGAAATGTACGAAGAACTAATTACGGAAGAAAAAAGCAAAGACTATGTGATTATAATGGGAGACTGGAAGGGAGTTGTGGGAGAAGAAGAAGGGAATGTAGTGGGAAGACATGGATTAGGAAATAGAAATGAGTGAGGAGAAAGGTGGAATTTTGTAAAGAAAATGAGCTAATAATTATGAATACTTGGTTTATTTCTAAGCCTATTTCTAAGTTTTGGGAAGTGATTGCTGTTAATTGTTATATTTTTTAAATATTTTTGTTTATTATTATTTTTAAATTAATTATACATCCATTCCCACTTCTCTAAATACTAATAGTGTTTCCTCGTACTGGACAGCTGTGACTGAGACACGTGATATATGCATGCTGTATGACTTGTTCTTGTATTCAGAATTTAAATGTTATTACCAATTTTTTTTTTCTTTCTTCCTGAAAGAAGCTAATAACATATTGAGTGAAATATATATGAGTAATAAATTATAATTAGTTTTCTCTTAGATGTGTGAAGCTGTTATTCAAAAATTATACTATGTCTAATGCACATTTCTCTGTTAAACGACTAGTAACTTATATTTTAACAGTTTTTACTGTATATCATTATGCAGTTGTTTTCTTTGCATTTTATGTTCATGAGTAGACTTATGCAGCTACTAGATGTTAAAGGTATCAAAACAGTGTGTTCCTTATTATTAAAAAATTATATTCTTTCTTGTTTATTGAAACAGTGGAACCAGATTTATAAATGTGTAATAAATAGTTACACCATGCCTTGATAAGTGCTTTTGAAAATTTAACAAAAATTGAGTAAATCATGCATTTAATCATTTTAAGACTGAATAGTCTTAAAATGAATGTTGTATTTAGAGTAATCTGGTATGGATGCTTGGATATTGATTACCACTTGTTGACATTTAGTGAATGAAATAGATATATCTGAAGTTAATAATTAACTAATTGAATTTACTTAATTAGTTAGATTACTAAACCAATATTTCTCCCTAGTCACCAAGGCATCATCATGGGCACAAAGAAACATACTAAGCATGTTTATGCAATCACACTAGTGGGAAGACAGCCACAAACTGCTTGTAAAAGGTGGGCTTGTACAGTCCTAACTGGTGGGTTCCATGAAAATTCATCGAAAAAACAGTTAATCGAAAAGGTAATTCATTGAAAAAAAATTCATCGAAAATTTTAACTCTAAAATTTCATTAAATTGATCCAGCCAAAGCGGAATTGCTAATATCATTTCGAAACTTTTTTTCGAAAATGTTATGATAAAAGTGATCCATTTAGAACAAAAACTGAACCGTGCAGATAGCTTCTTGTACCAATAACTTCTACTAATTCTGCTAAGTCAGAGAGTTATTGTAATACTTAATTTGGACACATTATTTCTTTGTTGGCCTGTATATAGCTAAACCGGAACGGTTCGACATTTTCTTGTAAAAGTTTCAAAAAGCAAATCTGAATCAAATTTGCTCTTTAAAACTTTTATTCATCCCATAATAATTGCTGTATTGAAGTCGCATAGTACTACTAGTAACGGTAATAATAATGGAGCCTGCGTAGGCTGGGCTTATCCTCCCAGAAACAAGGAGATCAGCCCCATGAACAGAATGAAACAGTTATCGGACAAGAAAGACAATAAGAAACCATATTGTTCTGTAATTATTCCTTATTAAAGTAGCGTTGTTTTCTCACTCTGCACATCTCAGAATTTGTTCTAAATGAATCACTTTTATCATAACATTTTCGAAAAGTTAAAATTTTCATTGAATTGTTTTTTCTATGAATTGTATTTTCGATGAATTGTTTATTTGATTAATTGCCTTTTCGATGAATTGTCTTTCGATTAATTGTCTTTTCAATTAACTCTCTGGATATCAACTATTCTATTCTGTTCTATTCCCTTCTGCCGTACAGCTGGTGGGGGGGGGGTAGCTATTTGCTACCATACTAGAGAGAGATGATTATGAGCAAGGTGGTTTCCCCATTGCCTTCCTTGCCATACTATATCCTATGGCTGTATCCTGTGTGTTTACGGGATCGGTTTGCCTTCTTGCGGGATGAAAAACCCCAGATAAACTGGTGGGAAAAACCCTGATGTCCACGCCCAAGACCAGCTAACTTTGCTATGGCTGAGAAAGATCCTTAAGCTCCTCATATCATCCACGGGAATTGAACCTAGGACACTCCTTCCCCAGGCATATGGTTGCGAAGTGCATAGCCACTAGGCTAACCGTGCGGACCCAGATACCAACTGGTGCTTTATATCGGTGCAGTGATAGAATCTTGCTGAAGGTTCCAAAATAATAGTTTCCCAGATTTTTGGCATTGTGAAGCAGCTGAATTTGTTTATGTTTAGAGAATATGTTGCTATGGCATATTCCAGAAATAGTCTGATTTAAATCTGTTTCTGTATAAGAGGACAATTTTTTTCTCATGGGATCTGGTGATCTGTATCCATGGCATTCCATGGCATGGCCTGCTTCCCCAAATAGTTGTGGTGTAGATAATGGATATGTTTTCTATGTTCTTCTGCATGTTCTTTCTGTTTATCTGAAGCATTTAAGTTTGCAGGAGCACAGGATTGGTCTTATATAGTGGAGAGGATCTTTTTGTGAATCAATAAGGGTAACTAATTTTTGGTAAAGCCTGAAGTAGGTCAGTCTGTATCTTATACATTTCAAGATCGCATTCAATTTTTTCTGAAGTGACTTAGATAGCAATGGAATTTTTGTGTTCTGATTTTTTTAAATTTTTATTATGTGTGTGTGTTTGGAGTTTGGAGAATGGATAGAGAGCTCTGTTGATTTTCAAGAGGGAAGCCATTGGCTAAAGAAAGTGTTCCAAAGGATACTCTACAAAACCCACCTACAGCATCCACTATCTATCAGACCCCCATCCCTCCCAGCAGTATTGTATTATCAAAAACTTTGTAAATAGAGCTAGAACCATCTGTTCAGACCACACTAGCCTCTCAAACAAAATCAATCATATCACACTTTTTTTAGCATGTAGCTTTCCCCTTAACAAAATCAACAGAGCTCTGCACCCATTCTTGACACCTTACTCCCTCCCAAAATTAGAAAATGAAAAACTATTGCTATCCCTTATATTCAAGGTACCTCAGTCAGAAAAAAAATTGTATACATTATTAAAAGGTATAACATAGCAGACCTGCAAAAATTAATTACTCTTATCTGCTCACCAGAAGATACTCTATGTAGACCATCCTTGAGTCTACAGTATCTCATGCTCCTGCAAATTCAAATACTTCAGGAAGAACTGTTAATATCTGTCTAGAAGAACACAGAAAATATGTCCATCTGCACTACAGTTTTTCCAGAGTGGCAGACTATGTCCAGGGACAGATCATCAGATACAATGGGGAAAAAATCTCCCTCTTAAAGAAACAGATTTAAATCAGAAAGTCTATTTCTGGAAGTCAGTGCATTACATTGCCAAAAATATGGGAGACTATCAGTTTTCAAGATCTTCAGTAAGATTCCATCACTATCCTTAGAGGACACCAGTTAAGACTATATAAGCCCACCTTTTACAATCAGTCTATGTTTGCCTTTGTGCTGGTGTACCTGCAGGCACATGCTTAGTGCATTTCTCTGTGCCCACGAAGAAGCCTTGGTGACCAAGGCAAAATGCTGGCTTAGTGATCTAACTAGTTAAATAAATTTAATTAATTAATTATTAGTTGTATATATCTGTTTAGAAGCTGAGGAGGCTCTTGATTGTTTACACTAGGAAAGGCTAGGAGTAACTGTTAGTCTAAGAAAGAGATATAACTTGTCTGATAATTTCTGTATTGAAATTATCTGAGAAGATCATAAGGAAAGGTGAAGTGAGATTCTTCTTGTGAGAAAGAACAAGTGTACATTTTGGTAGCATTGAAGGTGACTTCAGTTATCCTTGCTGCCATTGAAGAACAGTGTGGAGATCAGTATTTAAGTACCTGGGGATTTTGGAATGCTTGTACATTGCAGGTTTTCTTGAATGAGTTGGAGCAACAGATTGTTCTGATATCAACAGCTACTAGGCATCATCTGTTGTGATTTCTCTTCAACTCACAAAAAATAATCACTCTCTTGGGAGTGGTGGTAAAAGTATTAGAAGAGTTGGTTAAAGACAAAATTCAGGAATGGGTGGATAATAATATGATTCTGTGGGAGATGGCAACATAGTTTGTTAAAGGTCGGTCTTCCCTTAGTAATTTATTAACTTTTTTTCTTTTTTTTTAACAGTGATAGCTGAATTGGCAAGGAAAATGGCTTCACAGTGATACTACTGGATTTTGCAAGGCATTTGACAGGATATCTAATGGAATACTGTTACCCAGTTGGAACAAATGGGGATGGATATTAAACTGGTGAATTGGTTACGAGATTGGCTCATGGACAGATACTAAAAATAGCATACGGAGCAGTCCAGAATGAAGTAGGTGACCAGCAATGTGCTGCAAGGCTCTGTGCTTAGACCATTATTGTTTAATTTGTACATTAATGATATAAGGCATGATTTGAAGGAAGATATTCAGTTGTTTGTTGATGATTGATGATGCAAAATGGGTAGCATAATAATAGAGAGCTTTTAGGTTAATTTGAATAGGCTAGCAGTATGGGCAAACATAATAGATATCAGTTTAATGTGGAAAGGTGGAAAGTTATGCATTTTGGGATTAAAAGATTACAAGTTCTGTACCATATTGATGGAACTGTACTCCAAGAAAGAATAATTATAACAAATTATTTGTAACCCAGAATGATGGCTAGCCTTATGGTCATCTTTAAATAACAATTTATAATTTCCTTGTCAAATGTAAAGATTTGCTTCTCTTTGGTTACCCTGTGTTTTATGCAACTCTTATCCATAAAGTTGTAAATCTATAGTATTAGTATACTGCAGGTGGGATAAGCGATTTTTTCCCCTCTTTTTATTATATTTCTAATATTTTCCTTATTTCTTACATAATCTGCAAACTCTGCTCTATAAATCAAACATGAAATTTTTTCCGAGCCACCTCAGGCCTCCAGTAAGCAGCATGGTGGTCTCACATTAGTTGGTGAAATTCATCTCCTACCTAAATGCAATCACAAACTTCCACACCCATATAGAACTTAAACATGCAGTGTGTTAGTTGAATATTTAGTGTACTGTCCACTCAGCCGACCTGGTTTACTTTCTTTTTTTTTTTTTTTCTCCAAGTGAACAGAATATTACTTAAGCAGACAGAAGAAATTTTAATTTCAGATATGTTTCTATTGTTAGTTAGCTTTCCCATGTCACTTTTCAGAAAGAGAGAGACTTTTTTTTTTTTTTTTTTTTTTTTTTAAATCTCTACAAAAATTTTATTGGTTTTTTTTCATGTTGGTGTGAGGCAGAAGCAGCATTCACACATTTTTAAATTTGCTACACAAAATATGCCACTGATATCAATGTCCAACTAAAAATAAGTCATAAATTCAAAAGAAGTGCTGATAGGTCAATGATTAACTTGTAACAGCAGGGTGGATGATTGAATTATTATATCTACCAAAACATTACAGGGCATTAACTTTGCCATTGGACATAATTGTGAATTCAGTCATTTAAAAAAAAAAAAAAAGTTGTAACCAAAGTTCTATGACATCAATGTTATTTTAAAGAAAATTCACTACAGTACATTTCCTTTAAAATGTTAAGCCTTATAGCATATATTCCATTGGTTCACAAACTATTCTTGACAAGAAATTATATTTTTGTTTTCATCCCTTAAATGTGAACAAACAAATGTTTGCAAATAAAGTATCTTCACAACTCACCTACTTGTATATAGAGGCATCTGACTTCACATCATATTGCCAAGTATCCCATAATGCACAGCACTTCTTTTCAAATGTGTATAATTTCTGACCTGGCAAAAAAAAAAAAAAAAACACCCTCATCCTTTTGGTTCCCTGCAGATTTATACAGTGAGAGTTGACTTTTAAAAAATTATTTGTATAAATATGCATCATCAGACATTTTTTGTCCACTGATGGATAAAGGTCTCTCCAAAGTCCTCCATCCAGTCTTATCTTGAGTTTTCCTATGCCTGTAAGCACAAGCCATCTCTTTAATCTGCTTAGATTATCATCCCACCATCTCTTTGGTCTTCCTGTAGCTCTCTCTTTCCATCTTTGGGATACCATTCAGATATCAGCTGTGTCCACTTTTGTCACTTCTTGCAGTATGGCCTGCCCAATGCCATTTGGATCTTTTTTATGGCTATTATAATGTCTGTTATCGTAAACCAATCTTTAAGTCAATATTACCCATTCTATCTTGAATTGTGATACTGAGCAGTGATCTTTCTTCAACATGTTGGTCAATATTTTAGTCAACGTCTACGTTTCACTTCCATTTGTCATAACCGACAGTATTATGCAACTATAGAATATTTTCATTTTAGGCAAAATGGAATGTTCCTCTTTCATTGTTTCATGGCATGTTTCAGAGACTACCCAACCACATTGAATTCTACATATAATTTCTTCTTAACATACTCCTACCATCATCTTTTGTCCTAGTTAAACATAGTAGGTTACTATATCAATTTCCTGATGTTCCATATGTACTGGTTTTGGTTATGTATTTAGATAATTATGTATATGTATGCAAAAACTAAGAGCCATCTGTGGAAGTTGTGTAAGAGTGTGGTTAGTAGGGGAGTTCTGAACAGAGTTTTCACGTGAAGAGTGATGAGTGAATCGAATGAATTGTCAGAATTGATTGTGAGTTCCCTGACAGTGAATGAATTCAAGGAGAGGTATGAATAGGATTTGTGCATACAATGGTTGATTTGGGTCTCTCGTGATGAGATTCCTGATGCCATGGAGATGTCTTAAATAATGATATTTTGTTTTGTCCTTGTCAGCTGATTTTTATCTAATTCTTTCTTTTTGCTTTCTGCATTTGATTCATGTATCATAAGTTCTTCTGTGAAGTTTTGTAAAAGAACAATGCCATCAGTAATTTGTAGGTAATTTAGTTCTTTCCCAATTATAATTTAGTTATTTTTCCATTCTAAATTTTTAAAAATTACTTCTAGGACTGTTGTAAATAAGATGAAAGACTTCTCCCTCTCTAACTCTCTTTTTTATAGGAAATTTCATATTTCTTATTGTATATATATATGGTTGAATTTTTATATATATGGCTAAATATATCAATGTAAGTTTTTTCAGTTCCTTGATTTTTAAAGGCTTCTAAAATAGCAAATGTTCAGATTGAATCAAATGCCTTTTCAAAATCAATAAAGGCCAGACAAAAGGGTTTTTGGTATTCATTTGTCTTTTCAATGCTTTATCATATGATCAATAATCTAACAGATAAGCTTAATTGTTGAATATTATTCATGACTTATTTTTGACGGTATTAACAACATCACACAATTTTATCAAAGAAATGTTTTATTAACTGCTTATATTTTGCTGAATTTCAATTCGGCATCATCAGAGCACAACACACCTGTACACGCGACAGTGAGTGAGTGAAACAATACAATTGCAATGGACAAAAGATCTAAAGTCCTATTTTTTGGCACCCTCTAATGGAAAAAAAAAAACAAAAAAAACAGCTATGCTGGAGTTTCTCTTAGGATAACAGTCTCCCAAATTTTTGGCAAATTAATGCAACCATATTTGTTAAGGTTGGGAGAATTCTTCAAAGCCATTGCTGACTCAAAAAAATAATCTTTCAGATGTGTAACGACTCCTAAATTGTACATTCGTTTTCCTCCATCTAATCCTTTGTGAAGGAGTATCCAAAGCGTGGTCTGCCAGTCCTGACTTGCCATAGTAATAGTAGCAAATGTATTTTTCATGTTCTTCCAGGCGGATGTTAACTGATCTTCCTGTTTGCCCATAATAGGCCAAGTCACAGGGAACTTCATACACTCCTGGGTGTGCTAAAGGGTGAAGTTTATCCTTAGGTGAGGAGATCAGAGTTGCTAGCTTGATGAGAGGTTTGAAAGTGGTGCGAAGGCCATGTTTTATCAATACTTTGGCTATCTTTTCTGATGTACCTCTGACATAGGGAATAGAAATAGTCAATGTTGTGTTCTTGTGTATTAGGGGAGGGCAGAGTAATCAGCATATGATCAATAGTGCTGTAGTTCTTTCTGAATCCTTCCTGTCTGGAGATTGATAAAAATCTAATTTGGTTTGTATTCTGTTAGCCATAATTTATACGTATACTGTATATATGTGTGTATGTATATATATATATATATATATATATATTGTATATTTTAAGAGGTTGAAAGATTTTTTACTTGGTTATACTATAAATTATAGATAAGTTTCATCCTTTATCCAAGTGTAAGCAAACAAAGTATATAGAGGCTAATGGCTACTTGTACAGGGTGGCCATAAAATAACTTTCCCTCTTTAGAGGCATCTGTAGCTAAAACCAATAAATGGAATGAGACCAAATTTTATATTAAGACTTTTGAAGGCATGGGGAGATGATTTTCGCGAAAAAAAGATTTAGTACCAAAAGTTACTGATAGGGGAAATTTTGGCGCTGGCAGAGCCGAAAGCAGTCAAATATTTGCAGTAAACGCAGTAAAAAAGGATTGTGCAAATTTTACTGTGTGTACGTGAGAGCACGCCATCAATTCCACTTAAAAAGGGATTGGGAACATTCAGGCAGTTATTCGAATGACTGACGAATTGTGCTCAATATGCATCCTACCTTGCCTCAGCATGCTTTACTTGTTAAGTTATTTTACCTTAAACAGTGCAATGCCAGAGCGGCCCTTCGGGAATTTAGAAGGCTCCATAACCTGCATACAGGTTTTATGTCAGCTGTAGCACTGAAAGCTGTAATTAAGAAGTTTGAAGAAACTGGATTACTAGGGGTTTGACTTGGCAGAGGACGGAAAGCAATGCAAGAAGAGACAGTAACAGACGTTACTGACCTTGATTCTGATGAATAAAACATTATTTCTGTGAGTTCGCTACATTAATTTCTGTATCTCTCGCAAGTTGTGGTTTTAGTTTAATTATTATTATTATTATCATCATTGTAACGCACCACATATTCAGTTGGAATGAGTGACGCTGCTGTCGCTTACACCGTTGAAATGTTATTATTCCATTTTATCTGCCTTTAATGTAATTATCTGCTTGTTTTCAGCTCTGCCAGCACCAAAATGTCCCCTATCGACTACTTTTGGTACTAAATCTTTTTTTCGCGGAAATCATCTCCCCATGCCTTCAAAAGTCTCGATATAAAATTTGGATTCATTCTGTTTATTGGTTTTAGCTACAGATGTCTTCAAATAGGGAAAGTTATTTTATGGCCACCCTGTATATAGAGGCTAATGACTTCACATCAATTGCCTGTATCCCAAAATGCTATGCATTATGGGAAGGGCCACTACCCAGACCGGTTTCAAACTTTATACATGTCCCTAAGGATATGCATGTGCATTGCATTATAGGATACTAATGCAACTGATGTGAAGTTATTAGCCTCTGTATATAAGTAGCCCACTCGTGAAGTTACTTCACATGCAAACTTTGTTTGCTTACACTTGGATAAAGGATGAAACCAAGAATATAATTTCTTGGCTTTATATTATTAAGAGGAGTCTGACTAGGCAGTAATTTTTAATATCTTCTATGTCTTTCTTTTTTAAAAACTATAATAAGGATACTATTATTCCAAATCTTTGGTATTCTCTTCTGTCTTAGGCGGGATATTTTGCAATATTTTTGTTAGACTATGAGTTAGCAAATGCAAAACAGACTTAAGGAATGAAAGTTAGCGTAGATGAAAGAAATGGAATGAAAGCTAGTAAAACTGAGGGAGTGAAAGAACAATAGAATTAAGAAAAAGTAATGATGAAATGGAAGTAAGGTGCAAGAGAACGAGACTATGGAAGTGACAGAAAGCAAAATCGTCAGGATGCAAGATTTGAAAAAACACAGTCATGATAAATTAAATGAAAAATATACACAATGATATTAGATGCTTGTGAAAGCAAATGAAAGCGTGCAAAAGAATAGAATGAAAGAAAAAAGGTAAAAGAGGTGACAAGTGATTCAAGAATAGCAGTGTGTGGAGATTCCATTGTTGGAAGATTGGTTAACGAGAGCCATTAGGGATGCTATCCACTAGGGAAAATGAGGAAGGTAATTCATGCTTTGGACATGAGGAGGAAACGAGTAAGAAAATTAGTGGTGGACAAATGATTAAAGAGGACATAAGGAGAATGTAAGTGTGGATTTCAGAAGTTTCTTGAGAAGTGTGAAAGATAACAGTATAATGGAAAAGGTTGTCAGTGTGTTGCCGAGGTATGACAATGATGAGTTGAGACGGAGAGCCAGAATCATGAATGGTATGCTGCCAGGGATGTCTGTGAGGAGAAGGGAGTGCAATTTGTGGATGTATGGCATGTATTTGAGGTAAGAATTCCATAAATCATTTTAATGCTGTTAACAACATCAAACAAACTGTTTTATAAAAAAAAAGATGTTTATTAACTTATATTTTGCTGAATTTCAAAGCAGCATGTTACAGTCTATATGCGACAATGAGTAAGTGAAATGATTCAAATTGTAACAGACAAAAGATCTAAAGTCCTAATTTGGCACCCTTTAATGTTCTTTTTTTTTTAAAAAAAAAGCTATGTAGGAGTCGATCTGAATATAACTGTCTCCCAAATTTTTAATGCAACCATATTTTTCAGGGGTTAGGAGAATTCTAAATAGCCACCATGGCTGATTCTAAAAATAATGTTTCTGATCTATAGTGACTTCTAAATATCACATTAGTTTTCTTCTATTTAATCGAATCTGACTTACCATAATAATGGTAGCAAATATAATCTTCTTTCTTAGATTCATTTATTCTCCTCAGAGATGATATTGTGTACAAAGCACGACAGTTTGATAATTTGAAACTGAAATTAGCCAGAAAATTGGGCCAATTTTCAAACGATGCTGTGACAGTGATATTATTCCAGATTTTCTCAGATTTAAAGAAAAGTTAAATTTACAAAGGTACATTGTATTTACTTGCCCCTAAGTAAATACAATGTGCCTCTGATTTTAACTTTTGTGAATTGTTTATTGCTGAGACTTCAGAGATGTGATATAGGACGATCCACAGTTCAGGATTTAAAACATTAACTAGTTCTTCATGTAGAGTGGTCATAGCACTGTTCAACTTAGTAAGCTCTATGTGATTAGCGGAAATTTCTTCATGGAGAGCTAAACTTGCCCATTTAGCTCTCCATGAAGAAATTTCCGCTACTCGCATAGAGCTTACTAAGTTAAACAGTTCTATCACCACTCTACATGAAGAACTAGTTAATGTTTTAAATCCTGAACTTGGATCGTCCTACATCACATCTCTGAAGTCTCAGCAAAAAAAGAATTAACAAAAGTTAAAATCAGACACTTGAAGAAATGTGAAATCCTACAACAGCACCAACGTACTACAACTACATTCTGTCCACAACTTTGATAAGATCACATGTGCTTACAGAAGAAGCTAAGAACATTCAATCTGAGTCATAATTTTGCTAATACACCAAAACAAGTTCTAAAACTAGAAATCATGATGAATGTAGAATAGGACATCTACAATTTTCCACCTTCAGTGGCTAATAATGCACATTTAGACATAGCAGGCATCCTAAACAAGACTAAACCACCAAAAAGTAATATACCACAGAATAAAATAGCTGCCTGAAAAATGTTGCATAGGAATAAATATATTGTTATTACTAAAGCTGATAAGGATAAAGCAACAGTTATCATTTTTAACAAGTTTATTTAGCGTAGCATAATTAAAAAAAAAAAAAAGGCACATGACATCAAAATATATAAATACATATTTGTGCAAACACTATAAATTAGACAGGTAGTGTACATATACAAATAACAGGTAAAAAAAGTCACTAAAAATTTAAGTCTAGTCCAGCTAGCCATTCAAGAACCAAAGGATCTGCCTCAAAAAAAAAAGTCTCTCAGGTTACCAAGGTAGGCTCTTATGCTGTAGTCCTCCACAATGTGCCATATGGTTGGTTTATGGCCCCACAGCCACACTGGGGTGTAGGTGATCTTCCCCGCTTGTGTAAACTGTCTGTGCATATTCTATTTAAGCATTTCCATAGATGATGTGGAGACTCAATTCCTTTTGGATTTTGGTTGGGGAGGATATACTTGTTTAAGTCTGGAGGCAGTTTTTCTTTCCGAGTTTCTAGCCATTTCGAATTAACATTGAAATTGCTATTTGCTAGTTCTTCAGACAGTATTAGTGTAGGCCGTCGGGATTTAAGGCGATTTATACTTATATATGGGAGGTCTTCATGTATTGGTAATAGGGGATTTCTATTTCTTTCTATTTTTTTTTTTTTTTTTTTTGTACTCTTTTATGAGGGCATCTTGTCTGCTCAGGTTTGGTGGTGCAATGTTGCTCAAAGTTGGAAGCCAATAGAGGGAGTGGATTTGATACAGTCTGTTATTGACCTCATCACTACATTTATTTGCATGTCGATTTTATTGATATGAGGGCTATTTAGCCATACTGGTGAACAATATTCTGCTGCAGATTAGACTAGGCCCAACGTGGAGCATTGCAGTGTAGTAGCAGAAGAATCCCATTTAGAACTACACAGTTTTTGTATGATGTTATTACGGGTTCTGATCTTTAAAGAGATATTCTGGAGATGGCTTTTGAAAGATAGTGTTCTATCCAAGGTAACACCCAGATATTTAGGGAAATCTTGGTGCTGCAGCATTGTGTTGTTAAAGCTGACCTGAAGTTTCTTATTTGCCAATTTAGCGTTTAGGTGAAAAGAGCTAACCTTGGTCTTATTGCGGTTTGGTGTTAGTCTCCATTTATGAAAGTGTTCTCCCAATGGTTCTAAAGTCATTTGTGAGAATATTTTTAGTTACCTCAATGTTCTTAAGTTGGGTGGTGAGGGCTATATCATCAACATAAGCAAATTTTCTTGACCTAGTTGTTGGTAGATCAGATGTGTATAAGTTAAATAAGATTCGTGCTAATACTGAGCCCTACAGGAGCCCATTGTTCAGCTTTCTCAGTTTGCTCATTTTGTTTCTCAGTACCACATGAAAGAACCTGTCAGAAAGCATGTTTAGGCTGTTGAGTAAGCAGGCTTTAGGGTTTGTACAACTATGTAGAGCCCTAAAGCCTGCTTACTCAACAGGGATAACTTCAGATATTTTGGGCCCAATTCTGTTAACTCTGCAGAGGTCGTGGCTGATCTGACAGATACAAAGAAATTGTTTAATATAAATATTCTTACACATAACCAGTGTATATTTTGGGCCCAATTCTGTTAACTCTGCAGAGGTCGTGGCTGATCTGACAGATACAAAGAAATTGTTTAATATAAATATTCTTACACATAACCAGTGTATATCTTGGAGGTCATGAGTAACTGTGCATGCATATATTACGAATGATGTTCCACACTGTTTATGCAGTCAGTTTTGGTTTAACACGTGTTATGTAAAGGTATGTGATATTTCATAGTAAATTGTATCTGAGAGATACCGCGACCTCTGATTTCAGTATAGTATTGGTTTAGTTATTGTTTTTTATTTACCGTTGAAAATGACTGGAAAAATATATCGATTGATAATCCATCAGATGTTGAAGAGATTCAGCGATTTTGTTACTCAAGCCTGATGATGAGAATGATAGTCGAATGTGAAAGTGATATTGATAGTAAATTGTATCTGAGAGATACCGCAAACTCCGATGTCAGTATAGTATTGGTTTAGTTGTTGTTGTTTTCGTTTCTTTGTTCAATCATTTTTAGATTCTAACTGAAAATAAATAAACCATCATGTATTATATTTGCAGTGTTTTTTTTTGTTTTTTTTTATTGCATTTTAGCACATACTAGTAATGAATGTATCTCTCAGATACATGCGACCTATGCTGCAATTTTTTCGACCGTGACCTCTGCAGGGTTAAGGAGATCTTTTGAGGAGCTTATAATTGCAAATGAGGAGCGCAATTGGGCGATAGCTCTCTGCTTGATCTTGAGGCTTGTTGGGTTTTAATATGGCAATTATTTTGGTTCTCTTAAATGCTGTTGGAAGATTTCCCATCCTTAAAATGTAAGTAAAAAATTTGTGTTAGCCATCGATGAGCATTTTTCCACAGTTAACCAAGAATGAATACCATCAAAGCCTGATGCTTTGCTGGTTTTAACCTCATTTAAGGCCTGAATTATTTCGTCTGTGGTAAATTCTCTTGAAAATTGGGAACTATCAGCTGCACTTTGTTGTAAGTTTCTGAGTGATCTTTTAACCTCCTGTGTGTGTTGATGACCTTGAGGGGCTCTAAACAGTGAGGTTATTAGACAGGCAATTTGATTGGAAGTCACCAAAGGATCTTTGTAGATGATTGTATTACTTCCACCTAACTTATATAATAAGCTTCGTGCTTTTCTGTCTGATTTTTTAAAGTCTAAGTCCTCTGTAGTTTTTATCCATTTTTCTCTGTGCTCGTTATCAAGCTTCTGGAGTAATTCGTCAGCTGTGTCACAGTCGCCAGAATAGCCAGGTATGTATTCCTTTTGGAAATCCCTTGGAATATACTTCTTTGCTATTGATATGACTATTCCGATGAATCTGTTGTAGTTTTCACTCATAGGTGGTACTCATCTTACTATTTTATCCAGTTCTTGTGAAAAATGCTGCCAGTTCGCTTTCCTAGAATTCCATCTTGGTCATGGAATGGACTGGATTATTGGTATTTGTATTCCTACTTCTACTAATACTGGGCAATGTTGGCTTTGTGGAAAATGTTCAAGGACTCGTTGTGTTTAGCGGCCAATTTTGCAAATTTTGGGTAACAAAGCAGAGGTCTGGGTTGTATTCTCTCTTCCATACTGCAACCTTAAAAATTCCTTTGTCCTTTGCATCAAATATTAAGCTCAGATTGTTTTGATCGGCCCAGTTTGTTAATGCTTCACCATTTCCATCATTATTATCGTAATTCCACAGGGTGTGATAGCTCTTAAAATCCTCTATGTAAATAGTAGGATGTGGAAATACAGGAAATTACTTCAGGTGGCCATTTTACCAGGGGAGGCTTATAGATGTTAACCACTGTGAGATCTTCAATTTTCACTGTGATAGTGTGTATATTCTGATTAATATATGCTGATATTAAGTGAACATTCTCTATGTTATTGCATATGCAAGTTGCACAGCCATGAGCTTGGTGATGTGTAGTTCCTAATATATCGTACCCTGCAATTCTTCCTCTAGATTTGACAACAGCATTTCTGTGCACTGGCAAACATTTATTGACTAGACAATACCTGTCACCTAGGTATATGCAAGCAGAACCTATTTATCGTGGAAACAACATATCCATTTCAGCCAAACAAAACAGACAAGATATTCGGAAACACAATTGCTGTTCATTATCTGTGTGTGTCTCTTGAGTGACAGCTATGTCTATATCATTTTCTCTAAGGATTTTTATGCAAGCTCTCCTATATAACATGTTGAATTGGATTTAAACTTGTATTGATGTGAACACAGATTGATAAGAAAATAACTATTTATTAACTTAAAAGCTAATATTTCGCTGGTATTATATCCAGCATCTTCAGAGCACACAAACAGAGTTTGTTACAAATGCGAGACAACCACATTTCGGTGTAACAGTGGGTCTAGTATAAGTAATTGCAGCATGCAACACAAGACTAAAGTCCTAATACGTTGCCATCTAAGTTAACTTAGATTTATTGGATTATTGAAATTTATTAAATTAATGGAAAAAAGTGACTTCTTGGCCCAAGAAATCAACAGCAAAATAAAACCTTTTCATATTAAACCGCCTCACATTTATGGAGTACCTAAAATCTACAATTCTAATACTCCCCTATGGCCCATATTTGATAGCATAGATAATCCTACTTATAAATTTGCCCAACAGTTAGCCAAGTTTCTTGCCTCCCTTACTGGTAACTCCTCTACTATTGTAAAAAAATTCAGTCCACTTCAAATCATTAGTTAAAAATCATATCCTTAAAAATTCAGACATAATGGTTAGTTTTGATGTCACTTCTTTATTTGCTAATGTACCATTAATAGACACTCTTGATTTAATAAAGTCTAAATTTTTCCCCTGATATCTTTGAATTATTCAAATTTACTATGTATACAGGTTACTTTACATAGAGAGCAAAAATCTACAAACAGATTAAAGGTATTGCACTGCTTTGGGTCCCCCCCCCTCTTCCCTCCCTTTAGCAAACTTTTACATGGAGCACTTTGAAAACCAAATAATTACCACACCTACCTACTAGCCTCTAGTGTGGTTATGCTTTGTTGATGATGTGTTTACTATTTGACCACATGGATAACACTTTGAATGCTTATGTCACCCACCTAAACAGCCAGCACCCCCAAAATTACTTCATAGTAGAAAAAGAATATCTAATAACTGTTTGCCTTTTCTTGACACATTAGTCACTTGTCTTTCAGATGGATCACTATCTTTTTCCATTTACAGAAAGCTGACACACACACAGGAAGATATCTTCATAAACAATTACATCATCATCCAGTCCAGCAGTGTGATATTTTAAAAACACTTATGCACAGAGCCAGAGTAATTTGTTCTAATGATACAGCTCTTTCCACAGAACTTAAATATCTGCACCATACTTTCTTGGCCAATGGATACAATTCCTATGAAATAGGTAAATACTACATAGGCTCATTACTTCTCCCTCCTCTACTACACAGGAACAAAACATACTGTTCCTATTCCCTGTCAGAGGTGCATCAGAAAAGATAGCCAAAGTACTAATAAAATATGACCTTTGCACCACATTCAAACTACATGTTAAATTAGCAATGATCTGCTTTCCTAAGGATAAACTTCATCCTCTAGCATATCAGGTAGTGTATGAAGTTCATTGTGATTCGGCCTACTATGGGCAGACAGAAAGATCTGTTAACATCCCCCGTTGGAGTACATAAAAAATACATTCACTACCATTATTATGGCAAGTTAGGACTGGCAGACTACGCTTTGGATACCTCTTCACACAGGATTAGATGAAAAAAAACTAATGTGCTATTTAGAAGTCGTTACAGAACAGAAAGATTATTTTTAGTCATCCATGGCTATTGAAGAATTCTCCTGACCTGAACAAAATATGGTTGCATTAATTTCCCAAAAATTTGGGAGACTGTTATCTTAAGATCAACTCCTACATAGCTGTAATATTTTTGTTTTTACAACATTAGAGGGTGCCAAATTAGGACTTTAGATCTTTCATTTGTTACAATTCGAATTGTTTCACTTACTCATTGTCATGTATAGACTGTAACATGCTGCTTTGTGCTCTGAAGATACTGATTTGAAATTCAGCAAAATATAAGCCAGTTACTAAACATCTTTTTTTATAAAATAGTTCATTTGGTATAGTTAATACTGTTATAATAAATTATGAATGATGTTCAACATCTAAGCTTGTCTGTTTAATTGAGATAAGAAGGGAATTATACAGACATGATGGTTTGCATTTAAATGGCCTTGGATTTAGTGAACTGGAGAATCTGTTAATAGGTGGTAGTGCAGTGTGTGTTTGTGATGTAAGCAAGAGATCTGAAGAAAGAGGTAAAAAATGATCAGGAGAGGTCTTCCTGGGGAGGGAGGGTGTAGCCCAGGTGGATAGGAAGACATGACATAGGAAGAGTGAATGTATGTATAGGAATGATTAACATAGAAATGGAATAGATCAAGATGTGAGTGGGGTAGTTAAGACTCAGCTGATAAATGTGGTAAGTGGTGATAAAGGTGATTGGCAAAGGCAGATGTAGTGGGAAAATCACAACCAACAAGTGGCTCAGGTAGGACTGGTTATAAAAGTATAAGTGAACTGTTATGTTTGTTTACAAATGCCAGGAGTATCAGAAATATGGAAGATGAAATTGTTTCACTGAGTTTGTTACAAAATTGTCGAATAAGTGAAGCATGGTTGAATGAAGATGATATCCTAATGGGAATAGAAAAGGAAAGGTACAGTGTATTTTGTGAGGATAGAAAGGACAACAAGAAAGTGGAGAGTGCTGCTGATGACAGGGGGGGAGATTGTGTCCACATAAGGTAGAAGGGTTGTCTGAAAAGTTCTTGGCCTAACCATGAAAAAATGGATTTATATTTCGAAAGTTTTATTATTTTTCAATATAATCTCCCTTAAGACTAATACATTTGATCAATGATTTCTGGTGTTTCACTTTTTGGACGTCCTTCACATGGATCAACTTCAAGGCTGGTACAGCCACGTTTAAACTTGGTAGTCCATTTCTTAATTGTCAATAATGAAGGAGAAGAGTGCTCATAAACTTTTATGAACTTCGAATGAATTTCTTTTGGCATTAAATCTTCTTTTAATAACTGCACTACACTCAATTTTATCCATTTCAAGGGATACAGATAACACTTTTGTTTCAGACAGCTGTATAAAACAAACTATTTGATAGAATGACTTGCAATTTCACATGGATGCTTATGACAGATGTACCAACTTAGAAAAAAAAATCTTGCTGATAGTGTTGCCATCTATGGTCGAGGCTGAGAAATTTTCAGACCACCCTCGTTGACATGAAAGAAGGAAATAGTGGCAATGGTTCTGAGGCGTTGTGGTATGAGGTGGAGGTCAACAGTAAGAAATATTTAGTTGAATGTTGTTATAGGCCAGGGAATATGGAGGGTGATGAAGAAATGTATAAGCAACTTCATTCGGTAAACATGGAAAGGTGATTGTTACGAGTAATCTTAATTATTATAGTATAGAATGGAATAATGGAATAATGAATGAAGACATAGCAATTGGGAATAAGGAAATGAATTTCTCAAGTTCTTGAGAGACAACTATCTCTGGCAGTATATAAAGGAGGGCACGTGAGGAACGAGAGTTTTAGATCTGATCATTTCATCAGAGGATGTAATTGTGAGGTTTCACACTTCCCTCTATTTGCTGAGAGTGATCATGAAGTGATCATGTGGGTTGTGGCTACACTTATGAAGACTTCTCTGAGGAAAGGATATATGTGTAAGTACAAGGCTGATGATTACAACAAGCTTCTCTGCTGAGATGTATAATATGAAATGAGCAGTTGAGTAGTAAGGAAATAAATGCTACTTTTGAATTGACAAAGTGGCTCAGGTAGGACTGGTTATAAAAGTATAAGTGAACTGTTATGTTTGTTTACAAATGCCAGGAGTATCAGAAATATGGAAGATGAAATTGTTTCACTAACTGAGTTTTGTTACAAAATTGTCGAATAAGTGAAGCATGGTTGAATGAAGATGATATCCTAATGGGAATAGAAAAGGAAAGGCACAGTGTATTTTGTGAGGATAGAAAGGACAACAAGAAAGTGGAGAGTGCTGATGACAGGGGGGAGAGCACATAACAGCATGAATGTGCAAATGTATTTAGAAAGTCAAAAGGCTGAAAAAGGTAGGTCTCAAATGGATAAACAAGGGAAATAAACATGAAATCTGGAAGAAGGCACTTTGGATGCTGCACAAGATGAATAATGGTAATAATCAGTTGCATGAAGAGTATAAAGAGCTGGCCAGGAGAGTAATTCAGTCAGGGTCGTACTTATGCACAGGTGCATGAGGTTCTAGCTGGGGGCTTTGAAAAAGTAGAGCCAATTTAAGGACCCCCACACAATGAGGGAAGGTTCCTGGCGCAGTCTAGTGCCTCAGGCCCTGCCCACCTCTTGAAAAGTGTAAGTACAGCTCTGGACTCAGTTGGTAAGGACCACAGAAATGCAGTACGAACAGAAATAAGCCAATCAGGCCAAGAAAAACTCTCATGAGTTTTTTTGATATGCAACAAGTAGAAGGAAGAATGATTATGGTAAGATGCTGTTAATGGATGAAAGTGGGATATTGGTGACTGTTGCAGTGGTCATGGTCGAGATCTGTTAAGTGAGCATTTCATCAGGGTGTTTCAATCTTAGTGTGAAATCAGAAGCTCAAATGTAGAGTATGAAATGAGAGAAGACTTAATGCTCAGTGAGCAAGAGATAAATGAGGACTAAGTAAGCTTGATGTTAGTAAGGCAATAGAATTTGATGACATGTCACCACATGTCTTAAGGGAATGGTCCAAGGAGTTATCATGAGCCTTGGCCTAACTGATTAACAACAGTCTTGCAACAGCACAAGTCCCAAAGGAGTGGAGGAAGACAAAATTTTTTTTGTATAATATATATGTATATATATATATTATACAAAAAAAAAAGTTTTTTTTCTATTTTAATTCTCCCACATTGCCTAACCCCCCCACACACACACTTCCTTCCAAAACATCATAACTGCAGTAGTTTGCACACTGCGGAAAGAAGACAAGCCACAACACCAAGGAAAAAGGTATGTGTAAATTTCTCTTCCTTTATGCTACATATATTTGTTGATAAATATACATCTACAATGCCCTAAGAATCTGTGAGTAAAAAGCCAATGACATTTAAACAGGGGCACTCCTAAACAGAAGCAGGCAAAATACCCATAAATATAATAGTTTGTTAAGAAGAGTAACATGGGAGTTTCCCCAGAAATAATATCCATATAAATAAATATATATTTTTTTTAATTATCCAAACAAATTAAAATTGAATAAGTAAGTAAAAATTATTGAAATCAAATGGAGATTTAAAAAAAACAATAAATAGCATCAGAATGTTCAAAGGCAGAAGCAATAAAACTATATTGTAGTTCATTTCACCCCTCTTTTATTACTCATCATTCTGGCACTTCAATAATTTGTACTGGCAGAATGACGAATAATAAGAGGGGTGAAGTGAACAACAATATAGGTTTATTGCTTCTGTCTTCCCTTGCTGTTTTGTCAGATTTGAAGTGAAAATGTGTTATCCACATTTCAACCAATTGCTTGTTGTTTATTGATTTTTAATACTAAAGGTTTTTCTCCTTCAACCAAGGCTCAGTATACCTTTAGAAGTGCTAAATGATACTTGGACAAAGTGTGTCTTCAGTTAACTCCAGTATTTATATATTTTTCAGAAACGTTTTTCAATAATGAAAAAGTTGCTTAGAACTAGGACTTTGAAAAGAAGAGCAAATGAAACAGGTGATGCTATCCTTAATTGTGATACACGTGTTGTAACGGCGAGTAAATCTGATACTATTAAAGTAGAAGAAACAAGCAGTTCAAAGAAAAAATACAGCAAGAAATATAACAGTTCATATGTGGAATTCGGATTTACTTGGTGTGGAGATGAAAGTAAACAGAAACCTCAATGTGATTTGTGTTATGGCGTTGTCGAACGAGTGCATGAAACCTGCAAAACTCCCACATTAAGAAACTAAACATTGTGATGTGAAAAATAAGCAAATTGAAAAGAAAAAAAATTTCAGCTATGCTTAGTGACATTAAATCATGGGAAAGACGTAGTTTCGGCCATGGATTCGATTAATAGCAAGGCACTGGAAGCATCTATCTCTTAAGTTTATACATAGCAAAAACAGGGAAACCTCATTCTATCAGGGAAAATTATTACTTCCAGCTATAAAATGTGGTAAAAACTATATTTGGCAACAAGTTACCAAAAGATGTTGATTTGACTCCTCTTTCAATGACAATGTAGGTTGCAGAATTAATGATATGTCAGGTGACATAGAATCTCAGTTAATCGAAAGAGTTAAGAAGAGCTCTTATTATACGTTACAAATAGACGAGACATCTGATGTTACAGATGATGTGTAGTTAATATGCTACGTAAGATATGCGCATGATAATAGCATTCATAACGATATTCTGTTTTGTAGAACTTCGTCATTCCGAACAACTGGAGGAGAAATATTTCACACTCTCAATAATTACATAAATACACAAAGGGATCCAGTGGGGAAAAGCATGGGCTTCTGTTCGGATGGAGCTCTACACCCTTACTGGCAGGCAGAGTTAGGAGTTGTTTCTGGGGTCAAGGAAGTGGCTCCAGATATGAATCGGGTATGTTGTTTCATACGTAGGGAAAGGTTGGCCTCCAAAGGAAATCCACCAGAATTTAAAACTGTGCTATACAATGATGTAAAACTAGTTAATTTTATTAAGGCTCGACTGCTAAATAACAGATTATTTTCAGTATTCTGCAATGAAATGGAAAGTGAATATATACAACTTTTGCTTCATTCTGAAATTCACTGGATTTCCAGGGGCAAAGTACTAACAAGCTTATTTCAATTCAGGCAAGAAGTTTTACTGTTTGTAAATGAACTTAATTCTAATTTTGCATCACTCCTTGTTGATGAAGCATAGTTATCAACACTATCCTATCTTTCAGACATTTTTTTTCGAAATTAAATGAACTAAATCTCTCCCTTTAGGGATATTCTTTAACTGATCTTGATGCCTATGACAAAATAAAGGCATTCGAGGAAAAAAAAAACGGTGTTGTGCATTAGTTACGTAAAAGACAGATAATCTGCACCTTTTCCAAACTTGGAAAAGGTGCAAATATGTTTGGAAACATATTTTCCCCAATAACTTTTATAAGAAATTTCGGTGGGGTTGAGATCTATTTCAGGCTTATAGTCACGAGAACAACCTTTTGTTATCGAAAAAAGAACAGTTAATTGAGCTTTCAAGTGACAGTGGGCTTAAAATGCAATTCTGTGATCTTGGTTTGGCTCGATTCTGGATCTTGCCTTCAGTGAGAAGTGAATTTCCCAAATTATTTGAAGAAGCACTGAAAATCGTCATGCAGTATTCTACAACCTATCTTTCTGAGAAAGGATTTTCATCGCTCCTTCAAATAAAAACAAAATACAGAAATCGCTTAGTGTTTGCTGATCTTCGACTGAAGTTGGCCAATATTGAGCCAGATATCGAGCAATTCTGCAAAGACCGAGAAGCTGAACCATCTCATTAAAAGTAAGTAGTAACATAATTACCATATTTTCCAGCATATAAGATGCACTCCCTTTTATGTACACATTTTTTTGGAAAAACACTTTATCGCTGAATATTATAATGAATTTACAGTATTTCAAATATAAAGTAATAAGTAGGTCTACTTTCAACAAATACGTAATCTAACTAGGAAAGAGTACCCACCTTTTAATCTTCTTCTTCAAAACCCAGAAATTCATCTCCAGAGCTAAATGAAGAGACACTTGAAACTTCTTCTAAATCAGAATCTGAGTTCTCATACAACAAATTGTCCTCTGTACCATCCAGTACATTACTAATGCCACACTTCTTAAATGTTATAACCACTGTCTGTTTTCACAGCATCACATGAAGCTTTGACCTACTCACAAACTTGCAAAATGCTAGGCCTCTTCCTTCTTCTTGATGGTGTAACCTCAAAATCTGAAGACTGCATCAGCTGTTCCACTTCTCCTTCATAAATCCCTTAAATGGTTTATTAATGTAGATATCTAAATGTTGAAGCTAACTAGTTAGACCTCCTGGAATCACAGCTAACTGAGTTTTCAATTCCTTGAGTTTATTTTTAACATCTTCTCTGTGAGAACGAAATTGATCCCATACTAGTAGGGCAGGCTTCTTCAACAGTCCACCAGGGCGACTAGACCAAATTTTATCTATGCATAACTTCATTCCTCCTCCATCCATCCAGCCTGGAACTGGAATGCTCTCACCCACTGCAAGGAAGCAAGAAAAAAAACTCTTAACTCAGAACAGAGAAAATTTCCAGAAATGAAAGTAATAAAAAACTGAATATTGGCTTATAAGACCTGTTTTTCAGACTTATTTTCAAATAAAAAAAAGTGCATCTTATATGCCGGCAAATACAGTATATCATGTTATTTTTTGGACTACAGTTTCCGATTATTCTCGTTACTGGTTTTGGAATTAATCCATTTCAAAAATCGGAGATGAAATGACAGTTACGCAAAGTGACGTGACTGTGAGGCTCAGCTCTGCTGGCGAGAAGGATAGCTGTCCTCGTCCCGTTACCGAAGTTCTATCTCATACGGTCACTTGTAGGAATATGTGGCCGAGCACACCGAATCCGTCGCATGCAGACAACAACATCTGTATGGTCATGGAGTGTACAGAAACACACATTACAACATAATGAATAGAAGCAGCACACAGAATGAATAAATAAAACCACCACATGATTAATGAATCTGCCAGATTTACGATGACCACTGTTGTGCCCTCTGGATAACATAAGACGAATATAATTAAAACCACCATCATAACACGATTAGTACAAATCACATGTGAACAGTGCATACGGTCACTGGCAGGAAAATGTGCCCGGCCACGTGGATGGCACTTTGTGACTGACATTGTGGGTTGGCTGTTAACTGTTTATGGATATCGGGAATGACCTCACATAACAAGATGTCTTAAATTTTTTTGTTGGTCATGGAAAACTCTTCAGGGAAATAACACGATTCATATTGGCTAGAAGTGTGTGTGTGGGTGGGGGCATTAATGACTTTGGGATGTTCTGAGTGAAATTTTTGGATATATGCAGGGGATGGTTTGGACAGGACAAGGGATGTCATCCATGATGGAATCCATGAATGTCAAATTCGTGTTCAGTATTATGATGAATGGACTAAGATAAGAACATTTTTCTCTCATCTCACAATGCCTTAGCGAATGGAACAGTTTACACGTCGCAGGTCGAATCAGAGTGTACGCGAAGATAAAATTTGTTGTGGGGCTAGCTTCATGAGTATGGGCAGATGAATGGGGCAGAGGGGATAACATATAAAATATAATAGTTGTTGTGGACAGATGAATGAAGCTATTAGCGGGATGGCGCTGACATTCCCCATTCATTTGCCCATGGTACCAATGGCGCTAAAAATGTTGTTGTGGGGTGATCTTAATGAAAGTGGGCACAATGGGGATGACATATAAAATATAAAAGTTGCTGTGGGCAGATGAATGGGGGTATCAGCAGGATGGCACTGATATACACGTTCGTTTGCCCACAGAAAATCAGAAACTGATACCTTTATTTGTTTAATAAAAAGTAAAACTTTGTTCAGTGATGATACACTTTTAATCGTTTACTTCCAACTTAATTATGTTTCCATATGTATTTGTAAATGTACAAATACATATACAAAAATGTTGTAAATGTTGGTAATCCCCCACATGCATTTTTAAAAAAAATTACATAACTTAATGGTCCATAGAATTGTTTTAGGTATTTTACTGGTCCTTGGGCTTAGAAAGGTTGAGAAACACTGATCTATATGGATCACATTATGAAGCAAAGTGGTATTATTAAACCTGATATCAAAATTGGAGATACTACTCTCATCTCTCTTTATGCAGATGAGATGTTACACTTTTAAATAAATCCAGTACAAGTCTGCAAGATTCCCTGACTAAATTGAATAACTGTTGTAATAAATTTGGTATGAAAATCAGCAATGACAAAGACAACGAAAATAGGCAGAAACATTGAAAATATCAACTGCATCATGAATGGGAACCTATAGAACAAGTAAAACATTTTAGCTACTTAGGCACAATTTTTAGTGAAGATGATAAATTAAATATGGAAATTGACAACAGAATCAACAAAGCTGTTATGGTAGGAAGTCAACTGAATAAATTTATATTAAATAAGAGAAAAATTGGTACAAACACTAAATTAGCTGTATACAAGATGGTGTCCAAACCAATTTTAACATGGATCCGAGAGCTGGGTTAGAAATAAAACACTTAACCAAAGACTAGATGCTACGGATATGAGAGTCATGAGAAAGATTAGGGACATGAACAGATGGCATCAATGGCAATATTATATTAAAAATGAAAATATTAGGAAAGAACTTGGCATTGTTAGCATCCAGGAATGTGTAACAAGAGGTAATCTCAGGTAGTATTGTCACTTAAACAGAATGGGAGAGGAAGGATTAGCAAAACAAGTGTTCTTTGCCAGGTTTTCAGGAGAAAGATCCAGAGGAAGACCAAGATATAGGTGGATTGATACAGTAAAAACTGCCTTAGAAGATAAGAATCTGATAATGTCAAGATAACAAATCAGTCTGTTATCTTGACAGATAACAGATTAATTTGGAAGAAAATTGTTGATAGGAAGTTAATAATAATGTAAGGTTTTTAATGTATTACTATCATAATATCCTGTACACCCCTTGAGGATGCATATCGGAATTCGATGATGATGAATGTATTTGACAAGGGATATGCATATACGTATACTTAGATTTTGCAAGGCTTTTGATAGATTGCCACAGCACAAGTTGGTCACTAAAATGAAGCAGATAGGATTGAATGATAGACCAGTGAGTGATAGGTGAATGGCTATTTGATAGGCATAAGCAGGTTGTGTGTGTGTGTGTGGGAGGAGGCATCTTGAAAGAAGAAAGTCACTAGTTGTGTGCTGCAATGGTCAGTTTTGTAACCATTGTTAATTAATTTGTATATTAATGACATTGGGATAAGTTTAACACGTTCGCTGCCACGCTACTTCGGCATGGTCTGTTCCCCTATGCCGAGCAATTTCACTTCTTCAAGGTCAATACGATAATCTCGTTACCGGAGGTAAGCGTCCTGCGAGTATACTCGTAGTTGGCTTGTACAGAGCATATACGGTCTATGAGAATACACGGTTTTGATGCTAGCCCCACAAGCCAAGCATTTTCACTTCTTCAAGGTCACTACAATAATCTCGTTCCCGGCGGTAAGCGTCATACGAGTATACTCGTAGCTGGCTTGTGAAGCAGGTTTACCCACTACGAGTATACTCGTAGTTGGCAGCGAACGTGTTAACTGGTGATATACAGCTGCTTGCAGAGGATGCAAAAGCTGGGAAGAGTGATGAGGAATCAAGCAAATGTTGTGGCCTTACAGGTGGACTTGAGTAGATTGTATGAGTGGACAACAGTATAGAACTATCAATTCAATGGTGCTAAGTGTAAGGTACTGGAATTTAGTAAGCAATACCAGGATGCAAAATATACACATGGTGGGGAAATTTTGGAAGAGGGTGAGGAAATAAGGATCTGAATTTCAGAGGGTCACATTGCACAAGTCATGAAGAAATCGCATCAGATTATGACAATGATGCAGAGAATCTTAACTCCTTAACTTGTAGAAATAAAGTGGTTCTGGTTCCATTGTATAAAGCCTTGTATAAAAGGGCCAGATTTTGGTGCCCTGGTTTTCATGGTAGTATGGGGATGAGTTGGAAAAAGTCCTAAGAACACTAACTGAGATCATAACTGTTCTTTTGGATGTGGGATATAAGGATAGATTGAGGGAATGAAGCTTGCAAAGCCTTATGAACAGGAGGAAGGGGGGGGAGGATATCAATGAGAAATTTAAGTTTGTAAAGGGTTGTTACCAGGTTAATGTGGAAGAAATTTTTCATAGAATGGGAGTTGAGGATAAAACAAGGGGGTACATACCTGCAAGTTGTATAAGGAGGGTGTGAGCAGGGCATAAGGAATGGAGGTTCTTTGAATGAAGTGTGGTCGGTCGGTGGAATGCTTTGTGTTGTTGTGGTGAATGCAGATACATTGGATGAGTTTAATGCATGGTTTGATGGGCTTTGTGTATAAGATTGTCTCCCATTATGAATCTTTTGACTCCATGTGTTAATAGTAATAATAATATAAATTTTACTTAACACAGTTATGAATGGTTCAGTAACTGCTTTCAGAACTTCTACCAGTATCTCATCTTCACTTGGCATCTTTCCACTATTAATGCCACCCATTGCATACTTAACTTATTTTAAAACATCAAGGTTATGATATAGAAGGATTTTATTCTTATGATCTGCCCTTTATTAAATAGTATAGTTCGCCCACAGATTCGAGACCCTTCGACATTTCTGCGCATGTCCCAAAAAGGAGAATCCATTCCGATAATTGGGTAATCAATCCGTCTTCAGGGATTAGTTTGTTTATTATTACATGTCGGAAAATTTAGCTTTTCTTTTACGAACATTGTATTTTTAAAGTGTAACTATTTTGCTTGTATAACAGTTGGAAAAATGTACATAGAGTGTTAGCAAAATTAAAAAAAGGTATAGCATAAAACAAAAATTTAACGTAATTTATTTTTAAGAAAGTTTTCTATAAAATAAAAATAATTATACAGAAAAACAGAAATTTTTTTCAAATGAACTTAGATATTCTAAACTTACAGTTGATAGAACTGAGACACTTTAATGCCCTAGACCGATTAATTATTTATGACTTGTTGTGACTCTTTTAACAAACCCATGCAAAAAAACGTTGGAAAAAAATGCCATTATCAAATCCTTTTAATCTTCATAGTCATCTGAATCGGTGTCTGAATTGCCATCACTTTCACTTAAATTGATCACCAAAGGTTTGCATAATACTTCGATAATTCCTTCTGTCCCAGTGCATATTTTCCAATGAGGTGACATGAGAGCAATATTTCCCCCAGTTTTGAACTTTATTACTTTCAATCGCCTGTTCTGAAAGCTTAAAAAGTTTCGACATGTCACCATCCCCAGTTACGTTGAGATGGCGAATGAAACTTTTCACTTCTGCCCAAACATACTCAATAGCATTAATATAGCAATAGCATTAAAACAAAATCCGATTTCATGAAGTATTTTCCTTAAAGTTTCTCTTTTCCAAGGAAAATTAATTTTTTCTTTAAGCACAGGAATCAGTTTTGGAACAGTTGGCACTCTTTTCTCGACCACGTAAAATTCGTGAATAGTTCTTCTTATAATGTCTACATCAAAATCATTCAAAGGTACAGTTTCGATGGGTTTCTTTCTCTGGCGCTTTTTTTAGGAGATTTAAATTTTGGCTTACCTTCACCTTTTGATTCCCTACGAATTCTTTTAACAGTCGACTCAGATACGATGCAATTGCACTTGCACGCTTTATGACTTGAGAAAGGGGAACAAGGAGACTGCCATTTAATGATTCTTTTTTGTAGAATGTCAGCACATTATTCAATATTCTTTTGCAAGAGCTACTGAAATGTTTAACAACAGAACTTGTTGACTGTACTGGATCCATCATACAAATTAATAGTAAAAAAAATGCAAAAAAGCAACATCAAAAATCAAGCTACTACTAGCTTTCTTTCTCCCCTTCAGCATGAATCGACTATTCTTGGCAAAATGCCAAGCAGAGATCTACAAACGGTGGGCGTACTATACTCATTTTTCATCTGTAAGGGCTATTAATTTATTTTGTCCTACAGACAACTCTTTTCTCGCTCTTTTTTAGAGAGATTGTTTTCTATTGTAATTCTGATTTTCCTTGTTCAAAAGTTTTGCATTTTTTTTTTGCATCCCTTTTTATATAGTTAATAAAATTCTGTTCTACTTATCTTGTCTAGATCTCTTAATTTCTCCTCTCATTGAGAAGGTTTAGGGTTTCTTTGGATAATTTTCTTTCATCCTTCTTTGTGTTAATTCCATCAGTCTCTCTCTCTGACATTATTTAGTAGGGTCTCTGTTATTACAGTATATGGTCATTTTTATCCAAGTCTTCATTCATATCAATATATTATAAAAGTTTTCTTCTATCTCTTTTTGGAATATATCTTTTTTTTTTTTTCTTTAAAAGATTTGGTAAATTAATACAGAGACTTTTATTTTAATCAGTTTTTAGTATTTTCTATCTTTGGTTAAAAACAATTTATGATCTCATTAATCAATGGTCACTACTTGTATTGAAATTATTTATTATATCTGTGTCTAGGACAATATACAGTATTTTCTGTTGGTTAAAATGTAATCTAAATTTTCATTAAGTTGAAACCTGTCCATTTGCACTTTTCTGTGTCCATTTCCGATTCTTCCTTTTTTTTTTTTTTGAATAAAGTATTCATTACTTTCTTTCATGGTGACAGTTTTTCCACTTGGTTATACTATAAACACAGCGTGAGAAAGGTGGATGCTCCAATAGGAGGTGAGAGCATGTGTAGGCAGGAAAGGAATGGGATCACCAGGGATCAAGAGAAAACAGTTGGAATTGAAAAGGGTTCTAAAATGAAGAAGCAGAAAGGGAAATGGCCCCAGTCTAGCATGGAAAGATCACATTGAGTGAGTGGTATCAGTGGAACTAGCTGTAGATCCAGAAATGAACTGTTCTGTTTGTATACCAATGCTAGAAGAATAAGAAACAAGGCAGATGAAATGATTGCACTAATTCCGTCTGTTCACCCAGAGATTGTCGGAATAAGTGAGACATGGTTGGAAGAGGATGACATCCTGACAGGAATAGAGATGGAAGGGTATGATGTGTTTCTTGAGGATAGAAAAGGTAAAAAGGGAGGGGAAGTGCTATTGATGATAGAGAAAGAGTTATGTCCATACAAAGTAGAGATGCAAGAGGGAAATAGGGCCAGTGGTTTTGAGGCAGTATGGTGTGAGATAGAGGTGAATGGAATCAAATACTTGGTGGGATGTTGTTATAGACCAGGTAATGTGGATGGTGGTGATAATGAAATGTATAGTCAAATTAGCCAAGCAAATAAGAAAAGGGTCATTATGGGTGATTTTAATTATGGCCATATAGACTGGAATGATGAGATAGCGACTGGAAGTAAAGAAAATGAGTTTCTTGAGTTTTTGAGGGATAACTACCTCAGACAGTATGTAACAGAGGGCACACGAGGATTATGTGTCTTGGATTTGGTCATCTCGTCAGAGGATGCAATTATAAATGAGGTGTCAAATCATCCACCAATTGGTGAGAGTGACCATGAGGTGATTTCCTGGGTGGTTGCCAGCAGTGTGAGGACCCCTGTGAGAAAAGGGTATATGTGGAACTACAAGGGGGGGGGATTATGAAGAGCTCAGGAGACAGCTTGTGGATGTAGCATGGAATGACGAGTTAGCTGGAAAAGAGATCAATGCAGCTTGGGGGATTTTCAAAAACTATCTAGCAGATGCAATGTCTAAATGTATTCCAAGGGTGAGAAAGTTAAATAAGGTAGGTGTAAGATGGATGAATAAAGAAATCAAGTATGCAATACAGAGAAAAAGGGCATTTTGGAGGCAGCATAAGAGAAGTGGAAATAACCAATTTCATGAGGTCTACAAAGACCATGCAAGGAGGGTGACTTGGTTGGTGAGAGTAGTTAAAGAGAGGTATGAACAACAGTTAGTTAATGAAGCCAAAAAGAATACTAGGGAGTTCTTTCAATATGTAGCCAGCAAAAGAAAGAATGATTATTGAAGGATGACATTGATTGGAGAAAATGGTATAAAGAAGCTGTTGCAGAATGTGTGGTGGAGATACTTATTGAGCAGTTCATAAAGATCTTTCAATGTTGTTGTGAATGTGACTTCGTGGAGAGATTGAGAGTAGTTGATGATGGGGAGGAGAGACCGACTGTAAGTGAGCAAGAGGTGTTTGGGGAGTTGAGTAAACTAGATGTAAATAAGGCTATGGGACTTGATAATATATCACTGCGTATTCTGAAGGAAAGTGCCAGAGAGTACACCTGCCTTGACATATTTTTTTAATATGAGTCTTGCACTTGGTCAAGTTCCTAAGGAGTGGAAGGAGGGCAAGATTGTGCCACATAAAGGAGGTCATCAAACTATAGGCTTATCTGTGTGTCAGGTGTTGTGATGTTGGAGAAGCTTGTGAGAACTAGGATCCAGAGTTGGTTAGACAACAATGGTATAATCTTTGATGAACAGCATGGATTTGCTAAAGGGAAGTCATGTTGTAGTAATCTACTTACTTATTACAATAAAGTGACTGCTTCCTTGGACAGAGGAGAAGGATACACAGTAATATACTTGGACTTCGCAAAAGCTTTTGATAGAGTACCTCATGATAAGTTGACAGTCAAACTAGAGTAGAGTAGTTGGATATTAGATTAGTGCATTGGATTGGAGACTGGCTATCTGATAGATATCAACAAGTTGTGTATGGGGATGCGATATCCAGGAAAAGGAAAGTCACTAGTGGAGTGCCTCAGGGGTCTGTTTTAGGGCCATTACTATTTAACTTGTATATTAATGATATTGGCAAAGATTTAGATGGAGATATTCAGTTATTTGCAGATGATGCAAAGTTGGGACGAACCTTAAAGAGTACTGAAGATATTGTGGCCTTGCAAGAAGACTTGAATAAATTGAGTGATTGGGCACGGAAATGGGGATGTGAGTTCAATGTTGCAAAATGTAAGGTTAGGTTAGGTATTTGGAAAACAAAAATAGAATGCAGGATTTATGCTTGGTGAGAATATATTGTTGGAGGTAGAGGAAATAAGTGATCTGGGGGTGATAGTGGATAAGGATCTAAAATTTAGGGGACACATCGCCAAAATTGTGAAGACAACACAAAGGCTTCTGGGAATGATGCGGAGGACACTGATGTGTAGACGTAGGGAGATTCTTGTTCTGTTGTATAAGGCTTTGATTGGGCCACACATGGATTATTGTGCCCAGATTTTGTCACTGGGTTTTCAGAAGGATGAAGAGATGTTGGAAAGGGTCCAAAGGCGACTGACTAAGGTAGTTTCTGACCTCTGGAATGTTGAGTATGAGGAAAGATTGTGAAGATGTAATTTGCAGAGTCTGGTGGACAGGAGGAAGAGGGGAGATATGATAGGGACCTACAAGTTGGTAAGGGGTTGTTATAAGATCATTGGTGGAGAAGTTCTACAGAGAATAGTGGGAGATCAGGGGAGAACCAGAGGTCATCCCTGGAAACTGTATAAAGAGGGTGTGAGTAGGGGAGTGAGAGGCATGTTTTTTTCGTGCAAAGTTGTGAATGATTGGAATGCCTTGCCTGAGAGCTTGGTGTCTGCAAGGAGTTTGAGTGTGTTTAAGGCTCGGTATGATGAGATGTATGTGTGATTAATGGACCTCCCAGATGAGTCTTTGACTCCATGAGGTCTTGGGGTAATAATAATAATAATAAAAATAAAATTAAAGATGCCATGAAATTATATTCTTGGTTTAATCCTTTATCCAAGTGTAAGCAAACAAAGTTTTCATGTGAAGTAACTTCACAACTAGGCTACTTGTATATAGAGGCAAATGACTTCACATCAGTTGCATTAGTATCCTATAATGCAATGCATATATCCTTACGGACATGTATGAAGGTTGAAACCAGTTTGGGTAGTGGCCCTTCCCATAATGCAGAGAATTATACAGGCCTCATATGTGCACAGATTTGGTTTCATATAGATGAGAATATGTTAGAAAAAGTCCATAGAAGATTGACTTATGTTATTTAACTGGGCTTTTGGAAAGGGGATATGAGACAATGCTATAGGAGGAAGAGAGAGGATATGATTGAGACGTTTAAGTCTGTGAAGAGTTGATAACAGGTTTATGTTTAAGAAATTGTTCATAGAATGGGGGAATGGGATAGAACAAGAGGATAAGTGTGGAAGTATAAGAAGGAAGTGAGCATGGGCGTAAGGAGTAGTTTCTTTGCATGGAGCATGGTAGGTCATTGGAATGCTTTGCCTGTTATTGTGATGAATGCAGATTCATCGAAAGAGTTTAAAGTACGGTTTGATGGGCTTTGTGTATAATAGGGTTTGCCTCCTGCAATGAGTCTTTTAGATTCCATGATAATCTGGTGTTAATAATTATATACAGACCTCTGCTTTCACCATATTCTGTTACTCTTTCTCCATTTTCTTTCCTTTGGCTCAGTCCATATTTTACAATTTCTGCTAGATGTGCATCAGTTTTACCTACTTTACCATTAAAGTCTCACATCAAAATTGTGTAGAATGCATCCTTGCTGTTTAGTATAGATGGTCTAGTGCTTCATAAAATGTATGTGTTTCTTCCTCTTTGTGATCTGTGGTTGGTGCATAAACTTGTATAATTCTTGATTTGTGATGTCTAATTATTTTAAGGTAGAGTTCTGCAATCCTGTTTTTTTTTTATGTATTATTATATCTTCTTCTAGTAATTACTCTTTTAGTATTGTTTGTCCTGATAACGAGCTATAATTATAGTTACACACACTTAATTTTCTGTTATTAATACTATTAGATTTTATGTTTAGTCTACTTATAGTGTTTTTCAAATTCTTTATTGAGAGCAGACCTCCCCAAAAGGTTTAAATCTGGTCTGCTATGTGGTTGAGAGAGCCACACTCGCGCTTTTTATATGCTTGTTATGGCCTTGGGTTCTGCAGTCTCCTTTATACTTGTTATTCATAATTTGAGGGGATACTTGGCTTACTTTTTCCTTGCTGACTAGGCTTTGTGAAAGGGTAGCCTACTTAGGTAAGGCAGATACCTGGGAGAGAAGGTAGGCTCACACTGTAGTGAAGAAGAAAGTTCTGTAAGACAGGAAAGGCACACTCTTAGCCATTGAATACTTTAACAGCATTGAGCAAAGTAGCAAGATGAAAATACGATACTGATAATATAACAACTGTATATCATGAGAAGTACGGCTTGTTCCTTCAGGTACCTTGGATTTGCCAATCTTGTGCTCACTAGAAATTGACCCCCCCACCTGAGGAAGGATGATAATTATTAGCACAAAAAAATTAATTTCTTTTTTTACTAAAGAATATTTATTTTAAAAAAATGATTGAAAATTCCATATTTTGCAGTTACTGTGATTCTAGTTCAATCAATAATTGCAACTGCAGTATTTAATTTTAGGAACCATACAATTCATACTGGGACCAACACAGTTAGAAGACAGTATACTACTCTTCATGGATTCTTTAAGTTATCCCTATCTCAACAGGTATTTGATTTCTATTCTGTTTAATTAAAACCATATAAATTGATATTTTAATTTTTATATGTTTTAAATTATTTGTATATTTATAAATATATTTCATTATATTTATCATCATAAATTGAGTTGAGAGACTTGAAAGGAGATATGAGGAAACGTAGAAGGCCAGTTGACATGAGGCAAATGAGTTACTAAAAAAGAGAAAATTATGATAATGATAGAAGGGGAGAGAAGGAGGGGGAACCAGGGAAAAAAGTATTAACAGGAAGTCAGGTAAGCAAGAGAACAAAGAGAGAGGGTGAAGGATGCAGATAAGCAAGGAATGAACAGATTAATGAGAAGTATGATGTATGGTGATTCAGTGATTGCTGGTGTGCAAAATAAAGGGTTAGTCAATATCAGTGATGGCTCGTGACTTCAAATTGTGGGGGTGCTGCAACTTTTGAAATATACATACATACTCTAAGGACAGTGTATATGTGTTTGGATAAAATATCAAAATTATGGTAAAAATTAAAAAAATGATTAAACATGAAAAAATATTGTTTATTATCTATAAAATTCAGTTTGATATAATTCAAAATTACTTAAAAATAAAATATATTCTTCTTGTTTTGTTTCATGAAAAAATATTGTTTATTATCGATAAAATTATACAGTTAGTATGATTCAAAATTACTTAAAAATTCTAAGGTCATAATTGTCAATAACCCCAATAATGCTCTAAAATAAAAGCTATAACAAATGTTATGTCTTTAATTGTAATGTCCAAATATTTAAAAAGACGGAGTAACACTCTACTGCTGGCGCAGACTTCATATAAACGGCAGTGAAACTGCACGATGGACAGTGCCGCATTACGCTAATAGCTGGGATCTCACTATGACGTGCATATGACGCTAGCAGCACTGTGTTTACCACAGTGCTGCTAGCGTCCTTCATCCTCCTAAGTCCCACAAGATGAATTTTTATTATTTTTTATACAAAATAAGAGCATTGTATAGGATTTTTGATGATAAAATTAAATATTACAATAAATACAAATAAATTAATAAATATATTTATATATCGTGAAAAATTGGAGGTGCTGCAGTTCCGCTGCCTATGCACGAGCCATCCCTAGTCAAAATGACGTGAGCAATTTCTGCATATTTTTAAAGAAACAATTAGCGATAGGAAAATGCAACATGCAGTAATTAAAAAAGAAACTCAAAGAGTTTCATATTATGCATGTGCAAGAATGTATTTTTATAGCTACCACCACAGCATTCAACCATTGTAGAAAAAAGACAAGATGACTATTGGACCAGAATGTGCTTTTTGCATTTTGGAACTTCATAGCACAAAGTCCGTTAATACCATGCAGTGAGCATTTAGAAGAAAGTACGGAAAATGGCCTCCAGCTGTGAATTCCATTCATAAGTCACCATCATTATCATCATCGTCATCATTCCTGATAAATACCCTCAAGGGGTGTACAGGATATGATAGTACTACATGAAAAATTTACATCATTACTAACTTTCAATCTACAATTTTCCTCCAAATCAGTCATTACTTGTCAAGACTCCAATCTTATCAGATCTTGTATTTCTATCATCTAAGGCACTTTTTACCATATCAATCCACCTATATCTTGGTCTTCCTCTGGGTTTTTTTCATGCCAACCTGGCAGAGAACACTTGTTTTGCTAATCTTTCCTCTCCCATTCTGTTTAAGTGACCATACCACCTGAGATTAGCTCTGCTAACACATTCCTGGATGTTGACAATGTCAAGTTCTTTCCTAATATCCTCGTTTTTAATATGATATTGCCATTGATGCCATCTGTTCATGCCCCATCTTTCTCAGGACTCTCATATCTGCAGTCTCTAGTCTTTGATCAAGTGTTTTACTTCTGACCCAGCTTTCAGATCCATAAGTTAAAATTGGTTTGAACACTGTCTTGTATACAGCTAATTTAGTATTTTAGTTAATTTCTCTCTTATTCCATATAAATTTATTCAATTGATTTCCTATCATTCCAACTTTGTTGATTCTATTGTCTATTTCCATATTTAATTTACCATCTTCACTAAAAATTGTATCTAAGTAGCTGAAATGTTTTACTTGTTCTATAGGTTCTCCATTCACAATGCAGTTGAAATTATTATTATTATTATTAGACACCTCCAGGGAGTCCAAAGACTCATCAAGGGAGGGCACCTGTTCCACAACTCTGTCTCCACCACTCAGTCCACCAACTGACTGCAACTACATCAATGCCATATACCACCAACCACCGCCACTAATATTTCCAAAACAATCACAAACATCCATGCCGATAACAGGATTCGAAACCGCAGCCTTTTGGCTAGAGAGTGGATACACTAACCACTCAGCCAGCTGACACAAATATTTTTAATCTTTCTGCCTATTTTCATTGTCTTTGTCTTTTTAATGCTGACCTTCAAACCATAATTATTACAACAGCTATTCAATTTAGTCAGGAAGCCATGCATACTTCTACTGTATTTATTTAAAAGTCTAATATTGTCTGCATAAAGTAAAGATCTGAGATTGACATCACCAATTTTGATCTCAAGTTTAATACCACTTTCCTTCAAAATGTGATCCATATATATATAATGAATGAATAAAGAGGGGATAATGTACATATTTGTCTGGCACCAGATTTAATATCAAACCATCTTCCTGTACCAAACTTAAATACAGATCTTTGTTGTATTCCCATGAATTCTCAGCATTTGTCGCAAAGTGAAAATCTGATCCTGACAGCCTCTATTTGGCTTGAATCCAGCTTGTTCTTCACCAAGCTTCCCTTCCACAATCCTTCTCAACTGTTTCCCAAGTATACTTGCATATATATCTTACCAGGGAACACTCAGTAATGAAATACCTTTGTAATTTTCACATTCATTTTTATTTCCCTTTTTATATATGGGTACTATGAGAGCTCTACGCCAATCATCTGGAACTCGTCCCTCTGTCCAGGCCTTCTGAACTATGCAGTGCACCCACCGTAAACTTTCATACATCTATAGTTGAGCATTTATGGTTTAATATCATCTACTCCTGCTGCCTTTCCACATTTCAGGCTTTTGATGGCTTTTTCTACTTCAAGTATGGATATATATTCCTGACTGCATGCCTGGTCAGTGTTTTTTTACCACTGTGCTGTCATCACTGCTTGATTTAGCAACACTTCATTTAGCAATTTTTCGAAGTGATTACTCCATACTTCGACGATATCGTTTTCTCCTGTTTTCGTGTTACCTTTATCACCTCTAATTCCTTTTGCAGTACTCTTTCTTCCATTTCTGAGCTTATTCATCAACCTCCAGAATATCTTGCCATCTTCTTGATATTTATATTCTGTGTTCTTGTTTAGCCAGTTTTACACAGTGTTTAGTTTTCTTACATTTGTCTCTGTATTCTCTAAGAGCACAAGCTGACTTATTTGCCAGGAACTTTTGATATGCTTTCTTCTTTTCCTTCACTGCCTCTTTAACTTCCTGTGTCCACCAGGGAGTTCTGATTTTTCTATCCTTGCAGACAACCTCACCACATGTTTCTCTGACTGAATCAATCACGGTTTTCTTCAGGCCTCGCCACTGAATCTCCAAGGTTTGGTTCCTGTTGTCAAACTCTTTCATTTTTTCTTCAATCATATTTGTGTATTTTAGTCTACAGTTCACATCTGAGAGCTGCTCAACTTTTATTCGCTTTAAAACTTTCTTACATGTTTTTCTTTTCAATATGAAATTCAATTTTATCCTGCTCAAGACTAAGTGGTGATTACTTCCAATTTCAAATTCTCTGTACACTCTGGTGTCCTGCACAAGGGAGAAAATATCACTATCAACAATAACATAGTCAATGAGACCTTTCTTATTCCATGCCTCTTCTCTCCATGTGAATTTTTGCACATTTTTATGTTGGAACATTGTGTTAGTAATAACCAGTCCATGTGCTGAACAGAAATCCAACAGGTATTTGCCATTATTATTAGCTTTGCTCTTTTCTCCAAATTTTCCCAAAATATTTTTCTATGGCTGACAATCATTTCCTACTGTGCTATTTAGATCCCCAACAAGGACCAACTTTTCCTTTTTCACAATTGTCAGTTGCTTTATCTAAAGCCTCAAAAAATTCTTCCACTTCTTCCTTAGTAGAACCTTCTGGTGGTCCATAGGCACAAATAAGTTTCATTGTCCAGTTCCCCCATTCTGATATTTGTCCACATCACTCTACTTGAGCCTGCCTGCTATTCAAGGAGATTAGCCTCATATTTAGTGTTGAATACTATGGCTACTCCTTCTTTTCCTTGATTGTCATTGCCTGAATATAACATTTTGTATTTATTGCTCAGAAAGATTTCACCAGTTTTTGCCTTTTTTGTTTTAGTCACCCCTATTATGTCGATCTGGCACTTATCTAATTCTTTAGCTAGCTCCATCTGTTTGCCATTCAGGCTTCTTATGTTGATAGTACCGATCTTGATCTCTGGTGATGTTGAGTTGTGATGGGTTTTAGGATTTGTTCCAGTAGCTGACTTTTCGCTGTTTTTTCCTGGTTTTCTGGCGAAAACAATGGGGGCCCTTGTTTAACGGGTGACTCTCCACCCTGCATGAATTTCTGTTATGTTGTGTCATCATTTGAAATTTTGGTTTAAGCCAATAAGAATGCAATTTTGTTGGCTAAATCCCAAATTGCCAGCCCATTCTCATCCATTCAGTATCCAGGTAGATACCTAAAAGGGTGCACCATGAGAAGTGAGGATTGGACATTAGGTCGGAAGCCCTGGTTGGTTCTCCACATTTCTTTAAAGGCTATGTGGGGTCTCCTCTCAGTTATATAGCTTTGACCCTTAAGCACCCTCCCCCCCCATTTCTGCATATTTTTAAAGAAACAAGTAGTGATAGGAAAATGCAACATGCAGTAATTAATATAAGTGGGAAAATTGATAAAAGTGATAAAATATAAGTGCATCTATAAAGGGAAGAGTCCAGACTGACCACATGTAAGTGATGAAACAGTTGATCATGTTCAAAAGTCGTTTCTTTGAAGTGCAATGAAGTCGACACAACAGTGCAGCTGTGAGCAAAACTTACCACAGAAAAGTGTGGCAAATTCTGTAGAAACGCTTTGATCTCCGTCCGTATTGTTTATATTTACTGCAGGCTATTACACAGAATGATAAGTTGCCTCTCTTTCTGCTCAGACATTATGGCTTACATCGAAGTGGATCAAACATTCATGTCAAGAGTGTGTTTCAGCGATGAAACCACATTTCATTTGTCAGGAAAAGTGAACTGACACAACATCTGTGTATGGGTTTCTGAAATCTCCCATGCAACTGTCGAACATTTGAGGGATAGTCCAAAGGTAAATATGTTTCATGCCCTGACAGAAAATTAAGTTTATGGACCTTTCAGTTTGCTGAAAAAAATGTATCTGGAATTGTGTTCTGTGGCATGTTGGAGATGACTATTGCAACAACTTCTGAAAGACTGATCCAATACTGTCTTTCAGCAAGATGGAGCACCACCGCACATCCATCATGAAGTCATGTCCCTTTTGAACATCCAGCTTCCTAGCAAATGGATAGGCTGAGTGGACCCTATAATCTGGCCCCCATAGTCACCTGACCTTTTCCTCTTGGGCTATGTAAAGGACAAAGTTTATGTGCTGCCTTTGCCGCAAAACTTGGTTGATTTGAAGGATCTCATACGCAGAGCTTTAGAAACAATTGATCATGAGATGTTGGTTTCTGTATGGCAAGAAGTTGCATATTGTATTGACATGTGCTGTGCAACACATAGTGCATGTATTGAACTTTTATAAATCAAGTACAAAAACTGTTTGTTACTATTTCAACTAATGCAAGTTTCATATTGTTATGTTCAATTGTTTTTGTTCAATAAATGTTTCTAATTGCTCATGTCATTTTGACTCACTCTGTAGAATGCTAGAGGAGTGCTTGCATGGAGGAATGATAAACAGTGTGACTATGGCAATTAAGCATTGTGAACATGTAGGTGAGATGATAGTGATGGTCATTGCAAATGACTTGAGAGGTAGTGTGAATTTGAGTGGGAAGAGATCTGAGATTAATGTTTGAATAACTAAATATATTTATTCATTGAATTAATGAATGAATGACATGATAGCAAGAATGTGTCGAAAGAGAGGCTTGGATTATGTAGATGCCTGGAGTACATTTGACAATAGAAGAGATCTGTATGTAAGGGATGGGCTGTATTTGAACATGGAAGGACACATGTAAAGATAGTTGGTCTCTGGGCAAGCAGGAGGCTTGGAGGCAGGGAAACAAGAGTTGACCAGGAGAGACTGAAGAGTGGTAGTTACATTTTATGAAACTCTGTTTAGTCCACATCTGGGTTACTGTGCTGATATCTGAAGGGAATAATTAACCTTGGAAATGATACAGAGGCAGATAACAAAAACAATATCAGGACTGTAAAATGTTAATTTTGAGATTAGACTGAGGTCATATGGACTCTAGTTTTTGATGGATAGAAGACAAAAAGGTGATATAATTGAAGCATTTAAACTGTTGTGAGATTATAGGATCGACACTGAGGAGATCGTTCATATGGTAGAACATATGAAGGATCTCCCCCAGAGGACCATGGGAACACAGTTGGACCATGGAATGCATTGCATTAAATAAATTAGAATTTATTTAAATAAATAGATTTATTTATTGAATTAAATAGATTTAACTCAATTTATTAATGTTAAATCCAAAAGGTTTCAGATGATTACTGTTTATTAGCAAAAAGTTGATTATGTATTGAATATGTCAGATGGTTATTATTTAGTCACAGAATTTGTATTGTTTTCTAAAAGATTATTTACTATTTTAAATACTCCTATAATTTGTGAACTACAATTTTAAACAAAAGAGTTCATATATGTTATCATATGTAAGTCCAAAAGAAGGCTTGTGACTAGTGGTGTGCTGCAGGGTTCTATTCTTGGACCACTGCTATTTAATTTGTTGATGCCATAATTTTGCAGGATGATTTGGATAGATTGGCAGACTGGGCTAAGTAGAATGGATGTCAATTTAATGTGGCAAAGTGTAAGGTTATGCATTTTGGAGTGAAAATATTAGCAGCAGTATACCACATTTGTGGAACTGTACTCCAGGAAATTGATGAAACCAGTGATTTGGGAGTGTTGGTGGATAGGGAGTTGAAGCTTAGGGTTTAGGGTTACTGAAGAATACTTTGATGAGCAGAGACAAGCAGGTTATTGTTCCTCTTTATCGAGCCTTGATAAGACCCTATCTTGACTACTGTGCCCAGATCTGGGTGCCAGGGTTTTTTCTTGATGAAGGGAGGAGGTAGAGAGGACCAGAGGCGAGTGACCAAGATGGTACCTTACTAGAACAGGTTGAAGATCTGAGGGTTACAGAAATTGGTTGATAGGTGGAAAAAGAGGTGATATGATTGAGACATTCAAATTACTGAGAGGTTTTTACAAGATTAATTCAGAGGAGATTTTTCAGAACTGGCCTGGAGATGGGAAGACTTGGGGCCATCCATGAAACTGAGCAAGAGTGTAGTTAGCAAGGGTGTTATAACTAGGTTTTTTACTCGGAGAGTGGTGAATGAGTGGAATAAACTGCCATAGTCTGTTGTGGGTGCCATGACTGTGAATGAGTTTAAAGCAAAGTATGATTGATACTGTGTGAATGCTGAATGGTTCTTGACATGATGTTTACTCGATGAGTCTAAGGATTCCTTGGAGTTGCCCATAATAATAATCATAATGTTTCATGCTTGCAGAGTAGGATCTGAACCATTTAGTAATACTACTTCTTTCTCTCATTGATTTAGGGAAAATGGCATACTTTAGTCTCATGCCATCACTTGCTGATTTTCAAACTCTTCTATATGAAAAATTTGGTACTGTGTTATTGCCCATTCAACTGATGTTCTATCCATTTCTGTTTATATATATATATATATATATTTATCAGTGGCATCACATGTCTATTTTGGTTGGGTCTGTGCTGTCGTGTGGCTTATGCAACATGCGCTAAAAAATTCACATCGATTTGACTGTATGATTGCATTTTTATTGATGGATGTAAGTTTTAAGCAATGAATTAGCACTCATCTTAATTGGTGCATTGTTGCAGTTAATTGTAACAAAATCTGCGTGGAGTGGAGAACAATGTGTTTGTTTTAAGATTTATTAGAAATTTGGTAAATTTGGAAGAGGAGGACGAGGCTTGCCTCCTATGACCACAATCATACAAACCATAAAAGCTCTGGTAGAAAATGGGACATTCAGTAGATTATTAACACCATTTCCTATTGTAAATATGGCCAAAAAAAGTTATAAATTATTTATAGAAAATTATATATTAAAAATTTGTCTATATCAGCATTCTAAACATCAATTTACACTTCACAAACACAAAACAGATGAAACTCAGTAAACAAAAACAGCAACTCATGACAAATGACAACGTTCAGTTGGATTGGTTGACACGATGACCAGTCACAGCCACTGATACGGATGCTATTTTCTCCATGCATACCCTGCGTCGTCTTCTGGGTGGTTTAAAAACACTGGAACGCTAAGAATTTGGCCTGCTGTGCCATTTGTACATCTGCTGAATGGGCTCAAAGGTGTTCCTGTTTGTGAGTACATACCTGGGCTATTAATTCGAATGTGATGCAATGCTTACACTTTGAAAAGTGTCCTCTTCATGAAGCATTATTATATTATGTTTAATTTTAGGAATTACGCGAAGCAGAAAACAATTAGAGGAATCTTTAACAGGAATAAATGTAAAAATATAATATTGGTAATATTGCTATTAGTGGGTGTGCCCATCCTGAATATATGCCACTGATATATATATATGTGTGTGTGTGTGGCAGGCAAATATTCCAGGTGTGCAGTGCTCATCCACCAAATAGCAATATCACCGATATTATATTTTAGCATTTATTCCCATTAAAGACTCCCCTAATTGTTTCCAGACTTCACATGATTCCTAAAAATAAACACAATATGCTTCATAAAGAGGACACTTTTCAACCTGTAAACATTGCATCACATTTGTGTTAATAGCCTGAGTGTGCATTCAAAATGCCATGCACCTTTGAGCTCTTTGAAAAGATGTACAGATGACTCAGCAGGTCAAATTCTTAGCATTCTAGTAGTTTTAAACTGCGAGGCAGGGTGAGCTCTGAGACGATAGCACCTAGAAGCTGTGATTCGTTATTGTGTCAACCAATCCAATGGAACGTTGTCATTTGTAATGAGTTGCTGTTTTTGTTTTCTGAGTTTCATCTGTTTTGCATGCATGAAGTGTGAAATGACATGGTTGGCAAGTTTTTATACATGATATAGACAAGTTTTTAATATATAATTTTCAATATATTTATAACTTTTTGCCTATATCTACAATGGGAAACATTATTGTAATCAAAGGAGATAAGCCTCGTCCTCCTCTTCCAAATTTTACACCTTTGAGTAATTCAAATACCAACTAAATATAGCATTCTCTATTATTGTTTTCTAGTATACAGTATCTTAAAACAAATGCATTCTCTGCTCAAATTTGGTTACAATTAATTGATAAATCAAAGTATTCAAAATTATCCAACAATTAATTGCATTAGACCAATTAAAATGAGCAATGATGTGATGCAGTTAAATCAATGAGAATTTTCTAGCACTAGTTGCATAAGTCACATGATAGTACACCCAAACGAAATGGGCAAGCAATGCCACCGATATATACATATGTTTGTGTGTGTATGATGTAATTGATTGACTCAGCTAAGAGATAAAAATAGAAACACTAGTTCAGTCTTCTTAGAAGACTTCATCAGGTGCATAACATGAGAGAAATATCAACAAACATTGCGAGAGAAAATTTATACATTAAAACGCTAATGTATTAACAATTGAAGGTGTTCTGTATATCTCTTCGTTGTTGCGCATGTGCACATGATAAAGATCTCATGAACAAAGTTGGATAGCAGTGCAATAACAGTCTGTGAGATTATAATCATGGTTAGTGTTGATGTTTTGGATTAAGGACGATTTCTTTAGATTCTACAACTTTTCTTTTCAGTTCATCATAGCATCGAAAGATGTTTACCGATTTGTTCCATGACTGGGTGAGTGATCGAGTTTTCGTCATTAGTGTCAGCAGAATTGACGGTTAGACAGAGCATTGGCTATAGTTCTGCCTTATAAGATGTCTCTCTTATGTTCCTCTAGATATAAATCGATGGATTTTTCAGTCTGGCTAAAATAAGGCATGTTGCAGTTGCACCAAATACAGTAAACACCAGGATATTTTAAGTTATGTTTTTGTTTGGGTGTACCAAGTAAGGAATGGAGCTTGGGTAGAGGAGAAAAAGAAGTCCGGATGTTAAATTTTTTTGAGAACTTTAGCTAACTTTAGAAACAGAACTTATATATGATAGGATATATAGCCTTTTTCATTATTTCTATCTTCAATATGGCAAGGAGGTGGATTGCATAATAGCTTTTTGTTTGTTTTGAATTACCATTTTCTTTGTTGATATCCTTTTCTTCACGGAGGAGGGAGCAAGCACGTTTGCCTAGCATAGAAATAATGGCAAGTTTTTGAGGTTATAGTGATAGGACTGTGCATGGAGATAGGAGAGCCTTCTGCAGTAAATTGGATTTTCGGGCATTGACAGCTTGACTGCCAGTGGAGCAGGAGGCAAGTTTATTACATTTCATTCTTATGAAGTCTGCTTTGGAATTGTTGATAACTTTTTTTACATGTTTCTGGTGATTATGTAAGCTGAATAAGAAGTTAGAGTTTTTTAAGCCATTGAATATAAGCTGCATTTTTATCATCGATAGCAGAGGCATTTTTTGTCATTGTTTTGAGAACCAGGGCTTGGATACAAGTTAGGGGTTTGCAGTGGAGTGGAGAATGAAGTCTCTCATTCTATTGAAAATTATTTTGGTTATTAGTTCAGTGTAAGTATTTGAATTGGAAGGATCAAAACAGTAATCTGACCATGGAAAAGTGGTTATATATAGTTTATTTATATATAAAAAGTTTGGAGGTTATCCCTGTGGTGCAATTATGGTGCCATAGGGTATGAGGCTGAGATTGGATGGTAGGAGGAGGATCTGTTGAGAAGGAGTCTTGAATAAGATTGTGATCAGAATTGCCAAGGAGCAAGCTAGATAAGAAAAGGTCAAGAATGTTGGTACAAGGTGATCTTAAAGTCGTGCAACCCAGAAATAACACACAACTGTTTCAAGGTTAATTACAAGTATATGAAAAATGAAACATCTACAAATACAGGTCATAATCAGACCTTTATCACCTAAGAAGAATACGAACCTCATTATAGCATATGTTGAAAGTGATCACCTCCTTTGTGAATGCAAACTCATGCTCTTTTTACTAGGTTTGATGCTACCTTGTGAAGCACCTGCACACTGATGTTTTCAATTGCTGTTGAAATGTTCATTTTTAGTTTATCCAGTGTGTGAGGATTATTCTGATAAACAACACCTTTGAGATACACCCAAAAGAAAAAAATCTCATGATCGTGGAGGCCACAAATCTCTTGAGATGAGACTGTCACCAAAAACTTCTTGCTTGCAAAAAAGGTATGATACTATTCAACTTGTGGCACCTTTCTGGAACGAACAGTGGTGTTCACTGACATCAAGGAGTGCCACGAACTGTGTGATGATGTCTTGGTAGATGGAACTATTCGCAGTCATGTCAAAGAAAATGGGTCCCGCTATACGACAGCATGATATTGCACACCAAATTCCAATTTTTGGAGGACGCAAAACTTTTTCATAAAAAGCATGTGGATTTTCACATGACCAAATCCTGTTGTTTTGACTAATCATATACCCACTTAGGTGAAACTAGGCCTCGTCACTTAAGAAAACTGTATCAAGCATTGCTGTACCACATTCTTCAATGAATGAGGGTAACTATCTACAGAAGATTATTCGTTTGCCTTTATCTGGGTCCTTCAGTTGATGGACATGATATGGATGATGATAATCCATTTGATTATCATCAGTCAAAATGGAGGGTTTTCCGGAGTGATTCATATCTGCAACAAATCCAATTTCCCAAAAATGCTGCTAATCTTGTTATTGTCGACTTCTGAGGGACTGCTGTACTGATATTTCTCACAAAATTCCTCACCAACATATGCATAAGAACGATTAGCAAAATAACTTTTCAGAATGAAAACTCATTGCTGCTGGGAAAAAGACATTTCATTTCTGCAGTGAACAAAAGCTACACTGAGAACAACGTGTACACATCACAGTGAACTTTGCATCTCTGATAGTTTGTAATAATATGATGGTGACATCTAGTGGTGTAAAGAATGATTATAACGATTTGGAAACAATTGGTACAAATTCAAACTTTTGATTGCACAACTTAAAGATCATCTTGTTTGAATGATATTCTGGTTGATAGGTGACTATTTGTTAGGTCATGATTAATGGCAACTTCTCTTCCAGCTGGATCTTTGAAATATTTACAGTATTTACTTATATTGTAATTTATTTGGCTTTATATTAAGAGAATGTAGAATTTGATCATTTGTTTTCAGGTACCACATGGTATTATCCAGTTGTGTTTGAGAGGAATTTCATTTCTGCACTTTGAATTTATTTCTCATCTTTCTTTTTTTTTATAGTTCATGTTCCACTTCCATATAATTAACATGGCTTTTGTGGAATATTATATAGTCTGATTCTAGTATGCTTTTGCTTTGGATGGCTATTCATTGATTATGCCATTTACTTTAACAAAATTTAATACCTGAATGTTCATATTTTTTTATCTTCCTATGTAATTTTTATATAATAGAGTACATCCCAGATCATACTACTTCTAATATTTTATCATCCATCAGTTTTTTCTTATTGAGTTTTTTTTTTTTTAAATGCCGTTTTCTTTCTTTCATTGGATATTTTCATATCCTACTATTCGGAATTAATTTACTGATTTTCCTATTGATGTATTATTATTTTGTGTCACACCTCCACAGACTCATCACATGAAGGCACACCACTATACACAATGCTTTGTCTCCACTATGTAATCTTTCATCCATGCACAAGCACATATACATACAATGACCCTACCCACCATCTACACGCACTATCAGCTGTCTGACACATTTTCCTCTGACCAGGTGCAGGGTGACAGACCTGAGTTTCCAGGATAAAAAAAAGCCTACTACCTCCATCTGAGATCATCTAACCTGACTTCAGTTGAAAAAAATCCACACAAAGATTCTTCTCATCACAATAAGATTTGAATTCAGGTCATCTCCAGTTGAATTAAGGTGTCCCATCATTCTTCCAGCTGTGCTACAGAGGCACATATTTTATTCTAGAAATAGAAAAAAATAGAAATTAGCTTCTCTAATTTCACTTCATATAACCAGTGGAGAAATAATATTTAGAAGGTCATGCAAATATTTTAAACCTTATGCTTATACCATTCCCTGGGGGTGGAGATTGGAGCAGGAAAAAGACCCTTTGGGATCAATCGTGTTTGGCTAACCTTTCCTTTCCAATTCTGTTGAATTGACCATACCACTTGCTCTGCTATTCACATTCCTGAATGCTAACAGTGTAAAATTCTTTCCTAATGTCTTCATTTATAATATGATTGATGGCATCTGTTTACTTCTCAGATTTTATTCACAAGTCTCATATCTGTGGTTTCTAGTTTTTAATCAACTATTTTATTTCTAATTCAGCTCTTGGATCTATATTTATGTTAGAATTTCTTTTAAATACTGGTCTTATGTACTGCTAGTTTAGTAGTGTTTTGCCTAATATTTCTTTCTTATTCCATATAAATTTATTCAGATGATGTTCCCCATGATACCAGCTTTTCTTATTCTGTTACCAGATTCCATATTTAATTTGCATTTTCACTAAAAATTGTCCCTAAATATTTATATTTTAAATATTTAGAACCTAAATATTTACGAAATAAAAGATCCACATTTTCACACATATGAACAGAATTCAGCATAAAACAATTAAACATTTTATGGTATGTACGCGGGTGGTCTGAAAAATTCTTGGCCTGACAATGAAAAAACAAATTTATAATTTCAAAATTATTTTTATTTTTCAATATAATATCCCTTACAACTAATACATTTATTCCAGCAATGCTCCACACCATTATCCTGTCCATGTAGTGGTTCTCAGCAAGATCTGCAAAATACACCTCTACAGCTGCAATCATCTCTTGATTCGAAGACAAATGCTGACCAGCAAGGAAGAGTTTTAGTTTTGAGAAGAGATAGAAGTTGGAGGGAGCCAAATCTGGGGAATAGGGTGGATGTTCCAACAATTCATAGTGCAGATCCCTTAATTTTCCCATTGCCAAAACACCTTTGTGGGCAGGTGCAAGATGTCTGTGTCCTGATGAAAGATGATTTTTTTCTTCTGCAAACTGGGTCTTTTCTCACGAATTTTTTCATCTGGTCTGGTTAAAAGATCAGAATAATATTCCCCCGGTTATTGTTTTACCCTTTTCAAGATAATTAATAAACAAAATGCCTTTAGCATCCCAAAACACTGATGCCATGACCTCTCCTGCTGATGGAACCGATTTGTCTTCTTTGGCACTGAATAACTGGCTTATGTCCACTGTTATGACTACTGTTTGGATTCTGCTATGTAATGGTGAATCCAAGTCTCATCCGTAGTAATAAATCAATGCACAAAATCAGTTTTATTCTTGTGAAAACGCTGCAACCACTGTTCGGATATTTCTATGTGAGTGCATTTTTGATCTGCTGTCAGCAAACGCAGCACCCATCTTGCGCAAAGCTTTTTCATTTACAATTCTTCATGCTAAATATATCCTACACATTCTTTTGAATTGCCTATAGTCTCAGCAATTTCGTGCACTTGATCAATGATCTCTGGTGTTACATTTTTTGGACGTCCTTCACTTGGATCATCTTCAAGGCCGGTATGGCCACGTTTAAGCTCGGCAGCCCATTTCTTAATTGTCAAAAACGAAGGAGAAGAGTGCCCATAAACTTTTAGGAACTTCAAATTAATTTCTTTTGGCATTAAACCTTCTTTTACAAAGAATTTTATAACCACATGATACTCGATTTTATCCATTTCAAAGGATACAGCCAACACCTTTGCTTCAGACAGCTGTATAAAACAAACTACTTGATAGAATGACTTGCAGTTTCATATGGATGCACTTATAACAGATGTACCAACTTATAAAAAAAAAATAAAAATCTTGCCAATAGTGTTGCTATCTATGGTCGAGGCCGAGAACTTTTCAGACCACCTTCGTATATGTAGATCCTTTTTTTCCCCTTATAACAGTACGCCTCCAAGAGAGCAACATGTAGTTATCCCGTTTCTTGGTTTGTCCAACTCGTTTCAAAGAAGAGAAGAGAAGAAGAAACCTCCTGATCTCCCCCCCCCCCATATCTTACAGCTTTGTATAGAACATTTACATTTGATGATCTTAGTGTGTGTTTATAATTGTCTTTGTAAATCTTGCAACCAAACTATAACTAAAACTTTAAGAATGTTTGTAAATGACATGATTTTATAATTGCTAATTTAAAAATGGACCTATAGACAATTTTGAAGAAAAAAACCTGAACTTCTTTTCAGTAGGAATAATTGGAGTCTTGCAGCTTTTAATTTTATGCCTTAAACTTTCATATTTAATTATTAGTTTTTATCTAATGAATTATGCAATACAGTATATAGAGTTGGTTTATCTTTATAATTGAAGATAAAGAGGCTAAGCCAAAATCAAATGTATATCCACCCTACATTACAAGAGATGAAAGGATCTTTATTAGAGCTTTTTAACTGAAGATGAGTGAGCCCGTCAAAGATGATTAACTCTCCTAAAGCATACCAACATGCTTAATATTGCTGAGTGTGCCCATTTTTCAAGCACAAAAAGGTGCCTGAAAAGCAGACCTGTAGATATTTATCTTGATACAACCAAGACAGAACCCAATAACTAGGCTTGCTACGAAGTCTAAACTGCTATTGTAATTTATGTTTAAGATATATAAGATATAATTTTGAAGTGTTGTTAGTTTATATATATTATATATGGATCCCATACACAAGAGATTGAGGGACCTATAGGCACAACAGTGCATGTGTGTGTGTGTGGGGGGGGTGCAGATGAGGACTGAGAAGTTTATTATAGTTTTTTGTAGAGTTGCAGATTGTAGTTGTTTGGGAATACTTCTTTAAGAAGGCTGTTCCAGAGGACAGATGGATGGAATAAAAGAGGATGAATAGAAGCAAGTTCGGTGTGTTTGCAGTTGCACAGTAAAGGGGGTGCTGGGTAGCTGCAGCTCTTGTATTAATAGGTGCAGCAGAAAGTGGAAGAATGATAGTTGCTAATTCATTGGAGCAGTGACCATGGAAGTACTTGTAGAATAGACACAGTGCTGAAACACTGTGCATGTGAGATAGAGGTTGAAGTGAGTCCGTAAGAGAGTGATGTTTGCATCACACTTCAGCCCATACCTCCTTAGAGAAAAGGACATTATAGTATTTTTGTAGTGCCAAGCTCCATTAAGTGATAGACGAATTTCATACCCCAGTGTAATACCACTAGTTTGCTTATTGGAGGCTTTAAGTTTCCAAAACAATGTTTGAACTCAGAGCAATGTATTGATTTACTTTTATGCCATTTCTTGTAGCATATATTATTATTATTAACATCTGACCTCCATGGAGTCAAAGAACTCATTGCAGGAGGTCTATGCTCTTTTTCTCTCTGCCAAAAGATCATCGAACTGTGCCTTAAATCCATTCACAGTTTCCACACTCACCAATCACCCTCCATGCAAAGAACCTGCTTCTCTCTCCCCTGCTCACACCCTCCTTATACAACTTCCATGGGTGGCCTCTAGTTCTACCTTTGCCTCCCTGTACTCTGTAAATACCTGTTAACAACCCCTACCAACTTATATGTCTCAATCATATCTCCTCTTCTTCTATTCACGAGGCCCTGCAACTTACATTCTCTTAATCTCTCCTCATATCTGACATTCCATAGACTTGAAACTAACTTAGTAAATTTTCTCTGCACTCTACAGCATATCATCATACCCCTGAAAATGAGGTGACCAAATTTGTGCACAGTAGTCTATATGTGGTCTGATCAAAGCCTTATATAAGGGAACCATAATCTCTTTGCTTTTGCATGTCAATGTCCTCCTCATTATTGCCATAATCCATTGGGATGTTCTTACAATTTTAGTAATATGACTCTTAAACTTCAATTCTCTGCCTGGATGACTTTTATAGAAATTCAGTATTTCAGATACATAAAAATTGAGCCATCTCAATATCGTTTTGATTTGTAGAGAAGCATAAAGGAGCAGAATGTCAAAATTATTATATTGCAATCCGTTCTACCTTGATGCTATTTAATAAAATTTAGGATTTCAATTGTATACAAGAAGATTTTCACATACTTCACTGTTGGTTTCACTTGAATCATTTTAATGGCAAAATTTATTAAAACAATTTGAACTGAATTAAATTCAAATACTCTGCCGTGGAGGACTCAATAAAATTTAATGAAAATTGGTATTTAGGATCGCTAATAAACTTTTTGTCATTTCAACCATGCCATTTGTAGCAGTTTGATATTTATGCTTAGATATTATCACCTATGTTATTGTTACATCTGGGGATAATAATAAACTAATTTATCATCAAATTCCTGATATATACCCTCACAGAGTGTACAGGATATTATGACAGTACTACATGAAAACATCATTACTTAACTTTTTGTCAACAGTTTTCTTCCAAATTAACTTATCTGTCAAGACTCGAATATTATCAGACCTTATTTTCTGGTATTCTAAGTCACTCCTTATTGTATCAGTCCACTTACATCTTGGTCTTCTTCTTCTGATTCTTTTTCTTGCCATTTTGCGGGAGAGAAAAAGAAAACAACCTTGTCCTGCAGCCTTGACTGTTTCCATTCTGTTTAATTCTGAGATTAGTTCTGTAAACACTTTCCTAAATGCTAAAAATGTCAAGTTCTTTCCTAATATCCCCATTTTTAATGATACTGCCATTGATGCCACTTATTCACTCCCTTAATCTTTCTTATAACTCTCATATCTGTGGTATCCAATCATTGATCAATTGTTTTATTTTTAACCCAGCTCTCATATCCTTATTATTACTATGATTCAGGCCTCCATGGAGTCAAAAGACTCATTGTGGGAGGTCCATCCTAGAAAATACAAAGTCCCATAAGTTAAAATTGGTTTGAACACTCTTGCATACAGTAAGTTTAATGTTTTGACTAATTTCTCTGTTATTCCATATAAATTTATTCGTTTGACTTCCTACCATACCAGCTTTGCTGATTCTGTTTATTTCTATTTAATTTGCTATCTTTACTCAAAATTGTGCCTAAATAGCTTAAGTATTTTACTTGTTCTATAGGTTCTACACTCAGGATGCAGTTGATGTTTTGTCCCATGATTTCTTAACTATTTGTCTTAAAAGCGAAAATCTGATTCTGACAACCTTAGTTTGGCCTGAACCCAGCTTGCTCTTCTACAAGCTTCCATTCCACAAAAAAAAAATTACAAAAAAAAAAAAAAAAAAAACTACTGCTATATTCTATAAAAATAATTGCTATTCCTTACATCCAGAACACCTTTCAAAAATTCTCACATGTATATTTAAACTGTGCAACATGTAGACTCACTTTAAACCATACTGAAAATTAGGTACCCTTATCAGCTCATTATAGGATCTTCTTTATCTAGATCATCCTTGTGGCTACAATATTCCCTGCTCTTGAAAACTGACATACAACAGCTAGCACATGATTGAATGAACATAGGAATTATGTTTGTCATCCACACTACAGCCACTGGGGGTGGCAGAACATGTCATTAATGTGGCTCACCGAATCTGCTGGTTTGAAAGTCTCTCTATTATATGCCTGCAAACACAAATCTGATTGTTCCTGGAATCTATCACAGGACTACAAAATTTCCTAAATTTAAATATATACAACTTTCTCATTTTACCCAAAATTTGAGTGACAATCCTTTTGAGACCTTTAGTGAGATGTTAAAAATATCACCATGTCTACAGACTGCCCAACTAGAAATTAAAGACTCCACCTTTTATACTCAGTCTTTGTTTGACTTCCTACTGATATGCATAGAGTATATATGTCTTTGTGCCCATGAAGATGCCTGATATCTGCATCTTCATTAGGCAAAATATTGGTCTCATAATTTAACAACTAAACAAATTTAGTTAATTTGTTATCTGTAGATGTGTTTTTTCCTATCAACAACAAATCTGCAGGAGCAAAATTAGCAAAATAAAATTGCTAAGTTTATTCTAATAAAGTTGCTAATTGCTAAAGCATGCAAACCAAAAATATGTTGACATTTCATGAATACACGTTTCATGAATTTTTCAGTAAGTGTCAAATAACTTTTGGCTTCTTCAGGGCACTTACATATAGGTTTAAACGCTCTCACAATTATGCGTAACTGCAAAACTGACAAGAATAAAAACTGACTAGAATAATTACAAATAAAATAGTATCGAACGTGAGTGAAACACGTATCGCGTGTCTAAAGATTATATGTTTTTGAAATTTTGTTTTGGAAGGGGGAGGGATATGATTTTTGGCAGACATAGTTTATTAGTAGTTGAGAATATCGCTGAAGATGGAAAATGTTTTTGAGGGGTGTGATTTGTTGATTTAAGGTCATGATTGTAAGGAGTATTTGCTTGCTTATGCCATTTAAATAAGCTTGGCTTTTTTTTTATATCTAATTATGGAGTGACATGAAATAGTTTTCTGAATCTTACATTATAAAATTTTTTCCTTCCTTTTGTCATAACTAAGCTGTTCTAATATTACACACATACATATACACGAACACTGCTTGGAAAGACGTAAATGGGCATGATAGTGTGAGGAATAAACAGTCATAGCACCCGCCTTAATAAGTTGTAGGGCCTCCTTCGCTGCAATGATTGCAGTAATCCTGTAGGGCATGCTTTCCACAAACTGTTCATCTCCACAAACCATGCAGTTATAGCAGCATCCTTATGACACAGTGCATTGTCTTGCTGAAAGAGACAATGTTCAGTTCCATAGAAATGCCACAAAGCAGGCAGCATTGCATTGTCCAGAATGTTCAGATACCTCTCGATGTTCAGTGTTTGTGGCACTACAGAGATCTAAGGCCAAACCGGGAAAAACCAGACCATATCATCACACTGCCACCTCCAAATTTCATAGTTTGGATTATGCACTCTGGTAAGAGGCGTTCACTGGGCATTTACCACGCCTGTTCATTTGTTCAGTAGAAAGTAGCATGATTTGTCCCTCCATAACACAGGTTTCCAAGCTCCATGTCAAATTGTGCACGCTCTTTTTTTTTCACCACTGAAGATAATGCTGCAAGTTGGTTCACGTAATGTATGGCTTGCATATTGTGGTCCTACCATGGAAACCCAAGTTGTGAGCCTCAGTTCTGAATGTTTTTGTGCAGATTCATGTTCCAGTCGATGCCCAGAACCCTGCATTCAATGTGTCGGCAGACAAATGGCATTATGTACATATTATCTTTCGTAGCATCATACAGTCACGTGCAGTGGGTTGTCCACTCTGAGTAGCACTTGCAGTTGGCTCCCTGCACTTCCTCCTCAGTATGATATCACTGATTGTTGACCCGGGATGGTCCAATTTGTCCACAATTTGCCAAAAAGATAGGCCTGGAATATGGTATCCTATCACAATGTCTCTTTCAAACTCCATCAGTTCCTTTCTGGCAGCCATTTCACACAGACACACTGCACTAACTTGGGAGCATCATATTCCTCCAATTTATACTGGCTACAAACACGACTCATTACATGGCATCATGCACATTGCCCATGGGAGTATTCGTTGACTTCTTTCCAAGCAGTGGTGTGTGTGTGCGTGAATGGTACCCACAAAAAAGGTTGTAAACCTATCACACTTTAGTTCCATAGGTGGGAACTATACTGCCACATGATTAAATTCTACCACATCACAAGATCCACAAACATTTCATGACCAGAGTCCTTATGGAGATGGAATTGGCATTTGATCCACATATCCCATTGGTTAGCGTATGGATATTCTACCCATTCAGTCAACCAGGCCAACAAATTGGTCAGATTATTAGTAGAACCATTTGAAATGATGATCATAATAATTTCTCTCTTGCTTGATAGAATTTCATAAAATCCAATATATAAATTCAATTAAAATTTGTTGGGTCATTTCATCTGGACCATTTTAACAGTGACATTAGGCATAACAAAATTATATCTGTCATAGATACCCTTCTAAAAATTTGTAAAAATATTGTTATCATTTAGTGGTGATACATTATAAAAGTTTGTGTGTGTGTACAAACACATGCACATACACACCCTATTTAAATTGTTAACTTTCTGTATATTAAGATATTGCTATTTTTCAATGATCTTTTACACCCAGTTCTTCATTTGTCCTAGACCAGTGGTGTTCAACCTTTTTTACTACGAGAACTACTCTCTTATATATAAGTTATTCGGCGATCTACTCTCTTATATAGATCATGTTCCCCCAACCTGATATCTGATTATGCACAAATAAATGACTAAAAAAATACACAACTAAAAACTTTATTTGTGTATTTAAAAATTTATTTATCACTTTTAATTATTTCAATACAACAAATATTTTAATACAACAAAAAAAAAAAAAAATCTATTGGAATAAAATATTTATTTCTCTATTTTGGAAAACCAAAGTTAGAAAAAAACAACAGATTGATTACAAACTCAAGTTACAGGAAATGCTGGTTGATTAAAAGAAAAAAAAAGTTAATGTGAAATTTGGCATTGTTTGGACCTTGCGATATTTTCATAGTCAAGTTGATATGAAGAAGTGGCCAATCGCAGACAATCATCCAACTGATCATTTGTAATTTGGTTTCTTAATTGATTTTTTATGACGGTCATATTTGAAAAAGCGGATTCTAACAAGTATGTCGATCCAAAAAATGACAGAATTTTTCCTGCAATATCAGTTAATATTGGGAATTTTTCATGTGCATACTTCCAAATGACTTCATTGTTTATTGATTTTAAATGTAAACTATTCTGAATGTTTATTATCTCAAGTTCTACTTCAGCTTGGTTTATATCAAACAGCCCACTAATTTTTGAAATTTCTATGATGTTCAAGTTTTCTTGAAATGAATTATTGATAAAAGATACAATCATTTCAGTTTTATTAAAATATTTAAATCTTAAATTTATTTCTTCCTCAAATAATTCTATTTCACGAATAAATTCTTTTAAATTATAGTGAAGCATTTCTTGATTTTGTTCAAAAAATGTTAATAAATATGGGAGATGTCAAAATTCATGATCATTTATATTTTGCTTTAATAAAAGTAAGTATTGTTGGAAAGTTTTTATTGAACTTAACATGTCAATTAAATTTTTATCTCTACCTTGTAACTCTAAATTTAAATTGCTTAATTTCGTGCAGAAATCTACTAAAAATGATAAGTGTAACAACCATCTTTTATCACCCAATTGTGGATAAATATCTCCTTTTTCATCAATTATTATTATTATTACGGGCGACTCCAGGGAGTCCTTAGACACATCGAGGGAGGCAATAAACATCATGTCCACACAACTATTCAACATTCTCACAGTATCTATCATACCTTGCCTTGAACTAATTCACTGTCATAGCACCCACAACAGACTCTGGCAGCTTATTCCACTCATTTACCACTCTAAAAGTAAAGAACCCAGCTCTAACACCCTTGCTAATCACACTCTTGCCCAGCTTCCATAGATGTCCCCTAGTTCTCCCACCACCAGTCCTGATCTCAAAAATATCCTCTGAATTAATCCTATAGAAACCCTTTAGCAATTTGAATGTCTCAATCATATCTCCCCTTTTCTGCCTATCAACTAATTTCTGCAACCCACAATTCTTCAACCTGTTCTCATAAGGTTCATTCCATAGACCTGCTACCATCTTGGTCACTCGCCTCTGGATCCTTTCCACCTACTCCCCATCAAGAAGAAACCTAGGTGACCAAATCTGGGCACAGTAGTCGAGATGAGGTCTTATCAAGGCTGGGTACAGAGGTACAATAACTTGCTTGTCTCTGCTCGTCAAAGTATTTTTCAACAACCAAGTGAGTTGATGAGCTGATTTAGCCACTTTTGCAATGTTTCCCCTAAACTTCATCTCCCTATCCACCAACACTCCCAAGTCCCTGGCCTCATCAATCTCATGGAGTACAGTTCCACCAATGTGGTATACTACTGCTAATCTTTTCACCCCAAAATGCATAACCTTACATTTTGTCACATTAAATTGACATCCATTCTCCTTAGCCCAGAACTCCAATCTATCCAAGTCTTCCTGCAAGATTTTGACATCTTCTGCATTCACTATTGCCCTACCTAACTTTGCATCATCAGCAAACAAATGAACTGTTCCTCCTTAGATCCTTCCCTATATCGTTAATGAACAAATTAAACAGCAGTGTTCCAAGAACAGAACTCAGTCGCACACCACTTGTCACAGGCCGTCTTTTAGACTCTACTCCTGAATAAACTACTCTCTGATATCTCTCCATCAACCACCCACCTATCCATCTCACCAACCCTATATCCATTCCCATATGTTGTAGTTTACGGATTAGAATTCCATGTGGTATCCTGTCAAATGCTTTAGCCAGGTCCAGCAGTATCACTGTAAACCCATTACCCTTATTCAGTTCAGCCGTCACTGTGTTATAAAACTTGAGCAAGTTACTGAGGCATGATCTACCCTTCACAAAGCCATGCTGTCCCCTACAGTATCTCATTTTCATCAATCCATTCCTGTATTTTTCAAGAAAATTTTTTATATAGTTAATTCAAGAAATCTTTCTAAAAATTGACTTCTGCTGAGCCAGTGAACATTACTGTACAACAGAAGTTCCCTATCATCATCTGCCTGTAATTTAAGTAACCACCATTGCAGGGCTTTTCCTCGAACAGAATTTACAATTTTAAGTGCAATATCCAAAACATCTTTTGTGTTTAATCTTTTACTACACAGTACTTGTTGATGAATAATACAGTGGTACATTAAAAAATCGGGATATTTGTCATCGTTTTTACATAATAAAATGAAGCCTGATTTATTACCTATCATTGCAGGAGCACCATCAGTAGTAATAGATACAAGTTTAAAAAGTGGAAGTTTGCGTTGTTTCACAAATTCATCAAATGCCGAAAAAATGTCTTCTCCCCTACTCCTTCCCAATAATGGTATAATTTTCAAAAGTTCTTCTTTACTTGAATAATCTTGAAATACTATGCGAATAAATACCATTAATTGAGCAATATCAGTGAAGTAGTTTGATTCATCAAATTGTAATGAAAACGCAACACACTGGTGAATGTCTGACATTAACCTGGTCTGGAAATTTTTCTCCGGCAATTGGAACTCTTCCTTTCAGCAATTTGAAACCTTGTCTGTGGCCTAGAAGTAGTCTCTCTCTAGCGACATCTCGAACCGAGAAGCTCCTTTCTGGAAGCGGGAAACTCCTTTCTCAAGCAATGTGGATCCGGACAGTTTCTCTGACAGAGACTGTGGACCGGGCAGCCTCCTCTTTGACAGCAATTCTGGAACCAGGACTCCTTCTGCTTGCTTCAGTCCCTTTTTATTAGGTTTCCTCTGAGACCTCGCATAAAGTTTGGCAACCCCCAAAGAATCGGTACGAGTCTTTCATCTTAAGTTTCAAGTTCGGCACGCCTTTTGTTCTCCTCCGCTTTCTTTTGATTGTAAGTTGCCGGCCATCGTAAAGTTGTTTGAACTCTTTCTGACTGACTTCGGAGATGTTTACACTTAGAGCCTGCAAGCCTTTCTCATACATACACGTTTCAATAACAAATAACAATCTTTCTAATGCTGCCATGTACAGCTTCGGCAACAAAAATATTGCCTTTGTTTTTAACACACTAACTTATTCTTATTAAAGCAGTATATACAGTTAGCTTCAAAAGAGTTATTTACAAAAACATCTAATACAAACTATACTGAGACAAACAAAGTTTATTTTTTTACAATATTCACATGGGACTTCACCTAAATAAAAAATCGATGTAATGTGCTTTGGAATATTTAATATTTAAGCTACAATCGAGTTTTTACACTTTGCTTATAATCATATTCACTCGGCTCGCTATTTGACTTTCACTGATCCAAATTAATTCATTTACCCGGACTTATAGGAAAATTGCTGATTATACATATTATTCATTAGGTTAAATCTGACCAATTATGTATTACCGTAGGCATTGATCTTGTATATTTGTATCACCCTGCTGTAATTTTGTTAATATGTAAATACCATAATCATCATCATTAGTGTTCTGTCTCTGGATGGGTCCAGTGGTATAACTCAGCAGATTCTCTTCCCCCAATTTCCTCTGTCTCTTGCTTCCTCTTTCATTTCCTGATATCTTCTTGTTCCCATTATATCATCAAGGCATCGTTAGTTGTCTTCTTCCTCTTGGTTGCTTTCCTTCAATTTTTCCTTCTATCATTCTTTTCAGTAGGCTGTCTTCTCTTAATACATGTCCTATCCAGTTATGTTTTAATGCTAAACTTAAATTTTATGCATATATGCTGTATAATAATTCCTTTCTGACTCTTTAAGTATTAGTATAATAATGTTTGTTGTAATCTTACTATATGTAGATACTGCTTTCCTTGACTTGTTTTGTATATACATATGTTAACCTGTACTGTTATCTATTTATGTACTGTTTATATGTAGATACTGCATTGCTTAACATAAATTTTGTGTATGCATCTTATTTACTACTTTATTTTTCGAATAATCATGTAGTGCTGTAGGACACCTTGTCTATTTGTGTACCTTCTAGTAATTCTGTTTATATGTATTGCTAAATTCAGTTTATGCTACATTGCTAAATTTAATTTTCATCCATGCATATTATATAATAATCCCTTTTTTGCCTATTTTTGTACTGCTATAAAAGCATCTATTATAATTTTACATATATGTAGATATTGCATTCCTTGGCCTAGTGTTTCATATTTTGTGTATTAACTTATATTGTTAACTATTTTTGCACTAGTGTAATAACCTCTGACCTTGTGTGTTGCCATTCCCTCTGCAGCAGATCTGTTTATCTATAGATGCTGCTTTGTGGAACTAGATTCCTGTACAGACATATTGTTTACAATTTTCTGTAAATGCTAATGTTGTAACTTCTAGTATGGTACAGTATGACCTTTGTAGTTTTTGTGCCAAATAAACTATAAACCAACCAACCAACCAACCTCCCCATATCTCCACTTTGATTAGACACAATCCTTTGTGATGATCAACAGCACTCTTACCCTTGTCCTTATGGAAAGAATTATACCACTTCATCTCTATTTCTATCTACATATTATCCAACCGTTTTTTGCTTACACCGACATTTCTTAGACACATTAACTTGGTGTGGCTCATATTCTTTTCCTTTATACCTGATATATTTGTCAACAAACAAGACAACTCATTTTTAAGTTCTGTAACAAGTTCAAAGCTATTCTACCTGCCAGCTGTCTTCTTACTAGATTTTCACCCCTCTTCTTTATCTCTGTTCTTCCAGACCCAAGTTGTACCAATACTATCTCAAACTGTGTCTTCATATTGATGAGATGTATGCTCATTCATTTCTACTCCTAGTATCTGTACATCCACATTCTAGAATCTTCCTCTCCACCTTGGCTTCTTCCCTGTCCATCTTGCATATGCATTCTCAGAGCTCATCTCTCTCTCTCTCTTCCCCTTCCCCTTTCTATTCATTACCCCTTTAGTCTTGCCTTCAGTGTCAAAACACCCACAAAGGTGTTTTGACAATGGGAAAATTAAGGGATCTGCATTATGAATTGTTGGAACATTCACCCTAATCCCCAGATTTGGCTCCCTCTGACTTCTGTCTCTTCCCAAAACTAAATCTCTTCCTCACTGGACAGCGTTTTTCTTCGAATCAAGAGGTGATTGCTGCTGTAGAGGGGTATTTTGCAGATCTTACTGAGAACCAATATAGGCACGGGATAATGTTGCTGGAGCATCACTGGAATAAATGTATTAGTCTTAAGGGAGATTATATTGAAAAATAAAAATAATTTTGAAATTATAAATTTGTTTTTTATTGTTAGGCCAAGAACTTTTCAGATCACCCTCGTATAAGTCATTTTTATAAGAATCTTAAATAGTTTGTGTTTTACTTGATCATTGCTTTCTGAAAGTCAATGAAACATATGTATATGTTCCTGTTCCTTTCAAGTGTATTTTTCTTTCTAGTGTATTTTAAGTTCCAGGATAGTGTTAAGGATTCTCATTCCTGTTCTGAAGCCTTTCTGTTGTTCACTTAGTTTGCTAGTTAAGCTCTTTCAATTTCTTTGATAACAGTGGTTAAAATTATTTTAGATGCATGAGAGATTAGGCTCACGGTTCAATAATCCTCACGATTTTGGACATTATTTTTCTTTGACTAAACATACACACATAACCACAGTAATAAGATTTTGAATAAGTAAATATTTTGTCCTAAGTATCATAGAACATCTTCAGTACAGTTAATTCAAACAATACAAGGAATTACATACAGTTAGGATGCATGCTTACAATGGAATCATTCTGTGTGCAGTAGTTTATTATAGAATTAAATTAAAATATATCTTGGAAAAAAAAAAAAAGAAGAAGATTACATTAAAATGAGATAACATATAAAATTATTTTACAAAATTAAGGATGGCATTTTCCCAGACTTTAGGGATAGTAAGAACGTCATTCCGGTTCAAATTGGGTCTGTGACGTAGGGCTTCAGCACTTTCTTTATATAAACGTTCATGTTTATATGAAGATCTATGTAGATCTTCATATAAACGTGAAGTTTATATGAACATTGGTTTTCTTCCAACGGATCCTATTGTTTAGGTTTTCAATTCCGTGAGGCCAGATTTCTGCGGTTTGATGAGACGGATGTGGTCTTGATGTTCCAAAATGCGTTTGTTGATGGATCTATCCATAGTAGGACAATTTACAGCAGCATGGGACCTCGTACACACCAGGTAGCATAAGAGGTGAGAGTTTGTCTTTAGGAGAAGGTAACCAATTGTGGATTTGGTAATGCAACATCTTCATGAGACTATGAGAAAAAAAAATGCCTGAAGCTTGTTGGGAAAACCATTACACGCTTCATCATGATAATATACCCATACACACGTCATTACTAATTTGTCGATTTTTGGAGAAACCCGAAACAAGTCATTCCACAGCCTGCTTACTGGCCTTACTTCGCTTGCACCAACAGATTTTTTTATTCCGCAAATTGAAATTGATGCTGAAAGGCTGACATTTTGAGTCAATTAACTCGATAAAGAAAAAATGCTAGTGGAACTGCACAGTATCCCAAAAGAAGCATTCCAGAAATGTTTCAAGGCTAGAAGAAACACTGGCAGTGGTTTATACAAAGTGGAGGAGAGTACTTTGAAGGTGACAAAGCCCATATCTTTTAAGATAGACAAGAAGATTTTTATTTAAAAAGCTTGGGAATTTCTTGGCCAAACCTCATAAAAAGTAGCAAATCCCCTTCACAAAACCATGTTGTCCCTATATTTCCATCATATTTCTGTCCACCCAGTCCTGAATTTCTTTCACCAATTTCTCAATACCTTAACCACCACTCCTGAGATGCTGATTGGTCTATAATTTGCTATTTCTGTCTTGGAGCCTCCTTTATGCAATTTTCCTTCCACTTCATTGACTATTTGCCTTCTTTCTACTCCATTGGCACCTTCTCAGTACTGATGTTTAAATTAAACAGCTTGGTCAGAGGAGCTGATAATTCCCTTATGCATTCTCATAATACATGGGCTGTTCCCATTTAATCCCTGGGCTGTGTTTGTATTGAGGTTCTTCAGTATTTTAAGCACCTTCATTTCTTCAACCTCTATTCTCCTATCAGTCAATGTCACCACCTAGATGATACCCCCCCCCCCTGCAAAATACTTACTGAATATTTCGATTATTTGGTTTGATTCTGTTATCTCCCCACCATCTGTACTTTTTAAAGTCATCCTTCTGTAGTCATTTCTCTTTTTACTTGCCACATAACGTAATAACTCTTTAGGGTTTCTTTTGGCCTCATCATAATTAGGGTTAGCCTTTCTTACCATACCAGTCACCCTTCTTGCCTGCACTTTATACTGGTCACAGGCATGCTGATCACTTGCTTCTTTTTAATCCCTCCACAACCTTTTCATTGTGTGCAACTCCTATTTAATGAAGTTATTCATCCATCGAACTCCTACCTGATATATCCTTCTGACTCTAGGTATACATTCAGATACTGTTTTCTGCAAACACGCTTTGTCCTCTTCCCATGCACCACCACAATCTCTTCCCATCCAATTTCTTATGCCATGGCTCTGCTGAAAGCTGATCCTCATATCTCGTCTAAGAAGAATTTTCTATTAAGAAGAGATATGTGATCCTGAGGATCACATATCTCTTCTTAATAGAAAATTCTGCATGTGTGGCAATCTCCCAGCTCAAGACTACATGATCATTTTCTCCAAGCAAAGGCAGCTTAGCTAGATTTGGTTAGTGTTCTGCAATGATCAGCACTCATGAACCTTGTTTCCCCCTCCATTACATGTTGCCTCAGGTAATTATCTATTAGCAGCTGTATAAATTCCATTTCCTTCTCTGCTAAGCATTCCTCCTCCCAATGTGTGTTCCCATAGTTGAAATGCTCCATAATAATTACTTGACCTGTATTCATCATGCTAATTTGCAAGTTCATGCAGTCTACATTCTCCCTTATACCCCCCTGGATTATAGCAGCAACCAGATACATATTTTTCATAAAGAAGGAGGAGGAAAGGACAAAACTAGAGATTATCCCTTCAAGCTGTATAAGAAGGGTGTGAGGAGCAGAACATGTACCTACTTTGCATGGAGAGAGTGGTTGATGAGTGGAATGTATTGCATGAAACTGTGGTAAATGCAGATATGTTGAATGAGTTTAAAGTATGGTTTGATGAGCTCTGTGTGTGTGTGACATTGTGTACATCTCATGACTCCATGGAGGTCTACTATTAATAATAATATTCCCTTGCTCTTAAGGTGCATATATTTGCTATAAACTGAACTTGATAAAATTAAAGTAAATATTTTACTTAACATTAAGAATTTAGATTATGACTATGATTCTCTGAGTTGCAGTGGTCTGGTTTGACTGCAACCAGAAACGTGTTATTTAAAAAAAATAAAGTATGTTAATATAGGAAACTATGAAATATTTATAAAATCTGAAGGCTTTACTGCAGAAACATATTAAAAGCATATTATTACTCATATATTATATATGAGTAATTTTCTGTTTGAAAAAATTCATTTTCTGTGAGTTACTGGTGTGAAGGAATAGTTTGTTTTTGTATTTTTCTTATCACATAAATGTGTGTGTATATACACACACACACACACACACTGCTGTATATGTGTGGAACATTATGAAACAGTACCGTTTTATAATGCCTTTATTTCTCAGGTTTAGTAAAGAAAAAAAATTCTTTTGATAAAAAGAGTTCTTAAAATAGCTTGTATTGATCATATAGATGTAGATAACCATAATTTATTTTTTACAGATGTCTGATACTGAATCTTTTAGACCTTCTGCTGCAGTCACTATGTTCAAAGAGTGATCACCATTCTTAGCAGGATCGGACACATTTTATGTATTATATGCCAAATCTTTGTGTGTATTAAATGAATGTGTAGAAGAATTATTTTAGTTGTACAGGGACTTTGTACTTCTGTGATATAATGTAATTTCAGAATGCTCATTTCAAAGGTCATGTTTACAACTTGGCCACTGTGTTTTATGTACATCTGTATAAATGGCCTTATATCTGTTTTAAAGGCAATGGATCATGTGTATATTCATCTGTATGTATGTACATACATGTATGTTAATAATATAAAAAAAAAACCTTGTGATGTTTTTAAATGACAGACATTTTGGTAAAGCTTCTTCTGTTACTTTACCAAATTAATTCTGAAAAAAAAAAATAAACTTTGGTAACTGTTTGTGGAAGTTGGCTATGTTTGAAACATCTCTTTGCTGTTTTTTGGTATAACCCATTTATATATGCAATAAATAAAACTGGACTAAAACGTTTTCTATATCTAAAATTTTTAATTTATAACACTATAAATTTATATTGCACATGTAATAACTTTTAGTGATGCAATCAAGGTTGTATTAAAATAGATGGAAGGGAATGAGATGAGATTTGAAGAGAATTATTTTGATCAAGATAATTAGATGCAGTTTAAGATTAACAGGTCTCAGGCTGAAATTGTGTATGAGAGAGAAAGAACAGGCCTTTGCACCCATTGTTAATTAACTTGAAATAAATGACTGATTTTCTGTTTCAGATAATGTATTAGCTCCCACTATAGCACACTATTGGAATGAAAGAAAGAGCCTGATAATGGAATATTTTCTGTACTGAATTTATTTTAGAATAGAATTAATTATTTCTATAAGACTTCGGGGGAAACTTTTCAGTGATTTCTTATACTGAATGAATTTATTATGGTGAATTAAATGTAATATTGCATAATCACTGGCTATCAGAATTATCTTATAACATTTCTTAAACATTCATGTTTAATGGGCTTAGTTTAGTGGGAGGGGAGGTGAAAGGGTAGAGTTACAATGGAATGAGCCATAATTATGAAAATATCATTAGCATAATAATCAGAAAAGTAACAAGTATTGTACAGAAAGTTAAATCAGAGTATGAAAAGAAATAGGCTAAAGGTAATCTAAAAGAATTTTATTATTATGATGCAAATAAATGAAAGAATGAATGTGGAAGAATAATTTTACTGATGAAGATGGTACTCTGGTGTCAGAAGCTAATGAGATTGTGCAGTTAATGAGCGCTCACTTTGCTAACATATTTCAAAGGTGTGTGTAAAATGGTACACAGCTACATTTGATAAACAGAAGTGCACAAGAATGAGTGTGAAAAACTGTTGCAGAACTTTGATAAGAATTAAGCAATAGGAACAGATGGAATATCAGCACATATGCTAAAGGCATGTTCAATAGAATTGGCTAGGCCTTTGACAAGTTTCTATGACTCGAATCTCAGCTCAGGAAAGATACCATAGGAATGTATGACAGTTCTTATGCTGTGAAAATTATGGAAACAACTGCCACATTAGAGTACAACTTTAGTTTAATATAAACCAAAATAAACACTCAACGTTTTCAACCTTCACATCAAAGTCATCATCTGAAGTATACACACACATATATATACATGAAGAAACAAGCTGCACTACAATCTGCATAGTATGCTAAAGTTACCTGACCAACTGTTAAAACTATTGGCCTGACCTCTGGTGGAAAGAAAAAAACCCTTACTACATCAAAACTAGAGCCCTGTTATTATTATAACCTATTAGGTTACAAAATTAAGCTGGAGAGCAAAATGTCACACAAAAAAAAAATTACTTATATAAGTATACATATAATTACAACAAACCAGTATGGATAGTGGCCAATAAAAGCTGAAAAATTGCTTAGAATCCTAAAGTCAGGGTTTTCTGGAAAACTAAGTGGGCTGAATGTGTGCCATTCAAATTTTTAGTATTTTTATGCCATCATTATTGTTGAGATTAGGGTGGTTAATCAAAATTTGGAGAAGCAGGCCTGAGAGGCCTGCTTCTCCAAATATAAGTTTCCCCAATATAAGGTAAGTTACAGGTGCAATAAACTCCAAGGTATGCAATCCTTTACATCAGCACTTCCCAAACTGTGGGCCGCAGCTCCTTTGGGGACCATTAGTTTTGCTGAGGGAGCTGTGAAATAATGAAAACAAATTTAAAATGTTTTAAGACTAAGTAGATATTTTTTTATCTTAAAAGAAACATTTAATTTTTATTATTTCTTTTTAGTTATTTTTTTATATTTTAATGGAAAAAAGCACACATTGGTGTTGATTCACAAATTTTGTGTCCTGTGTATTTGGGTGCTTAATGAATATTAGTAAATTATTCATATAAGTTTAATTTCAAAGATTTGATTAAAAGCACAAAAAAGCTTACAAACGCAAAATCTTGTGCTCATTTAAAACAGCCAAGTCTTCACACTTTAAATTAATGTTTCATTGCTAGTGTACACAGGTGTGGGCAATGCGTGAGAAAGAAATACGCTTCGGGTGCAGGGCGATTGCACTGATAGCACAGATCACATGCATCAGAACTGTAAACACCGGTGATTCTCTTATTCATGTAATTCACTAATTTCATCTTGTTTGTCTGTGGTGTGCCGGTATTGGTACGTGGTGCTATTATTTGATCTATTCTATGTTAAAAATTTAACCCTGAGGGGGCCGTGAAATATTTTAATTTTTCCAAAGGGACCTTTACATCCATAAGTTTGGGAAGCACTGCTTTACATCATACAAAAACCTGGTGTGAATGGAAATTTAAAGAAGCTTGTGAAATTTTGACAGGTAACAGACTGATTTAGAGGAAAACTGTAGATAGGAAGTTAGTAATGATGTAAATTCTCCATGTAGTACTATCATATCCTGTACACCCCCTTGAAGTTACATAGCAGGAATTCGATGATGATGATGTGAAATTTTGATTAATCACCCTAACTTAACAATAATGGTGGTATAAAAACCCCAAAAATTTGGATGGCACACATTCAGCCTGCTTAGTTTTCCAGAAAACCCTGACTTGAGGACTCTAAGCAATTTCTAAGTTTTATTGGTCACTATTCATACTGGTTTGTTGTAATTATATGTATACTTTTTAAGTAATTTTTTTGTTTGACCATGTTGCTCTCCAGCTTAATTTAATTTTATAACCTAATAATAATAACAGAACTCTAGCTTTGATGTATATTAAGGTTTTTTTTTTTTCCCCACAAGAGGTCGGGTCAATAGTTTTAATGGTTGATCAGTAACTTTAGCATACCATGTAGATTGTAGTGCAGCTTGTTTCTTTGTGTGTGTATATATATATATATACACACGCACCCACCCAGAGGGGGCCAAGGTACCCCCCAAAGAAAAAGGTTAAAAAAAAAAAAAAAAAAAACTAGAAAAATTTCCAAAAAAAAAAAAAAAAAAAAAAACTAGAAAAAATTTCCAAAAATCTTTTCCTAATTAAAATTCATTTTTTAATTTATTTGTCGTGTCTTCTATTTCTATACTACTTATGAATTAGTGATCATTGCAGATGCTCAGTCAGGTCGTATGTGATGCATAGTGTGTATTCTTAAATTGTCTACTCAACTCCTCCCTCCCCCTCAAGATTAAATCCTGAGTGCGCTACTGTATATATATACTCCAGATGATGACCTTGATGTGAACGTCGAGTGTTTGTTTTGGTTTACATTAAACTAGAGTTTTACTCTAACATGGTAGTTGTTTCCATAATTTTCATGATGTATTCTGATCACCATGTGAGCATGAAGGAAAGGAAACTATGACAGTTCTGTTGTAGAAGGGTGGTTTAAAAACCAATGTGACTATCTGCCTACTTATCAGATCCCTAGTGTGGTGGTGAAGATTTTGGAGAAGTTGATAAGAACTCACATACAGAAATAGGTAGACAGGTAAGCTATACTATGCAGGGAACAGCATGGGCTTACTAAAAGTCGGTCATGTTTGAGCAATTTGCTCATTTTATAACAATGCTACAGCCAAGTTGGATAAAGGAATGGATACACTATGATACTGTTTGATTTTGCTAAGGCATTTGATAGGATACCACATGAAAGGATGTTGAATTTTATTAGCAGGGTTATACTACAAGAAAATGAAGTTCAAAAGTCACATAGCAAAAGTTGCAAATACAACGTAGAGTATAATTGCAACGTTCAAATAAAACCTTGACATATAAAGATGAAGTCATTTTTCCTCTTTACAAGGCCTTGATAAGACTGCACCTGGACTACTGTGCACAGATTTGGTCTCCTGGGTTCCGATGGGATAAAGGCTGTGGTAAATGCAAAGAAGAGTTACAAAGATAATATCCGAATTGCGAGAATGTGGACTATAGACTGGTTTACAGGAGAAAGGGGGTGATATGAGAGGTCTATGAACTTCTGAATTGGTGTTATAGGATATAGTCTGAAATTTTTTGTTATATGAAAGGTAGGAAGAGAACATGGAGGCATCCATGGAAGTTAAGTTTGTTTGTGGTTAAGACAGGGATAAGCTACAGATTCAGAGCAGTGAGTGGAATAGTTTGCCTTTTATAGGTTAGTGAGTACATCTAGTTAGATTGAGTTTAAGGGAAGGTATGACAGCTGATATAGGTGATGTATAGCTTCTCTCAATGAGTCCTTTGCTCCCTGAAGGTATCAGATAATATTTCAATTCATGGAATGGTTAATAAATTCCCCCTCCACTTTCCATCTAAAAATGGACTTTTTTTTTTTTGAAGTGTTTCCTTACTCAAATATTCAAGTTATTTGCAAATAAGATATATATTCTAAAGTTAGAATATGTATACTTTTCAAGTTATCTAGTGTTATCTCAAAATTATCAAAATGTGTTGCACAGTCATCCTAATATTTTACTAGAATGAAAAGTCACACTATTTTTCTTAGTCTTTAATTATAAAAAAGATTATATACAAAACACTGTCTACACCCAGGTTATGATAATGCATCAAAAAACACTGAACAGTAATTGTAACCACAATGTACAATTAAAGATGCCAATATTTGCAGAAATATGTATACTTTTTTACATTCATCCTAAAAAGTATTTGAAGGAAAAACAAATGATATTTGATCAAAATGACTAAAATCACAAATATAAGTTAAATTAAAAGAACTGAGTGTGTATGCATGAATGTTTTAATCAATTCTTAGAATAACTGTATATTTTGAATAATATAAACAATGTAGAAGCTTTTATTATAACAGTACCTTCTCTTTTAACACTAATGTAGTAACATAACAGTTATCTACAATTAAACATGTGCTAAATATTTTTGTATGATTCACATGTACAATGAAAATTGTTATTGCTAATGAAAACAAAAGAAATTACAGTTTATGTGCTATACTCTGTTGAACTAGCAAATTTATAAAATGCTTTTACTTAAAGTTGTAACTTACTGCTGTCTGCTAGACATGGTGAAATATCATTAACTCAAAGCATAAGCATCATGTATAACAATATGACTAGATGTAGTCAGTTGTACTGTTTTTGAAATTAGAAATGAAGTTTGTGAAAATATCATTTGAAACAAACTAACTGCCACCAGTTGCATAAACTTAATTTCAAAATTACATGAAACTGTTTATTCTGTCTCCTAATTATAATTATCTTTAAAAAAAGGGAGGTGGGGGAGTGATTGAGGACATGCTAATTTTTTATTTAAATTGTAAACCAAAGATATTTTCAATCATAGATTGCAAATGCAAACTTAAAAGATCTAATGCTTCAGAATTTTAAATAATCAATGGTGGAATGATAATTAATGAATTTAGTTTGATTTTTCAAGATGGAAGCTCTGTCTAACTTGCATGATTTTACGATAATTGGCAATAGACAACTAGTTCATCCACATTAATGGTTCCTAATAGGAGAGAGAAATTGCTGTTCCAGCAATTTCCCTTAGATGTTTGATCTGTTTCTTGGCTATATAAATTTCATTAATTTTTTTTTGCTTGCAAATAATAAAAGCATACTTTTCTTTTTTTTTTTTTTGCTCCATATAAATAGTCCAATGTCATATGCTTGAAAATAAATTTCTTTTCAGTAACAACTTTTGTCATGTATTTTCAATAAATGGTAGATAATATGTATATTGTGAGCACAGACAGCAATGTAATATAAAATCATTCCTTTGGTTAGGTGAGGATTGGCCACACTTGCCATGAAGAGGAGGAAAAATACTTTTCTTTTTTTTTTCTGCCTAGTTGGCCAAGTGGTAGGTTTTCAACTTGCCAACCAACATGCTGTTGGCTCACATCCCACTGTAAGCATGAATATTTGTCAATTCTTTAAAAAACAGATGAATTTCATTACCAGTTGAGGTAACCACACTGCTTACTGTAGGCCTGGAAAGAGGTCTATCCATATTATATTAATGCTATAGGTTTACAACCTTTTGTGGGTAAGATCAACATATAACAATAATGATAAAAATATCATTAATTTGGAAAAAAAGGGGCATTAGAAAAAGAATACTTAAAAAGAGGAAGAATTAGACCATGAAATTTTCAAGAAGGATTAATGTTTTCTATCATATTTCAAATCACTAGAGAACAGATATTCTCTAATACTTGGAATGGAATGACATCACACCAAATAATCCTTGTTTCAAAGGCAAATGCCTTGTATGTAGCATTCCAAAATTATAATGAAAATACCAGTTGTTATTAAGTGGTCATAAATGCAACTAAATTATCTAAAAGTTTTTTTTGTAAGAATTAATCACACTGATAAATCCTGCCATTGCCATTTTATTAATCCATAAAATGTTTAGTTCATTTTAATTAAACTGTCCAGTTTCTCAATCACATTCTATTCCTTCCCAATTTTATGTATCTTAGACCAGAGATTATATTAAATTAAAGAACATACAATATTAACTAATAATAATCAAAGGACATCTGTCACCATTGGTTATTTAAATGAGAGCCTGCCTGCAATAAATTTTGGAAAAATAAAGTTTTAAAGGATGATAAAGTGAAGATTTGATACATGCAACTATATTGGAAATAACATTAAAATATATATGGAATAATAGAACTGGATGAAAAAAGGCACAAATAAACAGTAGAGAGGGAAGAAGGAAGGCTATGAACTTTGGTAGGAAACACAGAAATAAGGGGTAGGGTTGTTTTCACACATGACATACATAGTGCTCATAATAGGGTTATTTTTTTTTTTTAATATGCAAGAAATTTTGGACCAAAAAACAAATGTGACTTTGAATAATTGACATTGGGTTTAGGTGAGAAAAAAAATGAAATGCTTTATTGTCATACACTACTATGTGTGGCAAAACTAGTCTGTATAATGATCTGCAATATTATGGCCTAATAAAACCCAATGTCAGTTATTTAAAATATATCTAAACTAAAGCTTTATGTTTTCCTGGGCAAACTGACAACCTTTCCTAGATTTTGTTAGGAAAGATAAAAGTAGATGGAAAAATTAACGTGAAATATAGAGCTTACAAAGCAAAATAATGAGTGAAATTTGATTTTTTAGCCCAAAGCTTTACAAGCTATAATTTCCGACTTATTTTCTGTTGTATTTTGCATATTATTATCCAGGGAGTCAGGAACCCATCGAAGGAGGCCATACTATTTGTATCAGCTGTCATATACCTGTGCTTGAATTCATTCATGCTACTTGCACACACAACATCTAAAGGCAATCCATTCAAATCAAGCACTGCTCTATGAGAGAAAAATTTACTCCTAACCCCCATTCATTCTCAACTTACATGAATGCCCTCGCTTCCTTTTCTCACCTCCATAAAATGAAAAATTCCACCTATTGAAATTCTGTATAACCCTTTCAGAAGTTTGTAAGTCTCAATCATATCGCCCCTTTTTCTCCTGTTTGCTAGTGCCTCCAGCTTACAAATTTTCAGTCTGTATTTATAATCAGTATTCCACAATCCTGATATCATTTTTGACACTCCTTTGCACTTTCTCCACTGTATCAAAATCACCATGGAAACCAGGAGGCTAGATCTGTACGCAGTAGTCCGTGAGGTCTTATCAAGGCCTTGTAAAGAGGCAAAATGATTTCCTTATCTTGTAAGTGCAAGGCTATGCATTTTGGGGTGAAAAGATTAGCAGCAGTATATCACATTGGTGGAACCGTACTCCAGGAGATTGATGAAGCCATGGATTTGGGAGTGTTGTGCATAGGGAGTTGAAGTTTAGGGGGGCACATCACAAAAGTGGCTAAATCAGCTCATCAAATCACTTGGTTGCTGAAAAATACTTTAACAAGCAGAGACAAACAGGTTATTGTTCCTCTGTATCGAGCCTTGATAAGACCCCATCTAGACTACTGTGCCCAGATATGGGTGCCAGGGTTTCTTCTTGATGGGGAGGAGGTGGAGAGGATTCAGAGACGAGTGACCAAGATGATAGCAGGTCTATGGAATGAACCTTATGAGAAGAGGTTGAAGATTTGTGGGTTGCAGAAATTGGTTGATAGGTGGAAGAGGGGTGATATGATTGAGGCATTTAAATTACTGAAGGGTTTCTATACGATTAATTCAGAAGATATTTCTGAGAATAGAACTGGTGGTGGGAAGACTAGGGGTCATACATGGAAGCTGGGCAAGAGTGTGGTTAGCAAGGGTGTTAGAGCTAGGTTTACTTCGAGAGAGTGGAATAAACTGCCAGAGTTTGTTGTGGGTGCCATGACTGTGAACGAGTTCAAGGCAAGGTATGATAGATACTGTGTGAATGTCGAATAGTTGTTCTTGGCATGATGTTAGGGCCTCCCTCGATGAGTCTATCAACTCCTTGGAGTTGCCCGTAGTAATAATAACTTTCAAATTTTCTTGTCATACAAGGAGTAACTATTCTAATTTGGTTTAAATACTGCTTGGATATCACTTGGTCTGGCTGGCCAAGTAAATAGTGTATCCACCTCCAACCAGCAGACTGTGGTGTGGGTTGAAATCCCACTGTGGATATGAATGTTTGTGAAATATCTTAAATTAGGACAGGAATTTTTTCACAAGGTTCACAACCCTTCATGAATGGGATTCACATATTATTAAAAAATCATAGCTCCAAGAGAAAGGAAATCTTTATCACCTAGTATAAGACTACCACCTTGCTTATTGGAGATCTGAAGTTGGCTTGAAAAAGTTCCTTGTTTGGTATCTTATGATCTTCAGTCTGTCCATGATACTATTAGTGATGTATAGGTTCACAACCATTCATGAATGGGATTCGCATATTATTAAAAAAACATAACTCCAAGAGCAAGGAAATCTTTATCGATGCAGAATGACTGCTCTCTGAAATGCTATTTTTGCAAAATATAAAGTGAAGTCTTGAAAAGCAGTGTAATATTTTTTGTTTTTTTTTATGAATCCTGAGTACAAAACATTGTGAACATATATAATACCTTAGTACTGTGGCTGGGCTAAAGATTAGATAATCTAGAAATCCTGCTCTCTCTCTCTCTCTAAATATGGAAGTTTTTCAGGCCACTTGTTAGTGGGGGGGGGGGGTATTCTCACACCAGTCCCCAAAAAATCATCTACTACCTAATATACTCTTAAAACGTCTACCTCTCAGTGGGATTTGAACCCATGGCCTGTTTATCCACTTAGCAAACCATGCAGGCAAAGATTTATGTATTTTTCATTGTAGCTATTCCTCCAGAGTGCATCTTTGAATGTAACGGTTTGGAGTCTTTGTTTCATTGTTGTAGGGTCCTTCATTATTGACATGATTGCAATACAATTGCAATGTTTTGATCATCCCTTATTTTTTGACTTCAGGGATAGTTTGATTTAGCATATAAGCACCTTAAGTATTCACTGCATTGCAAAGAAACAGAATGCTAAGCAACTTCCACGTTTTCTGTTCAAACTCTGTTATGAACTATTATTATTAAAAGTTATTTTTTATTTATACATATAAAATAACTTGTAATGATAATAGTTCACAACAAAGTTTGAACAGAAGGTGTTTAAAATGCTGTTGCAAACTGGATAGTTTGGTGTTGGTTATTCAGGCCTAGAATAAGTAATCTGGGAGTGTGGTATGTTCCCATATTACCCGAGTGTTACTAACATAATATATCTAAATCACAGGTTTCTGCGATCAGTCAATGCCTGAGACTTGAAGTTATCTCTTTGTCAGAGACAAGGATCCTGATGCAAGTGACCAAAATGGTTACAGGCTTGTAAAATGTTCCATATGATAATACACTGGAGATTGTGTGGTTTACAGACTACTTTATAGGCAGAAAATAGAGGATATGATATTAAAGAGGTTTTACAGAGGTGACAGACGAAATTTTTCAATACATAACAGGAAGGGAGAAAAGAACAAGCGATCATCTATGAAAGTTATATAAGAATATGGTTAGTGAGGACATACTGATATTTGTTGTTCTGCCTGTTTGGCCAAAGTAGGACAATTTGCAGCTGCAAGGGACCTGGTATACACCTGGTAGGTCTATGGGAAGTGGTTGGTCTTTGGTAGAGCGGATAAGGGATGCCAACTTTTTATATGGTCTGTAACAGGAAGTAAGGTCATATTTTTTGAGGATATTGGTTATTTTCTCAGAGGTGCCTTGGATGTAGGGGATGGTGATAGACTTGGTGTAATCTTTATTGTGGAGGGGGGGAGGAGGGTTGTGGTTTACAGGTTTTAGTATTTTTTCAGGATTAATATCAGGATTTCAGAACATCAAGACTACATCCGGTTTCACCAGTACAGCTGCTCTGGGCTGGCAGACCATGCCTTAGATACCCACCATAAAATTCGTTGGAAGAAAACAAAAATAATTCATCGCAGCAAGTTTAAATACGAAAGATTATTCAAAGAATCTTCAGCAGCTCTAAAAAACGTTCCTAACCTCAACAAATTTGGGTACATGAAACTGCCCCAAATTTGGGAGACTTTCATTATGAGAACTTCAGCCCAACTGCCAAGACTACCAAATTAGCCCGCAAGAGGGCACCATTAGGACTTCAGGAACAATATTAGTTTCATGCTTTCTTCCTCATTTGCTTTGTGTTAGTTCCTGAGTGCACATACCATATCTTTATGTTCCTGAAGATGGCAATGTGACATTGCCGAAATATAGAAGTTATTCATTAAAGTTACCTTTAATTAATATACTTTATATGCGTTATTAATTCCGTAAACTAATTACCAATTATAAAATACAGTTAGGTTACTGACACAAGAGCTCTCCTTAACCAATCAATGCTGCAAATTTATGAGATGGATGAATACAAACTTGAATTGATGAGATTTATCTCATCAATTCAAGTTTGTATTCTCTCATGACTTATTTTTAACAGTATTAACAACACCAAACGAACTATTTTATAAAAAGAAGTTTTATTAACATGCTTATATTTCGTTGAATTTCAAATCAGCATCATCAGAGCATAACACAGCATGTATACATGAGTGACAGTGAGTAATCGAAACAATACAATTGTTACGGACAAAAGATCTATAGTGCTATTTTGGCACCCTCTAATGTTGTAAAAAGAAAAAAAAAATTACATCTATGTGAGAGTTGCTCTTAAGACAACAGACTCCCAAATTTTTGTCAAATTAATGTATATTTGTTCAGGTTAGATGAATTCTTCGTAGCCATGGCTGACTCAAAAAATAACCTTCTGGATCTGTAAGGTTATTTTTTGCTGCTGCAGATTCCAAAAGTAGTCTTTCCTTTTTTTTTTTTAAATTTACTCTGGTGGAGCATGATGGTTTTCTTCCAGAAGATCCAGTGAGTTGTGTCATATATATGGTCTGCAAGGTTATTTTTTGAGTTTTCTTAGATTCTACCTTAAGTACAGAACACTGACAAGCAGGGGTAAGTCAATGAATACTTGGATGATTCCTCAATTTCTAAGGAAACACAGTACAGAGATGAGTGAGTCACTATCTCCATGTGTTATGGCTTAATTACTGAGAGGACATCATGTTGAAGGTTTAATGGAGTACTAACAGCACTAGGAAAGGATTAAAAACTAATTTTAATGCTTCTAATATTTCGTATCAGTCACTGAGACATCTTCAGAGAGTACAAATAACACGTAAAAACACACAAAGACAACACAATACTTAACGAAACACGTGGATGATGACTCTAAAGTTCTATCTAGATGGTGTACCTTCTATGGGCATTTGTAGACTGCCTAAGATGTAAACTTGGACCTCTTACGATTACTGTTTCCCAAATTTTGGGAAGTTTTATGCATCTGTATTTATTTAGATTAGGTTGATTTCTGAGTGCTGCTGCAGATTGCAAAAATAGTCTTACCTTTTCAAATTTAATATGGTGGAGCATGATGGTTTTCTTCCAGAAGATCCTGTGAGTTGTGTCAAATACATGGTCTGCAAGGTCAGGTTGGCCATAGTCGTGATTGCAGATGTAAGATTTGTGTTCATCTAAACGGACAGTGGCTGATCTACCTGTCTGTCCAAAGTAAGCCAACTTGCAAGAACAGGGTACTTTATATATTCCAGGCCCTGAGAAAGAAGGGAGCTGATCTTTGGTAGAACGGATAAGGGTAGCAGGTTTCCAGTGGGGCTTAAGACTCTGTGTAGAGGTTGTACTTTTTAAACGACCTGGCTATTTTTCCCGATGTGCCACGGATGTAAGGAATGGCAATGGCATTTCTGAAATCCTTCTGAAGAGATGGAGGAGGAACTGATTATTTTTTTTTAAATTTTGTAATCACTGTGCTGCCATTGGACAGGAAATATTAGAAGCATTAAAATTAATTTTTATTCCTTTTTTACTGCTGTCAATACCCCATAAACTTCCAACATGAATTCACTATCTCAGGACTCTGGAATGTTGAATATGAGAACAGACTATAGGAACGTACTCTGTGCAGTTTGGCTAATAGTGATATAATCGAGACATATCACTTGATGAGGGGAATATATAAATAATTTTTATCTAATTTTTTAGAAGAAGGGAAAATATTTATAGATATAAATTTATTTATAAATGTTTCCCCTACATCTACCTGCCTGATAGGGGAAATACTGCAATACAATAATAGATGATGGGAAAATGAGAGGTCATACTTGGAAACCTGAATGAAATATGTTAGTAAGAAAGTAATTCTGCATGATGAGTAGTGAAAGAGTGGAATGTCCCACTGTCGAGGTATTCGAGGCAAGGTATGTATGATTATGATATGTAATGTGGTGTATAGAGAGTTTAGCCTATCACAATGGGTCTTCTGACTTCATGAAGGCCTGGAAATATAAAACTAATAGTAATAATGCAGAAGGGATTTATCACAGTGTGGAAGAAGAGCTGAGTAGTGAAAGAGTGGAATGTTCCACTGTCGAGATATTCGAAGCAAGGTATGTATGATTATGATATGTAATATGGTGTATAGAGAGTTTAGCCTACCACAATGGGTCTTCTGACTTCATGAAGGTCTGGAAATATAAAACTAATAGTAATAATGCAGAAGGGATTTATCACAGTGTGGAAGGAGAGCTGGGGGGGGGGGAACAGAAAATCCTCCATAGCATTTGCATACAGTGTAGTAAGCACTGGAGTGAAGAGCAGATAAGAAACATAGGAATGAGTTTAATATACAACATGACTGCAATTAAGAAACCACTGAGAATCTGTGGTTTCTTAAGGAAATTCTTAAGAATTCTGAAGGAATCTGTTGACTTCATGAAAGTATATTAATAATAATATTCCACTAAAAAGTGAACTGTGAAAAGCATGACCTAAACTATTCGGCATATGATGATTCTAATAATGGCAATCTAAATTAATTTTTTGGGGCTATGAGCAGTCCCTAACGAAAACATTCATCAAGACAATGGTGGAATTCAAACGCAGTACTCTGTTGTCAGCAGCGTCACAACGGTGCAACTGACTCCACCTTGTCCATATACTGGTAATGTTTAATTATTATTATATTATTATAAATTATAAAGTTATGCAGATTTATTTTTATCCTAAAATTCAAAACTTTAGCAGGATGAAGAACGTTATTTTAACAACAAAATTATTTTCTTATATGAAAAAAGAAAAGTCCTTGATAACTTATTAATTTTCTAAGAATTAATGCTTCAGATTTTATATATTTATTAGTAAGGAAAATGCATTTTATACAAATTTCTATGATTTTTTATTTATATATTTGCATAATGTATGTTATTTACTTCAAAATAAATATTAATTACTGCATTCATTAAAAGAACCAAACTGAAAACTGAATTCTTCATTATTATCCATTGAATTAACTTGTAAATGACCTTTAGCTAAATACATCCACATAACATTTCTGGAGATAACAATAAATAAAAGCAAAAATAAAAATTAAAACTGTTAGTTAAACGAAACCATCCTTTTAGATAAAGTCATTCATATGTAACAAGTAATCAACAAAATTATTGCAATAGAACATCATGCTAATGACTTTCAGATGTAGGTCATTCTGTTATGTAAAATATCATGTTAAAGGTTTAATGGAGTGAAACAACACTAAGAAAGGGTTTAAAATGTTATTCAATTCTTCCAATATTTCAACTCAGTCACTGAGACATCATCAGGGATTATAATATGAGCCTTGTAGTACAAAACCAAGTGAAACGGGGACAAAAGACTAGAGTCCTAATTAGGTTGGGCACCCCACAGAGATGCAGCTCATAGAATCAACTGGAAAAAGACCGCCATACTCCATCGCAGTAAATTTAGAAGACTATTTTTGGAATCTGCTGCTGTTCTTAAAAATCAACCTAATCTAAATAAATATGGTCGCATAAAATTTCCCAAAATATGGGAAACACTAATATTTCAAGATCCCAGTTTACATCCTAGGCCACCAACAGGTGTCCACAGAGGATGCCCCACCTAGTTAGAACTCTAGTCTTTCGTCCACAGGTTTCACTTAGTTTTGTGTTTGCCTTTCTGTTTGTGTTACAAGTCTCATATTGTAATTCCCGACGAGTCTCAGTGACTGAGATGAAATATTGGATGAATCAAATAACATTTTTAATTCTTTCTTAGTGCTGTTTCACTCCATTAAGCCTATAACATGAATTTCTCTTAGCACTTAAGCCTCAACACACATGGATTATGTAAAATATCTTTAAATTTTGTCATAATCTTAACATAATGTTAAGAATGATAACTACTTACACATTTATTTTAATATTAAAGTAACATCACTATATTAAAGAAACATCATTATAGCTCTCTGCGATGACACTATTCTATAAACTTTCAATATTAATATTACAGGATGTGATGAACAGGATCATCTCAAACAATAAACTGAAGAACAACATAAAATATATGTGGTCTAGCATGTCATACATGCTAGGTAAAAAACAAAGAAAAATCCTCTTTATATAATGCATTTAAATATACATATATTCATTCCCCCTTCCCCATAAAAACAACAATTACTATACTTTGAAACAGGACAAGCAGTATATTAGTGTCCTGAAACATAGTTTGAATTTATATTCAAATTTTAAGGATCAAAAATTTAGATAGCTTGAAATAATAATACAGTATCATAATAACAAGAAAAAAATAAAATAAAATCAATTAAGCAATACAGAAAGATGAATTATCTACTCCATCTGAGTTAGCATGTTATTATCTAAAAAAAAAAAATCATTGAATACATTTTCCCTTAAGCACTGAAATGGAATACTATTCAATAAGAAAAACTGTTTAGTTTAAAGCCTAAAGCCTATGCAAAATATTAATATACTACATTCAAAGACAGCTCAAACTTTCTCAAAGCTATCAAAATTGTAGGCATAAAACACAAACACATCACAATATTGTAAAGAATTTTTGCCTATTGATTACACGTTATTACAATGGACAAAGAGTAATAAAGAATTATGACTACCATGGTTGTTGCATAGGTGAAAATAAAACTATTTTAAATATTTTTCTCTTTAAATCAGTAGTAAGCATCAATATAAAAAAATAAGAAAACTAAATTTTCTGAACTGACATTAAATATTTTATAAATAAAACTTTTAGAGTACAAAAAGACTGTTAAATAACCAGTTTACATGAACTAGATATTTAATACAAAATAAACAATCTGTTTGGATATGTTATTACTCCCTCCCCTGTTTTATGGTTTTTAACTGACTTCCACATAAGATGGGAAATAAGATTCCCTATATATTATTCCAGCTGACAAACTATCATAGAAGCCAAAACTACAATTTTATTCCTATTTTATTAATAGCTAACAAACCGTCACAGGGAACTGTCACTTAAAGATTCAGGCAGACAACACCACACAAAGCTTCCTGTGTGTGGGGGGGGGGGGGGTGCGTGTGCTAACACATATTCCTAACTAGAAAATGCAATCATATGAAAAACGATAAAGAAAAAAAGTGCAAGAAATAGTTCATTTTCTGTGGATGCCACCAATGAAAATCTGCCTGGTTTCGTTGGAGTTTTACTGAATTTTTTGGCTAGTTTACTTATTTTTCAGGAAGGAAAACTGTCCTCTGTATGTGAGTAGTACCTTCAACTGAAAAGTCCTTATTAAAGGATTCTCACCTGTATCTCTCCACCTGAAGGTCAAATACCATGATGTTCTCTGGACAAGCACACTAATATGACAGTGTGCCTAACCCAACAGCGACTTTCCTGATTTCCACTAGTGGAATGTGCTCTACAAATAGAAAATAAATCATTCATGTATTTTTGTTTGTCTGCACATTGTACGCACATCCATTTTACACATATACGGAATCTTTGTATTGGATCTGGTGTTGCCTGCTAACAGAACCACACAGTAAAGTAAATTTCACGGCTTACAAATGCAACAAAAAATTATATAGAATTTATTCAAAAACTCCAATATATTCCATCCAATTATGTAGATATCATCATTGTAATGTTGGATGAAATATATTGGAGTTTGTGAATAAATTATAATTTTTACATGTGTAAGCTGTGAAACTTACTTTAATGTGTCTAGTGCACGTTCCATTAAAGCTATTATGAGCCACATACTGATGTATCTCTATTTCCTGTGATAGTTTGTTAAGCAGGAATAGAATAGGAAAGTTATCTATTTCCCTAATGTATGTATTTAAATATATGTTGGCTTAATATGGAATTCCTAAGGATATCCACATCAAAAATATAGATAAAAAATATTTTCTAAAATTTTATATATCTAAGGCTTATAATCTATAGATCGAGAACTCCTGGCTTAAGGTGCTCAGATATATTTCTATCTTACATTATTATGGCTAGAGTCTTTCGACTAGACTTTTTACCACTATAACAAACATGATTTTATATCATTTCTGTCAGATATGAATTAACAATTACTATAATCTTTTAAAGGTAAGCTTTCTCTTATGATATTCACATCTGAAACAAACCCTTCACTTTTATATGACTTCATAAATTTATTCCTTCCACACTAATAATATGCATTCACATTTAATGCATCAGAATAATGACAGAATAACAAGTACCTCTAAATTAATTTACAGGTTATCGTTTCAAATATGTATAGAATGTTTTACACAAATAAATATATAAGTGCCTGTAACAAAACTGATTTTTAATAAATCATACTGAATATCCTTCCAATGCATACAGCTAACACCATACATAATATTAACACTGCACCACTATTTTAATTACATGCAATATAAGTAGGGTGACCATACATTGGGTTTGGCCAAGATATTACACTTAGTTTGATCTTGGATATCAGTACTGCCCACCAAACAGTAATAAATACTCATAACTGGTCATCTAACATGATATAAATATGTGTTTATATGTCATAGGTCAAAAAAACATTTTTCTTCCCCACCAATGTCAACATGTCAACTGGCATACCTAGCACTTATTCCTACAAAATCCTTTTTTTATATAATATATCATAAATAATCATGAAAATAATCATCAGAAAACAATTAACTCATTAAATACTGCTGAAGTGGCTAACAAAATAAATATTAATAGCAAATGAGTGGAATTATAGAAAATTTCAATGAATCCTCTGTTTGTATTGAAGAAGCAAAGATTGGAATGCTTGCTATGAGCAGAGACTGAAGGTGTGTAGGTTACAAAGTTTAGTTGATAGGCAGAAAAGAGGGAACATGATAGAAACTTATACAATATTAAAGGTATTTTATAAAATTGATGCAAAGGAAAATTTTCAATATATGACAAAGAGAACTAGAGGTCATTTGTGGAAGAGTGTGGCTAAGTAAGAATATGCATCCTTGATTTTTTGTGTGGCTAATAGCAAATTAGTGGAATGGATTGCCAGAATCAAATGCAAGTGGCCTGACAGTGAATGGGTTTAAGGAGAGGTATGACAGGTTTTGTGTGTATAAACATTAGTGTGGGTCTCCCATGAAGAGTTTCTGAACTCCATGGACACCTTATAATAATAAGTGTGAAGCTGAATAACTTCATTTGCTGAATAACAAGACTAACTGCTAAAGTAGCATTAGTTCAAAATAATTTATCCGTTTCAAGTATCTTAGTTACCTCTTTTGGCTCGTCAAGATTTATTATATTATCTATAATATCATCATTATAATATAATTAAAAAGACATGCCAGTTATGATTTTAAACCTAACCTATTATATCATTTAAATATTACACTATTTGTTGTGGAGTTTTTACTAGGTTAACATACTATTATGCTAATCATGTTCTGCACAAAATAACTGTATGAAGTACATTTTTAATGTAGAAAAGTGTCTGGAAATGTTAAGCAGTATCATTATGATTGATGAGGTTCCTTGAGAAAACTTTCCTGTAGAAACGTTCTATATTCTGAGTGCTATCCTGACACTGGAATGATTTTAATTATTCCTAATTGTCTAAAGCAATTAATTACATTAGCTGATAATAATGTAACCGATATAAATAAATTATTGATCCTCCCTTTCACCCTAAAGTACTCTCAGTAGAAACAGTAGGCTATCTTAAATTTGAAAATTACATGAGTGAAATATCAAATAGGAGTTTATATCTCCTATTTCACTATTTTGAAAATAATATTTAATTATGCTATTGTATTCCACATTGTATACTATTTAAAAGTAAATATATATAATAGATATACTATTCCATAAAAATAAAGAACATGAATAAGCAAACTAAACTTAAAAGAAACATACTTTAACATCACATGCTGTTCTGTGGCTGTTATTCATATTAAAGTAATTCTGATATAACCCCAAAAAGAAATTTCTTTTATTAGATGGATTAATTTCTCATATTCTATGGTGTGCTTCTTCAGAAATAAACAAAAAAATACTAAAAGGATGTTTGTACAATGTAATCTGCTCTTGTATTGAATCATCCTTTTATTATTATTATATCACACCTCCAGGGAGTCCAAAGACTCATCAAGGGAGGGCATCAACTCTACAACTCATCGTCTCACTACTCCACCAACCTTCATCATCTAACACCAATACCATCTACCACTGACTACCACCACTAGTGCTTTCACAGACAATCACAAACATCCATGCTCATGACGGGATTCAAACCAGCGGCCTTTTGGCTGGAGAGTGGATACGCTTACCACTCGGCCAACCAGGCCAACAAATATAATTTTGTTTATGTTTATTTTTCAAGAAGCACACCACATAGTGTAAAACATTAGTCAATAAAATTTTATATTTGTGATTAAGGTATGCCTTTTAACTTTTTTTTTTCCTGTATTATATTAAAAACCTACACCCAGAACCAATCTTTAAATTTTCAGAAGGGTTCTGGAATTTTTGAAAAATAATATAGCTATTGTTGCATTCTAAATCACATATCATATTGTATCTCATGTTTCCTAGATTCCAGTTTCAAGGTTTGAAAATCTGGTCACACCCTACTTATAAGCAGGATTTTACCAAAAGTATATAATGTCACCAGGTCTAAAATAAAATCTATAAGAATTCACAATTATAAACTTATACAGATTCAACAACCAGAGGTAGTTTCTCACATATGCACCAAGGGACTTCAGATCACTTATGTTCTAAGAATACACTATACACAATTACAAATATATGTCAAGTAAAATGAGCATATTCAAAATTTAAAACTATAGAATATATGAAACATCAATGCGAATACTGTACAACATACAACTCACAGAAAAAAAAAAAAAGGAAAAAAAAGGAATTCGATAATTCAAAAACTATGTGCACTATAGAAAAAGGTCACCGGTATCCAAACTAGTTGTCTAAAACAGGAGAAGTTGTGCATGAGATGGAAATTAGCTTCATCTGAATTGCAAAGCAATTATAAAAGTGATTACTTTTATGTTGATGTGTGTGTGTGTGTGTGTGTGTGTAAACATGATAGAAATATAAATCAAATATTTGCACTTTTTACAGGTATTTATACTGCATGTTTATAACTGGACTGTCATCCCTTATTATCAATATGGAATGAAATAAGGCACAGGTTGTTGTTTTTTTTTTTTTGTTGTTGTTTTTTTCTCTCACCTATAAACTGCTTGTTACTTTGAATTTTAAATTTCAGAATTTTGACAACAAGCAATAGTTACATTTCTGGTGCAAGTACAATCTAGTCATACAACATAACTCTGAATATATTTTAAGAATGTTCATGGGATATTTCTTAAAAGTAAAAACTGTTAAGACTTTCTGAAATATTAATTCATGGATAACTGCCATATACGCATATGTCACCAATTATCATATTACTTCATTCACATTGTATTGCACTTGACAATGGTACATCACATCTGCTTTATATAGAAAAAAAAAAAAATTAAGTAAATATAGCAGACTCTTGATTAACTGCAGAAAGTACTATGTTTCTATAATAATTTCAAATGTTTAATTATATAATGAATTTTGAACAATTTAAACTGATTTCATTTATTTATTAATTATTGTTAAAATAATATTTCAACTACAAAAAAAGAACGAAAAATAATTTGGAAATATTAAATAAATTAAAATAAAATACAAGAATGGTTTTAAATATAAATTAAACGAACACTGTAAGAATAGCTCTTTGCTTGCAAAAAATTTTATGATAATGAAATTTTAAGCAGCCATGACATGACACAGTACAATAATCTTGTTTTACTGTCATGACACAATACAACGTATTAATAAAATAAAAAAAAAAGTAAAAAAAGTAAAAAATCAACTATACATCTTTGGAACAGTGGTTTCCAAATTGTTGGTGTAAACTCTCCTCCCAACCCAACATACACCTCCCAGTAGTACAGAGAAAAAAATAACTTACATCAAGTGTATATATAAATTTACAAGTTAAGAATGCTGCAACATGAAAAACTAACTGACAAACAAGCCCATCCTATGTCACACTAAATAGCTGCATATGTTTAAATGATATCTAAATTACAAATTTACTTCATTTTAAATAGAAAAATTGCATCATGCCAAAAAGGTTGGTAGAGCCTCTGTTACTAATGGCTCACGCAAAAAGTTAAGCAAGTTTGAGTGCGGTTAGTAATTGGAAGGAGTTCAATCATTGGATTCTGTTGGCACACAGTCCAAAGACTCTCGATGAGTCTTTGGACTCCCTGGAGGTGTCACATAATAATAATATACAAAGTGTGAATTTCTTTTGCATGACTCATAACTATGTATCTTTTATAAAACCTTTGTCATAAAATGTATTAATTTATATAAATCAAATGGATATTAAATTCAGCATTATTTCAAAGCTGAATGTAGAAACTATGAAAATTTGTAAAGAAGTTGACCAGAGAGCTTGCAGGAATACACTTGCCAGCATTTACAAGTTGTCCTAGCACGGACCATATAGAAGACATAGGTGCCGCCCAAGGGTCTATATCAGGGTGGCCAACTACACATCCTTTTGGAGACAAAATAATTCTGGTAAGACTTAGAAGAGCCGCAACCTGTGACTGAGCGATTGTACGAGAGTGAGTGAGTGTGTGTGTGTATGTGTGCATGGCGAGGTTGTAACAATCTTATAAGAACTGCTTTGACTAATTGCATACCTAATTTTAAGAAGCTTGCTAAGAAAATGGAAACAAGGAAGGCCTCTACTAGTAAATAAGTAACTAAAATTATTATGTTTCGACTTTAAAATTATTCTAATTGTTCAAAGTAAACTTCATTTAATGTGTTTCGAATTAAACCTTTTTTATTGCAGTAATTTTCATGGACCCTGTTTTTCTCTCTCTATCTTCTCTCTTTTTTATTTTGTTCCTCATTTTTGTTGTCGCCTTTTCTCTTTTTATTTTTTCCTGGTTAATCGTGAAGAGCCGCATGACGCGTGGATGCGAGCCACGTTGCAGCCACTCTGGGTCTATATATTTGCCTTTTATTAGTCCATTTTGATAAGGTTTTAATTTATATTAATAGAGTTAATAATTGTTAAGTTTACTACTATTATTAACATCTGACCTGCATGAGTCAGAGTCTTGTCGTGGGAGTCAGAGTTGATACGATGATTTAATACAATGAGTCAGAGACTCATCATATTAAATTTAGTAAACTTAACAAAATGCTTGTTAGGTAGTTATTTGTAAAATTATTTAATGAAATAAAGGGTAAGAGGTGCAGTGCAAATGTTTCTAAGTTATACAAAGTTTGAAATAACAATTGCATAACACAATGATGCTTCAAATTTACACAATACTATTTTTTAAATATAATAAAAGAAACCTTTCTTTAAAAAACGTGGATATAATTAATGTTCAGTATAATCACTTAGAACATTAAATTCTGAGATTTCAACTAAGGAATGGCAGTGAGAAGAGAGTGAGAAGTGGTTTTTAGAAAAGTGGAAAGAATACTAATAATAATGATTATTGTATTTTATAAAAATAAAATTATTTGTTTTTCTATATTGTAGATTATCCAGGTAATTTACTTTTTATTCATCCTGGATAATTGAAGATCTATTTTATTCAATATTGTATGGTGCATTTGAAAAATAAAAATATTTACAACCATTATACAGTGAAAGTTAAGAATAAATTAAAAAAAAAAAACCTCATAACATTTTTATAATTTGATATCTAACAGTTAAATATTACATAAAAATACAGTGTAGTGAAATAATGGGGGGAAGTACAATGAAAATTATTCTAAGCTTGGAGGAGGGATGCATTATTACATTATTATTATTATTATTATTATTATTATTCTGAACTTCCATGGAGTCACAAGACTTACTGCTTGCTTACAACTTCTTTTTGCAACTTCCAGGGATACTCCCCTCCGCCATCCCCTTCTGCTCATTTTACTATATGAAAAAATCTCCCCAGTGTCAATTTGGTGAATACTTTTCAACAGCTTAAATGTCTCAATCACATCCTCCTCTCATCTTCTATCCACCAAACTCTGTAGTTTGCCTGTCCTCAGTCTGCTCTCATAATCAGTATTCTATTCTTGATATTATTTTTGTTATCTGTCCCTTCTCCCCTTCATATCACAGTGACCAATATCTGTGTACAGTAATCCACATGTGGTCTGATCAGAGCTTCATATAACTGAACCACCACTTTTTTTTTTTTTTTTTTAGAGGAAGGCATTCACCGGTGAATGTCCTCTATATTGCAGCAATTCTCTGGGTTATCTTCACAACCTTTGCAATGTCCTGTGAAGTTCAATCTCTGTCTACAATCACTCCAAGATGTTTCCTCCACTTCTTACATCTGTGATAATCTTTATGGGAAGTCAAGACTAGCAGACCATGTCCTGGATACTTCTTCAGATAAGATAAATGGAAGAAGACATTGGTTTTACACAGAAGTCACTATAGGTCTGAAACACTATTTTAGAATCAGCATCTGCTTTGAAGCAACCCCTCAACTTCAACATGTATGGTTGCAGAAATTTGCCAAAGATCTGAGAGAGAATCATTCTGAGACCAGATAGCTTGGCTTATCCATATTAACTTTATGATCTAACCCATAGAGTTAGGACATTAGTTCTGGGTCAGTGACAAATTGAACTGTTTCTAATGATTTAGTGCACTGCTTATGTGTTTGTCACAGTTATGATCTGTGTTCTGAAGATGCTGGGTAGAAAACCAGCAAAATATTAGTAAGTTTAATAAATTAATTTATTTTTTCCTTTCTTGGCATTGGTTATACCATGAAGGGATATTGTCAACAATAAACAACACCAAGCCTTTCGATACATATACTTTCGGAGCCATTAGCTGTCATTTCCCCTCTGATTCCCCTGACAGGGAACAATTCATCTTACCATAAGTAACACTGCACCATCCCATTTACTTTCCCTATCCTGCCAAATTAATGCAATGTCCTTCAATTTCTGTCCTGTCAGAACATCCTTCTCTGTCAACCAAGTTTCAATGATATGGCATTTGTATAAAGAAAAACCAGTGCATTATCAGTATTCACATAGTCATTATTCTCCCCATAGACCATACTGCTTAGATTTACAATATGGTATGTGACTTCATTTCTCAAGCCACTATCTAAATATGAGGATATCTCAGCTACCTTTTACCCTTGCAATTTTAGTTTCCAAGTCATACGATCATCACTTGTGCAGAAAACAATAGTCTCTCCAAATGTCTGATTCCTTTTGCAGAGAGGTCTGCAGTGCATGGATGCTTGTAGTACATTTAAGAATAGAGGGAACTGTATGCAAACCTCTCTTCCTACATTCTCAATATCATCTCATTCTTCAATGTTGAGATAACTGTGAATCCATAAAAGAAACATAAAGTATATGTGAACAGAGTGAAAAGACATTTAACTAACTATAATCAATTATAAAAATATTTCAGTTTAAGTTCCATAATCCATCAGTAGTGCAACAGAATAGAATTAATAAATTCAAACAACAATGTAGATGTATGGAAAATGGTATCTTTTTCATGTGCAGTTGCAAGAGCCAAGCAAATATAATACTAATGCAGTTTGAATCTGAAGAGGGAGTGAGAGAGAGAGACTATTTAAAACACACTAAGAGATAAAATTACTGATTGATAACAATTTTCAAAAATTTGGGCAAATAAAATCCAATCATCATTGAGATTGAAGTACTGAAGTTGGGTGGTGGATAGGGCAGTGGCTTAGCTAGAGCTGTTGCCTCCTGGGAAGGTCCGTGAGTTTGCAGCTCCTCTCAATATATACCAAAAATACTACAAAAAGTCAAAACAACATATAAGGAAATAAATTAAAACACCATGTTTATTTTGAAATAAAACTTTAATTTAAACATTCTAAAATGTTATTTTTCTTGCTTTTCTGTTAGCAAAATCATCGACGACATTGGCAAAGTCTATTTCATAGTAATGTAGGTAATTCTTAATCAGCTTTATTTAGAAAAACTCCTCTCACAACTAGCAACACTTACAGCAATTGTGAGGAAAATTCGCAGTAGTATTACAATATTTGGAAATGAGTTCTCCAGACTATATTTTAGAATTAACTGCAAAAGAATTAACTGCGTCGCGGAGGGGGCAGACCGCCCCCTCTGCGACGGCACCTCCCCCTAGCTACGCCACTGGGACCTTAGGACCTTCTTAAACGAGACATTCAAATTTGTGGGAACAAACTGTGCAATATATCTTCCTAGAGAATCCTGTGGCTAGTGTTAGTAATTGCTATGAACTCTGGGTATTTCAGTTAGAATGGAAACATTACAGACCAATTGAAGAAAATGCAATGGGCTCTCCAATTTTCCCAAAACTCTGGCAAACTTTTACTTGGAGCATCTCGAAATCTCTACTTTTGATCCAAACATTTCACTTTGATTTTGTTACATAGTTGAAATTTTTGCAATCTGGAATAAATCACTTCAAGAATTAGTGTTAGTGGTCTTCCTGCAAAAAAATAAACAGCCTTCATCACAGAATCAAATTTACTTTAGAAACAGATGAATGTATATACCCTTTTAAAAAGATAAACAGTTCCTTATCAACTTTAGACTACCAAATCATCCTTCTCCAGTTGATACACTCATCACACATTGGTGCATCACTCCTCACAGAAACTGGTATTACTAACTATCAAGAGCCAATGGTATATGTTCTTTATCCAAATACTTCAGACAAACTTTCCCTCTTTCCATTGTAACATTAGAACTCCTGTACCTAAATTGGAGTGAATAGGGATGGATATGTAGCTGATTTGGATTTGGCAGTGTACTTGCAAGAATTGAATCCAGAAAAAGGTGGGTGACTAGTGGTGGGTCAGAGGGTTAATACCTGGACTGCTGTTGTTTTATTTGTACATTAATGATACAAGAAAGGATTTAAAGGGAAATATTCAGTTGATGTCAATAATGCAAAGCCAGGAATAGCCATAGTCATTTTCTGATTTAAATAGATGAGACCAGGGATTTGAGATGATTTAAATAGATGAGACCAGGGATTTCAGGGTGATTACTGAGGGAGTTGAGGTTTTAGAGGGCATATTGCAAAGATGGTCAGAATAGTATGTTAAATTACTTGGTTGACAAGCAGAGATATGAAGTTATTATTCCCTTTATAAGGTTTTAATACGGCCACATCTGGACTGTGAGCAGATCTAGTTTCCTGGATTCCATGAAGATGAGGAAGTGGCAGAAAGGATTTAGAGACAAGATTGTTATAGGTCTGTGGAATTTTACATATACATACATACATACATATATATATATATATATATATATATATATATACATAAAACTCAAGAGGTCCCAAAACCTAGGACCTATGATTTTGTTGATTTGTTTTTTGAAGACCTGAACGTTGTAACTGTTGGGTAAAACAGTATCAAGAAGGCTGTTCCAAAGAGCAGAGGTATGGGTAATGAAGATAGATAAGTTCAATTCAGTGAGTTTGAAGTTGCACTGTATATGTGTGGCAGCTTTTCATGTTCATTCATAAGTTGGTAAAACATAACCTACTTTTAACACACCCATAACAGATCCTTGCTGACAAGCATGGAGAATACTGATGTTATCAAACCACTTCTGTATCCTAGCTCTCACCACCTCTCCAGCACCTTTACTACAACTCCAGATATACAGATTGGCCTATAATTTGCAGCCTTAGCCTTATCGCAACCTTTGAGAAGTGGAACAATTTTACCTTCCTTTCACTCCTTTGAGACTTATGCTGTTGAAAGAATGTTGTTAAGCAGGTAGGCCTAGAATGACATTCGCTCCTTGGAATTATATTCTACCTGTATCAATTATAGGATTGGTACAGAGAAATGTTTCAAAGAATAGAGACAAATATTGATAGGAAAGTGGTAGACCCATTATATGAGGCCTTAACTGAGATGACATCTCTCCCACCAGTTGGAGAGAGTGACCATATGGTTTTGACTTGGAAAATGAATAGACATGCAGGAGTATCAAAGAGACAGGAACGTATGTGGAATTATAGGGCAGGTGATTATAATAGTCTAAGACGTCAACTTGGGGAAGTTTCATGGAGGGAGGAATTGGAAGGCCAGGATATCATTAGTGCATGGGAAATTATGAAAGAATATTTGTTAGCAGCAATGGTAAGTATACCATGTATACCACGAGTGAACAAGAGGACACAATTTGGAGTAAAGTGGATGACAAACAATATTAAACAGGAATTGCATGCAAAAAAGAGGTTTGGAGGAGGTATAAGGAGACAGGTGAAGAGAAGATGGATGAAGAGTATAAGACACAGGCCAGAAGAGTGACTGGTATGGTAAGGAAGATGAAACTGGAATAAGAAGAGGAGATTGGCCCTAAGATGCAAAGAAAATCCTAGGGAATTTTTTAGATATGTGGCCAGTAGGAGGAGAAATCACTGTGGAAGAATGAAATTGTGGGATAAAAATGGAAATAGAGTGACTGATGCAGAGGATATAGTGGAATTGTTCAATAAACATTTTATTGGAGTATTTCATCCTGGAGGAGTCAGTTTTAATGCTAGAGGGATAGGGCAGGTTCGAGGTTTAGAGGTAGAGGAGGAGAGTGTGTTTCAAATACTGAGTACCCTGGATGTCAGTAAAGCTGTGGGACTGGATGGTATTTCACCACGAGTTTTGAGAGAATGTGCTAGGGAACTGACAGTGCCTTTGACCTGGCTTTTCAATGAAAGTCTGGCTACAGGAAAGGTGCCCAGGGAATGGAAAGAAGGTAAGACAGTGCCATTGCATAAGGGTGGTAGCAGACTGAAGTGTCTAATTATAGGCCAGTTTGTGTGTCATCAGTAGTTAGTAAGATCTTGGAGAAAGTAGTGAAGGACTGTACATAGCATTCAGCAGATGAGGGTAATGTTATCTGTGATGGTCAACATGGAATTGTAAATGGGTGCTCTTGTTTTAGTTATATGCTAGCCTTTTATGATTAAGTTTCAAGAGCAGTAGATGAGGGAAAGGCATATTGCCAATTTCTTAGACTTAGCGAAGGCATTTGACAGGGTGCCACATGATAAGCTGATATTTAAGTTGCAGCACATGGATCTGGATGTCAGATTGGTCAACTGGATTCAGGATTGGCTGTCCGATAGGTATCAGAGAGTTGTGTATGGTGGGGCAGTTTCAAGGGAGCAGAGGGTTACAAGTGGGGTCCCACAGGGCTCAGTACTGGGACCAATATTGTTTAACCTTTATATCAATGACATAGCCAGTGGATTGCAGCAAGGGGATATTAAGTTGTTTGCGGATGATGCGAAGCTGGGAAGGATTATTAGTAATAGTGCAGATGCGGCAGCCCTGCAAGAGGATTTGAATAAGCTAGATAGATGGGCAAATGAATGGGGGTTTTGGTTTAAAGCAGCAAAATGCAAGGTCTTGAGGTTTGGAAACATTGATGGGAGACTGCATACACTATGGGAGGAGTTATACTGGAGGAAGTACGGGAGACAAGAGATCTGGGTTGATAATTGATAGAAACCTGAAATTTAGGGGACATATTGCAAAGGTGGTGAAAGTAACACAGAGGATTGCTGCAATAATGAGAAGGACACTGACCTGCAGAGATAAAACAGTTATCATTCCATTGTATAAGACCCTGATCAGAGGATTAAGATTAGACCACGCTTGGACTATTGTTCTCAGATTTGGTCCCCAGGATTCGAAGGAGATAAATTAACTGTGGAAAAGGTACAAAGGTAGTTTCAGGACTGTATAACAATAGTTAGGAGGATCGGCTGAGGGAATGTGGACTGCAGAGTTTGGTGGATAGAAGAAGGAGAGGTGATATGATTGAGACTTTTAAACTGTTGAGAGGTGGTTACAGGGTTGACACTGGGGAGTTCTTTAATCGCTTGGTTGAACAGCGGGAAGGAGCAATGACAAGATGCCATCCCTGGAAGTTATGAAAGGAAACCGTGAGCAAGAGGGTGAGGAATAGTTTCTTTGAATGGAGGGTAGTTGAACCATGGAATGCATTTTCTGATGGAGTGGTGAGAGCAAGAACGGTCAATGAGTTTAAGGAGTGGTATGATAGACTTTGTGTTTCTTAGGTGGGGGGGGGACCTCCTTTTGATGAGTCTTGATAGACTTTGTGTTTCTTAGGAAGGACCTCCCACGATGAGTCTTTTGACTCCATGGAGTCCTCAATAATAATAATAATAATAATCACATTACATCACATTTAGCCTTACCTAGTAGGCTAAACAAGCACAGAAGAAAGCAATGGCAATCCATTTCTGTATATATTTTGCCAAGAAAATCTTATGAACAGAGGTTTAAGTTATTGTGATATACTGTTGGAAGATGGGACACCCAGGTCATAAGGCGCTGAAATGACTACTAGGGAGGAGAAGAGAGAAACTTCCAATGAAGTTAACAAGAATAATGAAGCCGTATCAAAACCTTCTGGAAGTTCAACTTCTGATAGAGTTAATCTCAGAAAAAAATGCCTCCGCTTTACTGATTTACATAAAATAGGAAAATGGAATGTAAGAAGCATGTATCAAAGAAAAGTGGAACTGGTGTAAAAAGAAATGAGAACTCGAGTTAAGTAGGAATCAGTGAACTGAGATGGACAGGAATGGGTCACTTTGATACTGATGACTTCATGATGTATTACTCTGGACATGAAAACCTTCGAAGAAATGGAGTAGCATTCATAGAAGAGAATACAGAAAATACATTTCCGGTTACAATCCAGTGTCTGATAGAATAATTCTAATCAGAATAAAGGCATATCCAATGAATGTTACACTTATACAGGTGTATGTACCCACTATAGATTCAAGTGAAGATGAGATCAAAGAATTTTACCGCAGCTTGAAACAAGTACTATACAGAATTGATAAAACAGATTTTCTCTTGATATTAGGTGATTGGAATGCAAAAGTGGATGAAAAGAAGAATGAGACATCACTGGAAAATTCGGTGCAGGAATGAAGTAGGAGAAAGGATGTTGAAACTTTGTGTTGAGAACAGTTGCTTTACTGCAAACACTTGCTTTCAACAACGTAAAAGAAGATTGTGCACATGGACTTCACCTAATGGAGAATACAGAAATCAGATAGATTATATTATTGCCAGCAGAAGGTGGAGGGGTGCTATCCAAACAGCAAAAACCCTACCTGGTGCAGACTGTGGGACACATCATGAATTATTGATAGCTGAAGTTAAATTGAAATTAAGGGCTAAGAAGAAACAAAAGGACAGTATAATATTTGATTTAAATCCTATAAATAAATGATATTACAGGGAAATTTATCCCTAGATTAGGAGTTGTAAAAAGTAATTTGGGAAAATGTCTGATGGAAGAAGAAACAGTGAAAAAATGGAAAGAGTATGTAGGGGATTTGTACAAGAAAGATAATACTATTGAAAGGAAAGAATTTGTTGAGAAACCCATGATAATGAAAAGTGAAGTGAAATCAACAATGGAACAACTGCCAAAAGGAAAAGCTCTTGGAGCTGATGATGTGTCAGTGGAATTATTGATAGCAGCTGGAGATGAAGTAGTAGATATATTGACTGAAATTTCTCAACAGGTTTGGAAGAAAATATACTGGCCTAAAGTTAAGAAAACATTCGTATTCATACCAATTTAAAAAAAAATCTAATCCCAGAGATTGTGAGAATTACAGCCATTGCTTTAATTTCACATGCAAGTAAAGTTATGCTGAAAGTGATCCAACAAAGGATGGAGCTATATGTGAATAGAGAAATGCCACAAGAACAGGCAGGCTTTAGGAGAGGTAAAGGAACTAGAGACCAAATAGCAAGCATGAGATAGATTATGGAAAGAATAAGAGAATTTCAGAAGGAAGTATTCATCTGTTTTATTGATTATAAGAAAGCTTTTGATTGCATGGATCACAACAGACTGTGGATTGTAATGAGATCCATGGGAATACCTGAACATCTACTTCTCTTGATAAGAGAGCTGTAGGGTTTATACTGTCGTGCTACCCTTTTAATATTTATAGTGAATATATTATGAGAATGGCTGATTTGAATTGTGTTCAGTGTGGAGAAAACTATTAAGAATTCCATGGATTGCAAGAATGGCCAATAAGAAGTTTTTAGAGAATATAAAGACAGAATGCTCCTTGGAGACGATAATCGCTAAACAGAAGTTGATGGACTTTAGACATCTTATGCAAGCTGATGAATCATTGGAAAAGGCAGTTATGTTGGGGCAGATTGAGAGAATGAAAAGAAGAGGAAAGAGTTGAATGAACAACATAGAAGAACTTAGCAAATTGAAGTTACAATCACTGAAAGAAAGGACAAGAGGGCAAGTGCGATGGAGAGTTTGTTTACAGGATCACCAATAGTCGAAAATGACCGGATCGTATATAACAACAACAACATACATATATAATAGTGTTTGGATGTTGACTAGCAGGTGCTCATGTTCATATATCATTAGAGGAAAGTGGAGAAATAGCAGTGGCTAGTTAAGTGTGGGAGTCTATGAAATATCTATCAAAAAGATCTAAAGCAGAAAGATGACATTTATGGAAAAGTGATTGGTGGAGTCAGTGAGGAGGAGCACCTATTAAGTGAGAAAGTTAGGTATACATGTACCAGATGTCTAATCATGTATATTCCATGATGGTACTGACGAAGGAAACTTCAATAAAAATGCTGCTGTACAGAGTTTAGATTGGTGTCCGAATGGTATGAAGAGTAAACAGTGAGTTTCACCATGAAATCATATTTGACTGGTATTGAATCAGACAACATAATCTGTAAATCTTAATCCTAGAGAATAGAAATACTAAACAAACTTCACGTCTATACACGCTATGTGATGTAAGTTTTTCCACTTGGTTATACTATAAATTAAAGATAACAAGAAATTATATTCTTGGTTTAATCCTTTATCCAAGTGTAAGCATACAAGTTTGCACCTGAACTATTTTCAGGACTGGAGCAACTCGTATAAAGAAGATAATGACTTCACATCATTTGCCTTAGTATCCCATAATGCAAAAACACATCTCCTTGTGGACATGTATAATGCTATGCATTATGGAAAGGTCACTACCCAGATGGGGTTCAACCTTTATTGAGGTCTCATCAGTGTGAGTCATATACAGGGTGTTCGGGATAAATTTGACATATTTATAATTAATTATATTTTTCCGTAAGTTACATGTATTAACACACACTTCTCTTCATTTAAAAGTTTGGACCCTTCTTCATTCATATACAAGATGTCAGAAAGGATGGATAGCTGGAACCCACCTGAATCATGGAAGAGAATAACTTGTATCATGATGATTCGTGCCCGCCATCAAAATAAGGATATTACGACTGCTGCCCAATGCTCCCTGAATACAGTAAAAACAATCAGGCATGAACTAGAGACTTGCAATGGTGACTACGAGGATGTAGCAAGAAGAAAGATCCCTAGCAGACGATCTGATTGCGTTCGTACAGCAGAATTCCTCGCAAATCTGCAGGAACAGGTGTTGAAGAACCCTGGCATTGGAATTCGGGCTTTGTTCGTGGAGTTGCTAACTGTAGTCAAACCCTGGATAACAAGGGTAGCCAATGGTAGGCCGTATGTATGGCAGCAGGATTCGGCCCCTTGCCACACCTCTGGGAAAAGTCAAAAATGGTTGTCTGAAAATTTCTACGACTTCACCAGTCCAAATGTTTGGCCTCCAAACTCCCCAGACCTTAACCCCATGGATTATTTTGTATGGGGCGCAGTTGAAAAAGACACCAATCGCACTTCCAGTAATACAAAAGCCCAGTTAATGGATAAAATTAAAACAGTTTTTGCGGCCCTTCCCAGGGAGACTGTAGCATCAGCTTGTTCGAGGTTCCGAAGCAGAATTGAAGCTGTGATCGATGCTAATGGTGGTTATTTTGAGTAAATCTTGTTGATAGTATTGTAATTAACTCTGCCTGTAATGTTTTTTGTCAATTCATTAAATTTAATAGATACAAAGAAGATTTTCTTTTTCCTTACGAAACTGTCAAATTTATCCCGAACACCCTGTATAGTCATATTTTTGTATATGAGTGTCACACCTTATTAGTAAAATACTCTGGATTAGAGATAGTTGTAAGTTTTTCCACTTGTTTGCTTACACTTGGGTAATGGATTAAACCAAGAATATAATTTCTTGGTATCTTCAATTTATGCTATGTGATGTGCCATCAAACTATCAAACAAAATTCTTATTTCCCATCAAATTTCAGGGAGGAAAAAAAACATCCATTTGCAACAACCATAGCATAATTCAATTCAAATTTGCATATTTTAATAGTATCAAGCTAATTCAGCTTCTTCTCTCCCTTATTCATTTAATAAAAAATGAATAAGGGAGAGAAGAGTTGTGAAATGTCACAGATATAGTAATAGTTTGGATTTCTCACAGATGAGTTGTTTTGCACAAAGTTCTAAATTCAGAATGCCCTGAGCTCCAGGAGTTTTATACATGGATATTATACATTTGAACAAACAAATAATAATAATAATAATAATAAAGAAAAATCCCTAAAAACGGGGAATAATCTGATGTAATTTCCTACTTGTCAAAGAGTCCAAATTTTCAAGGAGAATAATTGTAGTAGATTACATAACACACTCTGTGCAATCCTGGAGAGGAAATGATGATCATGAGTAAAAAAAAAAAAAGAGAAAAATAAATATGGCTTCTCTGTAAATGACACCTTAGTTTTCCCAACAAATGGTAATGCAGTTGTAATGGGATTCATCTTCTTTGTTTTTGTGCATATTGTTTGAGGACTGCTGTATTTTTACAATATCGTTTATTTTTACATTTACTTTATATTATTATTATTTCATTTTTATTATTTTATTATTAAATTATTTTTACAGTATTGTTTAGTTCATATTGTTTAGAACTGCTGTATTTTTACAGTTCGTTTTTTAACAGTTTTATAGAGTTCTGCTTTTTGGACTTGTTTTATGAGAGATTGTACTTTTTTTTTTTTTTACACGCACATATATTATTATTATTATTATTACCCAAGACCCCATGGAGTCAAAGACTTATCTAGGAGGTCCTTTTATCATACACACAGCTCATCATACTGTGCTTTAAACACACTCAAATTCTCTGCAGACACCACACTCTCAGGAAAGGCATTCCAATCATTCACAACTCTGCATGAAAAAAAACCTGCTTCTCACTCTCCTACTCACACCCTCTTTATAAGGGATGACTTCTGGTTCTCCCCTGATCTCCCACTATTTTCTGTAGAACCTGTCCAGCACTGATCCTATAACAATCCCTTAATAACTTGTAGGTCTCTATCATATCTCCCCTCTTCCTCCTGTCCACCAGACTCTGCAAGTTGCATCTTCTCAATCTTTCCTCATACTCGACATTCCAGAAGTTAGAAATTACCTTAGTCAGTCGCCTCTGGACCCTTTTCAGCATCTCTTCATCCTTCTGAAAACCAGGTAACCAAATCTGGGCACAATAGTCCATGTGTGGCCTAATCAAAGCCTTATACAATGGAATAAGAATCTCCCAACTTCTACAAGTTAGTGTCCTCTGCATCATTCCCAGAAGCCTTTGTGTTGTCTTTACAATTTTGGCTATGTGTCCCCTAAATTTCAGATTCTTATCCACTATCACCCCCAGATCTCTTATTTCCTCCACCTCCAACAATATATCCTCACCAAGCATAAATTCTGCATCCCATTTTTGTTTTCCAAATTTTAAATATATAATATATATATTATAATATATATTATATATTATAATATATATGTATTCCATATATATATATATATATATATATATATATATAGAGAGAGAGAGAGAGAGAGAGAGAGAGAGAAATATTTCATTAAAAACAAAAAGTAACCTGACTCCATAATGAGAGAATTAAAAAGCTGAGACATGCAGTACTTATTGACCAATTTGGAAACTATATCTAATTATATTTACTTTTCTTTAAATATGAATGCAAGAAACTAAACTGTTATCTATGAGTTAGCCACTGAAACACCACATAATTTTCTTATTTCAGTGAGGATAAGTGAACGTGTCTGTGTGTGTACTCCACCCACAAAAGATTGTAAGTCTATTGTACATTCAGTGCCACCATGGATGGGCTAAGAGGTAGATAATCATGACTCCTTGCTCTAGAGACCAAATATGAGCTTTTTTTTTAAAGCTACTTTAGATCTCTAATAAGGGTGTTAGTGTTGCACCTGGTGGTGAATTTCATCAACCACCAAGGTGCAACAACCATGCCAACAGTGCGAACTCAAACTTGTGACCAACTAATTGGAGTGACTATGCTAACTACTTGACCAACAGAGTCAGCAAATATTACAGGTATGTACGTACACACACACAATTTGCTGTGAGTATAAACATTTTGATACTCACCAACAGAATGTAAAATGTTTTATATTCCATTGTTGTGTGAATACGCTTTCTTTGATGGACATTATTTAAATGAGTTGATTATATTAAAAATGTGGATAATTAAAATTATATTAAATATCTATGAACATTTACTAATATTGATATTTATTGTATAAGTAATATTAATATGTACTGTATTTAAAAAAGAATGCTTTCATCATTAAGTATCTGTGGAAAATAAACCCAATAAGTATTAATGCCATGTAAACAACTATATATAGTTAACTAATTAAATCATTAGTATCCTTTCTTAATAATAATTTACAGTCCATTTATAACATATTTGCATAATAGTAAAATTAAAATAATAAGTAAACAACTTTCATGCATAAAAACCTGCACAAAATCCCTAAATTACTATCTAACATAAATGACTCGATGATATAAATAACTGAAATTTCTGAAAAACACATCTTGATATATAAAATCAATCATTCCAATCCATTATTTGAAGTTTACTAATTATATTAGGATCAAACCCTTAACTAACATTGGAAAAGTCTAAAAGGAGATCATTCTGGTGGATATTATTTGCAGTTTTAATGATTCTGAAATGAACTCATACCAAATATCAGCAAAGTTTGAAAACTGATTGGTCCAATGCCTCCTATATGCAGCTTGATTGTTTACAACATTGAAACTTTACGTAATATAGAAAAAAAAGTCTGAAAAATTGATCATTGCAATGTCCATCATTTGCAGTTTTATAGATTATTTCCAACACAAAATTTGCTTCCTAATTTCACAATTTATTCTAAATGTCCAACTATGCTACAGAACTAAGGAGGGGGGGGGTCAGATGCCATTAGCTTACTATATGAAATGGAAGGAATTAGAAACAAATTTTCATGTTATCTTATCAGAGTTGTTTTTCACTTGTGTAAACTAGTAATCGGTTTCATTTCTTCCTCCAGTGTTACAGTCTTAATAGCATAAATGTTTATTATTTCTAAAGGCTTATGCTTTCTTGAACCACTCAGTACTTTGTTCTGTGCAAAGAAAATACAAAAAAGTCAGAGCATGGGAGAGAGAGAGAGAGGGAGAGGGAGGGGGGTGCTCCATCTCACATCAATTAACTTGTAACAATCAATTAACATCTCACATCAATTAACTTGTAACAAAAAATGTAACAATAAAATTCCGCTGTCACAAAACAGGCCTTGAACATAGGTACTCTTTTTTCAAGAAAGAAACCATAATAAAACCATTTACCTATGGAAATGTCATAAGTAAAGTTATAAAACTTATTCATGACATCTAACATAAAAAAAAGTCCCGAATTACTCAATTCATAAAAATTATGCATTTCCTTCATAAATAAATAAATTAATTAATCTGTCTATTACATAAAAAAAGTTTCATCATGATCTCAATTAATGTTTGGAGAGTGATGCTGATCTATTTTAAGTATGACCTTTTGTTAAGTCTCAAGTGAGTTGAGTTTGTAAGATCAACCAGGAGATGTGGAGGATAATGCTTTAACCCTAAAATAAAGCAAAATGTGTTCGGCTTCTTTGTCTGTTTTGCATGGTAAAAACTATGATTCTGAGATGGAAAACTCTGCATCCTCCTAACTCACCTTCATCTGACAAGTCCTTAGAAAAGTTCCTTACACCCACCGAGTCAATATTTGAATCAAGATCTTTCCAAACAAAGGGAAAATGTCACAGTATTCTTGCAACTGCAGAAGTTAATGAGATTAGCTCTTCTCTTAATCATTGCTCTTACTAAGCAGCTATAATAAGTTTAGTTTAATCTTTTATCCAAGTGTGAGCAAACAAAGTTTGCACCTGAAAGTATCTTCAGGACTGGAGTAAGGTAGTACAACACCAAGGCAACTCGTTGCAAAGGTGGAGAAAGTTCTCATCACTCCTATCTCAGTATCTCCCATAATGCAAAGCACATCTCCTTGCGGATATGTGTAATGCTATGCATTAAGGCAAGGGTCACTACCCATACTGGTTTCGACCTTTATTGAGGTCTCGTCAGTGGGAGGCAGGCCCAGTAGTGGAGACACCCAGGCAGAAGCAGTGAGAGGTCATCCCAACCTATAGGAGTTGCCAAAGGGTGTACAACCTTATTATTAAATTACCCCGGAGTCAGAGAAAGATGTTGAGAGTTTATTTTTCACTTGGTTAGGCTATAATAAGTTTAGTTTAATCTTTTATCCAAGTGTGAGCAAACAAAGTTTGAGCCTGAAAGTATCTTCAGGACTGGGGTAGGGTAGTACAACACCAGTCCTGAAGATAATTTTTTAGTATGTAACTAGTGGGGGATAAAAACTAAGGGGTCATCCCTGGAAATTGAGCAAGGGTTCAGTTAGCAAGAGTGTAAGGGCTAAATTTTTTTGCTTGGAGTGGTGAATGAGTAGCCAGGGTCTGTTGAGTGCCTTGTCAGTGATTGAGTTCAAAGCAAAGTACGACAGATATTGTGGAAATGTTAGTTAGTGTTAGTTAGCTAGTTTTGGGGACCTTTTTCTTCATGGAAAAAACAGTAACAGTGGTGAACTATCTGGACATGCTACAACTGTATCTGTTACCTAAGTTGGAAGATCATCAGCCAAATATAGTGCTCCAGCAAGATGGAGCACTGTCACATTGGGCTCTTACTATCTGAGAATTTCTTGACATGCATTTTCCTGGATGCTGGGTTGAGTTGTGATGGACCGAATCCATGGCCTCTACACTCATCCAATATTACGCTGCTCGATTTCTTCCTATGGGAATACATGAAGGACATTGTTTACCAGATCTGTAACCTCTCTCAATGAACCAAAGACCAGAATTGTTGCAGCAATAGAAACAGTTCCATTGCAAATGATGAAGAACACTTGGATAAAAATTGATTATTGATTGGACATCCTACATGCCACAAAAAGGGCACATGTTGAAGTTGTTTAGCATTCTGCAGTATTGCTTCTATAGATAATAAAATGTATTGAGTTACACTTTCATATTCTGTAAGCAGTTTTATTTTGTTGTTTCTGGTTTGAAAATTATATAGGCTATGGAAACCCTGACAATGATTTAGAATCACCCTGTACAGTCAACTGAGCTTTCTCCAGAAGCACAAAAGAATAGGTTAATGTAAATTTTCTTCTGTTTTCAAAATCATTGCCCTTGAATGATTTCTGGCATTATTTTTAATAATAATGGCTTTTCATCTTAGACCATCAAATCAGAAGGAAAAAATACTCTCTGTAGTCCTGACTTTCAGAAAATCCAAAGTATATAGTTAAATTAGATCATGTATACTACTGACTTAGAACATATTGCTTTAAATAATAGTTTACCCATTTAATTTTTCTAAAAATATGTATATATTCTACCTAATTTGTATTGTCTACTACAGTATCTTTGTACTGTGTGTGTGTGGTGGGGCTGAAACTTGAATGCTATGACATATAGTCAACAAAGCAAAACAAAAACTAGTCCTCATTCTTATTAACCATACACTTATACAACTTTCAGGGGTGAGACCTTAATATCTCTTCCTCTCTTTCTCTACTTGTCATGTATTGAAAAATTTCTTTTGTATTGATCTTATAGAGTTCCATTAGTAACTTTCTATTATGCCCCCTCTTTTCTGCATTCCACAGACCTGTTTTGATCATTTATCTCTGGACCCTCTCCACTACCTTTTCATTCCCAACAAACCCAAGTAAGCAAATCTGTGCATAGTAGTCTTTAAGATGCAGCTGCATTGTAGCTTCAATAACCTTAATAACAAGTGCAGACAAGGATAGTTACCTCCCTTTTTTATATATCAATATGTTCTTCAACATCCAAGTAATCCTTTAAACTATTTTGTAAACTTGTGCATTGTGTTCTCTGAACTTAAACTCCCTGTCCACCATAATTTCCTAAAATCCCTTGCCTCATCAATTTCCTACAGTCCAATAGCATCAATGTAATACACAGTATATAATCTGTTCATCCTGAATGTACATAATAACCTTATACTTTGCCATATTAAATGGACAACTATTATCCTTTTCCCACCAGCTAATTTATTTAAATCATTCAGCAGGATATCTACATCTCCCAGTTTCCCCATCATCAGCAAACAACTGGATATTCACTTCAAATTATCCCCTATATCATTAATATGCAAATTAAACAGCAGTGGCCCTAGTACAGAGCCCTGAGGTACTCTACCAGTCGCCCTCATTCACTTGAATTCTACTCTAAAATGAATCCAAAAAACTGAAGACATTGATTTTGTATACTCATCAGATATTTAAAAAATAAATATCTAGTGTTGAAATATATATAAATAAAAAATATAAAAGAAGTTATGTTGTTTAGTGTGGAAATAGTCAAGTGCAAGGCCTATACAAATAGTTAAAGATGGAAAGATTAAATTTTTATTACGAAAAGGTTTAAAATCCCCGGAAATTATTTTTGTTTGTCAGTAATTAAAATTCCTAAAGTATTGTTCACTGCAGTTTCTTTATATATTTCTACAGCCATTAAAGTATTCTCAATGTAGCAACATCTGTCATAATTAACAAATATTTAATATGTAGATATTTATTGAGAAACTGTCTATTTAACAGTTTATCGAACTGTTAAATAGACAGTTTTGCCCACCCCTAGCACATTTCACTTTTATAATCAGCAACTATAAGCTATAATCTAGCATGACTGCTAATTCAAGTAATGTGATTCAGAGGAGTATAATACAATTCAGTACAATAAATTAATTGCTAAAGAAGCAAAAGGGGCATAGTACTTAACAGTGAACATTTATGTTCCCTTGAATAAAAGTTCGCATCATAACACTATTCTACAACTAAGTATTTGATTAAGTACCTAACTATAACACAACATATAAAACTCATATTTTATGAAACAAAGTATAAAGCTGAACAGTTTTTACTAGTATCCCATGAACTACCTTATATCAGAGGATAAATTAACAACTCCCAACCACAGTTTAACCAATAAGGCTGTATCATTAATCAGCTGTATGAAAAGGTTAATAAAAGTATATAAAAATATTTGACAACTAATCTGGAATTTGATGGAAACAGCACAGCTGCTTATAAAGAGCTGTTGTGAGATCACGTGACCAGGTGAACTGCTAACATGTTCTTAATTAGCAGCAGTAAATGTTCTTGTTACTTCTCAATCCAATTCTAATCAACAAATCGGCTACATGCTTTTTTCCACTTACACTGTGTGCACCACAAGTCTCTATTTTCCATACCATACACCTTTCGACATTTTCGACTTTCTGATCTTCCTCTCCTATGCAGTGGTGAGTTTTTTGGAGATGAGGATAATGACTTTGGGCTTAATTTCATGAATTTCTGAGGTGATACCTAACAAAAAAAAAAAAAAAAAAAAAAAAAGAGAAAGAAATTAGCTTAAAAGCAAAATTAATTAACATGGTTGAAAATTAATTTATTAATTTGATAATATCTTATATTTCATTTGATTGTGCTAGTTAAGCCAGCATAATTTATACTCAATTAGTAAGGTTATTATTATTACATAGCACATCCATGGAATCCCTGGACTTATCAAGGGAGGCCACTTCATACTACACTATTCTAGATTCATTTATCTCATACTATACTATTCTAGATTCAGTTATTTATCTCATCTCATCTGATCTTCTTTTTATCTTGTGGTGTCGAGGGTTTATTAATCATCGGATCTCAAACCGTTCACAGGATAAGGGTCAGCCCTACACCCCGGTGTATCCTATGTCCTGTAGTTTTGAGTTCTCAAGGCTGGTTTGCCTGCTTTGCAGGATGAAAAACCCCAAGATAAACTGAAGAAAAACCCTACTGTCCATGCCTATGACTGGCTACTCCTCACATCACCGACAGGAATCGAACCTAGGACACTCCTTCGCCAGGCATATGGTTGTGGAGCGCACAAACACTAGGTTAACTGCATGAACAGGTTATTTATAATAAGAAGTATTTGTTAAGCAAATGATATATCTCAGGATATAAAAAATTTTGGGAAGTGAAATAAATGACTAGCAAAACTGAAAACTATAGAGAGAAATCAACTACATGAGGAATATAAGGCAAAGTTAAAATATAAGAGGAGATTAGCCCTGATCACAAAATGGAATTATGTGACCTGTAAGAGGAGAAATGATTGTGGATAAATGACCTTGCTAGATGGAGTGGTTAGGTGACTAATAAAAACATATCAGAGATATTTAAGGATTACACTGTGTTTCATCCTGCTGAATTATATTTTACTCCTAAAGGAAAGGGATAAAGAGAGTTTAAGAATGTGAACTGAATGAAACTGATGTTTTTGGAATAATAAATACTCTGAATGTCAAGCAAAGCTGTGGAATGGGTCAAGATTTCACCACATTTAAAAAAATTCTCTAAAGAAGATGAAAATCCTCTACTGCAGACCTAATTGAATAATGGAAATCTTGAAAATGGAAGGGTCGCTAAGGAGCAGAAGGAGGATAGGACGGTGCCATTTGCATTAGGATAATGGTAAAATGGAAGTATCAAATTACAGACTAATTTGTATTGCTTTTCATGGTTGTTTAACATTTTATAAATATTGGTAAAGACTTGTGGGAAGAAGGGGATAATATTTTTTATGGAAGTCAGCATGAATTTATTAACACTCACTGGTAAGTAATCAGGTTATGTTTTTGATTTTGAAATGCAATCGACAGGCTGCTACAAAAGAAGTTTAAATTTAAGTTGCAATGCAAGAGCTTAGATATCTAAATGGACTGCAGTAGGTTGTATGGAATGGTGCATGCTCCACTGGTGAAACTGGAGGAGACAAGTGCTCTTCATATGATAGTGGGGAAGGTTCAAGGGTGGGAGAATGCATCATAAAAGTGGTAAAGACAACTGTTGCAGTACTGAGAAAGGATGCTAACCAACAGAGATAAGGATGTGGTGATTACACTATGTAAGACCTTGATGAGATTATATTTGAACTACCATGCTCAGATCTAGTTGCTGGAATTTAAACAGGATACAAATGCAGGTAACAAAAATATCAGAAGTGTAGAAATGCTAGCTATGAGAATAAACTAAAGGCATGTTATTTGCAGAATATGGCAGATAGAAGAAGAAAGTGTGTGGGGACATGGAATTGAGACAATAAATTGTCAACATGTACCTGATTTACACTAGGTAGAGTACTGAAAGGGTAGGGGATAAACAAGGGAGGGTGCATCTCGGGAAATTGGAGAAAAGGACTCGATGAATAAGAAAACAAGAAGTAGTTTTTTTGTATGAAGTGTTGGTGCATGGAATTCATTGCATGAGAGGATAGTGAGAACACAGACAGTAAATGAGTTTAAGGAGTGGTACAAATAGACTTTATGGCATCTAAAGCAGTCCTCTCATGATGAATTGTAACTCCACTGAAGTCATGTGATGATAATAATCCTAATATTGTGAGAGATGCAACTAATAAATTGTAGAATTTTAGTATGATAAATACAAAAACATATGTACAGAAATGTCAGACTTGAAAAATATAGTATACGACTTCACATGAGCCTACCTAACTCACCTTCAGTTGAAAAGCTTTTATAAAAGTTCTTTGCATCATAAACAGGATTCGAACCCAGGTCTTTCCCATCAACTAAGCCAAATGATTCAGAGGCTTCCTTCTTGTGGAAAACAAGTGAGTGGAATGCTCTATCAGAGGAAATGGTACTGCATCAGCAAGTATAAATCTAAAGTGAGGTATGATGGGCATTTATCAATTAAGGTGAGCCTCCAATAATGAGTTCTAGAGTTCTTTTTAATAATAATATTTAATTAAATAATAAATACTTAATATTTAATTTTTAATAATAATAATAATTTACTCTTGTGGAATATTAACAGATAAACATTCAGAATATACTGTAGTAATAGTGACATTAATTTCAACATAACATTAGTACCACTAATATTTGTGTTGCCACTGCAAATTAATAGACACGCTGAGAATTATATGACAAATTTTTATAGTTAAAAGGCTCACTAAACATTACTTTATTATCATATCATAAAATGTATGATATACTAATAAAATATTGCTGTTTACAATAACAACGATTTTATTATATTATTTCACAGGACATTTTAGAGCCTCCGTAACTCAATTGATATAGAAGAAGCCCTTTGGTCAGAAAGTCATGGATTTGAATCCCGTCCATGATGTGAAGAACCTTTATCTGGCTTCTTTCGATGAAAGGTGAGTTAGCCAGTCTCATATGGAGGTAGGTGGTTTTTTTCACCCAGAAACTCGGGTTTTTCATCCCCCAGAACAGGCAAAACCATGAACACACACAGATTATGGTCAGGAATACCAAAGACCCAGTCATTGGCCTGATTCATCAGCTATGCCGATCCTGAGCCCAGATAAAATTGGGGGGGGGGGGGGGGATTGAGATGGTGCCATACTTCCATGTAAAAAGGGCCTCACGGCCATGGACATTTTATTATAGCAGTTTAAAAACTGGTCTTGTTAAAATTTTTATAAATCTATATACAGTTGATCCTCAAACAACATGGGGGTTAGGGGAGCTGACCCCCCCTACTGTTGACAGGAAGCCTTACCAATAACATAATCAGTCAATTAACACATATTTTGTATAGTATATATGTCTTATATGCTATATTCTTACAATAAAATAAGCTAGAGAAAAGAAAATGTTATCAAAGAAAATCATAAGGAAGTGAAAATCCATTTACAGTACTGTCCTGTATTTATCGGTACCGCAAGTTTACGTCATCTGTTTACAAGATGAATCATATGCCTGTCAGTACCTACATCAGTATTGTCTTATATGATACAAAACACTGTAGTTGTTATATATATTACTAACACTGACATCAAAAATGAAAAGATAACGTGAAACAGAATGATAGGATTCATTATAGGCTTTATGGTAGCCTAGTGCAATCGATACGACTGCTTCATGGTAGCCTAGCCTATGCACTAATGAATGAATTGTTATACAATTTTTATTTTACATTAATTAATTTAACTAATTAATAACAGTTCATTTTAAGCAGTTATGATTTAATACTGGATCTTTACATTTGTTTACATTTCTCGACTGTGAATGGCACAATTACTGTCAGTAAGTATTTGTGTGCATAAGTTTTGATACATTTTAATTTACTATCATAAACTATAGACTGGTATCTACATATATTTTATGCATTCGTGACATACCTAACTTTTCTTAATTTTTTCGATATTTTTAAGCTATGCAGTTCATCTGCGAGTTTTTTTTTTTTTTCAAATTATCACAAATCTCCAAAATTTCTTCCAATATATTTATCAAAAAAAAAATTGCATATAAGTGGACCCATGCAGTTCAAACCCATGTTCTTCAAGGGTCAACTGTAATTATATATTACCCATTTATCAACTTTATTAATGACCATTAACCACAAATTAACCACTCAGCTGCCCTGGTTGGCCGAGTGATTTACATATTTGCTTTCCAACCAGCGGGGCAAAGGTTCAAATCCCGCTCGGGCATATGTTTACAAGTGTCTCGGCTCTACTGAGTGAAAGGGCACAGGAGTGAAGATACCAGTTCAATGTTGTGAAATGTAAGGTTTTAAAATTTGGAAAACAAAGATTTGATACAGAATTTACCCTTGGTGGAGATATATTGTTGAAGGTGGAGGAAATAAGAGATCATGAGGTGATAGTGGATAAGGATCTAAAATTTATAGGACATATTGCCAAAATTGCGAGGACAACAAATCGAATTCTGGCAATGAGGCAAAGGACACTGACTTTCAGAAACAAGGAGATTCTAGTTCCATTGTATAAGGCTCTGATTAGGCCACATATGGACTACTGTGCACCTTCAAAAGAATGAAGAGGTTGGAGAGGGTCCAGAGGAGATTGGCCAAAATAGTTTCTGATCTCTGGAATGTTGAATATGAAGAGAGGTTGAGATGATGCAATTTGCAGAGTCTAGTGGATAAGAGGAAGAGGAGTGATATGATAGAAACACACAAGTTGGTAAGGGGTTGTTATGGGATTAACACTAAAGAGGTTTTTCATAAAATGGTTAGAGACTGGAGAAGAACAAGAGGTAAAAGTTGTGTAAGGAAGGTGCAGTTTTATCATTAGGCAAACCTAGACAATCGCATAGGGGTGCTAAAACTTCAGGGCGCCCGATTTTGCTACGTAGTTCGGGGAAAAATTACAACCTTTGAAAAAAATTAGTAAAACCTTGATTAATAATAAAAAATTGAAATAAGTCAAGCTGTCCTGGTGCTCACTGATGATCCTACATTATTTTAGTCTTTCTCTATTTCTTCCACTCCCCCTGCTCTTTGTATACTTAATCTCATGTGCAGAGATTTTTCCTCATTCTGGCATATGTCCCAAGATGAGCGGGGCAGTTCCAGGGTATCCCTCAAACTAACAATCAGTGGTTGCGACTAACTGACTGTTCTCACTTCTTATCTTCATTCCCTATGACTTAATTCTGTTGATTTTTTGATTAAGCCCTGTTTTTGCAAGCTCTCTGAAGTCTGAGAAGTTGGGGTTTACGTCATTCATTTTCTCACAGAATCGTCTTGTTAATTCAGAGTAATCATATATGTATACAAATGTATTGTTTTGATTAATAAATTTTTTTAATGTTCATAATGATATTATTTTTATAAATATCCACATGTGTAGGTGTATGTGTACTTGTGTGAGTATAACAAAATATATATAGAGAGACAATGTATAGGGACACCTAAATTTTCTTTGCCTAGGGGCATCAGATACTCTCGGACCAGCCCTGGGAAGGTGTGAGCAAGTGAGAAACAGGTTTTTTACCTGTTCATCACTTGTTTCTCACATGGAGAGCTGTGAATTATCGGAATGCATTGTCTGGGAGCAAGATGCCTGCAGAGAATTTCAATATACTTAAGGCACAATGTGATGAGCTGTGTGTGAGAAAAGGACTTCCTAGATGAGTCTGTGACTCCATGGAGTCTTAGGATGATGATGATGATAATAATAACATTATTATCATCATCATAATAATATGATCATTTCTAATATAATAGAAATATTTCTATTATATTAGAAATAATAATATTTCTAATATAATAGAAATGGTCAGTGCACAAGCTAGAAAATTAAAAAAATTGGAGTGCACCTGGCAAAGACGAACTACATGGATTTTGGTTAAAGCATCTAACCAGTCTCATGATCGAATGGCAGAACAATTTAATTATTTGTTGCAGTCAGGCTCAGTGGAAGACTGGATGATATCTGGGCATACTTTTCTCTTCATGAAAGATAAGGGTGCACACCAAATTAGCTATCATCCAATAACATACCTACCAACTATGCTTAAGCTGTTCACTGCAGTCATAGCAAATTCCATATACCCCTACTTATCAGATAAATCAGATTTATCCGATTGAACAAAAAGGCAATTTTCAAAAATCTAAAGGAACAAAAGACCAGATGCTCCCTGAATACAGTAAAAACAATCAGGCATGAACTAGAGACTTGCAATGGTGACTACGAGGATGTAGCAAGAAGAAAGATCCCTAGCAGACGATCTGATTGCGTTCGTACAGCAGAATTCCTCGCAAATCTGCAGGAACAGGTGTTGAAGAACCCTGGCATTGGAATTCGGGCTTTGTTCCTGGAGTTGCTAACTGTAGTCAAGCCCTGGATAACAAGGGTAGCCAATGGTAGGCCGTATGTATGGCAGCAGGATTCGGCCCCTTGCCACACCTCTGGGAAAAGTCAAAAATGGTTGTCTGAAAATTTCTACGACTTCACCAGTCCAAATGTTTGGCCTCCAAACTCCCCAGACCTTAACCCCATGGATTATTTTGTATGGGGCGCAGTTGAAAAAGACACCAATCACACTTCCAGTAATACAAAAGCCCAGTTAATGGATAAAATTAAAACAGTTTTTGCGGCCCTTCCCAGGGAGACTGTAGCATCAGCTTGTTCGAGGTTCCGAAGCAGAATTGAAGCTGTGATCGATGCTAATGGTGGTTATTTTGAGTAAATCTTGTTGATAGTATTGTAATTAACTCTGCCTGTAATGTTTTTTTGTCAATTCATTAAATTTAATAGATACAAAGAAGATTTTCTTTTTCCTTACGAAACTGTCAAATTTATCCCGAACACCCTGTATATATATATATATATATATATATATATATATATATATAGTATATTAAGTCTACCGGCTGTGCCTTTGTTAATAATTATACTATATACTTATAAGGTGATTTATTATATAAATCTCTTTTACTAACAATTATTTTTATTTTGACTCCGAGTGTCCCTATATGTTATTATATTGCACAAAAGTTCACTCCAATTGGTGCAATTACTTTAACTCTCTCTTTCAGAATCCAACTAATCATTGACTCAAAACCAAGTACAAAATAAACACATTTAATAAAACTAAAACAATATATATACACTTCTAGCAATAATACATAACTATAACTACAGATTATATGGATCCAAGGCCTTATTTAAAAATATAAACTTACTCTTAAGACTAAACACTTTTTCTTCCACAATCACAAAAAAAATGTTCATAGTCTTTTTTCTCTTTCTGTTAAGGCTCCTTTTCAGAAGTTACACGGCTCTGTACTTCAATTTCAGGATCCTTTTCATCAATCAATGTAACGCACATAAAAGTCTTCTTGACTATCTTGTTTCCTTTTAGTAGCAATACTCATCAGATCAGGCATCCTTAATACCTATAAACCTTCTTAATCAATATATTTTCTAAACATTCACTTTCAGGCATCCTTAATACTTATAGATTTTCCTTATCAATATTTTCTCTAAGAAAAACATTCACTTTAGAATGTAAGCAACAAGTTCTTCTTTCATTCACAATACTAAATGACAGTTTTAACTTTTTCCACTTTAAAAAAACTTACAGTTTCAAGATTTCCTTTTATTCATTACTTATTCCTCCTTGAAACCTATTATTTCCACTATTCCTTTTTCGGAATACACTATAAAATTTCTTCCGACTGCCACACACAAAAAAATTCAAGTTCCTTCCAACTTGAATATTTACCGGCCAGTGTTCTAAAAACTTCCGAACGCTCTCTTGTTTACAACCGTTACTTGGATACGCAACGCTTTCCTTGTCAGCTGTCAATCACACATCAAATCCTCTCCGGGAGCATGCGCACTCCACAAAAGTCAGAAACTACGCACTGTAATAAAATGGCTGACTCGCTGTATCCATTAGCGCTAAGAGAAAGTCTTTCACAAAACTCAACAATTTTAAACCACAACAAACTTTCTTATAAGTAACACAAATATTCAATTTAGTAAGTACATCAAATTTTTTTTTCTTTTTTACATGTTACTTCTAATATAATATTTTCATAACAAGCACATCACAAGTGCAGACACTGCGTGTATGAAAACAAAACTAACAAGCATAATTAATACGTAAAAATATTCAGAATTTTTAATATGATTATTTTTACAAAATCATGGAAAACAACTTTAACAGTCAATAACGAATATTCGGAGATATTAGGTTTAAACATGGAATTTTCCAAGGTGATTCCTTGTCACCATTGCTCTTCAATATTTCTTTGATACCTTTGTCTATGATTTTGAAGAAAACAAAACTTGGATATGAAATTCCTAAATATAATGTTAAAATTTCCCATCTGTTGTATGTTGGATGACATGAAGTTTTACTCGTTATATGAAGTTTTATGAGTTATATGAAGTTTTACTCGTTACTAAACACAGTTCATATTTTCAGTCAGGACATCAAAATGGAATTTGGTTTAGATAAATGTGTAATTTTATCTATTAAACGAGGAAAAATTAATGACACTAGCAATTTTAATTTTGATCAAGAGAAAGATATAAAAGCAATTTCAGCTAAGAAACTATAAATACCTAGGAATATTAGAAGCCAGTGATATTCTCCACTTGAAAATTAAACAACAGGCAGCAGCAGAATACACCAAAAGAGTAAGAAATATTCTAAAAACACAACTAAATGGATCAAACACAATTAGGGCAATGAATTCTCAGGCTATACCAGTGATCTGATACACAGCTGGCATAATAGATTAGACAAAAGAAGACCTGGACAAATTGGACTACAAAACTAGAAAATTAATGACTATGCATCACATCCACAAATTGACATTAACCGGTTGTACCTACCAAGGAGAATAGGTGGACCAGAGTCTGCTGCAAGTGAGACAGACTGTGGAAGAAGAAGAAATTAGTTTAACAAGTTACATAGACAACAGCTCTGAGCAAATGCTTCAAGCAATTGAACAAGAGGGCCTTCTAAAAGCGACAAGAAATAAATCTAATTATAAAAAGAAACAGCAAAATAACTGATACGTGCAGTGGAAAAATAAATCCTTGTATGGCCAATTTCTTCTAGATACTGAGAAAAAAATTGATGTGAACAAAATGTGGCAATGGCTATAATATGGACATATTAAAAAAGAAACAGAAGGATTTATTCCAGCAGCTCAACAATGGAAAGATGAGACTGTACAACATCTAATAAGCACCTGCAGCAAGATGGCTCAAGCTGATTATAAATATCGACATGATCAAGTGGCCAAAATAATTCATTGGCATATATGCAAAAAATATGGCTTTCCAACTTCTGATAACTGGTGGGAGCATAAAATAAAGAGTGCACTGGAAAATGAAACAGCAAAAATTCTCTGGGACTTGAGAATACAAATTGATTGGCATTTGGAACACAATATACCTGACATCAGAATTATCAAACATCAATAGGTTTGGATTACTGACATCGCAGTACCCACTGATAACAACATTAACAGCAAAAAACTGGAAAAGGTGACTAAATATTGAGATCTGGCAATCGAAGTTGGCTGGCTGTCTTAAACACACCAAAGTCATCCCAATAGATATTGGTGCACTTAGTGCAATTTCAAAGAAGGTACCCAACTACATACAACAATGAAAAATCAACGAAATGACCCCCATATGATCTACAAAAAACAGCATTACTTGGAATAGTCCATATTTTATGACATTACCTGACAGGCTATTCTTAGATTCTTGGGTAGAATCTGAATTACTCTGTGTCACCCGTCAAATTGTTGTTTGAAAGATATCTTATTTTTACTGTTTATCAATTATGTGAATAAAATAATAATAATAATGTTATACATATTATACCTGATAACGAAGAGTTTCTCGGCTGTCAGACATTTGGGAGTTTTTCAATATGTATTTATTCCACTGACTATAAATGCCGAACAAAAACAAAAAAATAAAGTATACTGTTCTTTACTTGAACTAGCTTTGTATTTGTAGATGACTGCATCGAGCGCATAAATGCAGAAGAGAAAAAAGTCAGGGAAATGTATTAAACATCAAGGATATAACTGACATTATATATTTTTTTTAAAAAAAAGGATTTCTGTCATTTCCAGATCCAACCAGATTCTTGGGCACATGAGTATGTAGTGGTGGTAGCCTTGTGTTTGCCATAATTGAATAGCATACGAGTAACAATCCGATCGGCTGTAGCTGAGATGCACATTAAGGAAAACAGGGCTGAGAACAATTTCTGTTGATTCCAGTATTTTCCCTCTCATGCTCATTATAGCATCTACTGTATTTACTCGAATATAACTCACCCTTGCATATATCTCAAACCCAACACATTGCACTCCTCCCTTTCTTTTGATAAACTTTACTCCACACAATTCACCTCAACCTACAGATTAGCAACCAGCACTGCCCTCAATTCAGACCTCCAAGCCATCCTCCAATGGGGTTCAGATAACTTAGTCAATTTCAATTCAAATAAAACCCAGTACTGTCTCATTTCTTATAAAAAATAACTATTTTCTTCCAGTATTATTTTTGACAACACCCAAATTTCCAGACAATCTGAGATTTCTCTTCTTGGAAATTTTGCATTGCATCCTAAGCTTCTAAAAAACTAGGACTTCTCTTTCGCTCAAGACGTTACTTCACCCCTGAATAGCTGTTAACCTTATACAAATCACAAATCCACTCAACCATCGAATACTGCTCCCACATAATGGGGTGGGATCCCCAAAAGCTCCCTCAAAATGCTCTATTCAATACAGAGGAGAGCAATCAGACTTATTAATGACCCATCTCTTACCAACTCACTCCTCCCACTTTTGCACAGACGATCGGTCTCTGCACTATGTGTTTTCTACAAATATTTCCATGGAAAATGTTCATCTGAAATAACATCAATAATTCCCTCACTTAGTGCTAAGCTTGCTGGAACATGTGCAGCTGCTGCTTAACATCCCTACACAGTGTACCTTGAAACCCACAGAACAAGTTTCTTCTCCTCCTTCATCCCTACAACTGCTATACTATGGAACAATCTTCCCCTTGATGTGTTCTCTAAGGAATACAATATATAGTCATTCAAATCCAATGTGAAACAAGTACCTACTTTCCCAACCCATACACAGTACTAATGTACTATAAGTTGATCTACCAACCTCTCGTGTATGGGTTCAACATAAATAAAAAATAAAATAAAAAATATCTCGCACCCCTCATTTTACTTTACGAAAAAATAAATTAAACAGTTTCGCATATACCTCGCACAAGAAAAAAAGTTTTAAAACTTTAAAAAATAGATAGTGAATGTTGTTATAGCAGTTTTAGATATTTTGTAATTTGGTTGAAGAGAATCAGCATATCACTCAGCAATCGTCAGCTTGCCTTTGTTGTTGAGTAGCGTGATCTTTTATTAATACCGCACCAATCACATGTGTCTTCATAGCTGTGCTATCTCTACCAGCCTACTAATGCTGTCCGTTTTGCACTCAGCTTTCACTTCTCATTAGTTATTTGCTAATTTGAATCTTTAACGGCAATGCCAATTGTCACTCAAGATTCAAATATATTGCATAATGAAGGTGAGCGACCGATCACATAAATAATGTTAATAATTAAAATTTAAATGTATTTATTTTATAAATAATGTATGCAATTATAAATTACAATGAATACTGAGGATTTAATTATAAACGTCAATTTAGTGTTTTCCTGAAACTCTTTAGTTTCCAAAAATACCTTCCTATATCTCGCACCATGATTTTTTAACTTTAATTTTGGGGAAAAAAGTGCAACATGATTTCTGATCTAATCTAATCAGTAGAATTTAGATGATTGGATAGAGCTGAGGCCCTGGATGTTCAATGTGAAATATCTCTGACGTGATCCTCCATATGAAATTCAATGGATTTTTCTGTCTGCAATAACAGGCAATGCAGTCACACCAAAGATGGCACATACCTAGCTACTTTAGACTGTCATGTTTTGGTTTTGTCAATCAAAGCAAGAATTGAATTTTGGTTAGAGGTGCAAATGTGGTTTGGAAATTATAGTTCTTGAGAATTTTTGCTAACCTGGTTGTAATGGAGGTGATTGATGTATGGGAGAGAAATATAACCTTTTATTTCATCTTCAACAAAACTTGCAAGTAGATTAAACAGGAATCTTTTTATGATAGCCATTTTTCTGAAAAGTTGTTAACTGTAATTCTTTGGAAATTTTTTCATCATCACTAACGAGAATGTGGGCACAGTTTCTCAATGTAGAAATGATGCCTAGTTTTGGGGGTTGGTAATGCTGAGACTGCATGAAGATGTCTGTTAGTATATGTAGATTTTCTGTAGAGATCTTCAATTTGTCCAACAAATAACTTAAATAAAAAGGGATGCACTAGATGCATGTTTTGACAGTGAATTCAGAAATTTCACATAAGAAGAAGAACGACTGTAAAGTACTTCTGAGGTTTGTATATGATTTAATTCTTTAACAAGAGATATAAATTAAATTTTTTTTTTTTTTAATTCTCCCATGGTATTATTACGCCAGATCATAGAGGTCAAGTTCATGTATTTTATACAGCACCTTTTCTGAGTTGTTATAGAGTTCACATTTGGAAATATTCACACAGTTTAGCAAATGCATTGGTGATGCTTCCTCGATGTTACAGATTTTGCAGGTGGGGAAGACTTTTATGCCATTGCTAAACTTGATTGATCTTGTGTGGCCGGTCTTAAGGCGAGAGATCATGGTAGTGGCACTGCGATTAAATTTGGAGTTAATGGTAGCTCCTGGATTTTCTGATGAGTACCAGTGGTGAGTCATGTCCTGAAGAATTGTTCTTTTTATGTTTTCTTTTTGGATGGTTTTAAAAAGATCAAAATCTGTGGTATCACTTGATGTTGCAGCCATTTTTGCTACTTCATCTGCAGTTTCGTTTCCCTTTAATTCCACATGGGATGGAATCCATTGGAAGATTCTTTCGGAATCCTTATGTAGTTTGTTTATGATTTTTTGCTATGTCTCTAAGTATTTCTTGATGGCTAGTGTAGCAGTTCTTAATAGCTTGAAGGGCTGCTAAGGAATCTGTGAAAAATATAAACTCCTTCAGGTTTTGTTTGTCCAAATATTGCTGTGCTGTTAATGGCTATTAATTCTGCATAGTATGAGTTGCATCCAATACTGTTAGTTGTTTTTAGTTCTATATTATGAGAGCCATAAATGAGTATGCCACTCCCAGAATTGCCATTTGGATTTTTGGAGCCATCTGTGTAGATCTTTATTGAGTTATGTCCATATTCTATTATTTTTGAAAGGGCTAATGATCTCAAGATTTCAGGGTTTTCTAGGCTAAACATTTTCTAAACATTTTTAATACACGTTGTTATTGTTGAAAAATTTTGTAAAATATAGTTCCTTGTGTGAATAAAGTTCTCAGAAGTTAATGAAACCACATGCTTTTGTTAGCACTGAACAGCTTACATTATTACATCAAATATTTCATGAATAATTTAATTTTGTAGTACTAGTGACTTTTAAAATTAACACATTCACACCAGGCTGTGCCTTGAGTGAGTCATGTCAGGCAGGAATTCTGTCTGACATATCCCTTCAGCATCTGGTAAGAATATTTTTACAAATTGTTACATACATATGGCATGACAGTTTCAATTCTGTAGACTTTCTCAAAATAGTATTTAGATATCATCTAAATGATATAGAAAATTCCAAATGTAACATTCTATTATTTCAAGTCATAAAAAAGGAGAAAAAAGAAAGCAGTATTTGCTTGTCTGAATGTAGTAAATGATTTTCTTTATCTAACAGATAAGCTTAGGTGTCGATGGTTATTCATGACTTTTTTTCATGGTATTAACAACACCACAAACACTTTTATCAACAAAGATGTTTTATTAACGCTTATATTTCGCTGATTTTCAACTCAGCATCATCAGAGCACAACACACTTGTAAATGCGACAGTGAGTGAGTGAAACAATATAATTGCAAAAGACAAAAGATCTAAAGTCCTATTTTTTGGTGCTCTCTACCTGGCAACTCCTCTACTTTTGTAAAAAATTCAATCCATTTCAAAACACTGGTTAAAAAATCTAATCCTAAAAGATTCAGACATAATGGTTAGTTTCGATGTCACCTCCCTATTTACCAATGTACCACTTATAGACACTCTTGATTTAATCAAGTCTAAATTTCCCCCAGATATTTTTGAATTATTTCAATTTACCATGAATGCAGGTTACTTTACATGGGATGGAAAATTCTACAAACAGATTAATGGTACTGCTATGGGTTCCCCCCTCTCTCCCCCGTTAGCAAATTTTTACATGGAACACTTTGAAAACAAAGTATTTACCACAGCTACATACAAGCCACAAGTGTGGTTATGCTATGTAGATGATGTGTTTGCCATCTGGCCATATGGACAAGCCACTTTGGATGCTTTTGTCACCTACCTAAACAGCCAACACCCCAAAATTCACTTCACAGTAGAAAAAAGAATCAAATAACTGTTTACCATTTCTTGACACATTAGTCACCTGCCTTTCAGATGGATCACTATCTTTTTCTATTTACAGAAAGCCTACACACACACACAGGAAGATACCTACATAAACAATCACATCATCATCCAGTCCAACAGTACGACATTTTAAAAACACTTACACACAGAGCCAGAGTCATTTGTTCTAACGATACAGCTCTGACCACTGAACTCCAATACCTGCGCCATACGTTCTTAGCCAACGGCTACAATCCCTACAAAATAGATAAAATACTACATAGGCCCATTACTCTGCCCTCCCCTAATACACAAGAATACAACATGACCATTTATATTCCCTATATCAGAGGTACATCGGAAAAGATAGCCAAAGTATTGTTGAAACATGGCCTTCGCACCACTTTCAAACCTCATGTCAAGCTGGCAACTCTGATCCGCTCGCCTAAGGATAAACTTCACCCTTTAGCACACCCAGGAGTGTATGAAGTTCCGTATGACTGTGACTTGGCCTATTATGGGCAAACAGGAAGATCAGTGAACATCTGCCTGGAAGAACATGAAAGATACATTCGCTACTATTACTATGGCAAGTCGGGACTGGCAGACCACACTTTGGACACTCCTTCACACAGGATTAGATGGAGGAAAACGAATGTGCTATTTGGGAGTCGTTATAGATCTGAAAGATTATTTTTTGAGTCAGCAATGGCTTTGAAGAATTCTCCCAACCTTAACAAATATGGTTGCATTACTTTGCCAAAAATTTGGGAGATGGTTATCCTAAGAAAAACTCCTGGATAAAACCACATAACAACACCACAAACACTTTGTTGATAAAAGTGTTTGTTGTGTTGTTAATACAGTGAAAAATAAGTCATGGAGGATTTTCTTTATCAATTACTTTGAAACAGCTTGTTAGGATTTTGTACTAAATTTAATGCTACAATAAATCCTACTTTGTTTGGCTTGCATCTGTGCTTTAGCAAAGGATGCTGTAATTATTCTATCACTAAATACTGTGTACTGGCTCTATATATGCTGTGTTTAATGCTACAGTAGAACTTGAAACTATGCAGTGTGATGTCTTTTGGGGATGATTTTCATTAGAGTATTAAGATACAGATATACTATATATGCTTTTTATTATCAGTTAGTTTAAATATACCAACCAAATGCAGAATTACCCTCAATTACTGGTTTCTAATATATTTTGAAGCAAACAGCCCCCCGCCCCTCCCATCACCTCCTCTCTACATATACTTGGTTTAGAAGCCCAGGTCCATTATGAATGTATTGAAATATCCAAGAATTTTGAAGTATATTAACAAAAAAATTATTATTATTATGTGACACCTCCAGGGAGTCCAGAGACTCATCGAGGGAGGACACCTACTCTACATCTCTCTGTCTCTACCACTCAATCCAACAACTATAACTAACCACACCAACACCATCTACCGCCCACCACCACCACTAGTATTTCCACAGACAATCACAAACATCCATGCCCACGGCAGGATTTGAACACGAGCCTTTTGGCTGGAGAGCGAATATGCTAACCACTCGGCCAACCAGTCCAAAATTATATTCAGTGATTCTGTGTTCTGATTGTTTTGTTGAGAGAGCAGTGAGTATGTCAGTAGTTCAAAAATTGTGCCAAATAGTGAAAAGTCAAACATAAGAATTAGAATATTTCCTGCAAAGTGATATGTAATAATAAAGGGAATTAAAAGGTTTCATTATTTTTTTTTTTTTTTTGGTAGCCATGGATAAAAAGTCACTGTAGTATTGTTTTAAAAATACCAAAGGAAATGCAGACGTGTGTAAATAGTGCTTAGAAATAAATAAATAAAAAAATCAAAGCATAACTATATTGAAGGCAAGCCCAAAATTAAAGGGAAAAAAAAAAAACTGATGATACAGCACCTTCAAATGAAATTGTTGATGTTAAATTTGATTTGGATCATATTTAACAAATAAAAAAAAAGACTCTTCTTCTGCTGTAGTAGCACAGGACAACACAGGATGGGTTCTCCTTCAGAAAATTTTGCACATCTGAAGAGCTGCAAAAATTACTAATCATGAAGGGATATAAAGATATTCCTAAATTATTATTTTTATTATTCAGGTCTGCACGGAGTCACATGACTCATTGTGGGAAAGACTTATCCTAGAAAACACAGTCTATGATACCACTCCTTGAACCCATTGAACGTTTGTACTCTTACCACTCTACCAGGCAATGCATTAATTCCAGAGTTCAATCACCCCTTGATGCAAAGAAACAACCCCTTACCCTCTTGCTCACTCACAACTTCCTTTTGTAACTTCCAAGGTTGGCCTCTTGTCCTCGCTCCTTCCCCCTGTTCCACCAAATGAATGAACTTTCCAGTGTCAACCCTATAACTATCAACAGTTTAAAAGTCTCAATCATATCACCATTCCTTATCTACCAAACTCTGCAGTCCACATTCCCTCAGCCTATCCTCATAACTAACCTCTGCACTCTTTCTAAGGTTAATTCATCCCTTTCAGATCCTGGGGACCAAATTTGAGAATAGTGTGGTCTGATAAGGGCTTTATACAATGGAATGACAACTCTTATCTCCACACTTAGGTCAGCATCCTTCTCAGTATTGTAGTCCTCTGGGTTACCTTCATTACCTTTACAATATGATCCCTGAATTTCAGGTTTCTAACAATCATCAATCATAGATCCCTTGCCTCCCCCCACTTCCTGCAGTACAGTTCCTCCAGCAGAGTATGCAGCCTCTCATCAATGTATTCTAAACTTCAAGACTTTATATTTAGCTGAATTAAACTGAAACCCACTCATTTGCCCATCTGTCCAGTTTATTCAAATCCTCTTGCAGGGCTACCACATCTGCACTATTACTAATAACCCTTCCCAACTTCACATCATCTGCAAACAACTGATTCCTCCTGTAATCCATTGACATCACTGATATAAAAGCTAAACAATACAGGCCTCAGTACAGAGCCCTGTGGGAGCCACTTGTAACCTTCTGCCTCCTTGATACTGCTCACATACACAATTCTCTAATACCTATCAGATAGTCAATCCCAAATCTAGTTCACTAACCTGATATCTAAACCTATGTGCTGCAACTTAAATATCAGCTTACCATGTTGTACCTTGTCAAATGCCTTTTTTTAAAAAACAAGAGCGCCTCCTAACAAATACATGCTGACTCTCACAGATAACATGACCCTCATCTGCCTAACACTGTACATGATCCCTCACTAATTTCTCCAAAATTTTAACAATACTGATGAAATACAAACTGGTCTATAGTTGACACTTCTGGTCTGTTACCACCCTTATGCAATGGCACTATCTTTCCCTCCTTCCACTCCTTGGGCACCTTTCCCGTGGCCAGACTTTCATTGAAAAGCCAGGTCAATGGAGCTGTCAGTTCTTCAGCACATTCTCTCAAAATCCATGGTGAAATCCCACCCAGTCCCATTGCTTTATTGACATCCAGAGGGTACTTAGTATTTGAAACAAACTCTCTTCTTGCACTTCTAAACCTCGAACCTGCTCTACCCCTCTAGTATTAAAACTTACTTCTCCAGGATGAAATACCCCAATAAAGTATTCATTAGCCAACTTCACTATGTCCTTTGCATCAGTCACTCTATTCCCATTTTTATCTAACAGTGTCATTCTTCCACAATCATGTCTCCTCCTATTGGCCACATAGCAAAAAAAATTTCTTAGGACTTTATTTTGGATCTCAGGGTCAATATCTTCTCATATTCCAGTTTTGGCTTCCTTACCATACTAGTCACTATCCTGTCCTGAGTTTTATATTCTTTAAATATAAAACTCAGAACACAATTTGGTCCCTCCAAATTGTGTTCTCTTCTTCACTTGCAGTATACAACTGCTACTGCTGCTAATAAACATTCCTTCACAAGTTCTCAAGCACTGATGATATCTCATCCTTCCAATTCCTCCGTTCATGGAACTGCCCAAATTGATATTATTATTATAATTATTATTAGACACCTGCAGGGAGCCCAAAGACTCATCGAGGGAGGGCATTTACTCTACAACTCTCTATCTCCACCACCGAAATCTACCATGAACCACAACTACACTAATGCCATCTACTGCCCACCACCACCATTACTAGTATTTTCACAGACAGTCACAAACATCCAAGCGCATGGCAGGATTCGAACCTGCAGCCTGTTGGTTGGAGAGTGGATATGCTAACCATTCGGCCAACCAGACCGACATAACTAAGGCTAATATTATTACCTGCCTTATAATTCTATATACATTCTTTTCTCTTTGATACTCCTGCATGTCTATTCAACTTTGAAGTCAAAACCACATGGTCACTCTCTCCAACTGGGGCAGAGATGCCATCTCAGTGATAATCAGGTCTTCTGATGCTGTGACAAATCCAAAACTCTTAAACCTCGTGTTCCTTCTACTTCATGTTGTCTAAGACATTTGTCCCTCAAGAATTCTAGAAATTCCATTTCCTTACTACTACTACAACGAGGAGTTTCCTCTTCCCAATCCATACTGCTGAAGTTAAAATCTCCCATAACAATCATTCTTTTTGCATTCGCCAAGCTCAACTGCCTAAACACTTTCTGCTCTTCATCCTCTATGCTCCCTGGCTTGTAGCAACATCCCACTAGATATCCTGTCCTACCCACCTCTACCTCATCTCACACCATATGTTTTCAAAAGTATTAGTGCCTTTGCCCTCCAAATCCTCCACTATGTCCACTCTCTCCACTATTAGAGGACATAAGTTCATCCACATATTCCAAGCCTCTCATTCAACCATTCTGGCTATTATATTATTGATCATTGATACTCTTCTCTGCATTATTATACCTGGGCAACGCACTCACTATCTTCCCTCTTTCAATCTTCTTCCATACACCCTCAAACATGAACAGATCTATTGCTTCACACTGCCTCTCAAGTCATTCATGCTCAACATTACAATCATCTCATCCACCTTTTCACCTAGCTTAACTGCCATAGTCACACTATCTATCACTCCTCTAGATACACACTCCTCTGGCATTCTATCTTATACATCACGGATCATTGAGTCTCCTTACACCACACCTCTTAGGAGCCAGGACAGCTCTGTTTCTTCCTTGCTCACCTGCATCCCCCACTCTCTCTCTCCTCTAACACCTTCTTTCTCTGTTCCCCCATTTACCTGTTGTTCTGTCTCTCCATCCTTGGTTCCAGCACTGTCTCGCATTTCCTCTCTTTTACTGGTTCTCCTATCCACCAAACTCTGCAGTCCACATTCCCTCAGCCAATCCTCATAACTGACATGGTACAGTCCTGAAACCATCTTTGTTATCCACCTTTGTACTCTTTCCACAGTTAATTTATCCCCTTCAAATCCTGGGGACCAAATCTGAGAACCATAGTCTAAGTGTGGTCTGATCAGAGTCTTATACAACAGAATGATAACTCTTTTATCTCTGCAAGTCAGTATCCTTCTCATTATAGCAGCAATCCTCTGTGTTACTACCTTCACCACCTTTGCAATATGTCCCTTGAATTTCAGGTTTCTATCAATTATCAACCCCAGATCTCTTGACTGCCCTACTTCCTCCAGTATATTTCCTCCAATAGAGTATGCAATGTCCCATCGATGTGTCCCAAACCTCAAGACCTTACACTTTGTTGCATTAAACTGACACCACCATTCATTTGCCCATATATCTAGCTTATTCAAATCCTCTTGCATGATTACCACATCTGCACTTTCCCACCTTGATATCATCTGCAAACAACTGACTATCCCCTTGCAATCCACTGACAATGTCATTGATATAAAGGTTATATAATATAGGTCCCAGTACTGAGCCCTGTGGGACCCCCACTTGTAACCCTCGGCCTCCTTGAAACTGCACCACCACCACCACCATACACAACTCTCTGATATCTATTGGCCAGCCAATCCTGAATCCAGTTGACCAACCTGACATCCAAACCCATGTGCTCAACTTAAATATCAGCTTATCATGTGGCACCCTGTCAAATGCCTTCATTAAATCCAAGAAAATGGCAGTATATGCCTTTCCTTCATCTACTGCTCTTGTAACTTTATTATAAAAGGCTAGCATATTACTAAAACAAGAGCGCCCCTCACAAATCCATGTTGACTCTCACAGATAACATTATCTTCATCTGCCCAATGTTGTATATGGCCCTAACTAATTTCTCCAAGATCTTAACAACTACTGATGACACACAAACTGGCCTATAATTAGACACTTCCAGTCTGCTACTGCCCTTATGCAATGGCACTATCTTGCTTTCCTTCCATTTCCTGAGCACCTTTCCCATAGCCAGACTTTCATTGACAAGCCATGTCAAAGGAGCTGTCAGTTCCTTAGCACACATTCTCTCAAAACTCGTGATGAAATACCATCCAGTCCCACAGCATTACCGACATCCAGAGTACTCAGTATTTGGAACACGTTCTCCTCCTGCACGTCTAAACCTCAAACCTGCCCTATCCCTCTAGTATTAAAATTTACTCCTCCAGGATGAAATACACCAATAAAGTGTTCATTGAATAATTCCACTATGTTCTGTGCATCAGTCACTCTATTCCCATTTTTATCCCACAATTTCATTCTTCTACAATCGATTCTCCTCCTACTGGCCACATAGCTAAAAAAAATTCCCTAGGATTTTCTTTGGATCTTAGGGCCAATCTCTTCTCATATTCCCAGTTTTGTCTTCCTTACCATACTAGTCACTCTTCTGGCCTGTGTCTTATATTCTTCATGCATCTGCTCTTCACCTGTCTCCTTATATCTCCTCCAAAGCCTCTTTTTCGCATGCAATTCCTGTTTAATATTGTTTGTCATCCACTTTACACCAAATTGTGTCCTCTTCTTCATTTGTGAAATACAGCTTACTATTGCTGCTAACAAATATTCCTTCACAATTTCCCAAGCACTAATGATATCCTGGCCTTCCAATTCTTCCTTCCATGAAACTTCCTCAAGTTGATGTCTAAGACTATTATAATCACCTGCCTTATAATTCCACATATGTTCCCGTCTCTTTGCTAATGCTGCATGTCTATTCATCAACTCAAAACCACATGGTCACTCTCTCCAACTGGTGGGAGAGATGTCATCTCAGTTATTATCAACTCTTCTGAAGCTATGACCAAATCCAAAACTATTGAACCTCTTGTTCCCTCTATTACACGTTGCCTAAGATATTTGTCCCTCGATAATTCTAGAAATTCCATTCCCTTATTACTACATGCATCTTCCTCTCACCAATTTATACTGCTGTAGTTAAAATCTCTCATAACAATCATTCTTCTTGCACTTGCCAAGCTCAACTGTCTAAACATTTCCTGGTCCCCACTCTCTGTGCTCCTTGGTTTGTAGCAACACCCTACTAAATATCCCATCTTGCCTATCTCTACCTCACACCATATGCTTTCAAAATCATTAGTGTCATTGCCTTCCAAAGCCTCCACTCTTAGAGGACATAAGTCGTCACTTATCATAAGCAGAACTCCACCACCATGCTTTCCCTTTCTATCCTGCCAAAAAATGCTGTACCCTGCTACTTCTATTCCTGTTATTATATCCTCTTCTGCCAACCATGTCTCAGTGATCCCAATAGTTCAACATAAACCCTTTCTTGACAGAGAATTCAAATGTTTAGCAATTTCCAAGAACAAGACTGCACAATCACTTTCATCTTTGTTCTTTAACATACCTTTAACATACCTTTGTTTCATCTTTGATCTGTAACATACCTTGGTTACAGATCCATATTCTGATACTATTACAGGCGGTCACTGGGTTATGGATGACCTGACTTGTGCCATTCCATACTTATGAACGGGCTCCCCTTAAGGATAATAATTAAATTAATAATTCAGGAACTAGTTTCTTTCGCGCATGTAAACAAATCCGCATTTGGCTGCATTGTTAAAGCAGCTCTTCCCATTATTTGGAAGTCAAATTTAAGGGTTTGGGTCACACCTGCCATGTTTGAAGATTAGTTCTTGAACTGTTTTATTCCTGTGCAGAATGTTATTGTTCAAAAAAGAAAATTCCCTTTAAAATTCTGCTTGTGCTGGACAATGCTCCAGGACATCCAACATCTTTAGATGGTTACAGATCCATCTTCTGATACTATTACAGGAGGTCCCTGGGTTATGGACGGCCTGACTTACACCATTCTGTAGTGTTGAAGTGTTGGGTGGTAAAATACGACCTTCATCCTAATGTAAAAGTCATATTTTTACCACCCAGCACTTCATTGTTACTGCAGCCAATGGACCAGGCAGTCATTTCTGCATTTAAGGCTTATCACTTATGGCATGCATTCCCACAAGCATTCAGGGCTACAGAAGATGATGTGATGACCTAGAGAGTTCACCAAGGATCATAACATTCATAATGCCATCAAAAACATCTGATTCTTGGGAGTAAATGAAGCAATCAACAAATAAAAGAATGTGGAACAAACTGTGCCCTCAATTCTGTGATGATTTTCGTGGATTCACAGGAGACATTGCCGAAGCCAGAAAATGCTGTTGTGGATAGTGGCAATGCACTGCAATTGGACATCACTGAAAATGATGTCATTGACTTAACAGAGTCCCATTCACAATAAATAATCAATGAAGACTTTATGGAGATAGAGAAGCAGCTGATAGAAACACAAGAACACAAAGAATCAGAAGATCCAGAGCTAAGAAAGTGTACGACAAAAGAATTAGCTGAAGCCTTTCGTCTCATTGAAGCAGGATTTGCTAAGCTTGAGGAGCAACATCATAACAGTCAGCCGTTTACAAAGGTTTACCATGCAATTTGTGAGAACATCAGCTGCGACAAGGCCATTTATGATGAAAAAAAGAAAAAGGCTGTGCAAACAACTCTTAGATACCTATTTCAAGAAACCGACCTCAGTGGTAAGCTCCCCTCCTCCAGAAACAGAATCAAATCGTGATTCTCCAGCACCAGGTCCATCCTTTTTTAGCACCATCTCCATCATTATCTTCCAATTAATGTTAGCCTACCTTCTTGCCTCAGAAATGCCCCTTCCAGTAAGCAAGACATTGATGCAACCTTTAATATTCTTTTTTGAAATTTCTCCTATCTAAACTTTTTGTATGAGTTTGTTTTCATGTTCTGTATGTTTGAATTAAAAGAAAGAGCACAATAGTTTCTGTAACTTATTATTACAGTACAGACGTGTATTATTATTATTATTATTATTATTACAGTATTAACGCTGTATTATTATTGCCACATATGAGCCATTATAGTATTGTTATCATTATTATTATTACTGCATAAGTGCTCTTCATCAAGGATCCAACTTAAAGACATTCTCAGGAACTTATCTCGTTCATAACCCAGGAACTGCCTGTACTAGATCCATCTCTCTCAAATTCCTGGTTTTCCCCACCACATGCTGTTTCAGGTAATTATCCCTTAATATTTGTACAAATTCCATCTTGCTATGTGTCCATTCCTCTTGGAAATCTATATTCATATAGTTGAAGCCCACTATAGCTGGCACTCATTTTTCTAATCTGCCAATACATGGCATCCACATCTTTCTGAGGATCCCCCCCCCATCCCCAGTTTATACTAGCAACCACAAAATTTTGTCTTATTTCTCCTCTAGCTTGCACTGGATATCAATTATCAAGACAGGATTATCATAAGGCACTTTATATTACATATCCCTCTGAGACAATATGTTAAGAGAGTGAGAAGAAGTGATCTATGAACAATGCATACACAAGAATAACTTCTTGTGGGACACAGCTTCTTAGAGTTTAAATTTTATTACTTTTTCATGATGCACCAGTAGGCAGACAATTTGAGTTTACCAAAATCCTGAAGTTCATGAAGGTTATTTTTTTACTCCCTCAGATATTTGCAGAGGTAAGAAATGTTTTATCCCTGACTCTTGCATAGGTAAGCAAAACAAAAGCCTTAGGTTTTGTCACCTTGGTACATTCTGTAATTCACAGCTGGCCTCTCAAAAAAGTCATTGACAGTATTCATTAGGTTCATTAGCAGACTCCCTTATTGGTAATAGATTTCTGTTGACTGTTTGTTGTTTATGACTGTTTGTAATGTTATCCAGAAGCTATCTCATGGAGGATCAGAAGGCAGAGACTGTCACACATGGGAGTGGAAGCTCGGTCATGAGCTTCTTTCAGGTAGAAGACAGAAAAACTGGTAACGACATTTAAATTCTGAAAAACAAGAATGAGTCATATAGCATGCATATAATATCACGTGTCTCAGTCGCAGGTGTCCAATAGGAGGAAACACATTCAGAAAAGTGGGAATAGATGTATAATTAATTAATTAAATTAAAAATAATAATAAATAAAAATATAAAAATTATAAACAATTAACAGCAATCACTTCCCAAAACTTATTAAGTTTTGGGAAGTGATTGCAAGTGGTTAGGCATATAGTCTATCCAATTAAAATTAGGATGGTAGCATAGGGCTTCACATAATTCAAAAAATAATGATTAAATTTGAACCTACTGTAGTGTAGTGTAGCATTTTGGTGTAGTTCCAGCAAACTCTGTGTCTAGTGTCAATGGTATGAGAAGCAAAGCCTGATTTTTGTATTCTGAAGGTTCAAGCCTTGCTTCTCATGCAATCAAAAATGCAGCATGACTTTGTCCTTCCCCTCTGCCCAATCACCTTTACTTCCTGAATTGACTATCCTATTCAATATTTTGGCTTCAGACTAGATTCTACACTTGTTGGTCATTCTTACATTAACTCACCTCATGCCTTCACACACATTCATCTGCATCCACCCTAACTGCTTAAATTTTCCTGAATTTGAGCTTCAGCATGCTTGGTGAACAAAGCTCACTAAACACCTAACACCAAAACCATTTAAATGTAGTCCATCAGCTTTATACAAATTCCTTCAAACACAGGCCATAGGTCCACAAACTCTACATTATTCCTTCTGAACAATCCATGCATTGATTTGTTTGCTATCAATGCTCTCTCTCCTCATTTTGCCTCTATCATAGTGCGGCAGGAGATTTATAATTTTTACCTCCTCGCTCTTCATTTTTGCTTTGTCCAATAACCTCTTCACATTCTCTCTCGCATCTCAGATCATTAGTGTATAATCAAGATAGTTATTTCGCCTTACCTTTTTGAATCTGGATGGCATGACTAATATCATTAATTTTTGTGCTGGGGAAACATGATTTGGTTATGCTTTTGTTAATTACTCCTCTGATCATTGAGTCCCCATACATAATTATTACCATGTTTTCCTCACTGTTGACATGATCTTGATCTTTACCTTGGACTATCTGCTTCTTTCTCTTCTCAGCCCTGCTAATCTCTTGCTGCTTCTGCAACTTTTTGATTCTGTGCTTTGTCCTACAAAGGACAAAGCACAGAATTGAATGTTATTTCTTATTTACATCTATTTCGTTCTCTTGTATTTCCACTGCCAGATGTTTAATATTAATTATGACATTATCATTTTCTATTTTACAACCAATACTATCTGCTCTACTAACATTCAAGTGCCACTCAACTGGCACTCACTGTCAAAACATTTAATACAAACTTGTTCATCTGTTTCACTCTCCTTCCACGAATCCTTTGTGATGAATACATCTCTCTCTCTCACACACACACACTGCACTGTGCAAAATCACATAAATTCATATCACTCAACAATAACATCTTTGCCACCATTGTTCTACCATGCATTGGCATCATACTGACAATATCATGCTTGAAAAAAAAAAAAAAAAAAAAAAAAAAAAAAAAAAAAAAGTTTACTTACAAACTAAACAACTCAGTCAATCACAGACCCATATAAAATAAAAAATACGAGTTAACTTAATATTATTAACTAAAACAGGAAAAAATGACTTATCTTTTGGCAGTGGTAATAATAACAACAAATACACAAAATGTGCCTTCTCCCAGCCACCATCAGTTTGGGAGTTAGTAAAACTCCAAAACTTTCACCACCACTCCAGACAGAATGAAATGAAATTAGTCATGCAGGCTAAAGATAACCCCAAAGAATTCAGAACTAATCATAAACAACCCAAAAGAATCTTATCATTATGATTCAAATAAATGAAAGAATGAAAGTAGAAGAATAAATTTACTGAGTGGAAACAGTACACTTGAGCCTGAAGTAGATGTGATTGTGCATATAATGAACACTTCTCATTCTATCTACCTGGAGTATGCTATCATTAAACTGAAGAAGGGGAGGGAGGGAGGGAGGAGGGAGAGAGGTGCATAAAAAGGAGGTTCTAGAACTTGCATATCCTGGACAAAAATTGGGCAACAGAGATAGGATTGACAGGATATCAGCTCTTTCACTAAAGAAATGTGAAGCTGAAATAGTTAGGTCCTTAATATGATTGTATAATTTCATTCTGTCTGGAGAGGTGGTGAAAGTTTTGGAGTTAGTAAAACTCCAAAACTTTCACCACCACTCCAGACAGAACGATACAGAAATAGATTGAGAGATGTAGCTTATACTTTGCAAGAACAGTATGGGTGTGCTAAAAAGGACACTCATGCTGAGTAATATTCGCATATTTTATAACATTATTATAAAATACATCTGAGATGGATAAGGGGAATGGATACAATATGATACCATTGGACTTTGCTAAGGTATTTTACAGGATACCAGATGAAAGGATGTCACATAAAACTACTCACTTGGATAAGAGGATGGCTTAGAAAGTAGTGTGTGTGTGTGTGTGTGTGTGTGTGTGTGTGTGTGTGTGTGTGTGTGTGTGTGTGTGTGTGTGTGTGTGTGTGTGTGTGTTATGGTGAATAACGAATTAAAGTTCAGAGGACATAGTAAAGATTGCAAATATAACTCAAAGGATATTGCAATACTGAACAAATATTTATGTATAAGGATAAAGAGGTCATTTTGCTTCCTGATGTGACTGCACTTGGAATACTGCACCGATATGGTCTCCTGAGTTCCAAAGGCATAAAGAAGCTTGAGAGACAGTGAAAAGAAGAGATGCAAAGATAATATTAGGATTATGTAATGAAGATTATGAGGATGGACTACAGACTCTAGTAAACATAGGAAAGAGTAGTAATACGATAGAGGCCTATAAACTTCTGAAAGAGTTATAGGATATCAGTTAATAAAATTTTTCATTATATGGAAGGTTGGGAGAGGATAACAGGATACCTGTGGAAGCTATGTTTGTGTGCAATTAATAAAGGGAACGAGAGCTAGATTTTTCTGTCGGAGAGCACAGCGAGTGGAACAGTTTGTCTGTTGAAGTGGAAAGTGTATCTATTGTGAATGGATTTAAGAGAAGTTATGATAGTTGGTGCCGGTGATGTATGGCTTCTCTCAGTGAGTCCTTGACCCCAGGAGATCTCTGATAATGATAATAATAATAGCAAATAGGAAAAGATGTAGTGTGGTCAAGACAGATATGTTGATGAAAAGAGCTTTTCACATAGATATCAGAGAGATTTTTCAAAATGTAGAAGAAAATAAGAATGGGAAGTCATACCTAAAAATTTTATGAAGGTGTGATAAATAAAGATGTAAGAGTAGGTTTATTTACATAGTAGTGATTGAATAGAAGACTTGGAAGTATATGGATATGAATGAATTTTAGCACATTTGACCATAAATGTGCCATCAATGTGACATTTAAGTTGAATCTCCCATGATAAGTTTCTTGATTCCATGGAGTTATATGACCTGCCCAGATCATTTTTCATAACTGAATTTTAGGATAAAGTGGTTAGTCTGATGCCTGAATATATATTCATAAGTTTGTGTAAACTGCATGTATTCTTCTGGCTGGTTGCAGGATGAAGAACCCAGTTTCTGAGAGGAAAAACTGTGCCACCTTTGCATTAAACCAACCAATTCTCCTTCAGTTGAAGAAAGTCCTGATAAAGGTTCTTCACGTCCTACATGTGATTCAAACCAAAGGGCTTCAATGAAACTGACTAAATTATGGAAGCTAATAATAATAGTAATAACAATTTCATTATTGCCATTCTTTGGTAAAATATGATCTTTATACAGTTCTTAAAAAAACTATCTTTTTTCCAGAGATCTTTGTTTATTATCATAAGTTACATTTATGCTAAGAAACCAAGACCTCTGGAAAGGATAGCTTAGAAAGTGGGACACAGATTGCATCATCAATACTGCAATATTTCGAAGACATAACACTATTATTCTAGGATCTTGTATTTTAACCTTTTATTAGTATTTTTTTTTCTTTATGGAACTAGGGAACCCAAAAGAAATCCTAATAATAAAAAAAAAAAAGAAAAGAGAAAAAAACAACATATAGGACTAATTTGTAAGAAAACATATTAAACCTATCTGTGTGTTAAGGCTTAAGTGCTGGGAGAAACTCAAGTTATAGGCTTAATAAAGTGAAACAGCACTGAGAAAGGATTTACATTTTTTTTTTATTAATAATTTTTTTTAAAAAAAATTTAAATACTTCTCCCTTCCGCGATGTCTCAGTGACTGAGATAAAATATTCGAAGAAATAAATAACATTTTTAATTCTTTTTCAGTACTGTTTCATTCCATTAAACTTCTAACATGATAGTAAACCTATGTAGTACATCAGTACTGTATGCAGGCTAAGAATTATTTTTCATTATTTTTATTTATTTTAATAAAAATCTATAAACCCAATTCTAGAGATCACACATAGAATTTTTTAAAGCTGCTTCAGGCTTTCAATAAGTGGAATGGATAATGAGTGACAAAATACATCTGTCACCTATAACAAACAAACAAACAACCATGTCCAAAGCTGGATTCAAACCTGCATTCTGTTGGTTGGTAGAATGGGTTACATTAACCTCTCAGCCAACCACTTGAGCAAAATATGTGCAGAATAAACTATCATATGAAATAGTAGGTGGAATGTCTCAGAACGAGATGAGAAGTATGAAAGATGAGATTAGGCAAATGGAAGAGACGAATGCCAGGCGAACCAGAGTAGGAGTGAGAGAGAGTTATGAGAATGATAGAAAGGAGAGAATAGAAACAGTAGAAGATAGGGAATGAGACAGAGAGAGAGAGAGAGAGTTATGGGCGTGATAGAAGAGGAAAGAATAGAAACACTAGAAGAGAGAAAATGAGAAGAATGCGAAGGAGTGCTGGAACCAGGAATTGAGTGGTGCCAGGACAGCAGGGGAATACAGACAGAAAGGGTTATAGGAGAGAGAGTGAGGGATGCAGGTAAACAATCAAGGAATAGAGTGGTAAGAGGTATGATGTATGGAGACTCAATGATCTGTGGTGTGCAAGATAGGATGCCAGAGGAGTGTTTGCCTGGAGGAATGATAGAAAGTGTAGCTATGGCAATTAAGTGGGGTGAAAGGGTGGATGAGATGATTGTGATGGTGGGCACAAATGACTAGAGAGGCAAGAGATAAGAGATTCATGATTGAGGTTGTAAAAAAGAAAACGCAGAGAGGAAAGATAGTGTGGGTGTTACCCAAGTATGATAATGATGAGCTGAGCAGAAGAGCAGTAATAATGAATAGCATAATAGCTAGAATGTGTCAGAAGAGAGGACTGGAATATGTGGATGCCTGCATTTGAGGACAGAAAGGAACTGCATGCGAGAGACTGCTTGCATTTGAATGAGGAAGCACACAGGCATCTGGAGATATTGCTGTTTTCTGAATGAGTCAGTGTATCAATGCAGGGAAACTAGAATAGATATCAGGGTGGATGGTAGCAGGGGTGGCCTCTTGTGGGAATGGGTGCTTGGGAGAAGGGGGACAACATCAGATAACACGGAGTCCAGTGAAGTCTGGAGGGGGGATAATGATAGGTATAGAAGCAGCAACATTTTTATGCTTTATACTAATGCCAAGAGTATCTTGAATAAAGGAGATGAATTGGTAACGCTGATGGTATCAGCCTGGCCAAAGATTACTGGGATCTCTGAGGCCTGGTTGACAGAAGATGATATAATAACAGGAATAGAAGTAGCAGGGTACATCATTTTTCAGCAGGATAGGAGGGGAAAACACAGTACTGGAGTACTGCTTATGATAAGTGATGACTTATGATGTCCTCTAAGAGTCGGGGCTCTGGAAGGCAGTGATACTAATGGGTTTGAAAGCATATGGTGTGAGGTAGGGGTAGGCAAGACAGGTTAGTGGGATGTTGTTACAAGCCAAGGAACACAGAGGGTGGGGAGCAGGAGATGTATAGGCAGTTGAGCTTGGCAAGTGCAAGAAGAATGATTATTATGGGAGATTTTAACTACAGCAGCATAAGTCCGGAATATCATTAGTGCTTGGGAAATTGTGAAGGAATATTTGTTAGCAGCAATAGTAAGCTGTATTCCACAAGTGAAAAAGAGGACAGAATTTGGTATAAAGTGGATGACAAACAATATCATACAGGAACTGCAGGTGAAAAAGAAATTATGGAAGAGATATAAAGAGAGGGGCAGAGAGCAGATGCATGAAGAATATAAGACACAGGCCACGGGAGTGACTAATATGGTAAGGAAGGTGAAACTGGAATATGAAAAGAGATTGGCACTAAAATCCAAAGAAAATCCTAGGGAATTTTTTAGCTATATGGCCAGCAGGAGGATAAATGATTGTGGAAGAATGACATTGTGGGATAAAAATCAGAATATTTGTTAGCAGCAGTAGTAAGCTGTATTCCACAAGTGAAAAAGAGGACACAATTTGGTATAAAGTGGATGACAAACAATATCATACAGGAACTGCAGGTGGAAAAGAAGTTATGGAAGAGATATAAAGAGAGGAGCAGAGAGCAGATGCATGAAGAATATAAGACACAGGCCAGGAGAGTGACTAATATGGTAAGGAAGGTGAAACTGGAATATGAAAAGAGATTGGCACTAAAATTCTAGGGAATTTATTAGTTATATGGCCAGCAGGAGGATAAATGATTGTGGAAGAATGACATTGTGGGATAAAAATGGAAATAGAGTGACTGATGCAGAGGACATAGTGGAAATATTCCATAAACACTGCATATTGGAGTATTTCATCCTGGAAAAGTAAGTTTTACTAAGTGATAGGGCAGGTTCGAGGTTTAGAGGTGCAAGAGAAGAGTGTGTGTTCCAAATACTGAGTACCCTGGATGTCAGTAAAGCTGTGAGACTGGATGGTATTTCACCAACGGTTTTGAAAGAATGTGATAAAGAACTGATAGCTCTGTTGACCTGGCTTTTCAATGAAAGTCAGGCTATGGGAAAGGTACCCAAGGAATGGAAGGAAGGTAAGATAGTGCCCACTGCATAAGGGTGGTAGCAGACTGAATGTGTCTAACACTCTTGGAGAAATTAGTGAGGGACCATATATAGTGTTGGGCAGATATGGATAATGTTATCTGTGAGAGTCAACATGGATTTGTTAAGGGGCTCTCTTGCTTTAGTAATATGATTGACTTTTATAATAAAGTGACAAGAGTAGTTGATGGGGGAAAGGCATATACTGCCATTTTTTTTTTTTTTTTTTTGCAAAGGCATTTGACAAGATGATATTTAAGTTGCAGCACATGGGTTTAGATGTTGTGTTAGTCAACTGGATTCAGGATTGGCTGTCTGATAGGTATTAGAAAGTTGTGCATGGCGGGGCAATACAGGTCCCAGTACGGAGTCCTGTGGGACCCCACTTATAACCTCTGTACTGGGACCTGTATTGTTTACCTGTATCGACAATATCAATGACATTGTCAATGGCGTGGAGGGGGGGATATTCAGATTGTTTATAGATGAAGTGAAGCTGGGAAGGATTATTAGTAATAGTGCAGATGTGGCAGCCCTGCAAGAGGATTTGAATAAACTAGTCAGATGGGCAAATAAATGGGGGTGTTAGTTTAATGCAGCAAAATGTAAAGTCTTGAAGTTTGGGATACATCGATGGGAGGCTGCATACTTGATTGGAGGAGCTGGAGAGTCTTATCTCCCCTACTGTAGGAAGTAGGGGAGATAAGAGATCTGGGGGTGATGATTGATAGAAAACTGAAACTCAGGGCACATACTGCAAAGGTTGTGAAGGTAACCTAGAGGATTGCTACAAAACTGAGAAGGATGCTGACATGCAGAGATAAAAGAGTTATCATTCCATTGTATAAGACCCTGATCAGACCACATTTAGACTACTGTTCTCAAATTTGGTCCCCAGGATTGAAGGGGATAAATTAACTGTGGAAACTCTGTAGCGGTACAGAGGCAGATAACAAAGATAGTTTCAGGACTGTACAATGTTAGTTATGGGGATCGGCTGAGGGAATGTGGACTGCAGAGCTTGGTAGATAGAAGAAGGTGAGGTGATATGATTGAGACTTTTAAACTGTTGACAGGTAGTTACAGGGTTGACACCAGAGAGTTCTTTTGGTTGGTGGAACAGCGGGAAGGAGTGATGACAAGGGGGCCATCCCTGGAAGTTATGAAAGGAATCTGTGAGTAAGAGGGTGAGGAGTGGTTTCTTTGCGTGGAGGGTGGTTGAACCTGGAATGCATTGCCTGATAGAGTGATGAGAGCAAGAATGGTCAATGAGTTCAAGGAACGGTATGACAGACTTTGTGTTTCATAGGAAGGACCTTCCACGATGAGTCTTTTAACTCCATAGAGGCCTGAATAATAATAATAATATGCTATACCCTCCAGACATCTAGCTTTCTCAGCATGTTTTGTCTTGGTAATGAAAATAGAGATGATAATCTACTTCATTAATAATGCAATACCACAATGCTTAAGTTGGTAGTATTATTAACATCAAACCACTGTGGAATAAAAAGACTCACTATGGAAAAGTCCTACTGTCACACACAGAGCTTATTGAACCATGCTGTAAACTCTTTCACAGCTACCTCACTCGTCACACTCATAGACAATGCATTCCACTTACTAAGCATTCACTTTTTTTTAAACTTGTTTCAAATTACAGACTAAAGTTCTTTCAGCTGAATGTTAATAAACATCTTTTTCTATTTTTCCAACATATTAATTCACAGCACTATTGAAATGTAAGTTGAATATGCTTTCATGTTTGTAATTATTAATAAGAATGTATACATTAATATAATAACACATGTCCAAATTCATAACTTGCTATTTTATTTAAAAAAGTGCCTAAAACAATGCTCAAAATTTACCATGGCACTTGGTGCACTAGCAGCATAAGCATGTGGCTGCCAAGATGGTGACTGAGAGAGCTGAGGAATGTTAATTGGACAGGCAGCATTATTTTTGCTGTTAATGACTGGAAAACTGTGCTGTAATATAAAAAAAAAAAAAAAGGCTTAAATAAGTAAAAAAATTCTTGGTAATTAAATTTAGTGCAGAAATAATTCAATTTTCCATTCATGCTAATTCCATAATAATACCCAATAAAATAAACAATACCCAATTTACTGCAACATTATACCTATTAAAAAACAAAATTTTTGGAATCAATTAAATTTTTTTTTAATAAGATTTCTAACTTAATGCTGAATCAATCCATAATTAACAACAATTTCAAGATATCTATGCTATTTTTTTCAATAACATTAATTTTATGCGATATCTTCAGAATGAATATACAATAAAAGAGGACAGCAATATTAAAACAGATTCATTTTGAACATATGTTGAAAAAATAAATCTTAAAATCCGTTATTTGTATAAAGTTTCAAATTAGCTGGTTATTTTAGGAGAGGCAATTTTCTTCTTCTTTTGCCTCTTTCTACTGCTGGATATAGGCCTCCCCCTTAACTTTCCAGTTCTGTCTGTTTTTAGCCGATGTCCATCAAATGTCAAACCTTTGTAGATTATCTCTCCATCTTGTTCTTTGACTTTTCCTTCTCTTTTAGTGCTTAATTTTGTCTACTTTTTGTCTGGCAGTCTAGTAATATGGCCAACCCATCTGCTTACATGCATTACAATACTTCACAATATTTTTTACTCCAGGCATCTCTCTGATTCTAGTATTTCTTATTCTATCCCTTTTTGTTATGTGGTCATTTTTCTTTCCAAGGCTCTTCCAAGGCTTAGGCCTCATACAACCTGTCTTCCTGTATTTTAGATGTCACCCATGTCTCGCTTTCATAGACAAACAGTGGAATAATGCATACATTATAGAGCTTTCTTTTTAAAAAAACATACAGGTAAATTATTATTAACACCAGACCTCCATGGAGTCAAAAGACTCATCACAGGAGGCACACACTGTTACACACAAAGCCCATCCAACCATGCTTTAAAACTCATTCAATGTATCTGCATTCACCACAATATTAGGTAACACGTTCCACTCACTAACCATCTCCATGCCAAAGAACCTACTCCTTATGCTGTTGCTCACACCCTCCTTATACAGCTTCCATAGATGTCCCATTGTTCTATCCCCTCTCTCTTCTCCTATTCTATAAAAAATTTCTTTCACATGAACCTGGTAACAACTCTTTACAAGTAATCTTTATACAACCAAAATACTTTGTCTCCTTGTATGATTCTTCTACTTATTTATCTTGCTTTTCCGTAAAGCTAACTAAATGACCAAGTTAAATATAGTCCTCCACAATTTCAATATGATTATCTATTAATTTTAGTTTGGTATGATCTGAATTTGTCATCAGTTTGGTTTCAGTTTGACTAATCTTTAAACCTTTTTCCTGCTTTCTCTATCAAGGTTATTTAACATTTCCTGAGCTTCTTTATTTTTATTGTTATTTGCTTTAAGCAAATCATCTGCAAAATATAAGTGATTGGGATTTTTTCTATTCATGCTAATTCCATAGTTTTCACATGAGACATTCTTAAAGACTTATTCTAATGTAGCAAAAACAATTTGGATGATATAGGATCTCCTTGCCTTATCCCTCTCCCAATACTAAATTTCTTTTCTTGATGTTCTAGCTTTATACTGGTTGTTGAGTTTTGATATGGTTCATAAATACATGAAGAATATTATGGCAATACTAATTAACTAATTATTATGATAAAAGTATAAAGATTAGTATCATGTTGGAGTAATCACTCTAATTTAATAAACCAATTCCAATATTAATATTAAGGTCATCATCATCTGGAACACACAACACAACACATACACAAAGAAACAAACTATATTACAACACACATCAATATACGAAAATATATTAGTAATGTTGTCATCCTGATCCTAATTAGCTCTGCCCTCTCTCCCCCATACACACCAGAGTGTACATCCATAATTTACTATAATTTGCAGGACATATGTGAAACAGAAAAGCATGATGTAAATAATAATAATAATAATAAATCTTTAAGAAAATAAAAATAAATAAATTCTTTCTTTCATTGTTACATTATTAAAATCTACATCTATCTCTTATCCAGAGCCTTTTAAAAATAAGTTGATATTTCACATGCAAACTTTGTTTTTTTACACTTAGATAAAGGATTAAACAAGAATATAATTTCTTGAGAAGTTTAATGCTTGACTGTATCCAGAAGAGAGCAATCTGCTTAACTAATAACCTCTCTTTCATGGATTCTCTCCAATCATTTTTTATCGATGATCTATCACAGTGGTTCCCAACTTTTTCCACTTGTGTACCCCTTTTAAACCCATTTCTATAAATTGTACCCCTTGTTTTTAAACTTGCTGTTTTTAAATACTGACACTTTTGTTCAGTGCCTATCTTAATATAAAATAATGGGAAATAGTTGTTTTTCCGCCATTACTGATTATTTTTTTGTGTACTCCTGAATGGCCCAGCATGAATCCCCCGGGAGTACACGTACCACGGATTGGGAACCAATGATCTATTACTACATTATATCTTTTCAAAAGATATTTTCATGGGTGCTACTCTATTGAATAAGCCACAAATGATGTTCATGGTCTACTAATGTAGAAACATTAGAAGTTGCTAGTCAACATCTATATGTGGTTTGTGTCCAAACATAAAACCTACTTACCTCTTCTTTCATTCCATCTGATCTTTGGAACAGTATTCTCTATACTATTTTTCTCAATACTCCCCCCCCCCCCCATCCCAGGACCTACACGTCTATTTGCACTCCCACACACCAGTGCTGTGTGAGCACAGCACTGGTGTGTGGGAGTGCTTTCATGAGTTTTGTCACTAATATTTACTGCTCTGCTACCTCTCTTTCGAACACATGCACACACACATACACACAGTTTTTGTATTACACCAAACATTTGATTAGGGCATTCATTTCAGGTAAATTATGGAGACTACAAGTGTGTTAGAATTAATTACTTTAATTTTCTGACGTTTTGACCTTCATATTAAGGTCATCATCTGGAGTATATACACATAATGAGACAAGCTATATTACATTTCAAACAGTATGCCAACGAGACAATAATCTGATCAACATTATTTTACTGGCCTGAACTCTAGTGGGGAAAAAAAAAATACTAATTTAACATGAGAGTTGTTATATTAGAGTTAAGATCCTGGATTACTTACAGTCCTATTTATAATTAACACTTAGATGAAAAGGTTATGTGGACAAAATAGGTATCTTTCATATTCTTGGGACTTATAGAACACCAGTATTGTTAAGATTAGGATGGCTGATAAGAATTTCACAGGCCTCCTTAAATTTACGTTCATACCACATTTTGGCATGAAGTAAACAGCAAGTACCTTTCCAGGTGGTATTCAGAGCATGATCAGAAAGGCTGGATTTACCACAGTTATTATATTTAATGTGGCGTTTATGTTTCTTTTTTTAGATAGGAATTGTGTGTCCTGTTTCACCTATATAGAACAAATTACAAGTCCAATGAATATGGCATATTCCAGGATGGGCCAGCAGAGGAAGCAGATCCCTGGATAAGTTAAATAAGTTCTTTAATTTTGCAGGAGATTTAAAGGAAGCATTGAGGTTGTATTTCTGTAGTCTGTTTATTTTATCTGATATCCCTTTAATGAATGGAATGGTTACAGCTTTATTGTAATCTAGTTTATTTTGGTTTTTAAGTAGGATCTTGTGAAGAATTTTGTTGATAGTTCTTCACAAGACCCCACTTAAAAACAAAAATAAACTAGATTACAATAAAACTGTAACCATTCCATAAATTAAACAGATATCACATAAAATAAACAGAATACTACAGAAATGCAACCTTAATTGATCAAATCATTATCTCTTTGGCATACTGTTTGAAATGTAATATAACTTGTCTCTGTATATTGAGAAAAAATGGCGGCAGCATTGTCATTCTATGATTTTAATTTAGATTTCAGTCGTTTCGTTAAGTGTGAGGTCTGTTATATGTATTCCTTCGATTACATAAATGATTTGTGGATGTTTAGTGCGGATGGAAGAAGGGTGTGTGCGAAGTGTGACCTGAACGAGGAACTGATGAATGCAAATATGAAATTGATGACAGAAAGTGTTAGTACCGATTGTGTCGTGAGTGCACGTTTGAAAGAGAAGGATGGTGAGAGAGAGGGGAAAAAAATGTTAAAAAATCAGGAAAAAAGAAAAAGAGCAATTTGAAAACCATAACGGATGTTAAAAGGGACAAAAGTGAGGCGGAAAGAAGCGAAATCGAGAGAACCGAATGAAAGTAGAAATGTAAAATGAAAGTAGAAAGTAGAAATCCCAAGTGAAAAAAATCGAAAGAATAAATGATAGTGAAAAAAGAATGAATGATGGCGAAAGTTGGACGCATGTTGGACCGATAGTACTGAAACAAAGAAAGATGAATGACAGTAAAAGTGAGAAGAATGATAGCGAAAGTTGGACGCATGTTAGTCCGAAAGTACGGAAACAAAGAAAGATAAATGAGAGTGAAAGTGAGAAGAATGATAGTGAAAGTTGGACGTATGTTTGACCGAAAGTACGGAAACAAAGAAGAATGAATGAGAGGGAAAGTGAGAAGAAGGGGTCGAGAGTTAGAAAGTTAGAAAGATTTAATGATAGAGAGAATGTGTCACAAGATTCGGAAGGTGAATTGGATGGATGAGGCAAGAAATGAAATGGATGCGGAATGAAATTAAGAGAATTCAGGTCAAAACTATTAAATAAATCATGATGGCATGAAAGAGTTAACAAAAGATAAGCGAGTGGCGTTGTATGGCGACTCCATTATTAAAGGTGTGCTAGAGGATAAAATGCACAAGGTATGTTTTCCAGGCAGTAAAATGAGTAGAGTGATTGAGGCATTGGATATGAGGCAGGAGCGAGCAAAAGAGTTAATTGTATTAATTGGTACAAATGATTTGAGAGAAAACAAAGAGCATGTCAAAATGAATGTCAGGAGACTGCTTGGAAAGATAAAAGAGAATAGTGTGACAGGAAGGGTAGTCAGTGTGTTGCCTAGGTATGATTGTGGTGAAATGAGGCAGAGAGCAAGGATTATGAATGATATTCTGGCTGAAATGTGTGAGGAGATGGAAGTAAGTTTGTTAATGTGTGGAATGAGTTTGAGGGACGAAGTGAGATGTATGGGAGCGATGGACTGCATTTGAGTGGTTATGGCGTGAGGCGCTTGGAGAGACTGCTGCTGGAAGGTAGAGAAGTCAATAGAGAGAATGAATCAGATCGAGAGGGAAGTGACGTGGAAGAGCAGGAGAGTAAGGCAAGAGATAATGAAGTAGTGGAAATGAATGGGGAAGTGAGTGGTATGAGTATAGACAATGAAAGAATGGGTGTGCAAGAGTAGCAGGGAAACGGGGAGGCTCAGGGTGGACAGCAGTACACAGCGTGAGAAAGGTGGATGCTCCAAGAGGAGGTGAGAACATGTGTAGGCAGGAAAGAAATGGGATGACCAGGGATCAAGAGGAAACAGATGGAATTGAAAAGGGTTCTAAAATGAAGAAGCAAAAAGGGAAATGGTTCCAGTCCAGCATGGAGAGATCACATCAAGTGAGTGGTATCAGTGGAACTAGCTGTAGATCCAGAAATGAGCTGTTGTGTTTGTATACCAATGCTAGAAGTATAAGAAACAAGGCAGATGAAATGGTTGCACTAATTGCGTCTGTACACCCAAAGATTGTCGGAATAAGTTAAACATGGTTAGATGAGGACGACATCCTGACAGGAATAGAGATGGAAAGGTACGATGTGTTTTTTGTGAGGATAGAAGGGGTAAAAAGGGAGGGGGAGTGCTATTGATGATAGAGAAAGAGTTATGTCCATACAAGGTAGAGATGCAAGAGGGAAATAGGGCCAGTGGTTTTCAGGCAGTATGGTGTGAGATAGAGGTGAAAGAATCAAATACTTGGTGGGATGTTGATATAGACCTGGTAATGTGGATGGTGGTGATAGCGAAATGTATAGTCAAATAAGAAAAGGGTGATCATTATGGTTTTAATTATGGCAATATAGACTGGAATGAAGAGATAGCAACTGGAAGTAAAGAAAATGAGTTTCTTGAGTTTTTGAGGGATAACTACCTCAGACAGTATGTAACAGAGGGCACACAAGGATTAAAGATCTTGGATTTGGTCATCTCATCGATGGATGTAATTATAAATGAGGTGTCAAATCATCCACCAATTGGTGAAAGTGACCATGAGGCGATTACCTGGGTGGTTGCCAACAGTGCAAGGACCCCTTTGAAAAAAGGGTATATGTGGAACTACAAAGGGGGGTGATTATGAAGAGCTCAGGAGACAGCTTGCAGGTATAGCATGGAATGAGGAGTTAGCTGGAAAAGAGATCAATGCAGCTTGGGGGATTTTCAAAAACTATTTAGTAGATGCAATGTCTAAATGTATAACATGGGTGAGAAGGTTAAATAAGGTAGGTGTGAGATGGATGAATAAAGAGATTAAGCATACGATACAGAGAAAAAGGGCATTGTGGAGGCAGCATAAGAGAAGTGGAAATAACCAATTTTATGAGATCTACAAAGACCAGGCAAGGAGGGTGACTTGGTTGGTGAGAGTAGCTAAAGAGAGGTATGAACAGCAGTTAGCTAATGAAGCCAAAAAGAATCCTAGGGAGTACTTTCAATATGTAGCCAGAAAAAGAAAGAATGATTATGGAAGGATGACAATGATTGGAGGAAATGGTATAAAGACAGCTGTTGCAGAATGTGTGGTGGAGATACTTAATGAACAGTTCATAAAGATCTTTCAATCTTGTGAATGTGACTTCGTGGAGAGATTGAGAGTAGTTGATGATGGGGAGGAGAGACCGACTGTAAGTGAGCAAGAGGTGTTTGGGGGTTGAGTAAACTAGATATCAATAAGGCTGTGGGACTTGATAATATATCACCGCGTATTCTGAAGGAATGTGCAAGAGAGTTGACACCTGCCTTGGCATATTTTTTTAATACGAGTCTTGCACTTGGTCAAGTTCCTAAGGAGTGGAAGGAGGGAAAGATTGTGCCACTTCATAAAGGAGGTGATCAAACTCAAGCATCAAACTATAGGCTTATCTCTGTGTCAGGTGTTGTGATTAAGTTGTTGGAGAAGCTTGTGAGCACTAGGATCTAGAGTTGGTTGACAACAATGGTATAATCTTTGATGGACAGCATGGATTTGCTAAAGGGAGGTCATGTTTTAGTAATCTACTTACTTATTACAATAAAGTGACTGCTTCCTTGGACAGAGGAAAAGGATACACAGTAATATACTTGGATTTTGCAAAAGCTTTTGATAGAGTACCTCATGATAAGTTGACAGTCAAACTAGAGCAGATGGGGTTGGATATTAGATTAGTGCATTGGATTGGAGACTGGCTATCTGATAGGTATCAACAAGTTGTGTATGGGGGTGCAATATCTAGGAAAAGGAAAGTCACTAGTGGAGTGCCTCAGGGGTCTGTTTTAGGGCCATTACTATTTAACTTGTATATTAATGATATTGGCGAAGATTTGGATGGAGATATTCAGTTGTTTGCAGATGATGCAAAGTTGGGACGAACCACAAAGAGTAGTGAAGATGTTGTGGCATTGCAAGAAGACCTGAATAAATTGAGTGATTGGGCAAGCAAATGGGGATGTGAGTTCAATGTTGCAAAATGTAAGGTTTTAAAATTTGGAAAACAAAGATGGAATGCAGAATTTATGCTTGGTGAGAATATATTGTTGGAAGTAGAGGAAATAAGAGATCTGGGGGTGATAGTGGATAGGGATCTAAAATTTAGGGAACACATCATCAAAATTGTGAAGACAACACAAAGACTTCTGGGAATGATGCGGAGGACACTGACGTGTAGAAGTAGGGAGATTCTTGTTCCATTGTATAAGGCTTTGATTAGCCCACACATGGACTATTGTGCCCAGATTGGGTCACCTGGTTTTCAGAAGGATGAAGAGATGTTGGAAAGGGTCCAAAGGCAACTGACTAAGGTAGTTTCTGACCTCTGGAATGTTGAGTATGAGGAAAGATTGAGAAGATGTAAATTACAGAGTCTAGTGGAGAGAAGGAAGAGGGGATATATGATAGAGACCTACAAGTTGGTAAAAGGTTGTTATAAGATCAATGGTGGAGAAGTTCTACAGAGAATAGTGGGAGATCAGGGGAGAACCAGAGGTCATCCCTGGAAACTGTATAAAGAGGGTGTGAGTAGGGGAGTGAGAGGCAGGTTTTTTTCTTGCAGAATTGTGAATGATTGGAATGCCTTGCCTGAGAGTGTGGTGTCTGCAAGGAGTTTGAGTGTGTTTAAGACACGGTATGATGAGATGTTTTTGTGATAAAAGGACCTCCCAGATGAGTCTTTGACTCCATGAGGTCTTGTTTAATAATAATAATAATAATAATAATAATATATATGTGCATACTCCAGATGATGACCTTAATATAAAGGTTGAAACATCAGGAAATTAAAGTAATTAATTCTAATACGGTTTCTAATTTTCAAATTCTAATTTCTCTGAAATGATTATTGATAATTACGTACCACTTAAAGAAAGGAATCTAATTAAGCATCACTTTTCATGCATAGCCTTAATTATTCTCTTCATTATAACAGTCAAAAATACATATCTCATGAATTCTTTTTATTTACCATCCCTCCCATAGTTAAATTCTAATAAAAGGCTCTATCAATTTCATCTACTGATTACTTTCTCAGGCTCCAAATTTCATCCTCCAGTTTCACTCACTACCTTTCACTCTTCAGGTGATCTTCTAACTCTCAAAGTCACACTTATCACTGCCATTCTCATCTTCCTTTTGTTCACTATGCCTATACTCAGTTCTATCCTTTCTTAAATCATCATAATCAATCATCATTGGGTTCACTTCTTGCATACTTTAAATACTCTTATTCTCTTTGTCTTTCTTCAGAGTCTAAATTATTTTGCATTTCTAGTCTGTATTAATTAAGTGGTGAACCCTCGGGAAAAAAATCTAGAACAAAACTCAATTATGAATTAATTTTTTTTAGCAATGACATATAAGAACTTAACAAATGCTATCTTCAATAAATTTGCTATTATTAACATAATCAACACTACTACAAAAAATAATAAGTTACCTTACTCCACACTATTACAATAAATAAGCAATACAACTGCTTAAATATTATTTTAACATTAAACATGAATTGTTTAAATATTGTTTTAATGAACAACTCAAAACAACTTTTACTCATCATAATAATACCAGAGACATGCAAATCAGTAAGTATATAAATCAGATTTTAGCTAATCATGTAACCTTTTTGATACTGTGTGGTCATTCCCATACCTCATTAGGTTTTGGGAGTGAAGCCTTCTGATAGAAGAAGTGATAGGGTTGTAGATGCCCTTTCCACAAAGAGTTAGTGGGACAATCACAAACATCCATGCTCCTGGTGGGATTCAAACCTGAAGCTTCTTGGCTGGAGAGCGGATACGCTAACCTCTTGACCAATCAAGTCAGCAATATAAATCAGATACAAAATATAAATTTTGATTTCTATTTTGCTTTGTATTCTATAAAAAATATAGAATAATTTGTTTCAATTTCTAAAAACCTGTAGATTGTACTCTTTAGTGAAATTCTCTTTTTACATGGCTCTCTTTTCTAATTCTCTCTTTACACGTTTTTTTTTTTACATGATTTCAAAATAACACGGTTTAGAAAACAAAAGCAATTCTATTTTAACGCTGTATATTTTGATTTAACATGGTTCAAATGGTGCTTATTTTTAAAATTTCTGTTTGAATTCAGTTCTGTTAAAAAGGGTATTTCCATTATAATTATCATTTCCTAGTATAGTATTTAAACTTGAATTTTAAGGAATCCCCTCCCCTCCTCTTTATGTTTTAAATATCAGGGATTACTCTGCACTACAGAATGTAGACAAATGCCAAGTAGAACTTACATAACTATATCACAAAAAAGTGTTGGTGGCTTTAAAGCAGCTAAGGATCATGTGACTATTATTTTCCAGCAATCCTGCAGGAGATTGTGTTTCGTGAGGATAGAAGGGGTAAAATGGGAGGGGGAGTGTTATTGATGGTAGAAAAGAGTTATGTCCATACAAAGTAGAGATGCAAGAGGGAAATAGTGCCAGTGGTTTTGGGGTAGTATCGTGTGAGACAGAGGTGAATGGAATGAAATACTTGGTTGGATGTTATTACAGACCAGGAAATGTGGATGGTAGTGACTATGAAATATATAATCAAATTAGCCAAGCAAATAAGAAAAGGGTGATCATTATGTGCAATTTTAATTATGGCAATATAGACTGGAATGATGAGATAGCAACTGGAAGTAAACAAAATGAGTTTCATGAGGGATAACTACCTCAGACAGTATGTAACAGAGGGAACGCAAGGATTGAGGGTCTTGGATTTGATCATCTCATCAGAGGATGTAATTATAAATGAGGTGTCAAATCATCCACCAATTGGTGAAAGTGACTATGAGATGATTACCTGGGTGGTTGCCAGCAGTGTGAGGACCTCTGGGAGAAAAGGGTATATGTGGAACTACAAGGGGAATGACTATGAAGAGCTCAGGAGACAGCTTGCAGGTGTAGCATAGAATGAGGAGTTAGCAGAAAAAAGATCACTGCAGCTTGGAGGATTTTCAAAAACTATCCGGTAGATGCAATGTCTAATGTATTCCAAGGGTGAGAAGGTTAAACAAGGTAAGTGTGAAATGGATGAATAAAGAGTTAAGCATGCTATATAGAGAAAAAGGATATTATGGAGGCAGCATAGGAGAAGTGAAAATAACCAATTCCATGAGGACTACAAAGACCAAGCAAGTCAGGTGACTTGGTTGGTGAGGGGTAGCTAAAGAGAGGTATGAACAGCAATTAGCTAATGAAGCCAAAAAGAATCCTAAGGAATTCTTTCGATATGTAGCCAGCAAAAGAAAGAATGATTATGGAAGGATGACATTGATTGGAGAAAATGGTATATAACAGCTATTGTGTAATGTGTGGTGGAGACACTTAATGAGCAGTTGATGATGCGGAGGAGACACTGACTGTAAGTGAGCAAGAGGTGTATGGGGAGTTGAGCAAACTAGATGTAAATGCTGTGGGACTTGATAATATATCACCACGTATTCTGAAGGAATATGCCATGGAGTTGACGCCAGCCTTGCCATATTTTTTTAATACGAGTCTTGTACTGGGTCAAGTTCCTAAGGAGTGGAAGGAGGGAAAGATTGTGCCTCCTTTATGAAGTGGCACAATCTTTCCCTCCTTCCACTCCTTAGGAACTTGACCCAGTACAAGACTCGTATTAAAAAAATATGTCAAGGCTGGCGTCAACTCCATTTCACATTCCTTCAGAATACATGGTGATATATTATCAAGTCCCACAGCCTTATTTACATCTAGTTTGCTCAACTCCCCATACACCTCTTGCTCACTTACAGTCAGTGTCTCCTCCGCATCATCAACTGCTCTCAATCTCTCAATCAATAGGCCTATAGTTTGATGCTTGATAGAGTTCAAGCATCAAACATAGGCACATAGGCCTATGACACATAGGCCTATCTGTGTGTCAGGTGTTGTGGTTAAGTTGTTGGAGAAGCTTGTGAGAACTATGATCCACAATTGGGTTGACAAAAATGGGAATATTATCTTTGATGGACAGCATGGATTTGCTAAAGGGAGGTCATACTTATTACAATAAGGTGACTGCTTCCATGGACAGAGGAGAAGAATATACAGTAATATACTTAGATTTTGCAAAGGCTTTTGATAGATTACAGCATGATAAGTTGAAAGTCAAACTGGAATGGATGGGGTTGGCTATCTGATAGGTATCAACAAGCTGTGTATGGGGGAACGATATCCAGGAAAAGGAAAATTACTAGTGGTGTGCCTCAGGGGGTCTGTTTTAGGGCCATTGCTGTTTAACTTGTATATTAATGATATTGATGAAGATTTGGATGGAGATATTCGGTTGTTTGCAAATGATGCAAAGTTGGGACAAACCATGAAGAGTAGAGAAGATGTAGTGGCCTTACAAGGACTTGAATAAATGAAGTGATTGGGAATGGGGATGTGAGTTCAATGTTGCAAAATGTAAGGTTATAAAATTTAGAAAACAAAAATGGGTTGCAAAATTTATGCTTACCAAGCATAAATTTTGCAACCCATTTTTGGATTGTCGGAGGTGGAGGAAATAAGAGATCTGGGGGTGACAGTGGATAAGGATCTGAAATTTAGTGGACACATAGCCACAATTATGAAGACAAAACAAAGGCTTCTGGGAATGATGTGGACTACACTGACTTGTAGAAGTAGGGAGATTTTTGTTCCATTGTATAAGGCTTTGATTAGGCCACGCATGGACTATTGTGCCCAGATTTGGTCACCTGGTTTTCACAAGGATGAAGAGATGTTGGAGAGGGTCCAGAGGCGACTGACTAGGGTAGTTTCTGGAATGTCGAGTATGAGGAAAGATTGAGAAGATGCAACTTACAAAGTCTGGTGGACAGGAGGAAGAGGGGAGTTATGATAGAGACCTACAAGTTATTAAGGGGTTGTTATAGGATCAATGCTGAAGAGGTTCTACAGAAAATAGTGGGAGATCAGGGAGACCAGAAGTCATCCCTGGAAGCTGTACAAGGAGTGTGTGAGTAGGAGAGTGAGAAGCGGGTTTTTTTCATGCAGAGTTGTGAATGTTTGGAATGCCTTGCCTGAGAGTGTGGTGTCTGCAGAGAATTTGAATGTGTTTAAAGCATGGTATGATTAGCTGTGTGTTTGATAAAAGGACCTCCTACTTGAGTCTTTGAATCCATGGGGTCTTGGATGATAATAATAATAATAATAATATTAAAACCATTATTCATTATTCGATCCCTAAGACCACAGGCAATAAAGGGCGTGGATATTAACACATTACCTGTGAACTGGAAGGCAAATAATAAAGGTTGGGTTACAAAAGAAATTTTTAATGAATGGTTCCATCAATGTTTTGTTCCAGAAGTTAAACGCTATTTGATCGGAAAAAAATCTGGACTTGAAAGTTTTATTGATTATAGACAATGTGCCTGTCTATCCTGTTTTGGAACACCCAAATGTGGAATTTTGTTTTCTGCCACCTAATTCAACATCGTTAATACAACCACTAGACCAGGGTGTGATCACTACCTTCAAAACTTACTACATAAGAAGAATATTCCAGTACATTTAAATAAACTAGATAAGGATAATTTGCTGATAGTTCTTGATGTGAGGAAGAAATTTTCTATTTTGGATTGCATCAAACTTGCTAAGATGGTGTTATCAGAATTGAAACCATCAACTTTAAATGCATGCTGGAAAGCTACTTGGCCAGAATGTGTGAAAGAGAAAAAATCTGCACCTTTGCATACAAAGGTGCAGAGTTTTTACTGAATACCCCAATATCATTAGATTAGCACATCATTCAGTTGGCAGAGAAGGATTTGATGATTTTTCATCCGCAAATATTGAAGAATTGGTGATTAACAAGGCTGTTAGTGATGACGAAATGATAGAATCTTGATGAAAAAGAAAAAAGTGATGCTGATGAAGATATTCTACTCAATGCAGGATTAATAAAGAATTGCTTCAAATGGCTAGTAAAATTGCAAAGACATTTTCTTGCACATGATCCAAATACTGAACGAGCTGAACAGTTTAAGTGTGAACTGAAGTCATGTATGGCGTGATATAGAATTATACAAAGATCTAGTCAAAACAGGTTTCAATAATTAATTACAGAGTTTGTGGTAAAAAATAAAAAAAAAAATCAACCTTCAGAATTATTGGAAATTAGTGCTAATTTAGTTCTTTTCACTGAAGAAAATGTTTTGCCATTGCAGTATGAACAGGATGGCTAACGTTTTCAAGTGATAGAAGTTATTTAATTCCAGTCTCACACAAAAGAATGCAGCTACTGTCAGAAAGTGATGGAGAATAAAATTTAACTAATAACCACATGCACGGATGTATTTGGAGCTTTTTGAATTTCTGTTTTATTAGTGACACATTATTTTCTTTAAGAGGTGCATATATATATACAGGGTGTTCGGGATAAATTTGACAGTTTCGTAAGGAAAAAGAAAATCTTCTTTGTATCTATTAAATTTAATGAATTGACAAAAAACATTACAGGCAGAGTTAATTACAATACTATCAACAAGATTTACTCAAAATAACCACCATTAGCATCGATCACAGCTTCAATCCTGCTTCGGAACCTCGAACAAGCTGATGCTACAGTCTCCCTGGGAAGGGCCGCAAAAACTGTTTTAATTTTATCCATTAACTGGGCTTTTGTATTACTGGAAGTGCGATTGGTGTCTTTTTCAACTGCGCCCCATACAAAATAATACATGGGGTTAAGGTCTGGGGAGTTTGGAGGCCAAACATTTGGACTGGTGAAGTCGTAGAAATTTTCAGACAACCATTTTTGACTTTTCCCAGAGGTGTGGCAAGGGGCCGAATCCTGCTGCCATACATACAGCCTACCATTGGCTACCCTTGTTATCCAGGGCTTGACTACAGTGTTTAGCAACTCCACGTAGCCATCTGAAGTCAACCTGAGGCCCTCTTGGAAAAAATGCGGAGGCATCACATTGCCTTCAGAGGATACACATCCGAAAACCATCACAGTTTGGGGAAATTTAGCCTGCATTACACGAGGAATGTCCTTTGTACTGTATGCAAGCCATCTGTTATTCTGCGTGTTGTGTTTTTGATCCTGGCAAAAGTTTTTCTCGTCGGAAAAGAACCAGATTGTTTGTGGTTCCGCAGGATGTTTCACTTTGCTTAGAAGTTTCTTCGCGTTTATCAAACGTTTTTCACGGGCCTTTTCTGTAAGCAGCTGACCTTTGCGGCGCTTGTATGAGTAGTAGCGGAGGTCTTCATTGAGTGCAAGCTTCATAGTAGAGGCTGCAACATTCATTTCACGTGACAAAGCCCGAATTCCAATGCCAGGGATCTTCAACACCTGTTCCTGCAGATTTGCGAGGAATTCTGCTGTACGAACGCAATCAGATCGTCTGCTAGGGATCTTTCTTCTTGCTACATCCTCGTAGTCACCATTGCAAGTCTCTAGTTCATGCCTGATTGTTTTTACTGTATTCAGGGAGCATTGGGCAGCAGTCGAAATATCCTTATTTTGATGGCCGGCAAGAATCATCATGATACAAGTTATTCTCTTCCATGATTCAGGTGGGTTCCAGCTATCCATCCTTTCTGACATCTTGTATATGAATGAAGAAGGGTCCAACCTTTTAAATGAAGAGAAGTGTGTGTTAATACATGTAACTTACGGAAAAATATAATTAATTATAAATATGTCAAATTTATCCCGAACACCCTGTATATATATATTGTTATTAGGATTCTATGTTATTACATACATACACATATATATATTTTAAAGAATAAATTTTAAATGACTTTAAACCGAGATAAAATATTAAATTTTAATGATTAAAGCCTTTTACAGCCTTCTTCAGGTATCTACTAAAGGTAGAACACAGTAATAAAAAATTGAAGTTACAAAAAACTGAGAATTACAGGCAAAAAATGCAATACATGATTGACACAAAAACGTTGTATTTTTCAAGTCGTTCTATCTAACGTACTATTGTTTGTTGCATGCGTGCTTGCAGGTTCTCGTGAGCACCAGTATTGAACAACTGCAGTATGGCTATCAGGAATGTTATAACTCAAATTGCTGTTCAAATGTTCAGGATTAAGGAGGATTTCTCTGGACTCCACGATTTTCCTTTCAAACTCATCACTACAGCGAAAAATGTTTTCAGATTTATCCCAGCATACTTAGTGACTCTGTAGATCATCATGAGGGTTATTAGAGAAAAGAACATGACTGGATAGCGCAGATGCATGTGATCTTTTATAGGAGATGTCTCTCTTATGCTCCTCAATACGCAGTTCAACAGATTTTTTTAGTCTGTCCAAAATAAGGAATATTACAGTTAAAACTTGTAAACACCTGGATATTTCAGGTTATGATGAATAGGCTTCGGATGGCTTATAAGAGAATGGATTTCAGGGAGTGTAGTGAAAAACATCCTGATGTTGTTGTATTTTTTAAGGACTTTAGCCAATTTATTGGAGACTGAACTAATGTAAGGTATTGAAATGCTACCTTTAAAATCAATAGTTTACGTAATACGCTGCCTAGAAGGATCCAGAAGAAATTTCTTAATTGTTTTTTCAGAATATCCATTTTCTTTTTGGAGTTCATCTGGTTCATTTAAAAGAGATCATGCTCTGTGTCCTAGGGTAGAAATAGTTCCGAGCTTTTGTGGTGGAAAGTGATGAGATCGACAGTGCAGATATCTGTTAGTATGAGTTGGTTTTTGGTATATAGAGATTTTAAATCTATCAGAGCATTGTGTAAGAATTACATCCAGGAAAGGAAGGCAGTTATTTTGTTCTAGTTTGACAGTGAATTTTATATTAGGATGCTGGTTGTTAAGATGTTGAAGAAAATCCATGAGAGATTTGTCCATGACTCCATATAATGAAAATGTCGTCAACATAACGTCTCCAAAGTTTCGGCTTAAAGGAGAAGGACGATATTATTAAGGTATTATATAATACCTCACATTAGTTCAGTCTCCAATAAATTGGCTAAAGTCCTTAAAAAATACAACATCAGGACGTTTTTCACTACACTCCTTAAAGTCCGTTCTCTTATAAGCCATCCGAAGCCTATTCATCATAACCTGAAATATCCAGGTGTTTACAAGTTATGGTGCGACCTGTAATATTCCTTATTTTGGACAGACTAACAAATCTGTTGAACTGTGTATTGAAGAGCATAAGAGAGACATCTCCTATAAAAGATCACATGCATCTGTGTTATCCAGTCATGTTCTTTTCTCTAATAACCCTCATGACGATCTACAGAGTCACTCAGTTTGCTGGGATAAATATGAAAACATTTTTCGCTGTAGTGATGAGTTTGAAAGGAAAATCGTGGAGTCCAGAGAAATCCTCCTTAATTCTGAACATTTGAACAGCAATTTGAGTTATAACATCCCTGATAGCCATACTGCAGTTGTTCAATACTGGCGCTCACGAGAATCTGCAAGCACACATGCAACAAACAATAGCACGTTAGATAGAACGACTTGAAAAATACAACGTTTTTGTGTCAATCATGTATTGCATTTTTTGCCTGTAATTCTCAGTTTTTTGTAACTTCAATTTTTTATTACTGTGTTCTACCTTTAGTGGATATCTGAAGAAGGCTGCAAAAGGCTGAAACTAGTTGTATCATTATCATTAAAATTTTATCTCGTTTAAAGTCATTTAAAATTTATTCTTTAAAATGTATCATTACGACCAAGTACAAGACCAAGAATACATATGTATGTATGTTTTGTTTGAAAATAACTTATTGTTCGTATCGGGTTTTCACATTTGGAACCATTCTTCTATTTTTTCATATGCACTGTATTCTTTTTTACATGGTTTTCATTTACACAATTTTTTCTGGAATCAATCTACTGTGTAAATGGAGAATTGGGTGTATATAAGAGAAGCAACTGTTCCAAAGACAGCAACAGAAGGAAGGAATAAAGAGGAATAAAAATTTGTAGTGAAAGAAGAACTGTGAGTGAGTGAGTGCTGAATAGCTGCTACATGCATCTTAACAGATTTACAGGAGAATTGAGGAAATACCGACAGCATGGGAATGAGTTTAAGGTGTAATACAATCCAATAGATAAGCTTAGGTGTTGAACATTATTCATAACTTATTTTGATGGTATTACAACATCAAACCAACTAAATTATAAAAAAAATAAAATATGTTTATTAATTAGCTTATATTTTGCTGAATTTCAAACCAGCATCTTCAGAGCACATTACATGCTACAGTTAACAAGCAACAATGAGTAAGTGAAACAATTCAAATTGTAACACACAAAAGATCTGGAATCCTAAATTGGCACCCACTAACGTTAAGAATGAAGTATTACAGCTATGTAGGAGTTGATCTTAAGATAACAGTCGCCCAAATATTTGGCAAATTAATGCAACCATACTTGTTCAGGTTAGGAGAATGTTTCATAGCCATGGCTTACCCTAAAAAAAATGTTTTCTGTCCTGTAATAACTTCTATAAAGCATATCTGTTTCCTTCCATCTAATCCTATATAAAGGGGTGTGCAAAGCATGGTCTGCCAGTCCAGATTTGCCAAAATAATGGTTGCACATGTATTTTTTATGTTCTCCAAGGCAGATGTTAACAGATCATCTTGTCTGTCCATAGTAGGCCAAGTCACAGTGACATGAAACTTTATACACTCCAGGATATGCCAGGAATTGGAGTTTATCCTTAGGAGAATGGACCAGAGTTGCTAATTTAACATGGTGTTTGAATTGTGGTGTAAAGGTGATATTTTATTAGTTCTTTGGCTATCATTTCAAATGTATCTCAGACATAGGGAATAGGATGAGGGGTGTTTTGTTCTTGTGTCTTAAAGAAGGGGTAAGTAAGAAGGCCGTGTAGTATTTTATATATTTTGGAGGAGCTGTAGCCATTAGCCAGGAAATTCTTGTTGAGAGGCTTATACGTTGGTTATACATGATAACTAATAATTAAGGAATTGACAACGTATACTAGAAATATAAATTAAATAAACTTTAATATATACTTTCCGATATTTCGGCAAACGTCACGTTGCCATCTTCTTGGGAACTTATTACAAAGACAAGTGCACACAAGCACTACATAACAGCAAATGAGAACCGAAGCTAGGAAGTGAACGTTTTCCTAAAGTCCTGATGGTGCCCCCTGGCGGGCTATATTGGTAGTTCTTGGCCTTTGGGCTGAAGTTCTTCTGATAAATGTTTCCCAAATTTGGGGTAGTCTCATGCATCCAAATTTGTTGAGGTTTCGCATGTTCCTAAGGGCTGAGGCTGATTCCATGAATAGTCTTTCATATTTGAACTTGCTGTAGTTTATTACTGTGGCTTTCTTCCATCTTATTCTGTGGAGAGTATCCAGAGCGTGGTCTGCAAGCCCAGAGTGGCTGTACTTGTGAAATCGGATGTAATCCTTGTGTTCTGAGATTCTGATATTTGCTGTCCTGCCTGTTTGGCCAAAGTAGGACAGTTTACAGCTGCAAGGGACCTGGTATACACTAGGTAGGTCTAGGGGAAGTGGTTGGTCTTTAGTGGAGCGGATAAGGGATGCCAATTTTCTATGTGGTCTGTAACAGGTGGTCAAGTCATGTTTTTTTAAGATTTTGTTGATTTTTTCAGAGGTGCCTCAGATGTAGGGAATGGTGATGGATCTAGAGTAATCTTTTTTGTGAAGGGGGGGGGGTTGTGGATAACTGGTTTAAGTATTTTTTGGATTCTTTTGGGGGGGTAGCCATTGGCTGAGAAAGTGTCATGGATGTGATTTAGTTCAGTAGTTAGGGCTTGATCATTAGAACAGATTATTTTTGCCCTGTTGAATAGTGTCTTAATAACTCCATATTGTTGTGAGGGGGGGGGTGATGGGATTGTTGGTGAATGTATCTGCCTGTATGGGTGGGTTTTCTATAAACTGAGAAAACCAAGGTTCCATCAGGTTGGCCGGTGACTAGTGTGTCTAGGAAGGGGAGGTTATTGTTTGCCTCTTTTTCTAGGGTGAACTTGATTCTAGGGTGTTGGTTGTTTGGACTGAATCTGGGCCATGTGGCCAAATAGCGAACACATCATCAACGTAGTGAAGCCATATGGTAGGTTTTTGTGGGGCTGAGTTTAAGGCTTTCTCTTCAAAAGTCTCCATAAAGAAGTTAGCCAAGGGTGGGGAAAGTGGTGAACCCATGGCTGTTCCCTCTATTTGTTTGTAGAATTTTTCCTGCCAAACGAAATAGCCTGAGTTCATTGTAAACTGAAATAGGGCTGAGATATCGGGAGGAAATTTAGCTTGGATTAGCTCTAAGGTTTCTTTGAGGGGGACATTTGTGAATAAGGAGGAGACGTCAAAACTGACCATTATATCATTATGTTGGAGTGTAAGGTTTTCTATACTGGCTTTGAAGTGGGCTGAGTTTTTTTATGTGTGATGGTGTGTTGCCAGTATAGCGTGAGAGCGCTTTGGCTAAATGCTTGGCTAGTTTGTAAGTGGGGGAATCAATGCCATCAACTATGGGACGTAATAGCACATTATCTTTATGTATTTTTGGGAGCCCATATATGCGGGGGGGGGGTCTAGAGTTATAGGGGTTTCAATCTGTTGGTAATCTCCACAGGCCAAGAAGTGACCTTCTTAAGGAGCCTATGGAGTTTTCTAATTTGAGAGTTGGTGGGATTATATTCAATAGGGAGGTAAGTGGATCGATCTAATAGTAAAGCCTTGAGCTTACCTGTGTAGTCATTAAGATTTAGTCCCACAGTGGCGTTCCCCTTATCCGCTTTGGTGATCACTATTTCTTTGTTTCTCTTCAATTCTTGTAGTGACTTGTATTCACTAATGGATAAGTTGGATTTCAGAGGCTTTGCTTTTGTGAGAACACAGGCTACATCCAATCTGATATCGTTGGCGATGTGGTTTGGGAGGTGACGAATCCCACGTTCAATTTGGATCATTAATTCCTCAGCCGGTAATTTCTTAGGAGCAATGGCGAAGTTATGACCACGTGACAGAGCGTTGAGTGCTTCAGGCTAACTGAAGAAAGGTTAACTACAGTGTTGGTTTGTAGTTTAGGTTTGGACGCCGAGTTCTTTATTAATTTATCAAACTTGTTGATATGTCGGCTCCGTATTTGTTCGAATTCTTTATTAGCCGCTGTACACGAGACGTCATGTAGGACTGACCATAGCTCGTGATTAAGCGTATGTGAAAGCTCATTTTCTAGCGCTAATAAAGCTCTGTTTATGACGGCTAGGGAACCGCGTGTAGCGGTAATTTGCTCCCGAAGTAAAGCCTGGCTTGCCCGGTTGTAGATACAGAGAGCTTTCTGTGAGACGAAGCGGTGTTTAAATTTAACACAGTTAGGGATGACTTGATTATCCCAGCAGCATTTTAGGAATGCTAGAGAGTTAAGTTGTCTGGATAACTTTAGCTTCAGTTTTCCATAATGGCGGGCCTTGCGTGCGAAGGAATCTCCGTGGATGATCATTATTCTTGTTGAGAGGCTTATACGCTGGTTATACATGATAACTAATAATTAAGGAATTGACAGCGTATACTAGAAATATAAATTAAATAAACTTTAATATATACTTTCCGATATTTCGGCAAACGTCACGTTGCCATCTTCTTGGGAACTTATTACAAAGACAAGTGCACACAAGCACTACATAACAGCAAATGAGAACCGAAGCTAGGAAGTTAACGTTTTCCTAAAGTCCTGATGGTGCCCCCTGGCGGGCTATATTGGTAGTTCTTGGCCTTTGGGCTGAAGTTCTTCTGATAAATATTTCCCAAATTTGGGGTAGTCTCATGCATCCAAATTTGTTGAGGTTTGGCATGTTCCTAAGGGCTGAGGCTGATTCCATGATTCCAAGTGCACAATTGTGTGCACTTGTCTTTGTAATAAGTTCCCAAGAAGATGGCAACGTGACGTTTGCCGAAATATTGGAAAGTATATATTAAAGTTTATTTAATTTATATATCTAATATACGCTGTCAATTCCTTAATTATTAGTTATCATTATTAGCCAGGAAAGTATGACAAAGATATTTAAGTTGGGTGGAAAGAGGTGATTAGATCAAATAGTCCTAGCCCTATGTTTAAGGCTAATAATACCATACTGTTAGGCTGGATGATGATGTGATTATTTACATAGATATCTTCATCTGTGTGTTGGTTTTCTATAAATGGAAAAAGATAATGAATCATCTAAAACCCGGTGATTAATGTATTAAGAAAAGGCAAAAATTTATTAGATTCATTTTCTACTTTGAATTGAATTTTGGGGTGTTGGCTGTTTAAGTAGGTAACAAAAGAATCCAAGGTGTCTTTGTCCATGGGTTAAATGGTAAACATATCATCAAAAAAGTGTAGCCACACTAAAGGCTTGTATGTAGCTGTGATAAGTATCTTCAAAGTGTTCCATATAAAAGTTAGCTAAAGGGGAAGGGGGACCCATAGCAGTACCAGTAATCTGTTTGTAGATTCTTCCTTGTCATCTTCAAAATCCAACAAAACATAAGCCTGTTAATAAACATCTTTTTTTATAATTTAGTTGGTTGGGTGTAGTAATATTAAAATAAGTTATGAATAAGATGTAATGCATCACTAAATCAGTAGGACCTTCCATAATAAGTCAGGAATAATAATAATAATAACTGGTGCTTTAACACAGTATATGGAGTACACCCAAGTATATTGCCTTTTTCCTTTTTTTTTTTTTTTTTTTAAAAGAACTGAAATTTTTCAAATACATGTAATATAAATAACTCACTTGTCGCTTATATTCTGGATCCTCATGTGGTGGTCTAACCATGTCCATATGGCTTAAAGTTGGTGCTGATGTATGAACAGGTATCACATTAGAACCATTAATGTCTTTCTCATTCAGAAGAGGAGAGAGGGGTATCTGATTGTTGGCATTCACTTCTATTTCTGTATAGTAGAATTCTTCTTCATGGTCACTCTGATCAGAGTCAGCTTCACTGCGCCTGTAAAATAGATTAAAAGAGTTAGATATTACACTTACACATATACAGACACAAAAGGAAGAGGAGATCTTGCTATAATGTAAGCTAGCATTCAAGGTAAGATATTATAATAAGATATAATTTCAACAATAGATTGTGATTCCTTGCACAATTTCCATGGATGTCCTCAAATTTCTTTCCCCCATTCATTTACATGAAAAATGTCATATGAATCTCAATCTGTGTTGTGGAGATACTTAATGAGCAGTTCATAAAGATCTTTCAATCTTGTGAATGTGACTTCATGGAGAGATTAAGAGCAGTTGATGATGGGGAGGAGAGACTGACTGTAAGTGAGCAAGAGGTGTTTGGGGAGTTGAGTAAACTAGATGTAAATAAGGCTGTGGGACTTGATAATATATCACCATGTATTCTGAAGGAATGTGAAATGGAGTTGACGCCAGCCTTGACATATTTTTTAATACGAGTCTTGTACTGGGTCAAGTTCCTAAAGAGTGGAAGGAGGGTAAGATTGTGCCACTTCATAAAGGAGGTGATCAAACTCAAGCATCAAACTATAGGCCTATCTGTGTGCCAGGTGTTGTGGTTAAGTTGTTGGAAAAGCTTGTGAGAACTAGGATCCAGAGTTGGGTTGACAACAATGGTATAATCTTTGATGGACAGCATGGATTTGCTAAAGTGACGTCATGTTTTAGTAATCTACTTACTTATTACAATAAAGTGACTGCTTCCTTGGACAGAGGAGAAGGATACACAGTAATATACTTGGATTTCGCAAAAGCTTTTGATAGAGTACCTCATGATAAGTTGACAGTCAAACTAGAGCAGATGGGGTTGGATATTAGATTAGTGCATTGGATTGGAGACTGGCTATCTGATAGGTATCAACAAGTTGTGTATGGGGGTGCAATATCCAGGAAAAGGAAAGTCACTAGGGGAGTGCTTCAGGGGTCTGTTTTAGGGCCATTACTATTTAACTTGTATATTAATGATACTGGCGAAGATTTGGATGGAGATATTCAGTTGTTTGCAGATAATGCAAAGTTGGGACGAACCATAAAGAGTAGTGAAGATGTTGTGGCCTTGCAAGAAGACCTGAATAAATTGAGTGATTGGGCAAGCAAATGGGGATGTGAGTTCAATGTTGCAAAATGTAAGGTTTTAAAATTTGGAAAACAAAGATGGGATGCAGAATTTATGCTTGGTGAGAATATATTGTTGGAAGTAGAGGAAATAGGAGATCTGGGGCTGATAGTGGATAAGGATCTAAAATTTAGGGGACACATCGCCAAAATTGTGAAGACAACACAAAGACTTCTGGGAATGATGCGGAGGACACTGGCGTGTAGAAGTAGGGAGATTCTTGTTCCATTGTATAAGGCTTTGATTAGGCCAACACATGGACTATTGTGCCCAGATTTGGTCACCTGGTTTTCAGAAGGATGAAGAGATTATTATTATTATTATTATTATTATTACCACGGGCTACTCCAGGAGTCCTTAGACTCATCGAGGGAGGCCCTAAACATCATGTTCACGCAGCTGTTCAACATTCTCACAGTATCTATCATACCTTGCCTTGAACTCGCTCACTGTCATAGCACCCACAACAGACTCTGGCAGCTTATTCCACTCATTTACCACTCTAAAAGTAAAGAACCCAGCTCTAACACCCCTGCTAACCACGCTCTTGCCCAGCTTCCATGGGTGTCCCCTAGTTCTCCCACCACCAGTCCTGATCTCAAAAATATCATCTGAATTAATCCTATAGAATCCTTTTAGCAATTTGAATGTCACAATCATGTCTCCCCTTTTCCGCCTATCAACTAGTTTCTGCAACCCACAAATCTTCAACCTGTTCTCATATGGTTCATTCCATAGACCTGCTATCATCTTAGTCACTCGCCTCTGGATCCTCTCAACCTCCTCCCCATCAAGAAGGAACCGAGGTGACCAAATCTGGGCACAGTAGTCGAGATGAGGTCTTATCAGGGCTCGGTACAGAGGTACAATAACTTGATTTTCTCTGCTCGTCAAGGTATTTTTCAACAACCAAGTGAGTTGATGAGCTGATTTAGCTACTTTCGCAATGTGCCCCCTAAACTTCATCTCCCTATCCACCAACACTCCCAAGTCCCTTGCCTCATCAATCTCTTGGAGTATAGTTCTACCAATGTGGTATACTGCTGCTAATCTTTTCACTCCAAAATGCATAACCTTACATTTTGTCACATTAAATTGACATCCATTCTCCTTAGTCCAGAACTCCAATCTATCTAAGTCATCTTGCAAGACTTTGACATCTTCTGCATTCACTATCGCCCTACCCAACTTTGCATCATCAGCGAACAAATGAACTGTCCCACTTAGACCCTTCCCTATATCGTTAATGAGCAGATTAAACAGCAGTGGTCCAAGAACAGAACCCTGTGGCACACCACTAGTCACAGGCCGTTTTTTGGACTCTACTCCTGAATAAACTACTCTTTGATATCTCTCCATCAACCACCCAGCTATCCATCTCACCAACCCTATATCCATTCCCATATGTTGTAGTTTACGGATTAGAATTCCATGTGGTATCCTGTGAAACTCCTTCGCCAGGTCCAGCAGTATCACTGTAAACCCATTATCCTTATACAGTTCAGCCGTCACTGTGTTATAAAACTTGAGCAAGTTACTGAGGCATGATCTATCCTTCACAAAGCCATGCTGTCCTCTGTACAGTATCTCATTTTCATCAATCCATTCCTGTATTTTTCCCTTGACTACTTTCTCCAAGACCTTGACAACGACTCCTGATATGCTGATCGGTCGGTAATTTGCAACCATAGTCTTGGATCCTCCTTTATGCAGTGAAACTATTTTCCCCTCTTTCCACGCCTTCGGGACTAAGCCAGAGCTGAGACTCAGATTAAACAACATGGTCAAGGGCACTGATAATTCATTAGCCGCTTCATGCAAGACCCGTGCCGGTATACCATCCAATCCCACAGATGTATTCACATTAAGGTTCTGTAATAGACTATTCACCTCCACTTCATTCATCACAATTCCCATATAAACTAATGGTTCCTTCATTTTTTCAACGTAACCACCTGGATGATATACTTTTGCAAAGTGCGCACTCAGTAACTCCACTATATCGACTGGTTCAGTGAACTCTTTACCATCGTCATTCCTTAAAATCATTTTGCCATGTACAGTTTTTTTCTTGCTTGCAGCATATTGAAAGAACTGTTTGGGGTTCTCTTTTGCTTGCATAGCTAGTTTCCTTTCATAATCGGCTTTTGCTGTTTTTACCACACTCGTTACCCTTCTGGCCTGTACTTTATACCGTTCGTGTGCCTGCAGGTCACCCCTTTCTTTAAATTCCCTCCATAGTTGTTTCTTTTTTTGCAGCTCAAGCTTAATGGTGTTATTCATCCATTTAACCCCTCCTTGTTTCACTATTCTGACCTTAGGTATACAATCAGCCATAACCTCCTGTAAATGCTCTTTGATCACTTCCCATGCTCTATCGACGTCCAGCCCTTGCAGTTGTACATGCCATGGCACTGATCCAAGCAATCTCCTAAGCTTGTCATACTTGCCAGCACAATAATTCCACATATACCCTGTCTTAATCACAAATTCCACACCTTTAGCCACCTCCCAGGTCAAGACCTTATGATCACTCTCACCAATAGGTGGCAACATGGTCATATTCATTACAGTCAAATTCTCAGATACTATTACCAGGTCAAGCACTCTCACACCCCTAGTATTTTCAATTACATGCTGTTTCAGATAGTTATCCCTTAATAATTGAATAAAATCCATTTCCTTCCTCACATGTGTCCTCTCCTCCTTCCAATCAATGTTACCATAGTTGAAATCCCCCATAATAATTACCCTCCTTCCACTCATTTCATCAATTTGTTTATGCATACCATCTCCACCATCTATTCTATCACCTGGTCTATAGCAGCACCCAACTGTATATTTTATTCTGCCAGTATCAATCTCACACCAAATAGCCTCAAATGAGCTCCTTTCACTATCCTGCAATACTTCAATTCTCCTTGGCTGCAGTTCATCAGCTATCATCAATAACACCCCTCCCCCAATTTTATTCTCTCTGTCCCTCCTAAACATACTATAACATCTTCCGTCAGCCATGTTTCACTAATGCCAATAACCTGTGGCCAGGAAGAGCTAATCAAGGCCAAAAATTCTTCCTTCTTGTTCCTAATACTCCTGGCATTAGTATACATGAATTGCAGTGTTCCCTTTGTCCCACCCCTATCTTGATGCGTTATTCTAAATATCCCATTCCCATTTTTTGTCCTTATTGCTGGCTCAGGTACATTATATACATTTTTACACTCAACTGTCTCACTGATGTCTGGATATCCACTTCCCCCCCTCCTTGGTAGTTCCCTGGTTCTGCACATCCATTTTCACTTCATTCAGCAACACTTTTTCCAGTCTCTGCACACCAAGTCCATTCAAATGCAGGCCATCCATCTTGTATAAGTCCTTTCGCCCATCAAACTCATTCCACACGTCCACAAATTCCACACTGTCCGCATAACCTGCGCATAATATCATTTGCGATTATGGCCCTCCTTCTAAACTCCTCTCTGTCATACCGCGGTAACAGACTCACCATTCTAGAGATGTTGGAAAGGGTCCAAAGGCGACTGACTAAGGTAGTTTCTGACCTCTGGAATGTCATGTATGAGGAAAGATTGAGAAGATGTAATTTGCAGAGTCTAAGTAGGGGAGTGAGAGGCAGGTTTTTTTCGTGCAGAGTTGTGAGTGATTGGAATGCCTTGCCTGAGAGTGTGGTGTCTGCAAGGAGTTTGAATATGTTTAAGACACGGTATGATGAGATGTGTGTGAGATAAAAGGACCTCCTAGATGAGTCTTTGACTCCATGAGGTCTTGTTTAATAATAATAATAATCTAGTATTGTCTCTCAACAGCTTAAATGTCTCAATCATATCACCTTTTAATCTCCCTTAAATTTGACTCTGCAGATTGCATACCTTTAGTCAATCCTCAGAGTCTCTGTAGCTCAGTCAGTATAGACAAAGCCCTTTGGTCAGAAAGACTTGGATTCAATTCCTGTCAGTGACACGAAGAATCTTTATGTGATCTATTTTACTAAAGGTGAGTTAACCAGTCTCATATGGAGGCAGAGGGCCTCCATATGAGACTGGTTAACATAGTGACTCGGGTGTTTCATCCCTCAAAACAGACAAACCAGTCCAGTGAACACACACACAGACAGCTACAGTCATAAAATATACTATGGCAAGGAAAGCAACAAGAAACCACCTTGCTTATAATCATTTCCCTAGTATGGTAGCATATAGCTACCCCCACCAGCCGTATGGCTGAGAGAATAGGATAGTCAATCCTCATAACCAAGGTTCTGTTATCCTTATATAATTTTTGTCATCTGACTGTCATCCACTCTAGTATTTCATACCACTGTTTTCATTCCAAAAACCAACAGCATAACTATAATACATCGAAAGCCGACCATTGGAGAAATCAGAAGTTTAGAGGGATGAAAGCAGATAAGGGAGATCAGAAATTGCAGTTTCACTACTATACAAACCCAAGTAAAAGTAACCTGCTTTTCTACAGAAAATACAAATGCCCACAAACTTGAATTCAAGAACACTGCATCATACTATGTGCATGTGTCTTGGTTTAAGTATCTGCTATACTTAAAATATCCTCATACTACTGGAAAGGTATAAGTCATTTACAGCAATTTTCAAGAGAGTTTCACTGCTGGACTACTGTTCCATTCTTAGGATATCTCAATTTAAAAATTAATAAAATGCTGTGAATTAATATAGCTGCACATCATATAATAGTAAGTGAATTGTGATGTTTTGATTATAAATGTCGAATAGCATATTATCTGAAGGATGAGTCATTTATGAGAGGTCCACTCACTTGGAGCAGTAATAAAATGTAGCAAAGAAAACTATTCATTCTTATTTTTTTTATCAAAAACCAAGCTAAAGCAAACAGGCTTGCTCCAGTAACTCACACAATTCTAACATAATTAACTCTTATCCAATATTTGGATATCAAAAATTCTGCTTCTTAAATACCAAATAAAATTTATTTATTTTATACCAGCCTGGTTGGCTGAGTGGTTAGCGTATCTGCTCTACAGCCAAAAGGCTGTGGGTATGGATGTTTGTGATTGTCTGTGAAAATACTAGTGGAGGTGGTTGGCAGTAGATGGCATTAGTATAGATGATGAAAGTAGTTGGTGGATGTGGTGGAGACGGAGAGTTGTAGAATAGGTGCTCTCCCTCGACGAGTCTTTGGACTCCCTGGAGGTGTTATGTAATAATAATAATAAAATCTTCTGTTAAATAATTAACTCTGTTAAAAAGATTTTATTATTATTATTATTACTACTAAACCCTCCATGGAGTTGTCAGACTCATCATGGGAGGTTCATTCAACTGACAACATATTTATCATGTAGAATCTTAAAATCCTTAACACTCTTTGAATTAACAACACAATCTGGTAATGCATTCCATTAACTGACAATTCTTCATGTAAAAAATCTGTCCCTCACACCCCTCCTCACCATACTTTTACACAACTTTCAGGAATGACCTCTGGTTCTTCCCCTCTCACCATCTACTCATTTTATAATCCCCTCCGGATCTCTCACTAACTTAAATGTCTCTATCATATCATCTCTCTTCCTCCTATCCACAAAACTCTACAATCCACATTCCTTCAACCTCTCTCCATAGCCAGTATTCCAAAGTCCCAATATTGTTATAGTCACTCATCACTGGATCCTCTCCAATGTCTCCACATCACATTGAAAACCAAGTGACCAGTTCTGAGGCACAACAGTCCAAGTGTGGTCTGACTATTGCCTTATACAGCGGCACAACCACTTCCTTATCCTTACATGTTAGAGTACTTCTCATCATAGCAGCACTACGATGTGCAGCATTGCAATACTAGCAATATGCCCTTTAAAACTTCAGTCTACTGTCAACCATCACTCCCAAATCTCTAATCTCATCCACTTCCTGCAGTATGGCACCATCAATATAGTACACAGCCTTATATTTCTGCACTCCAAAATGCAACACCTTGCACTTATTGATATTAAAACTACAACCCCACTCTTTTGTCCAAGTAAAAAGTCTATTCAAATCTTCCTGAAGGGAATTAACACCAGCAGTGCTACTTATAATTCTTCCAAACTTTGCATCATCAGCAAATAACTGAAGATCCTCAGTCAGTCCACATGATATATCGTTTACAAGCAAGTTAAACAGCAGGGGCCCAAGAACTGAACCCTGGGGCACACCACTGGTTACCCTCATTTTTTGAGGCACCGCTAAATCATACACAACCTGCTGGTATAGATCAGAGAGCCAATTTTTGATCCATCTAAACTGGTGATATGAACAGGAGAATGGCTCAGAGAGAGATACCAGAATGTGGTGTATGGAGGAGCAGAGTCCAGGATGGGTGATTAGGTGACCAGTGGTGTGCCTCAGGGCTCTGTGCTTGAGCCATTGTTGTTTAATTTGTACATAAATAATAATCTAACCAATATAGTATCTATTCCCATCCTTTGAAGTTTGAACCAACTTAACCTGTGATAATCTATCAAACACTTTTGTAAAGTCTAAGAATATCATTGTATATGATTCTCCCTTATCTAACACACCCATTACCCTATCATAAACTGCAAGTAAATTGTTAAATTTACTTGCAGTTTAACAATTTTAACATTTTAACATTAAAACAGGTCCTGTTTTAACAATTTTAAATTGTTAAAACAGGACCTGCACTTTAGAAATCCATGCTGACCATCATAAAGAATGCTACGTTGATCAACCCAATCCTGTATTCTATTCCTAACCAATCTCTCCAAACTTAGACTACAACCACAGTTATACAGACTGGCCTATAGTTGAAGACTTCTGCCTTAGAACCATGCTTGTGGAGTGGTACTATTTAGCCTTCATTCCACTCCTTAGGAACCCTACCAACTGCAAGACTTTCATTAAATAACCAGGTCAAGGGCATAGCCAACTGTGGTGCATATTCCTTAAGAAATACGTAGTGATATGTCATCCATTCCCACAGCCTTATTCACATCTAACCCACCCAACATCTGATATACCTTCGTTTCTTTAACTTCCAATTCTCCTAATACTTGCCTCTCCTCTACATATTCCATCACATCATTTACAGCAGTATGATATATGCTGATAAAGTGCTCGTTCAATAATTCCACCTTTGCAGCTGTTAGTTTGCTGCCATGACTATTCACCAATGTTAATCTGCTTTAATTATTTTTTCTCTTGCTTGCCATGTAATGGAAAAATTCCCTTGAGTTAACCTTGGCCTGACCAGTCAATCTCCTCTCATACTGCACCTTTTCTTTCTTTACCATGCTCATCACCTTTCTAGTCCAATCACCACCAACTGCCTTGTACCTCAGCCATAACATTTTCTTTTCCAGTGCAGCTTGCTTAATTTCACTATTCATCCATTTCCCTACTATTCTATTTACTCGCGTAACCCTTGGTATGTAGTCATACATTGCTTTTGCCAGATACTGCCTTGTGAGTTTGCATGCATTGTCAACATCTTTTCCGCTCAGCTCATCTACTCAACGTACTGATACTGACTGACTATAGAGCTTCCTATAATCACCTGCTTTATACTTCCACATGTATCCATTCTTGGCAGTGACCTTTTCGTGTTTCATCACTTCCCATACAAGTACCTCATGATCACTCTCACCAACCAGTGGCAGCGTCACCACTTCATTAACAACTACATCTTGTCAAGTTATCACCAAATCCAAAATATTAAAGCCTCTAGTTGCTTCAATCACTTGCTGCTTAAGATACTTATCTCTCAAAAATTCCACAAACTTGCTCTCCTTGTTCCCGTACACTATTTCCTCCTTCCAGTCTATATTCCAGTAATTAAAGTCTCCCATCAGGATCACCTTCTTTTTGCATGTCCAACTAATTAGAGTAAACATTTCACAATCGGTATTCTCTGCATTTCCTGGTCTATAACAGCATCCTATCAGATATACTAACCTGTTTATTTCAACTTCACACCACATAGATTCAAAATCTGTGCATGCAATATCAACGTCTGCATTTTGCAGACACAAGTCCTCTGCAATCATTAACAGCACTCCCTCTCCTCTTTTCACATTTCTATCCTTTTGGAAAATTATATATCCTTGTAGTTCTATTCCCAACATCACATCCTCCTCAGAAAACTAAGTTTCGCTTATTCCAATTATTTTTGGGCATATCGTCTCAATCAATGCAACAAACTCAGCTCTCTTGTTTCGAATGCTCCTTACATTTGTGTATAAACATAACAATCACTGTGTGTTTAAGGCTATTCTACCAGCACCAACATTCTCCATTCTAGCTGCTATATCACACCACTCTTTTCTGTCTACCATTCCTGCTTCCCTGATCCTGACTCCTATTTCCATTCCTACCTGTCTCATCCTCACCTTTATGTATTCCTTTTCTGCCTGTTAAATAGAATATTATTATAAAAATTAAAATTTCCTAATATTCAAAGCACCTACAAGTTCATAAATCAGTCAATGTATTATATCTAGCTTGATGATACACCCTCACAAAATGATCACTCAATAACACATCTCTTTCATTTCAGACTTTGTCATTTCTGTATGATCAGAATTCAGTATGTTTTGTTTGCCACATGATGAATAAACTCTCTGGTATTTCCTTTGCTGATTCATTTCCTCTCATAATCTGATTTTACCTTTTTTACTGTGCTAGCCATCATCCCTTCCAGTATTCTGTACTAATCTTTCCTGCTTAATGATAATGTTCATCCATTTAATTCTCACCTAACTTATATTTATGGAACTGCATGTTGTTTAATTTTGAAGGTATATATCAGAACACAGAATTATAAGTAAATACTTATTTATTGACTTATTGTGGATATTTAACCAGCATCTTCAGAGCATAAAAACACAGTTTGTCACAGTACATGAGACTACAACAACATGGTGTACCAAAGGGACTAGTATAACAAAATTGTGGCCATTCTATCTTAAAAAAAAAAAAAAAATGAGAGAGAAAGCAGGTATTAGTTATGTCTTAAGATGACTGTCTCCCAAATCTTAGGTAAATTTATACAGCCATATTTCTTGAGATTCGGAGTATGTTTCAAGGCTTCTGTTGCTTCAGAACAATCTCTCTGACTTGTAAAAGCTTCTGTGCAGTACTTTTGTTTTCTTCCAGTTGATCCTGTGTGCAGGGGTATCCAAAGCATGGTCTGCTAGTCCTGACTTGTCATAGTTATAGTGCCGGATGTATCTTTCATGTTCACTGATGTGGATGTCCACAGTTCTTCCTGTTTGACCGTAGTAAGCTTGATCACACGAGCAGTGTACTTCATAGACTCCTGGATGTGATAAAGGAGGGATGCTGTCCTTGGGTGAACGGATGAGAGTTGCTAATTTGATGCACGGTCCGAATACAGTGCATAGTTGATGTTTATTGAGAATTCTAGATATCTTTTCTGATGTGTCTTTAATGTATGGGATGGTGACTGTTTTGTTATAGTTCTCCATGGGGGATAGTGGGAGGGGTTTCTTAGGAGCATTTAGTTATTTTATTTATCCTATGAGGATTATAGCCATTGGCCAAGAAGGTGTGGCGTAAGTGAGCCAGTTCAGCACCAAGAGCATTGTCATTGGAACAGATTGCTCTCACTCTGTGAGTTAACGTTTTTAAGATACTGATGAGATGGACGGTGTGATTGTTTGTGTAAATATCTTGTATGTGTGGGTTTTCTATAAACCGAGAATGATAAGGAGCCATCTAGAAGATGTGTGATTAGTGTATCCAGGAAGGGCAGACAGTTACTAGCTTCCAGTTCCATTGTAAAGTGGATTTTTGAATATTGGCTATTTAAATATGCTGAGAATGTATCCAATGCATGGGCCATGTGGCCAAACAGCAAGCACATTGTCAACACAGTGTAGCCAAAGTGTTGGTTTGAGAGTGGCTGTATTGATAGCTAGTTTTTCCAGGTGTTCTATGTAGAAGTTGGCTGGGGGGGGGGAGCCCAAAACTGTCCCATCTAATTGTTTGTATATTTTCCCTTTCCATGTGAAATATCCTAAATGTATTGTGAATTTAAATAGTTCAAATATATCAGGGGGGGAAAGTGTGACTTTAGCAGATTAAGGGTTTCAATTAGTGGTACATTTGTGAATAGTGAGGTGATATCAAAACTCACCATATATTCTGAGCTTTTTAAGGTATGGTGTTCTAAAATACTTTTTAGGTGGACAGAAGTTTTGACAAAAGAGGGAGAATTGTTTGTGAGAGTGGCTAAAAGCTTGGTTAAACGTCTAACCAGTTTGTATGTGGACTATTTATACTATCTACAATAGAGCATAAGGGTGTACCTTGTTTGCGAATTTTTGGTGCTCCATATATTCTGGGTGTTTTAAAATGGAAGACTTGAGTTTGTTTCTTTGGGCCAGGAAGTGACTTTTTTCAGTAATTTACACACCTTATTCTTTTGTGTGTTGGTGGGATTATGATCTATAATTTTGTATATTGACTGATCTTGTAAAAGTGTGTGCATTTTGTTTTCATATTCTGTTGTGTCCATCACCACGGTTGTGTTCCCTTTGTCTGCTTTTGTTATGATAATCTGGTTATTATTATGCAACTCTTTTAGAGCAAAGATTTCCTTATGAGGGATATTATTTCTGGGAGACTTAGACTTGATTAGGATGTTGGTCACAACTAAATGTATGTTATCGGCTATTGCTGGAGGCAGGTCATATATTCCCTGTTCGACAGATGCCATTATTTCGGCTTTTGGAACCTGTTTGGGAGTAATGGCAAAATTGTGTCACAACTTAAAACACTAATGGCTTCTTTAGTTAAGGTGAGCGATGATAAATTCAAAACGACACGATCTTGTTGTATTTGCAGTCATTGTGTAGCACTGCACTATTGGAGATTTTCAAACTTTTTCTTGTGCCGGTTTTTGATTATGATGAATTTTTTTCTAGCCATTGCATCAGTGATGTTGTCTAGGATCTCCCATAGTTCCGTGTTTAAAATATTACATAGTAGTTCATGTAGTGAGTTGTTGGTTGAATTTAATTTTGATAACTCAAGGCGAGTGGCGTTAATCTGTTCTCGTCATAGAGCTACACTCGCTAGTTTATAAATAGGTTGGGCTTTGGCCGAGTGGAACTTGTTTTTAATTTTCACACAGGTATTAAATTGGTGTCTCGGAAAAGATACAAACAATTAGATGGGACTATGGGCTCTCCCCTTTCTCTCTTTCCACTTAGCCAACTTCTACATAGAATACCTGGAAAAACTAGCTATCAATACAGCCACTCTCAACAACACTTTGGCTACAATGTGTTGCCGATGTGCTTGCTATTTGGCCACATGGCCCAGGCACATCGGACACATTCTTAGTGCATTTAAATAGCCAACATCCAAAAATCCATTTTACAATGGAACTGGAAGCTAATAACTGTCTGCCCTTCCTGGATACACTAATCACACATCTTCTAGATGGCTCCTTATCATTCTCAGTTTATAGAAAACCCACATATACAAGATATTTACACAAACAATCACACCATCCATCTCATCAGTATGGTATCTTAAAAACACTAACCCACAGAGTGAGAGCAATCTGTTCCAATGACAATGCTCTTGCTGCTGAACTGGCTCACTTATGCCACACCTTCTTGGCCACTGTCTGTAATCCCCATAAGATAAATAAAGTACTAAATGCTCCTAAGAATCCCCTCCCACTATTCCCCATGGAGAACTATAACAAAACAGTCACCATCCCATACATTAAAGACACATCGGAAAAGATATCTAGAATTCTCAATAAACATCAACTATGCACTGTATTCAGACCGTGCATCAAATTAGCAACTCTCATCCGTTCACCCAAGGACAGCATCCCTCCTTTATCACATCCAGGAGTCTACGAAGTACACTGCTCGTGTGATCAAGCTTACTACGGTCAAACAGGAAGAACTGTGGACATCCGCATCAGTGAACATAAAAGATACATCCGGCGCTATAACTATGGCAAGTCAGGACTAGCAGACCATGCTTTGGATACCCCTGCACACAGGCTCAACTGGAAGAAAACAAAAGTACTGCACAGAAGCTTTTACAAGTCCGAGAGATTGTTCTTAGAAGCAACAGAAGCCTTGAAACACACTCCGAATCTCAAGAAATATGGCTGTATAAATTTACCTAAGATTTGGGAGACAGTCATCTAAAGACATAACTAGCATCTGTTTTTTTTAGGACTTTAGTCTTTGTGCTCTGAAGATACTAGCTATAACACCAGCAAAATATCAGCAATAAGTATTTACTTATAATTCTGTGTTCTGATATATACCGTCAAAATTAAACAACATGTACGACGAACACATAAGCCTTTCTACCCGTTTCATAGAACTGCATTTGAAATCTGATATACAGTTCACATATACAGCATACTTGCCCAGCTCTCAATCAAGTCTACATGATCATTCTTTTCAGTCTGAGGCAAAGTAGCTACTCTGATGCCATCACAAGATTCAGTACTCTCAAATCTAGGGTTCCCACTGCACAAGTTGTTTTCAGGTAATCTGTCAATAGCTGCACATATTCAGTTTCTTTCTCCCCATGCGTTTATCCTCATTTCAATCTGTCTCCATAGTAGAAGTCCCCATAATATTGATAACTATTTAAGAGCAGTAATATCTAAACACATTCTAATGGTCAAAAGCCTAAATAAGGTAGGTGTGAAAAGGATGAATGAAAAAATTAAGCACACTGGAAGAAGAAGATGGCAATGTGAAGTCAGCAAAAGTTGAGTAATTATAATTATCAGTTAAATAGTTGGTAAAAACAGGAAAAGTGTAGTATAAGCAGAAGCAGAAATTAGCCAATTTAGGTTAAGAATCCTAAAGAGTTCTTTGAATATATGGCAAGTGGAAGAAAGAATGATTATGGTATATGATGTCAAGGGATAAAAATGGTAAATTGATAACTGTGGGAGACAACAGACTTGAGCTATTCAGTGAATAAGTCATTAGGTAAGAGCACTGACTGATGGTGAGCAAAGTGAGAGGTATATAAGGAATTACATAAAGTTGATGTCAATAAGGCAGCTGGACTTGATTCCATATCACCATGTATCTTCAGGGAATATTCCAGGGAGTTAAACAGCTTGGCACATGTTTAACAAACGTCTCAAAGGAGTGGAAAATGGTTAACACTGCTCCACTTCAAAGGTGGCAATAAAATGGATGCTACAAACTATACATCAATCTGTGTGTTTGGAGTTCTGGTTAAGACACTGGAGAGGTTGATGAAAGTTAGGATTCAGAACTGAGTTGATAATAGGTGTTTTCTATGATAGTCAGCATGAGTTTGTTAAGGGGAGGTGATATTTTACCAATTTACTAATGTACTACAACTAGGTGACAAATGCATCGGACAAGGAGATGCACATACAGTGGTATACTTAGATTCCGTAAAGTATCCCAAAGAGGGGAACATGACTAGTAGTATAATGTATGGATCTGTTTTGGGAGTTATTATTGTTAACTTGTATGTTAAAAATATTGAGGCTGTTTGCAGATCATACACAGTTAGGGAGTATAATAACAGGGTAAAGCATATATGCTGTTACATTAGGATCGAAATAGGCTGTATGAGTGGTAAGCAAAATGAACACGTTAGTGTTTCAAAGTGTAAGATTTTGAAATCTGGGTGGTAAGGTTAGGGTGAAGTACAGGATCTTGACAAAATTAGTAAACAGGTTATGGCTCCATTGTACAAATAATGCACACAGTAATCCACATGCACGATTACGCTGCATATGAATTACTGTACAGTGCAATCCTGCATAGTAATTTTCAGAAATTCTGATCCCACGAAATTAGATATGGTAACCTAGTTTTCATGGGGATGAGAATATATTAAAAAGGATCGAACTAAATGACCGAGTAGGGTAGATTTCTGTTTGTGAAATATTGGATATGAATATAACAGAGGGAATACCTTTTCAGGACACTGTGATAAAAAGAAAAGGGAGGGATATGACTGAAACATATCAGCTGGCAGCAAAGGTAATTACCAGATTAATTAGTATTACTATTACTATTATTACGGGCAACTCCAGGGAGTCATTAGACTCATCGAGGGAGGCCCCAAATCATATTCATCACAACTATTTGACATTCATACAGTATCTATCATACCTCGCCTTAAACTCATTCACTGTCACAGCATCCACTACAGACTCAGGGAGCGCATTCCACTCATTCACTACTCTAAAAGTAAAGAACCCAGCTCTAACACCTTTACTAACCACACTTTTGCCCAGTTTCCATGGATGTCCCCTAGTCTTCCCACAACCAGCCCTGTTCTCAAAAATATCTTCTGAATTAATTTTATAGAAACCCTTCAGTAATTTGAATGTCTCAATCATATCTCCCCTCCTCCGCCTATCAACCAATTTTTGCAACCCACAAATCCTCAACCTGTTCTCATACGGTTCATTCCACAGACCTGCTATCATCTTGGTCACTCGCCTCTGGATCCTCTCCACCTCCTCCCCATCAAGAAGAAACCTAGGTGACCAAATCTGAGCACAGTAGTCTAGATGGGGTCTTATCAAGGCTCGATAGAGAGGAACAATAACCTGCTTGTCTCTGCTTGTCAACGTATTCCTCAGCAACCAAGTGATTTGATGAGCTGTTTTGGTCACCTTTGCAATGTGTCCCCTAAATTTCAATTCCTTATCTACCAACACTCCTAAATCTCGTGCCTCATCAATTTCCTGGAGCAGGGTTCCACCAATGCAGTAATCTGCCGCCAATCTTTTCACCCCAAAGTGCATAACCTTACATTTTGCCACATTAAACTGACATCCATTCTCCTTAGCCCAGACCTCCAATCTATCCAAATCATCCTGCAAAATTTTGACGTCATCTGCATTCACTATTGCCCTACCCAACTTCGCATCATCCGCAAACAAATGAACTGTTCCTCTCAGATCATTTCCTATATCATTTATGAACAAATTAAACAGCAGTGGTCCAAGAACAGATCCTTGTGGCACACCACTAGTCACAGGCCGTCTTGTGGACTCCACTCCCGAGTAAACCACTCTCTGATATCTCTCCGTCAACCACCCTCCTATCCATCTCACCAACCCCATGTCCATTCCCATATGCTGCAATTTACTGATTAGAATTCCATGTGGAATCCTGTCAGAGGCCTTGGCAAGGTCCAGCAGAATCACCGTAAACCCATTACCCTTATCCAGTTCAGCCGTCACTGTGTTATAATACGTGAGCAAGTTACTGAGGCATGACCTACCCTTCACAAAACCATGCTGTCCCCCATTTTCTTCTATCCAATCTTGTATTTTCCTCTTGACTATTTTCTCTAAGACCTTGACAATGATTCCTGATATGCTAATTGGTCGGTAATTTACAACAGCAGTCTTGGAACCACCTTTATGCAGTGGAACTATTTTCCCCTCTTTCCACCCGCTCGGGACTAACCCAGACCCGAGACTCAAATTAAACAAAATGGTCAAGGGTACTGACAATTCTTTAGCTGCTTCTCGTACAACACGAGCTGGTATACCATCCAATCCCACAGATGTATTGACATTGAGGTTATGCAATAGACTACTCACCTCCACTTCATTAACCACAATTCCCGTATAATTTACTGGTTTATTCGTTTCTGCAATGTCACCACCTGGATGATCTACTTTTGCAAAGTGCTCACTCATTAACTCAACTATCTCAACTGATTCAGTTACCTCCCTACCATTGGCATTCTTTAAAATCAATCTGCCATGTACATTTTTCCTTTTACTTGCTACATATCTAAAAAACTGTTTAGGATTCTCTTTAGCCTGCATGGCCAATGTTCTTTCGTAATCCTTTTTTGCTTTTCTTACCACACTCGTCACCCTTCTGGCCTGCGCTTTATACCGTTCATGTGCCTGCCGGTCACCCTTCTCCTTAAATTCCCTCCATAGTTGTTTCTTTTTTTGCAACTCAAGCTTAATGGTGTTATTCATCCATTTAACCCCTACTTGATTTATTATTCGGACTCTAGGTATACAGTCAGCCATTGCTTCATGCAAGCACTTCTTAACTACCTCCCATGCACTATGAACTTCTAGTCCTTGCAGTTGTACATGCCATGCCACTGAACCAATCAAACTCCTAAGCTTGTCATACTTTCCCGCCCGATAATTCCACATGTACCCTGTCTTAATTGAAAATTCTACACCTTTAGCCACCTCCCAAGTTAAGACCCTATGATCACTCTCACCGATTGGTGGCAATGTGGTCATATTTGTTACAGCCAAATCCTCAGATGTAATTACTAGGTCAAGCACTCTCTGACCCCTAGTATTTTCCATTACATGCTGTCGCAGATAGTTATCCCTTAATAACCGCATAAAATCCAGTTCCTTCCTCCCGTGTGTCCTCTCCTCACTCCAATCGATGCGACCATAGTTGAAATCTCCCATAATAATCACCCTCCTTCCACCCATTTCTTCTATTTGCTTGTGCATACTGTCGCCACCATCTTTTCCATCACCTGGTCTATAGCAGCACCCAATTGTATATTTAGTTCTGCTAGCCACAATCTCACACCAAATGGCCTCAAATGTGCTCTTTTCTCTATCCTGCAATTCAACTTCTATTCTCCTTGGCTGGAGCTCATCAGCTATCATCAACAATACTCCTCCCCCCATTTTATTCTCTCTGTCATTCCTGAACACACTATACCCATTACATTCAATCCCACTAGTTATATCATCTACAGTCAGCCATGTTTCACTAATACCTATAACCTGTGGTCTGGAAGTGCCAACCATGGCCAAAAACTCTTCCTTCTTGTTCCTAATACTCCTAGTATTAGTGTACATGAATTTAAGACCCCCATTAGCCCCAACCCTACCTTGATGCCTTATATTAACTTGTGAAATTTAATGTAGAAGAGATTTTTCATAGAATGGACAGAGAGAGAGAGAGAGAGAGAGAGAGAGAGAGAAAGAAAGAAAGAAAGAAAGAAAGAAAGAGGAGTAGCACAAGAAGTCATCCCTAGAGACCGTTGACTATTTGTACCTACATGCTAGCTTGAACTCATTATAAGGTTTAATGGAATAAATACAGCATATATAAATAACTAAACACATGTTTAATCAATCCTATATTTCGTATTAGATACTGAGACATTGTCAGGGAAACAATATTAAAACTGCAAATACACACACAAAATTTCACAAAATAATAAGTGAAACAAGTGAAAAAGATGCTTCAAATCCTATGAGTGGTGTCCTCTTTGGCTAGCCTTTTTTTTGTGTCTAAACATACCTAAGAATTAAAGTTTCTCAAATCTTAGAAAGTTTTATACAGCTATGTTTATTAAGATTAGGAAGAGAAACAAATTTCAGCATCTTCTGATCATTTCCATTCTTAAACTCATAATTTTATTTTTCAAACTTCACACAACACACTATGGTCCCACATATACGACCAGAGAAGGCCTGTGACCCCAACAATTCATCCCCCCCCAAAAAAAAAATATATATATACACCAATAGTCTAAGTTTCTCTGGTTTTGCACTTCCATTCTCTTGAAAACTAATATTTTATTTAACACAAAATCCATTCAAGTGCAATCCACAAGCCCTTTGGTACTGAGAAAATTCAGTCCATACATCTCAAATCAGATGCCATTCTTCTTACACAAACATACACTTTACATTTGTCAACAGACTTGCAATCTTTATTCTCCCATCCTTTTTTTTTTTTTTCAATATAATCTTCTCTTAATTCAATACAACATTTATGTCATTTACACAAATTTTCAAAACAATGTTAGTAGGCATCTCAAGGTAAAGTGTTGAGCTTGGCAGTCACACTCTTCTGGAAAACCCCCACTGAAATAAAAATGGCATCTTTTTGAATTTAATTTTCAATTTCAGAAACAAATAAAAGTCCATGGAGATGATCAAGAACTGTGGTATATTTCAAAACAAGATACTGTTTTACATTTAACACACAATGTGCAAGCACACTTTTATGCAACAACAGCCAACTGTTTGTTCAGTTTTGCTCCCCCTCTCACTCGTCTCATGCAGTGGTTCAGACATTCCATGATGCTGAGATAGTACTGACTGTTAACTGTTTTGGTCCTCCAGAAAAATTCCTTATGAACAATTCCAAGAATGATGAAGAAAACAGTCAGCACTATTTTGAATCCAGACTTCTGCAGTCAAACCTTCTGCTGTCATGGAGCCATCAGTGATTGTCATTCCATGATTAGCCATTTTGTTTCTGAGTTGTACTGAAAGCACCACCACAATTCATCACTAGTCATGATTCTCTCTCTCTCTCTCTCTCTCTGAAATGGTCATTGATCCCATTTCAATGATATTCTCACTACAACAACATTATGCTCTCACTGCTCAAGAGTCAAAGAATGTGGAAGGAACTGCAAACAAATCTTTCTTTCCCTAAATTTTCCAGCAAAATTTCACAGGGTACTTCCTTTCTGATATTTAATTTCTGTGCAAGCATCTGAGTGGTGATTCAACAAGTGTGGAGTGACAAACATTCATGGCGTGACAAAATTCCTAGGGCCAGTCCTGCTGCAGACACCACCCTCTCAGGCAAGGCATTCCAATCATTCACAACTCTGCATGTAGAAAACCTGCTTCTAACTCCTCTGCCCACATCCTCCTTATATACAGCTTCCAGGGATGACCTCTGGTTGTCCCCTAATCTCCCACCATTTTCTGTAAAACCTTTTCAACACTGATCTTATAACAACCCTTTACTAACTTGTAGGTCTCAATCATATTATCCCTCTGCCTCCTACCCACTAGACTCTGTAAATTGCATCGCCTCAACCTTTCCTCATATTCGACATTCCAGAGATCAGAAACTACCATTGATGAGTACGTGAAATTTTTCTACATTTTTATCAGTCTGAACTGAGACATGCCTTCCTGGACAGTGATCGTCTATGAATCCCTACCAACTCAAAATTATGTGAACTACTCAAAAACCGATGTAGGTTATATGCAATGATCTCTTCACCGTTTTAAGATCATTAAATGTTTCTGAGGTAGATTTGCCTAGCTTAAAATAAAATTCTTTATCACTCATTCCATTTTCAAATTTTTGAAATCATCTTAAAAATTTGAGTGAAACAATGTTAAATTGACATTGTCTCTCTCACTGAAACAGCATCTACAAGAATTAATGAAGCAATCATAACACATTGTTTGATGGAAAGAGCACATTCTAGTGACTAATATAATGATACTATTTTGCCCAATTCTATTACAGCATGTCCCTAAAAAAACTGTCTTCTTATTTGACAGGCATATTATGTAGCACATACACAGCTTGTAATGTTTCCATAATTTTATACTTTCACCGATTAAACTAGCATCCACTTTCCTATGTCCATTTTGTCATTCCATTAAATCATCCTACAGGATAGTGACATCCTCTTTATTAACCATTGCCTTAATCAGATTTGCATCTTCAAACAACTGGATATTTCTCTTCAGACCATTTTCTATATCACATTAATATACAAATTAAACAGCAGCAGTTCAGGTACAGTGTTTTATGACACACACACACACACACACACACACACACACACACACACACACACACACACACACACACACACACACACACACACACACACACACACAGCTTATCATCTCCCTTGTAATGGATTCTGCTATTTTGTATACTACTCTGAATATAGATCATGTCATATGCTTTAGCAAAGTCCAGAAGTATCATCTGTAGCCATTTCTCTTATCCAACACAGCTGTCACTTTTTTATAGAAAGTGAGTAACACTGAACCTCCATAGCTCAGTCATTATAGACAAAGCCCTTTGGTCAGAAAGATCTAGGTTTGATTCATGTCAGTGACGTGAGGAACCTTTTCCTTGTCTCTTTTGATGAAAAGTGAGTTAGCCGGTCTCATATGGAGGTAGGGTTTTTTTTTCACCCAGAAAGTCAGGTTTTTTTTCCCTCAGAACAGGCAACTAGCCTGGTGAACACATGCGTGAACAGTGAACAGACATAGGACACACCGGGAGGCATAGGGCCAACCACCTTATTCTCGAGACAGTTGCAGTTGTAAGAATGTGAAATCATGACACTGTAAAAATGGTAGAAGAGGAGGATTAAGAAAGAAAGAAAGAGTACACTTCTGAACCAAGATTTATCCCTAGCAAAACTGTGCTTCTCTCTGTAGAGTACCATATTTTTATCCAACTATTCCTGAATTTTGCCTATGACAAACTTCTCTAATACTTTAGTCACCACTCCTGAGATACTGACTGGTTTATAGCTTGCTACATCTGTCGTGATGCCTCTTTTATGCAATGCAACTATTTTGCCATCTTTCCATTTGTTTTCACATTAAATTAACAGCTTGGTCAGAAACAATGACAATTTCCTTGGACTTTCTCTTAAATCCTACACAAACTTTATCTTTTCCAACATCCTTCTTCTATGATCCTAAGAGAATTGACAGAGAACAGAAATAAAGAGATTATAATTCCACTGTTAAACTTCTTGATCAGGCTGCATTTGGGCTACATGAAAATTTAAAGGACACAAAGAGATTTTGGTAAGGGTCCAAAGAAGTATGACTGTTACTAATTAATATTAACTGTTACTAATTAATAGTCTAACCAAGTGAAAAATAAACTTTTAACATCTTTCTCTAAATCCAGAGTAATTTAATAAAAAGGTGGCACACCGTTTGGCATCTCCTATAGGAGGAGATGACCTTGCTAATGCTTCTGCCTTGGTATCTCCACTTGGGCCTGGCTCCCACTGAAGAGACCTCAATAAAGGTCGAAACTAGTCTGGGTAGTGGCCCTTCCCTTAATGCATAACATTATACATATCCGTAAGGAGATGTGTTTTGCATTATGAGAGATACTGAGATAGGAGTGTTGGTAGCTTGCTCTGCCTTTGCAAGAAGTTGCCTGGTGTTGTACTACTTTACCCCAGTCCTGAAGATACTTTCAGGCACAAACTTTGTTTGCACACACTTGGATAAAGGATTAAACTAAATTTATTATGACTGTTACTGTTAGATCTCTCAAATGCTGGGTATGAGAACAAATGGGATGGGGAGGGAGGAGATCTGAACTGATCCAGAAGTTGCTCATATAGAGTGTGGAAGGTGAGGGAAGGAACAAGCTATCCTTCTGATACTTGTATAACAAGGATTTGAGGAAGAATACATAAGAATGTAGAGAGTGCAGAAACTGTAAGGAACAACTTACTGGTTCCAAGTATTTTGATTTGATGTCTGATGATAATGATGAAGATAATAAATAAGCTAGCAGTGAAACTTAAATAGTGTTATAATGATGTATGATATGAAAGCATGCTGTAGATGTAATTTCATCACCTAGTGTGAAACTTCCACCTTGTTTATTAGTCTTGAAATTTTTTGAAATAGTTCCATATCTGGTCTCCAGAGCACGATTTTCACATTAGCTACCCTCAGCTCCTGGTGCTAATGTGCCAGAGTCTACAAAGTTTCATTGATGGAAGCTATATAAATAAAAAAGAGGTATCAGAACAACCGTGCTCTATAATGATATGGACATGATATTTGAAGAGGGGGTGTGAGCAGGGAAGTGAAATTTTTGCATTCATATGCAAAAATAAGCAAAAACAGTTTTCAGTGTACATCTGTGTTTACAGCTTCTACCCATATCTGACAAATACCAATAGGTGTGGTAGTAGTAGTAACTGTAAGTTGGTCATGGGTCAATGATTAAAAGACTTGGAAGAATAAAGAATCTTAGAGTATGACTGATATTATGCAACTTTTTAATCATATGAAAATTATCATTATTACTATTATTATTACCCAAGACCCCATGGAGTCAAAGACTCATCTAGGAAGTCCTTTTGTCATACGCACATCTCATCATACCCCACACCTTAGACACACTCAAATTCTCTGCAGACCAGGGCCGGCTCTCCCGACGGTGCAACATGTGCATTTGCACAGGGCGGCAAGTTTTGGGAGAGTGGCAAAATTGGAATAAACTACACAAAAAATAAATAATAAAAAAGTCATTTATTCCTTCTCTGTTGAAACCAGACTTTAGAATCAAAATACATAAATGCAGTTGTGCAGTGATTGTTAATAATATTTTTTTGATACAGTTATTAGGCTTTGGCTTTTAAAATAATTTTAACATTCCAACATGTCTGATAAAAGAAAAAAACTATCAGGCACAGAATTTCACAAACGAAAATCAGAAAAAGAATGCAATATTCAGAAACAAAGTGGGGCTTTGCATAAATATCTAAAAACAGCTAATGTAGTGCAACAGAAAATAAGTGAAAGGTCTGAAACCAAAAATTCTGAGCTCGTGGCAAGTACTTCTAATTGCGATACCAGTAATGTCGATATTAGTAACAATGAGAGCAAAAATGAAACTGATTTAACATCATCCTCTTCAAAAAAATGAAGTCATAACTTGAAAAGAACTTTTATCCAGCAAGATGGAATCCCTCTTTAAGATATGCTGAAAGACTGGAAATCGCAATGAAAAGTCTGTCAGCAAGACCAAAAAGTGATTTCGTTTTTCTGCACAATACCGGCAATATTTGCAAACAGCAAGCATAGTCTTTCAAAACTAAAGCTTATTAAAACTTATTTACATTCTACAATGGCCGAAACTCGATTGTAAGGTCTTGCCATGATTTCAAGTAAACATGATATTGGTCAGAAATTAGATTACAGTGGCCTTATTTGTGATTTTGTAAATATGAAAGCAAGAAAAGTTTAGTTTTAAACAGTAGGTTTACATTTTAACAGTGAAAATGTAAACTAACTTATGTTAAGACATGACATGTTCTAAAATCCGAAAAAAATTTGATTTACCATAGTTACGTGTTTGTGAATTCAATTCTTCATTCTACATGATGTGATGAGCATTACTTACATGTAAGTTAATAGTAATACATTATAAAAACAATATTTTTAGGTTGTGTTGATAGTATTCGAGATATTAATGAATTTTGGAACAATAAAATTATTGATTTTTCAAATAAACTAACTTTTAATAATTGCCGCTTTGTTATAATTTAATTAAAATTTACAGCAGGTGCATTTACTCTGCATTTGATGGGTATACTTGTCTTTGCTTCATTTTAATTACCCATGCAGACGCACATTTTCAGAACAAAATTCCACCATTGAAGGGTTAATTGTCTTTCTCTCTTTCTGTAAAAAATATAGTTAATGATCATTTTTCATCATCTGGAATTTATTAGCTAATTAAAATTCATGTTAATGAATTTTAATTAGCTAATGTTACTATTCAGAATTTATGATCAGTCATGTTGAAAGCATAACTTAACACCATTGCTTGAAAGATATCAAGGTTTTTTTTTTTTTTTTTTTTTTTTTTTTTTTTTTTTTTTTAGGGATGAGGGCAGCAAAATATGCTATTTCACAGAGTGACAAAATTCCTAGGGCCGGTCCTGCTGCAGACGCCACCCTCTCAGGCAAGGCATTCCAATCATTCACAACTCTGCATGTAAAAAACCTGCTTCTAACTCACCTGCTCACATCCTCCTTATATACAGCTTCCAGGGATGACCTCTGGTTCTTCCCTAATCTCCCACCATTTTCTGTAAAACCTTTTCAACACTGATCTTATAACAACCCCTTACTAACTTGTAGGTCTCTATCATATTATCCCTCTGCCTCCTACCCACTAGACTCTGTAAATTGCATCTCCTCAACCTTTTCTCATATTCGACATTCCAGAGATCAGAAACTACCTTAGTCAGTCACCTCTGGCCCCTTTCCAACATCTCTCTGTTCTTTTGAAAAACCAGGTGACTAAATCAGCGCACAGTAGTCCATGTGTGGCCTAATCAGAGCCTTATACCATGGAACAAGAATCTCCTTACTTCTACAAGTTAGTGCCCTCCACATCATTCACAGAATTCTTTGCGAAAATACCTCACAATTTTGGCAATGTGTCCCCTAAATTTCAGATCCACTATCACCCCAAGATCTCTTATTTCCTCCACCTCCAACAATATATCCCCACCAAGTGTAAATTCTACGTCCCATCTTTTTTTTCCCAAAGTTTAAAACCTTATATTTTGCAACATTTAACTGGCATCGCTATTCCTGTGCCCATTCACTCAATCTATTCAAGTCTTCTTGTAAAGCCACAACATCTTCTCTACTCTTCATAGTTCATCCCAACTTTGCATCATCTGCAGACAACTGAATATCTGTATCCAAATCTTTTCCAATATCATTAACATACAGGTTAAACAGCAATGGCCTTAAGACTCCTCAGACACACCACTAGTGTTTTTCCTCTTCCGGGATATTGCTCCCTTATACACAACTCGTTGATACCTATCAGACAGCCAGTCTCCAATCCAATGCACTAATCTAACGTCCAATCCCCCCCCCACTCTAGCTGGACTATGAATTTATCATCCGATAATCTATCAAAATGCTTTGCAAAATCTATGTATCCCTCTCCTCTGTCCAATGATGCCATCACCTTATTGTAATAAGTAGATTACAAAACATTATCTCCTTGTAGTAAATCCATGCTTCCAATATCTTTGATGGAAGCATAGATTTGCTAAAGTGAGGTCATGTTTTAGTAATCTACTTACTTATTACAATAAGGTGAGTGTGGCGGTGAATTTGAGCTGTGCTGAAGAAAGTGATTTTTTAATCGGTAAATAGTCCGTTTTTTTACGTTTTTGCGTGACAAATTGTTTCTCAGAAATATGGGTGTACTATAGTGGTTGATTTTTGAAGTTAGTGCTGTCACGATTTTGTGCATTTTGTTTACCAAGAAGACGGGGCGGATGCATAACGGTGGAAGACAAGACGAAGCTAAGTTTTCATTACTGTATTTAGTTTTATTTCATTTATTTAGTGTACTTAATGTTTCGTTTTTCTTTTAATTGTTTATACTTTTCTTATTTATTTATACTCCCTAATACTTATTTAGCATTTATTTTTGACATTATTTTGAATAATTAACGATTACGCAAGTAGACCCTCGGCAGTAACAAATGATGGCAGATTCAGCTGCAGTCGCAAATCGCGTGCCGCCAAGTCCTCAGCCATTTAGGCACTCTATTATAAGCAATATAATAAGGGAGTTTGTGGCATGCAGTATTTGCAGCATGTATGAGTCTCAGGAATTGGATATCTGGCTTGTGAGAGAGGAGGGGTGCATGTGTGTGTGTTTAAAGTGCAGGCAGTGTGGAGAAAATAAATGCAGCAGATATCTCAATAACCAACCTTGTTGCTACAGGAACGGGAAATGAATACAGGAAGATGAGTAGTGTGATAGGAGAGAATGAAGAAAAAAATGTGAACGAGAAAATAATAGTTGATAGTGTAGAAGGCATGAGTGACTGTGAAAGTTTAGGAGATGGTTTTGTTTGGGAAAGTGAATTTCGATTTAGAGTGACTGACCTGCAGAGGGAGATAGAGGAGCTGAAAGAGGAGGTGGAATGTCTTGGGAGAAGTATGATAAATATGAAAGATGAGATTAGGAGAATGGAAGAGATAAATGCAAGACAAATCGGAGTAGGCGAGAGAGTTTTGGGAATGATAGGAGAGGAGAGAAATTTGCAAATGATAAAAGAGGAGAGAATGGAATTGGATGTGGAAATGCAAATGGAGAGAATGGAAACAGGAGAGAGAGATGGGAGTGCTAGAAGAGGAGAAAATGGAAACAGTAGGCGAGAGAGGTATGGAAGTGCTAGACGAGGAGAGAATGGAAACAGTACATGAGAGGGAATGAGAGAGGGGTAAGGGAATGCTAGAAGCGGAGAAAATGGAAACAGTAGGAGAGATGGAATGAGAGAAAGGCATGGGAGTGCTAGAGGAGGAGAGAATGGAAACAGTAGGAGAGAGAGGTATGGGAATGCTAGAGGAGGAGATAATGGAAACAGTAGGAGAAACGGAATGAGAGAGACGTATGGAAGTGCTAGAAAGAGGAGAAAATGGAAACAACAGGAGAGAGGGAATGCTAAGAGGTATAATGTATGGGGATTCAATGATCCGTGGTATTCAAGATAGGATGCGCGAGGAGTGTTTGCCAGGAGGAATGATAGAAAGGATGGCTTTAGCAGTTAAGAGAGGTGAAAGGGTGGATGAGATGATTGTAGTGGTGGGAACAAATGACTTGAGTGGTGGTGTAAATAGGGCAGCGAGATATGATATTCTTGCTTGAGGTGGTAGAAAGAAGACACTGAGAGAAAAGATAGTGTGTGTGTGTTGCCTAGGTATGATAATGATGAACTGAGCAGAAGAGCAGTAATATTGAATGACATAATAGCAATATTATTTTATATATTACTCTTGTATAATAGTCCTCTCTTGTCATTCAATATTACTATTGAATGACAAGAGAGGACTGGAATATGTGGATGCTTGGAGTACGTTTGAGGACAGAGAGGAATTGTATGCAAGAGACCACTTACATTTGAATGAAAGGACGTAGGCATCTGGAGAGATAGCTGTTCTGAAAAAGTCAGTGTGTCTCAGGGAGGATGGTAGCAGGGGTGGCCTCTTGTGGGAATGGGTACTTGGGAGAAGGGGGACGACATCAGGTAACACTGAGCTCAGTGGAGTCTAGAGGGTATAATGCTGGGAATAGAAACAACGGCATTTATATGCTATATAATAATGCCAGGAGTATCCGGAATAAGGAAGAGGAATTGGTGGCGCAGATAGCATCAGCTTGGCCAAATATTATTGGGATCACTGAGACGTGGTTGACAGAAGAGGATATAACAACAGGAATAAAAGTCGCTGGGTACAGCATTTTTCAGCAGAATAGGAAGGGAAAGCTTGGTGGTGGAGTACTGCTTATGATAAATGACGACCTATGTCCTCTAAGAATGGAGACTTTGGAAGACAGTGACACTAATGATTTTGAAAGCATATGGTGTGAGGTAGAGGTGAGCAAGACAGGATATTTAGTAAATGTCCCAGTAAATGTCAAAACAGACCCAGGAGTACAGAGGGTGGGAACCAGGAAATGTTTAGACAGTTGAGTTTGGCAAGTGCAAGAAGAATGATTGTTATGGGAGATTTTAACTACAGTAGTATAAACTGGGGAGAGGAAGATGCATGTAGCAATAAGGAAATGGAATTTCTAGAATTATTGAGAGACAAATGTCTTAGGCAACATGTAATAGAGGGAACAAAAGGTTCAAGAGTTTTGGGTTTGGTTATAGCATCAGAGGAGTTGATAATAACTCAGATGACATCTCTCCCACCAGTTGGAGAGAGTGACCATATGGTTTTGACTTGGAAAATGAATAGACATGCAGGAGTATCAAAGAGATGGGAACGTACGTGGAATTATAAGGCAGGTGATTATAATAGGCTAAGACGTCAACTTGGGGAAGTTTCGTGGAAGGAGGAATTGGAATGCCGGGATATCATTAGTGCATGGGAAATTATGAAAGAATATTTGTTAGCAGCAATGGTAAGCTGTATACCACGAGTGAACAAGAGGACACAATTTGGAGTAAATTGGATGACAAACAATATTAAACAGGAATTGCATGCGAAAAAGAGGCTGTAGAAGAGATATAAGGAGACGGTGAAGAGAAGATGCATGAAGAGTATAAGACACAGGCCAGAAGAGTGACTAATATGGTAAGGAAGATGAAACTGGAATATGAGAGGAGATTAGCCCTAAGATCCAAAGAAAATCCTAGGGAATTTTTTAGATATGTGGCCAGTAGGAAGAGAAATGATTGTGGAAGAATGATATTGTGGGATAAAAATGGGAATAGAGAATTGTTCAACGAACACTTTATTGGAGTATTTCATCCTGGATGGAGGAGTCAGTTTTAATGCTAGAGGGATAGGGCAGGTTCGAGGTTTAGAGTTACAGGAGGAGAGTGTGTTTCAAATACTGAGTACTCTGGATGTCAGTAAAGCTGTGGGACTGGATGGTATTTCACCACGAGTTTTGAGAGAATATGCTAGGGAACTGACAGTGCCTTTGACCTGGCTTTTCAATGAAAGTCTGGCTGCAGGAAAGGTGTCCGTGGAATGGAAGGAAGGTAAGATATTGCCATTGCATAAGGCGGTAGCAGACTGGAAGTGTCTAATTATAGGCCAGTTTGTGTGTCATCAGTAGTTAGTAAGATTTTGGAGAAAGTAGTGAAGGACTGTACATAGCATTCGGCAGATGAGGGTAATGTTATCTGTGATGGTCAACATGGAATTGTAAATGGGTGCTCTTGTTTTAGCTATATGCTAGCCTTTTATGATTAAGTTTCAAGAGCAGTAGATGAGGGAAAGGCATATTGCCAATTTCTTAGACTTAGCAAAGGCATTTGACAGGGTGCCACATGATAAGCTGATATTTAAGTTGCAGCACATGGGTCTGGATGTCAGATTGGTCAACTGGATTCAGGATTGGCTGTGTGATAGGTACCAGAGAGTTGTGTATGGTGGGGCAGTTTCAAGGAGGCAGAGGGTTACAAGTGGGGTCCCACAGGGTTCAGTCTGGGACCTATATTGTTTAACCTTTATATCAATGACATTGTCAGTGGATTGCAGGGGGATATTCAGTTGTTTGCGGATGATGTGAAGCTGGTAAAGATTATAAGTAATAGTGCAGATGTGGTAGTCCTGCAGGAGGATTGGAATAAGCTAGACAAATGGGCAAATGAATGGGGGGTGTCGGTTTAATGCAGCAAAATATAAGGTCTTGAGGTTTGGGAAACATTGATGGGACACTGCATACTCTATGGGAGGAGTTATACTGGAGGAAGTAGGGGAGATAAGAGATCTGGGGTCAATGATTGATAGAAACCTGAAATTTAAGGGACATATTGCAAAGGTGGTGAAGGTAACACAGAGGATTGCTGCAATAATGAGAAGGACACTGACCTACAGAGATAAAAGAGTCATCATTCCATTGTATAAGACCCTGATCAGATCACACTTGGACTATTGTTCTCAGATTTGGTCTCCAGGATTGAAGGGGATAAATTAACTGTGAAAAGGGTACAAAGGCAGATAACAAAGATGGTTTCAGGACTGTACAATGATAGTTATGAGGATCGGCTGAGGGAATGTGGACTGCAGAGTTTGGTGGATAGAACAAGGAGAGGTGATATGATTGAGACTGTTGAGAGGTGGTTACATGGTTGACACTAGGGAGTTCTTTCACTTGGTTGAACAGTGGGAAGGAGTGATGACAAGAGGCCATCCCTGGAAGTTACGAAAGCAAACTGTGAGCAAGAGGGTGAGGAGTGGTTTCTTTGCATGGAAGGTGGTTGAACCATGGAATGCATTGCCTGATGGAGTGGTGAGAGCGAGAACGGTGAATGAGTTCAAAGAGTGGTATGATAGACTTGTGTTTCTTGGGGGGGGGGGACCTCCCCTCGATGAGTCTTGATAGACTTTGTGTTTCTTAGGAAGGACCTCCCACGATGAGTATTTTGACTCCACGGAGGCCTGATTAATAATAATAATAATCATTGGCTGATGACTCGGATGATGACCCAATTCTAGATCCTAGTTCTCACCAGCTCCTCCATTACCTTACCCATAACATCTGACACACATTTAGGTCTACAATTTGATGATCGAGTTATATCACCTCCCTCATGAAGTGGCACAATCTTGCCCTCCTTCCACTCATTTGGAGCATGACCCAGTGCAAGACTCATATTAAAAAAATATGTCAAGGCAGGTTTCAACTCCCTGGCACATTCCTTCAGAATATGTGTTGATATATATCATGTTCTATAGCCTTATTAACATCAAGTTTGCTCAATTCCCCATATACCTCTTGCTCACCTACAGTTAGTCTCTCCTCCCCATCATCAACTGCTTTCAAACTCTCCATGATGTCACATTCACAAGAATGAGAACCCTTTATGAACTGCTCATTAGTATCTCCACTATATCTTCCACAGCAGTTGTTCTTATACCATTTCCTCCAATCAATGTCATCCTTCCATAATCTTCTTTATTTTTATTTTTGGCTGGCTTTCCTAGAATGTTAAGTCATTTAATTTATTATGGCCAAGCACACTGAATATAGAATATTACAAGTGATCTTGACACTTGTCAATATGTATAACAAAATTGCCATTAAGAAGGAGTTCTGTTGATAAGAATTCATATGAAAATTGTTTGTCACTCTGCACATCCCATAGTAAGGGATTTTTTCACACCACTTCATTATATATATATACATAGAAATGATTCAATACCTACCCTGATTCTTTTTTCCATTTCATCACCATTACCAGCACTGTTAAATGATAACCATACTTTTTAACAGTACTTTGACAGTATTATCTCACACCTCAATAATAAGTATACAAACCAAACCAATAAATACATTGTATAGCGATGTTTTATTGGACTCAAACTATCACTTGACATTATCAATGTAAATTGGATCCTGATAGACATAGTTATCTGAAGTTAGTAACTTGAAGTAAATCAGTAATTTAGATAGAAAGGAATTTCAAACAGAAAAAAATGTCACTGTTATAGCTAGCAAGCATATATAGGTGAGATGGAATGAGTGATCAACATCAGAAATTATTATTACGGGCAGCTCCAAGGAGTCCTTAGACTCATTGAGGGAGGCACAACATGATGTCAAGAACAACTATTCAACATTCACACAGTATCTATCATACTTCTCCTTGTTAGGTATGTTAGATACCTCCTCATTTACCGTCATGGCACCCACAGATTTTGGCAGCTTATTCCACTCATTTACCACTCTCCAAGTAAAAAACCTAGCTCTAACACTCTTGCTAACCACGGGTGGCCCCTAGTCCTCCCACTACCAGTCATATTCTCAAAAATATCTTCTGAATTAATCTTATAGAAACCCTTCAGTAATTTGAATGTCTCAATCATATCACTCCTTTTCCGCCTATCAACCAATTTCTGCAGTCTGCAAATCATCAACCTGTTCTCATAAGGTTCATTCCATAATCCTGCTGTTATCTTGGTCACGTGTCTCTGGATCCTCTCCACCTCCTTCCCATCGAGAAGAAACACTGGTGCCCATATCTGGGCACAGTAGTCTGGGGTCTTATCAAGGCTCGATACAGAGGAACAATAACCTGTTTGTCTCTGCTCGTTAAAGTGTTTTTCAGCAACCAAATGATTTGATAGGCTGATTTTGCCACTTTTGCAGTGTGTCCCCTAAACTTCAACTCCCTATCCACCAACAATCCCAAATCCCTAGCCTCGTCAATCTCCTGGAGTACAGTTCCATCAGTGTAATATACTGCTGCTAATCTTTTCACCCCAAAATGCAAAACCTTAAATTTTTCCACATTAAATTGACATCCATTCTCCTTAGCCCAGTCCTCCAAACTATCCAAATCATCCTGCACAATTCTGACATCCTGAGGCATTTACTATTGCTCTACCTAACTTTGCATCATCCACAAACAGATGCACAGTTCCTCTCAGATCCTTTCCTATATCGTTAATGAATAAATTAAATAGTAGTTGTCCTAGAACAGAACTCTGCAGCACACCACAAGTCACAGGCCATCTTTTGGACTCTACTCCTGAATAATCCACTCTCTGATATATCACAATCCACCATTCTCCTATCTATCTCACCAACCCTATATGCATTCTCATATGCTGCAGTTTACTGATTAGAATTCCATGTGGTATCCTATCAAAGGCTTTAGCAAGGTCCAGTAGAATCACTGTAAACCCATTACCCTTATCCAGTTCAGCCATCACTGTGTTATAAAATGTGAGCAAGTTACTGAGGCATGATCTACTCTTCACAAAACCATGCTGTTCCCCCCCCCATAGAGTATCCCATTTTCATCTATCCAATCTTGTATTTTACTCTTGACTATTTTCTCCAAGACCTTGACAACAATTCCTGATATGCTGATCGGCCGGTAATTTTCAACAGCGGTCTTGGAATCTCCTGTATGCATGAGAACTATATGCGTGGATAGGCTTATGTGTTCGTCAGACATTTTTGTAATAGATTTCACGGTTTGATATGAACACAGATGATTAAGAAAATCACTATTTATTAACTGAAAAGCTAATATTTTGCTGGTATTATATCCAGCATTTTCAGAGTACACAACACAAAGTTTGTTACAAATGCAAAACAACCACAATTCGGTGTAATTGCTTTTACTGGCCCCACTGTTACACCGGATTGTGGTTGTTTTGCATTTGTAACAAACATTGTGTTGTGTATTCTGAAGATACTGGATATAATACCAGCGAAATATTAGCTTTTAAGTTAATAAATAGTTATTTTCTTAATCATCTGTGTTCATATCAAACCATGAAATCTATTACAAGCATGAGAACTATTTTCCACTCTTTCTACCCGCTCGGGACTAACCCAAACCCGAGACTCAAATTCAACAAAATGGTCAAAGGCACTGACAACTCTTTAGCCGCTTTTTGTACGACACGAGCTGATATACCATCCAATCCCGCAGATGAATTGACATTGAGGTTTTGTAACAGACTATTCACCTCCACGTCATTCACTACAATTCCCGTATAAGCTGTTTGTTCTTCCATTTCTGCAATGTCACCACATGGATTATATACTCTTGCAAAGTACTCACTCAGTAATTCTACTATATCAACTGATTTGGTTACCTCCCTACCATTGGCATTCTTTAAAATCAACCTGCCATGTACATTTTTTCTTTTACTTGCAACATATCAAAAAAACTGTTTGGGATTCTCTTTAGCCTGCATGGCTAATGTTCTTTCATAATCTGCTTTGCTTTTCTTACCACACTTGTTACCCTTCTGGCCTGGGCTTTATACCGATCATGTGCCTGCAGGTCACCTTTCTCCTTAAATTCCCTCCACAGTTGTTTCTTTTTTTCAGCTCAAGCTTAATGCTGTTATTCATCCATTTAATCCCTACTTGATTTATTATTTGGACTCTAGGTATATAGTCAATCATTGCCTCCTGCAAACACTTCTTAACCGCCTCCCATGCACTATCAACATCCAGCCCTTGCAGTTTTACATGCCATGGCACTGAACCAATCAAACTCCTAAGCTTGACATACTTTCCAGCCCGATAATTCCACATGTACCCTGTCTTAATTGTAAATTCCACACCTTTAGCCACCTCCCAAGTCAAGACCCTATGATCACTCTCACTAATTGGTGGCAATGTAGTCATATTCGTTACAGTCAAATCCTCAGATGCAATTACTAGGTCAAGCACTCTCTGACCCCTAGTATTTTTCATGACATGCTGTTGCAGATAATTATCCCTTAATAACCGCATAAAATCCAATTCCTTCCTCCCATGTGTCCTCTCCTCCCTCCAATCAATGTTACCATAGTTGAAATCTCCCATAATAATTACCCTCCTTCCACTCATTTCTTCTATTTGCTTATGCATACCATCTCCACCATCTTTTCCATCACCTGGTCTATAGCAACACCCAATTGTATATTTTGTTCTGCTAGCCTCAATCTCACACCAAATGGCCTCAAATGTGCTCTTTTCTCTATCATACAATTCAACTTCTATTCTCCTTGGCTGCAGCTCATCAGCTATTTTCAGTAATACTCCTCCTCCCATTTTATTCTCCCTGTCATTCCTGAACACACTATACCCCTCACATTCAATACCACTAGCAATATCATCTTCAGTCAGCCATGTTTCACTAATGCCAATAACCTGTGGTCTGGAAGTGCCAACCAAGGCCAAAAATTCTTCCTTCTTGTTCCTAATACTCCTAGCATTAGTATACATGAATTGCAGACCCCCCATTAGCCTACCTTATCTTAATGCCTTACTTACCTTAATCCCTACCTTAATGCCTTATACTAACTATCCCATTCTGATTTGTTGTCCTTATTTGCTTGGGCATATTATACTCATTCATACACTCAACTGCCTCCCTAAGGTCTGCATATCTACCCCCCCTTAATAAATCTAGTTTTCCTGAATCTGTACATCCACTTCATTCAACAACACTTTTTCAAGTCTCCTTACACTGAATCCATTCAAATGCAAACCATCCGTCTTATATAGATCCTTTCGCCTATCGAACTCACTCCACGTCCACAAATTCCACAACACTTATCCTGCATAACCCATGCATAAAGTCATTTGCAATTATGGCCCTCCTTCTATACTCTTCACTGTCATGCCGTGGCAAAAGACTAATCATTCTAACTCTCTCACTCTTTTCTTTTGCTACTTCAAACAATTCATTCAGGTCCTCTATCATTTCCATTTTATCTCCTTTCAAATTATTCGTACCTGCCACCACTATCATTTCTTTCACCCTTTGCTTTTACTCCCTAATAGACTCACTTATGTCCTTAATGGTCGCACCAGGTTGGTATGATTTTGTCAAATTCTCTGCTATCACACCTCGTACTAACGAATCTCCATACAGCATGATAGTATGATAGGAAAAATACTCTTATTTTTCCTATCATACTTTTTTTATTGGCTGGTACACTCAGTAGACATTTGTGCATACGCTCCAGCTGCCGCTTTGCTCTATGTATCGCTCCGCTCAACAGCGTGATCTCACTCATTGCATCCATCTCATCTTTTTTATTATCTATTAAACCATTAATTTGCTCTGTATTAATACCTTCATTCACACTTTCTACATTCACGCCCTCAGCTCTCTGGTACAACCTCGCAATTTCTTATCATATCGCTATTTTCTACATTCTGAAATTTGACAAAAATATCACACTCTCGACCTGAAATACACTTTAATTCCTCATTTTCCTTACATTGAATGAGGGGCATAAACATTATATTCATGACATTCACTATGGTAAAGTAAGCTCTTTCTAATGATGTACTGCAAACAGTGTCAGACTGTTGCAACTCATCAGCACATAGTATAAAAGATTCAAAGAAACCTGCAAGGTCATTATAATACAACCAAACTATCAGAAACGATGGCTTTAGAATTTCTAAAGTATGGATGGCTCATATTCATCCCTTTCATTAACTCATATAGCATTTACAGATCATTCAGATGACCAGCCATATGTGATTCATTCAACAACAACAATGGCCACAGCTACATAGATATCAGTATTTCAGGAAGCAGAAGACAACATATGACATAATACCAAAAAAATAAATAAATTATTTCCATTATTATCAAATCAGAGTAGATGATTTTTGCCTTATTTCCCCAAGTTTTTAAAATGTCATATGACCATGCTCTATTAATAACCATGTCTGTTCCCTATTTGAACTGTTGTTGAATGAAGACCTGAATTTCGAGGACAATCCTGATAACTCTGCATGAAAATAAACAACTCATCTTTAGTTGATGGTTTATAGATATGAAAACCCAGCTCTTTCCCAAAGACATATACTGCTTTATCATTCTGACTGCAATGGAGAAGAAATGAAATTTAAAAAAAAAAGAATTAGTTAATTGTGATTCTAACAACAAAATGGTCAGAATTAAAATTTGAACTCTTACCCAAGATGCTGTGTCCGCACATGTTTCTCTATATCATCACACTGAGTATACTGTTTTCCACAACCTGGCCAAGTACATTGAAATACTATTTTGGCAAGGCCCTATAATAATAAAAACAGAACATTGAAATGTAAGTATCAGTTGTTGTTGTTTTCAGATATACTACTTTTCATTTAAAATAAGAATTGGAATAACAGCAACAATATTATTATTCAATTTTTGATTTCAGCCATTTTGAGTAAGACTACAAAACTGGTCCGAAGATAATATAAATATCTATAGGGGTCCATTCTATTTGGAGGAAGGCCGAAGAACAAGAAAGTAATTGTTGAAAGTGAAGAAATAAAAGTGGCTATGAAAAGAATGAGAGATGAATGAAATCACCGAAAAGGCTGAAAACTGTGATACCAGGAGATGCGAGATAAAGATATGGGCAGTGTTATAAAGGATGTGAGAATTGAACAGGTACAAACAAGGTACTACAAGTAAGGCCAGTAGGGAATGTTACTTACTGAGATCACAGAAAAGAGAACAAGAACAGAGATAAGAGCACAAGGTGCAGAGGTGTGAGTTTGTAACTGAGTATAAAACTATACCATTCATAGCTGTGAAATTATGGTGTATTTAGCATATATAAGAAGCAAATCCTCAGTTCTATAAGTGGTAAAATATAGGTGAAATGAAGGTCAGAGATGGGATTTGCCATCTTGGTTAACCAAGCTAGCAAATTTGCATCAAATCTCACTGTTGGTGTGGATGTCTGTAAATATTAGTAAGTGGTACAGTATTTCACTGACAAGTGAGAGACCACTATTCTGTTTAATGCAGGCATGAAGTGGCTTCGAAAAAAAGTTTTGCTTTTGGACTTTAGAGTAGAATTTCCAGGGGATAAAAAATTAAATGGCAGTGTGAGAAGTTGGAAAGATTACTACTGAAAGAAACAGATTATTATTATTATTATTACCCCAAGACCTCATGGAGTCAAAGATTCATCTGGGAGGTCCTTTTATCACACACAGAGCTCATCATACTGTGCCTTGAACACATTCAAATTTCATCAGAGTTTACAGAGAACAAGACGTGGCTTGCGAGGGCATTGGCTTGGATCCTATTATAAGAGATGTCTCTTTTGTGCTCTTCAAGACAGAGAAAGATTGATTTATCAGTTTGTCTGTAGTAAGGTTTACCACAACTACAAATAATTCTGTATACTCTTGAGAATTGAAGATGGTGATATTTTTCTTTAGGCTGAATAAGGATAGATCAGAGTTTTGGTAAAGTAGAGAAGCACATTTTGATCTTGAACTTTTTTAAAATTCTAGCCAGTTTGGGGGGAGGGGGAACTAATGTAAGGCAAGGAGATGTAAGCTCTGGGGATAGTAGAATCTTCATTAGTTTGTTGACAATGGGGAAAAAGAAGTTGTCATGCAATTTGCGATAGCTGGTGATAGCTTTATCAAGATTTCGTGGACTTCGAAGCTTTGTTCCATATCAGGATCAGTATCAAATAAAATTTCCTTAGCATGCTCAATATGATTGAAAACTAGCTCAAATTCTTCTGAAGTTAATTTCTTAGTCGTAACGTTATCTTCTTGTTTGTACTCCTTATCTTCTTCATATGCACCCTGTTCTTCTAGGTGAAGGAGATCATTCTCGCTTAACTGTTCTGAATGGGAATGGAGCAAGTTTCTCACATCTTCATTATCCTTCATTAAATCCAAGTTCTTTTCCAATTGTGCTGATTTCTTCAATAATGTCAAATCTTGGATTTTGCGCAGGATAAACTGACATAGGCTTGAGTTTAAAGTTGCCTTCTGCACTGGCTCCTAAAAAAAGCATAAGACAATGTCTAAATACTTTGTATCCTGGTTGAGATGCTTCCATTTTAGCTAGGAAAGTTTTTGTTGGCATACGCTTCCAAAAGAGACCAGTTTCATTGACGTTGAATATTTGATGACAGTCATAATCAGCCTCCTGAATTATCCTTTGCAATTCTTCAGGAAACCTGGCAGCAGAATCTTTATCAGCAATAGCAAATTCCACAGTTATTCTTACGTTAATGCAGTCCAGCTTGATTTTTAAAATGGTCAAACCATCCTAAACTCACAGTAAAGCTTTCACATTCCTATGGAAATCTGGTCTTGGTCTCTTTCAAATGATGTAAAAATATTCAGAGCTTTTGACTGAATATTCCTTGTACTAAGAGGTATTATTTTTCTGGTTACAATATCAATCCAGAGTGATAGAAGACATTCCATCTAAATCATAAAATGGCTTCTATTTCGGGGCATGCTTAAAGAAGCAGTAGCAACTTTTCTTTGTTATTTGTATTCTTTGCTCTTATTTAATATAGTCCGAACTGTAGACTTGTTGTATCCCAGATCTAGCACACTCATTGTATTACTAGCATCACTTTCACATCTCTTAATGACTTCCAGCTTTTCCTCTAGAGTAATTACTTTTGTTCTCTTTTTTATTACTGCCACTTTCTTTATCAGTCTCTCTCTTTTCCATTTCAGGGGTTGAATATAATAAAGCCTTACAGGTATCTAAATTAAAACAAAATGAAGGAAAAGTGATTGAGCAAGAAAACAGAGTTTGCATGTGCACTTGTGGTGATAGCTTTGAGTCAACTGCCGAGTGTCGCTGGCCACAGCCTGCAGCACGGCCATTGCCCACTACATTGACAAGTGCCACCGCTCGCTGCACACTGGAGACAAAAATGTTTGCGTAGTGTAAAAAAAAAAACGTTAACTGATTAATCACTCGTTTAGAGCTAGAATCAGTATCGTTTCGCTCAATCACTAACTGATTATCATGCATATCGAATTTGTGTTAAGCGAGGTTTTCCTCATATAATTTATTAAGATACTGATATTTTGCTGGATTTCAAATCATCATCCTCCAAGAAAAAAAAATAGTTGTCACAGAACAGAAAACAGTAGCAATCGAATAACTACTGAAACACTTCAAAACAGGGTGCTTAAGGGTCAAAGCTGTATAACTGAGAGGAGACCTCCACATAGCATTTAAAGGAATGCGGAGAACCGACCAGGGCTTCTGACATAATGTCCAATCCTCACCTTCACATGGTGCACCCTGTTGGGTATCTACTTGGATACTGAACGAACGAGGATGGGCTGGCAATTTGGGATTTAGCCGACCAAATTGTATTCTTATTGGTTAAATCAAAATAAAAAATGATGGTACAACATGACAAAATTTCATGCCAGCTGGGGCATCACCCGGTAGTAGAAAAAGACATCAAAGGCTTGAAATGTGGAAAGGCAGCAGGAGTAGATGATATTCAACCAAAAATGCTGAAGTATGGTGGTATAAGAGTCTTACAGTGGCTGCACTGCATAGTTCAGAAAGCCTGTACAGAGGGACGAATTCCGGATGATTGGACTAGAGCTCTATTAGTACCCATATATAAAAAGGGAAATAAAACTCAATGTAAGAATTACAGAGGTATTTCCCTACTGAGTGTTCCTGGCCAAGATCTATGCAAGTATACTTGAGAAACGTTTGAGAACAGTTGTGGAAGAAAAGCTTGGTGAAGAACAAGCTGGATTCAGGCCAAATAGAGGCTGTCAGGATCAGATCTTCACTTGACGACAAATAGTCGAGAAAGCATGGGAATATAAAAAAGATCTGTATTTAAGTTTTGTCGATTTGGAAAAGGCATATAACAAGGTGCCAAGAGAGAAGCTATTCAATACGCTACAGTTATATGGTGTCAATGGGGCATTATATCAAGCAATACTTAGTCTTAATTTGAGTTGTAAGTCGGCAGTTAGAATTGAAGGAAGTACAGGATTAATGTTAAATCTGGTGTGAGACAAGGATATACATCATCCCCTCTGTGATCCATATAGATAATGAATAACATTATGAAGGAAAGTGGTATTAAACATGATATCAAAATTGGAGATGTTAATGTCAGCTCTTTGCTTTATGCAGATGACATTATTCTTCTAAATAAATCCACTACAAGTCTGCAAGATTCTCTGACTAAATTGAATAACTGTTGTAATAGATATGATATGAAGGTCAGCAATAAAAAGACAAAGACAATGAAAATAAGCAGAATCATTGAAAATGTCAACTGTGTTTTGAATGGAGAACCTGTGGAACAAATAAAACATTTCAGCTACTTAGCCATGATTTTTTGTGAAGATGGTAAATTAAATATAGAAATATGCAACAGAATCAGCAAAGCTGGTATGGTGGGAAGTCAATTGAATAAATTCATATGGAATAAGAGAGAAATTAGTCGGAACACTAAATTAGTTGTATACAAGACAGTGTTCAAACCAGTTTTAACTTATGGATCTGAGAGCTGGGTCAGAAGTAAAATACTTGACCAAAGACTAGAGACTGCTGATATGAGAGTCCTGAGAAAGATTATAGGCATGAACAGATGGCATCAATGGCAATATCATATTAAAAACGAGGATATTAGGAAAGAACTTGACATTGTCAGCATCCAGGAATGCGTTAGCAGAGCTAATCTCAGATGTATGGTCACTTAAACAGAATGGGCAAAGAAAGGTTAGCAAAACAAGTGTTCTTTGCAAGGTTGGCAGCAAAATGACCCAGAGGAAGACCAAGATATAGGTGGATTGATACAGTACAAAGTGCCTTAGATGATAGAAATATAAGATCTGATAATGTTGGAGCCTTGACACGTAACAGACTGATTTGGAGGAAAATTGTAGATAGGAAGTTAGTAATGATGTAATTATTTCCACATAGTACTATCATATCCTGTACACCCCTTGAGGTTACATGGCAGGAATTTGATGATGACGATGATGATGATGACACTTCAAAACTTTAAAAGACAAAATATATCACAGATAACAGATTTAGTGAGTTCAATAAATGGTAACTACTGCAGAAGACATTGTTCAGGTATTCAGTGATCAATTTATAAGGGTGTTCAATCAGGGTGGAATCATGAAGAAATTAAGTGTAAAGGACATAGGAGGGGATGGCTTAATTGTGAGTAAGTGGGAGGTATTTGAGGAAATAAATAACCTTGGTGTCAATAAGGCGATACGATTTGATGACATATCCATGCATCTTAAGGGAATGATCCAGAGAATTGACTGTAGCATTGCCATACTTGTTTAATAAACATCTTGAAACAGCACAGGATCCAAGGGAGTGGAAGGAGAGTAAAATTGTTTCACTACATAAAGGTGGTGATAAGGCTATAACTTCAAATTACAGGCAGGACTGTATATCGGATATTGTGGTGAAGGTACTGGAAAGATTGGTGAGAAGTAGGATACAGAAATGGGCTGATAACAGCAGTATTCTCTGTGGTTATCAGCATTGGTTTGTTAAGGGAAGATCATGCTTCACAAATTTACTTATGTACTATAACAAGGTGAGAAATACCTTGGACAAGGAACATGCATATACAGTGGTGTACTTAAATTTTGCAAAGGCTTTAGATAGACTGCCACACGACAAGCTCTTAAATAAATCGAAACAGATGGAATCGGACAACAGACTTTTGAGTTGGATCAGTGACTGGCTGATAGGTATCAGAAAGTTGTATATGGGGGTGCAGTATCCAGAAAGAGAAAGGTCACTAGTGATGTGCCACAGGGGGTCAGTTTTTGGGCCATTGCCGCTCAATTTGTATGCTAATGAAATTAGGATGGGATGAACTAGTGATATGCAGCCTTTGCAGATGATGCAAACTGGAGAGAGCAATGCAGAGTCAAGCAGATGTTATGGCCATACAAGAGCACTTGAATAGATTGAATGAATGGGCAGAAAAATGGAACTGTTAGTTCAATGTTGCAAAGTGTAAGGTTTTGAGATTTGGTAAGCAATGATGGGATGCAAAGTATACGCTTGGTGGGGAAACTTTAATGAAAGTAGAGGAGATGAGAGATCTAGGAGTGATGGTGGACAAGGACATGAAATTCAGGGGTCATTGCACAAGTTGTGAAGACTTCACATCAGATAATGGCAATGATATAGAAGACCCTGACATGCAGAAATAGAGAGGTAATGATGACATGTATAAAACCTTGACCAGGTCTCATATGGATTATTGTGCACATATTTGGTCACCAGGTTTTCATGGCGACAATGATATGTTAGAAAGGGTCCAGAGAATATTCACAAAGTTGGTCAGTGGTCTTTGGAATGTGGAGTGCAAGGACAGATTGAGAGAATGTAAGTTGTAAAGTCATGAATAGGAGGAATGGGGGGGGGGATATGAATTAGCCATATATGCTAGTCAGGGATTGTTATTGGGTCAACATGATGGAAGAGATTTTTCATAAAATGTGAAAGGGGATAGAACAAGAGGCAATCGCTGGAAACTATATAAGGATGGTGTGAGCAGAGAAGTGAGGAATAGGTTCTTTGCATGGAGAGTGGTTGGTGAGTGGAATGCATTGCATGAGTTTGTTGTGGGTGTAGATGCATTGAATAAGTTTAAAGCACAGTTGGATAAGCATTGTGTGCAATAGTATGTACCTCCCACGATGAGTCTCTGACTCCATGGAGGTCAAATGTTAATAATAATAATGAGTCTGACTATGAGACAGGTATCAGCAAAGTTGTTTTTGAGAAAGCACACACACTAGCAGTGCACCACAGGGATATGTCCTGGAGCCACTACTGTTTAATAATATGTTAATGATCTTAAGTTAAAATAGAGTTATGCATGATGCAAAGTAGAGGAGAATAATAAGGAGTATAGTAGTTGTTATGGCTTTACAAGAGCATCTCCAATGAATTGAAATGAACTGAACTGACAAGACAGCACAATGACTACCTTTCCAGCCACACTGTTGTCTATCAGTCTCCTCAATAAGTTACTAATATCCTCATGTTTTTCTTCTGTCTCTAATCAAATCATTTATTTCCACAGCAACCAGTAAATTTCTTGCCCATATACAAAGAATCAATGAACTTATTCATCTTCCAGTTGGAAAACACACCTTGTGCACCCATCTTTCATCATACTATTAATTATAGCATCTTCAATAGCCTCACTCTCAAGTCAATCATTCTTTTCCTATACTTGAATAAATTTAGTTTAATCCTTTATCCAAGTGTAAGCAAACAAAGTTTGCACCTGAACCAAGTGCAAAATAAACTTCCAACATCTTTCTCTAAATCCAGAGTAATTCAATAATGAGGTGGTACACCTGTTGGCAACTTGTGTAGGGTAAATATGACCTCTCCTATTGCTTCTGCCTTAGTATCTCCACGTTTGGGTCTGCCTTCAACTGACTAGACCTCAATAAAGGTCGAAACTGGTCTGGGTAGTGGCCCTTCCCTTAATGCATAGCAGTATACATGTCTGCAAGGAGATGTGCTTTGCATTATGGGAGATACTGAGACAAGGAGCGATGAGAGCTTGGTCCACCTTTGCTCAGAGTTGCCTGGTGTTGCATCACCTTACCTCAGTCCTGAAGATATTTTCAGGTCCAAACTTTGTTGCTTACACTTGGATAAACTAAATTTATTATAGTCTAACCAAGTGCAAAATAAACTTCCAACATCTTTTCCCCTACTTTCTTTCATTGTGTTATTTTGTGCCCTTTAATTTACACTGACCAATTTGCACATATTCCTCATTTTGTTTCTCATATATTCTGCTCTCTTACACTCCAGCATCGAACTCTCTGTTTTAATTATATTCCCTTTTAGTACTGCCTCACAACACTGTGCCATATCTCAACTTTATCCAGCAAATGAAGAAACCCACCACCATACTGAATTTCTCTAATCACTCACAAGCAAGAATCAGCAAAAAATAAAATAAATAAATCTGAATGGGAAATATCTTTTCACTAGGCTACTTCAATATATGTGTGTGTGTACACATGCACACATATTGTTCTGCTTTATAAACTTGAGTCAAAATACTGAATACCAGAGAAGTGAAGCCTCAGCTTTGTCATTCTTCAGCTAACCTACAAGACACTTTGCAAATAAGACATCAGGTTTTATGGAATAAATCAGAACTATTACACCTTTGTATGATACAATAGAGAGAAAAATCTGGGAGTCTTTAGAAATAGCATTAGATCCTAAACATCTAAATATTAACTAGAGTATTAATTTGTCTGAGTATATCCTAACCTTCATTAGTCAAACACGTTCACGTGAATGCATAAACACGCAGAATGTTCTGAGCAATTTGAAATATTTTTAGAACCATCAGTCTCTTCTATAACTACATAGTCATTGTTATCTTTGTTAGTCCTTACTGTTTTGTCTGCTAGTTTGTATATCTACACCTGAAGAAATCCTGAGAAGTTAAGATGAAACATCATGTTCCCAATTAAAATAAATGTCATCAACTTATTCCAGTGTCCGGCCTTATAAACTTTAGTCAAATATATATAAACTGCATGGAAAGAAATCAACACACTCACACACCTCCATGGGAAAGGTGCATCATGCCATGTAACGACTCATGTTTGTAGCCGGTATAAATTGGAGGAATATGCTAACTCACTTTCAATCGAAAGTGAGTTAGCTGATCTCATATGGAGGTAGCAGGGTGTTTCATCCCACATACAGACAAATCAGCCCCTGAGAACACACGCAATTTACAGACATAGAATACCAGTTGTGGTGGTGGTGGAAGTGGGCGGTAGATGGTGTTCATGGTGACGATTCATAGTAGAGGTTCGGTGTAGTGGTTGAGACAGTTGTAGGTGTCCTCCCGCGATGAGTCTTTGGACTCCTTGGAGGTGTCAGGAATAATAATAATAATGATGATCCCAAGTCAGTGCAACTGTGTCCGGGTGAAATGAAAGAAGGGTACTAACAGAGTTTGAAAGAGGCATTGTGATAAGATGCCATGTTGCAGGCTTATCTGTTCAGCAACTGCTATCTGCAGTGGACAACACACCACAATTATCGAAAATGACTGTATGGTGCTATGAAGGATAATAAGTACAAACTGCTATTCATCTGCCAACAGACTGAATGCAGAGTTCTAGGCATCGACTTGAACACGAATCTGCACAAAAATAATCAGAATCGAGGCTCACAACACGGGTTTCCATTAGGACTGCAATATGCAAGAGCCCACATTATCTAAACCAACATGCAGCATCGTCTTCAGTGATGCAAAGAGCACATACAGCGGGACATGAAAGCTTGGAAAGCTGTGTTATAGAGCAACAAATCATGCAACACCATCTACTAAGCAAATGCCCAGTGACCATCTCTCAACAGAGTGCATAACTCCAACTAGGAAATTCAGAGGTGGCAGAGTAATTGTATGGATGTCTTGTTTTTCCTGGTTTGGCCTCAGACCTCTGTTTGTGGTGCCACAGACATTGAACTCTGAGAGGTATCTGAACATTCTGGACAATGCAATGTTTCCTACTTTGTGGCATTTCTACAGAACTTACCATTATCTCTTTCAGCAAGACAAAGCACTGTGTCATAAGGCTACTGCTGTAACTGTATGGTCTGTTGCATGGCATCTTCAGAATGAACTGGAGTGTCAAGTGAAGTCAAGAGATGTCTGCCCCATAACAGTCCAGGACCTGATTACATGCCTCAGGAAGAATGGTCCAAAATTCCCATTGATTGCTATTATATGCTTGTGGAAAGTATGACCTATAGGATTACTGCAGTCATCGCAACAAAAGGAGGTACTATATTTTAATAAGGTGAGTGCCATGGCTGTTTATTCCTCACAATATGGTGTCTGTTGACTTCTTTCCAGCAGTGTATACACACACACACACACAGAGCTTATTGTGGGATGGTATGCAACGGTACAGCACAGGGCACCTTCATTAAGTGACATGTAATGTATACCTTCAGAATTAGTAATATTCAGTAAATTTTTAAACACTTATCTAGCATGCAAATAAGTTTAGTTATTCAATGATATATGAATGTTTTCACTACGCGAGTTGTTAAGATATTTGCTATATAAAATTTTTATTAAAAATTATCATATACATTTTACTTAGTCTTTATATTTTGTACAATAAATGTATGCTGAATAAACTGCATGTCTTAATTTGTTGTGCATATTCCAAAAAAATTATCATATTGTAAAGTAAAAACAGTAAATAATTTTTCTTTTTTTTATTTTGAATATCCATTTCCTTTTCAAAATTTTTCCTACTGGTAAAGAATGAGTACCAGCATGTCATATTTTACAAAAAAAAATGCCCTATATATATTTCAAATAGATTAAACTGACTGGAAGTTGAGAGATAAAAAGAGAAACACTATTTTTATTTAATTAAAGTGCATAACTAGTTTCATCTCCTTAGACTTCATCAGGTGCATTGCATGAAAAGAGACAGACAAAAAAAAAAAATATTGCAAGGGAATAGCTATAAATTATTTTACTAATATTTGAAGGCTTTCCAGAAACCACAGTATTGTTGGGCACATACACTCATGATCTTGTGAATGCCAAAGTTAGAGAACAGCACAGTGACATTAGAAAGACTATAGCTGGGGTTAGTGTTCAAATGTAATGGATTGAGAATGATTTCCTTACATTCCACAATTCTTCTCTCGAGTTCACCATAGCATCTAAAGATGTTCTCTGCTTTGTTCTAGATAAATGGATGAGTGATAGAATTTTATCATTAGAGTCAGTAGAATTAAGGACATGATTAACAGTGCACTGGCTATCGTTTTGCCATATGTGATGTCACTCATATGCTCTTCTAAACATAATTCAATGGATTTTTCAGTACAACCAAAATAGGGCATGTTGCAGTTCCATCAAAGACGGTAAGCACTGGGATATTTTAAGATGTTATGATTTTGTTTAGGTGTATTGAATAAGGAATGGAGCTTCAGCAGAGCAGTGAGAGAGGTTTGGATTTTAATTTCTTGAGAGCTATAGCTAACTTAGGAGAGTCTGCACAGTTAGCCTAGTGGCTTTGCACTTCACAACCACATGCCTGGGGAAGGAGTGTCCCAGGTTTGATTCCTGTCGAAGATGTGAGGAACTTGAGGATCTTCCTCAGGCACAGCCAAGTTAGCTGGTCTTGGGAACGGGCAGTAGAGTTTTTTCCTGCCAGTTTATCTGGCATTTTTCATCCCCCCCAAGCAGGCAAACCGGTCCCGTGAACATACGTTTCTAGAGCCAAAAATATATCCCCCCCCCCCGGCGGCAGACTAGGTGATAGGTCAGTTGGGAGTGGTACTAACAAATAGTCGCATCTAATTAACATGCGGATCCTGCATAGGAAGTAGGAATAACGTGTAGTGAAAGAAGAATAGCTAACTTAGGAGAAACAGAGCTGATATATGATAGAAATAAATAGCCTTGTACATAATTCTTATCTTCAATATGGCAAGGAGTTGGATTAAATAGTAACTTTGTTCTGTTTAGAATACCCATTTTTCTGAAAAGTTATAAGAAGAAAATGTAGTGCTTTGTGAAGAAGAGGATATCAACAAAGAACTACAGTTTCTTCTCACAATCCTTCAGAAAAATGGTTATCTTAAACAGACAGAAAGATTCATCTCCTCGTCGCATTGAAAATAGGAATAATGTAATAGGCCATATATTTCTACCTTATTATTATTATTACCACCCCAAGACCTCATGGAGTCAAAGACTCATCTGGGAGGTCCTTTTATCACACACAGCTCATCATACCATGTTTTAAATACATTCAAACTCTTTGCAGATACCACATTCTCAGGCAAGGCATTCCAATCATTCACAACAATGCACGAAAAAAAACCTGCCTCTCACCCCCCTACTCACACCCTCTTTATACAGTTTCCAGGGATGACCTCTGGTTCTCCCCTGATCTCCCACTAGTCTCTGCAAAACTTCTCCAGCAATGATTCTATAACAACCCCTTACCAACTTGTAGGTCTCTCTCATATCTTCCCTCTTCTTCCTGTCCACCAGACTCTGCAAATTACATCTTCTCAATCTTTCCTCATACTCGACATTGCAGAGGTCAGAAACCACTTAGTCAGTATCCTTTAGACCCTTTCCAACATCTCTTCATCTTTCTGAAAACCCGGTGACCAAATCTGGGCACAATAGTCCATATGTGGCCCAATCAAAGCCTTATACAACGGAACAAGAATCTCCCTACTTCTACACATCAGTGTCCTCCACATCATTCCCAGAAGCCTTTGTGTTGTCTTCGCAATTTTGACGATGTGTTCCCTAAATTTTAGATCCCTATCCACTATCACCCTCAGATCTCTTATTTCCTCTATTTCCAACAATATATTCTCACCAAGCATAAATTCTGCATCCCATCTTTGTTTTCCAAATTTTAAAACCTTACATTTTGCAACATTGAATTCACATCCCCATTTCTGTGCCCAATCACTCAATATATTCAAGTCTTCCTGTAAGGCCACAACATCTTCACTACACTTCATGGTTCGTCCCAACTTTGCATCATTTGCAAATGAATATCTCAATCCAAATTTTCACCTATATCATTAATATACAAGTTAAACAGTAATGGACCTCAAACAGACCCTTGAGGCACTCCACTAATGACTTTCCTTTTCCTGGATATTGCTCCCCCATATACAACTTGTTGATATATATCAGATAGCCAGTCTCCAATCCAATGCACCAATCTAATATCCAGCCCCATCCTCTCTAGTTTGACTATCAACTTATCATGTGGTAATCTATCAAAAGCCTTTGCGAAATCCAAGGATATTACTGTGTATCCTTTTATTCTGTCTAAGGAAGCAGTCACTTCATTGTAATAAGTAAGTAGATTAGTAAAACATGACCTCCCTTTAACAAATCCACGCTGTCCATCAAAGATAATACCATTGTAATCAACCCAACTTTGGATCCTAGTTCTCACAAGCTTCTCCAACAACTTAACCACAACACCTGGCACACAGATAGGCCTATAGTTTGATGCTTGAGTTTGATCACCTCCTTTATGAAGTGGCACAATGTTGCCCTCCTTCCACTCCTTAGGAACTTGACCGAGTGCAAGACTCGTATTAAAAAAATATGTCAAGGCAGGTGTCAACTCCCTGGCACATTCTTTTAGAATACATGCCGATATATTATCAAGTCCCACAGCCTTATTAACATCTAGTTTACTCAACTCCCCATACACCTCTTGCTCACTACAGTCAGTCCTCCCCATCATCAACTGCTCTCAATCCCTGTATGAAGTCACATTCACAAGATTGAAAGACCTTTATGAAACTGCTCATTAAGTATCTCCACCACACATTCTGCAACAGCTGTCTTTATACCATTTTCTCCTATCAATGTCATCCTTCCATAATCATTCTTTCTTTTGCTGGCTACATATCGAAAGAATTCCTTATGATTCTTTTACGCTTCATTAGCCAACTGCTGTTCACACCTCTCTTTAGCTACCCTCACCAACAAAGTCACTCTCCTTGCCTGGTCTTTGTAGACCTCAAGGAATTGGTTATTTCCACTTCTCTTATGCTGCCTCCACAATTCCCTTTTTCTCTGTATCGCATGCTTAATCTCTTTATTCATCCATCTCACACCCACCTTATTTAACCTTCTCGCCCTTGGAATACATTTAGACATTGCATCTACTAAACAGTTTTTGAAAATCCCCCAAGCTGCATTCTTTTCCAGCTAACTCCTCATTCCACGCTACACCCGTCTCCTGAACTCTTCATAATCACCCCCCCCTTGTAGTTCCACATATACCCTTTTCTCACAGAGGTCCTCGCACTGCTGGCAACCACCCAGGTAATCACCTCATGGTCACTCTCAGGAATTGGTGGATGATTTGACACCTCATTTAAAATTACATCCTCTGATGAGATGACCAAATCCAAGACCCTCAATCCTCGTGTGCCCTTTGTTACATACTGTCTGAGGTAGTTATCCCTCAAAAACTCAAGAAACTCATTTTCTTTACTTCCAGTTGCTATCTCATCATTCCAGTCTATATGGCCATAATTAAAATCACCCATAATGACCCTTTTCTTATTTGCTTGGCTAATTTGACTATACATTTCACTATCACCACCATCCACATTACCTGGTCTATAACAACATCCCACCAAGTATTTGATTCCATTCACCTCTATCTCACACCATACTGCCTCAAAACCACTGGCACTATTTCCCTCTTGCATCTCTACTTTATATGGATATAACTCTTTCTCTATCATCGATAGCACTCCCCTTCCTTTTTACCCCTTCTGTCCTCACGAAACATATCATACCCTTCCATCTCTATTCCTGTTAGGATGTCATCCTCTTCAACCATGTCTCACTTATTTCTACAATTTTTGGATGAACAGATGCAATTAGTGCAACTATTTCATCTGCCTTGTTTCTTATATACTTCTCACACCCACCAAGTGCTAGAAGTTTGTATACAAATACTTCTAGCATTTGTATACCAACACAACAGCTCATTTCTGGATCTACAGCTAGTTCCACTGATACCACTCACTCGATGTGATCTCTCCATGCTCAACTGGGACCATTTCCCTTTCTGCTTCTTCATTTTAAAACCTTTTTCAATTCCAACTGTTTCCTCTTGATCCCTGGTCATCCCATGCCTTTCCTGCCTACACATGCTCACCTCCTCTTGGAGCATCCACCGTTCTCATGCTGTGTACCCCTGTCCACCCTGAGCCTCCCCGTTTTCCTGCTCCTCTTCCACACCCATTCTCTATACTTATACCACTCACTTCCCTATTCATAACCACCTCTTCAATTTCTCCTGTCTTACTCTCCCACTCTTTCACATCACTTCCCACTCGATCAGATTCATTTTCTCTATTCACTTCTCTACCTTCCAGCAGCAGTCTCTCCAAGTGACTCACACCATAACCACTCAAATGCAGTCCATCGCTCCTATACAGCTCACTTCGTCCCTCAAACTCATTCCACACATTAACAAACTGTACTCCCATCTCCTCACACATTTTAGCCATCATATCATTCATAATCCTTTTCTCCGCTTCATTTCACCATAGTCATACTTAGGCAACACGCTAACTACCCTTCCTGTCACACTATTCTCTTTTATCCTTTATCCTTCTAAGCAACCTCCTGATATCCATTCTGACACACTCTTTGCTCTCTCTCAAATCATTCGTACCTATTAACTCTTTTGCTCGCTCCTGCCTCATATCGAATGCCTCAATCACTCTACTCATTTTAGCACCTATTAAGTTAGCTAAAGTTCTCAAGAAATTTAAAATCTGAACTTCTTTCACTCCTCTGCCCAAGCTCCATTTCTTACTCAATACATCTAAACAAAAACATAACAGCTTAAAATATCCCAGTGCTTATCATCTTTGGTGGAACTGCAACATGTTCTATTTTAGTCATACTGAAAAATCCATTGAATTATGTCTGGAAGATCATATGAAAGACATAACATATGGCAGAACTAGAACCGGCACACTGTCTAATCACATTCCTAATTCTACTGACTCTAATGATAAAAATTCTATCACTCATCTAGTTATCTGGAACAAATCAGAGGACATCTTTAGACACTATGAAGAACTTGAGAAAAAAATTGTGGAATGTAAGGAAATCATTCTCAATCCATTACATTTGAACACTAACCTCAGCTGTAGTCTTTCTAATGTCACTGTGCTGTTCTCTAACTTTAGTGTGCACAAGATCGTGTGTATGTGTCCAACAGTACTGTGGTATCCAGAATGCCTTCAAAGGTCAGTAATACATTAGATTTAATTATAGTTATTCTCTTGAAATTTCACATAATGTACCTGATGAAGTCTTCTAAGAAGATGAAACTAGATGTATGCTTTAATTAAATAAAAAATAGTGTTTCTATTTTTATCTCTCAGCTTCCAGTCATTTACTCTACTTCAAATATGTCCTTCAGTCAAGTAAATTCATTATATAACATACGCACATCTGAATAATAATCTTCTTCTTCTACGCGTTTTCCCGCTTCCTATGCAGGGTCCGCGCGTTACTTTTTAGATGCGACTTCTTGTTAGTACCACTCCCAACCGACCCGTCGCCTGGTCTGCCGCTGGTGGGGGGGGGATATATTTTTGACTGTAGAGGCGTATGTTCACGGGGCCGGTTTGCCTGTTTGCGGGATGAAAAACGCCAGATAAACTGGCGGAAAAACCCTACTGACCGCGCCCAAGACCGGCTAACTTGGCTATGCCTGAGGAAGATCCTCAAATTCCTGACGTTTACAACGGGAATCGAACCTGGGACACTCCTTCCCCAGGCATATGGTTGCGAAGCGCAAAGCCACCAGGCTAACCGCGCGGTTGCACATCTGAATAATAATAATAATAATAATTATTATTATAAAAATTATAATAAAAAACCCTACAACTATCTCTAATCCTGAAGTATTATTATAATATAGTGATATACTATTTTGCTATTTGAATGTGAAAATATAACATCTGCCATTGAAAATTGGCATCAGGAAGGTTATCCCAAAAGCAGAGTGGGTTTCTTGGGTTGGTGATAACTACAGCCAAGGTTCAGCACAGTGATGGGTTTCTGTCTACTGCTGAGCAGAACCAAGATTAGGCACGGTATTGTTTGGTGGAATCAACATTTAATATCCAGATTAGAATGATGGGTTTTAGAGTGATCTTTGTAGATCACACATCCTCCTGAAGGGCCCAACATCAACAATAACCATTACAGCTATTACCAATAACCCTTCCTAGATTCATATCATCTGCAAACAATGACTATCTCTCTGCATTCCACTGACAATGTTACTGATATGAAGGTTAAAGAACATAGGTCCCAGTACTGAGCCCTATGAAACTCCACTTGTAACCTTCTGCTTCCTTGATACTACTCCTTCATACAGAACTCTGATATCTATCAGACAAACAATCTCCAATTCAATTGACTAACCTGATATACAGGTAATGATTTGCCTTTATACACATGTCCCTAGGAATGTTAGGTGTATATCTGCATATCAACTGCATCTCTGTTTAATGAATTATAGATGCTGCATTGCAACTAATAATGTGACCCAATAACTCAGTGTTTCAATTTTTTTGTGTCCATTACCTGTATCTGATCTATATGCTATAATAACTTAAATATCACTTTATCATGTGATACCCTGTCAAGTGCCTTTGTAAAATCAAAAATATGCAATATATGCCTTTCCGTCATAAACTGTTCTTGTTACTTTATTATAAAAGGCAATCAGCTAATATGGATAAAACATGTGCCCCTTAACAAATCCATGCCAACCCTTACTCAATGCTATATATATACAATTCCTCACTAATTTATTCAAAATCTTAACATGTACAGAAGAAATACAAATTGGTCTATAGTTTGAGACTTCCATTCTACCATCATCCTTATGCAACAGCACAACTTCCACTCTTTAGGTAATATTGTATCTCTGTTTACCAATATGCCATTAGCTGACACAGTCAAATTATTATATGAAGATTACCCTCCAGATATCGCAAAGATTTTCGAATTTGTTATCTATTCAGGTTATTTTAGTTGGAAAAACAAGTTCTACAAACAAATTGAGGGTACTGCCATGGGTAGCCCTTTGTCTCCACCTTTAGCTAACTATTTTTTGAAACAATTCGAAGAGACTATGTTTTCATCCATTCACCCTCAGCCATCTCTTTGGTATCGTTATGTTGATGATGTTTTTGCCATTTGGTCACATACTGAAGATGAGCTTTCCACCTTTCTACAACAGATAAATAGCCTTCACCCACATATCCAATTCACCATGGAAAAGAAAAATTCTGGTACTTTACCATTTTTGGACATCCTACTTACTTGAACTTCTTCTGGTACCTTATCTATAAGCCTCTTTCGAAAACCCATATTTACTGGCAGATATATTCATAAAAAGTCTGCTCACCACACATCTCAAAAATTTGGCATTCTTAAATCTCTAATTAATAGAGCACATAAAGTTTGCTCTTCTCCAGAAATCTTACAACAAGAACTTTCCATCATTAAAAAGTTAATGGAATCTAATAATTACCACCCTAATCAAATCCAACAGATCACTGAATCTTATGTTCCAATACCTAAGGTTTCTTCAACAGTCCACAGAGTTCCAATCCACTACATTCCAGGAATCTCAGAACCTATAGGTAGAATTTTAAAAAAGTACCAATTGATTCCCACGTATATTCCTATCAACAAAATTTTTTCCTTATTGCCTTCCACAAAAGATAAACTGCCATCTCTATCTTTGGCTGGCATTTACCAAATACCATGTGAATGCGATGTTTCTTATTTTGGACAAACTGGCTGTTCTGTGGAAAAAAGAATTAAAGAACATCAATATTATATTGATTACAACAAACCTCAGAAGTCTGGTCTAGCACAACACAGTATTACCACTACCCATAATATCCAGTGGGATAAAGCTATTCTCCTTCATAAATGCAGGTTCAAATATGAACACCTCTTTAGAGAAAGTTGTGAAGCCATTTTACACCGACTGAATTTAAATCGAAATGATTGTCTCTCTCTCTCTCGAAGATCTGGGAGACTTTTATTTTATGTAATCACTAAAAAAACCCAATTATCTTAAATATTAATTATTTATTAATTTCTTTCATTTCCTAGCTCGCGACAACAATGTATTTTAATAGGTGATCCACCGAATGTTCGTTACTTGTATTCCATTCCTATCTGTTTGTAACACCGAAGATGTACTATTAGTTTTAGTATGAAATATCTGTACCTTATTTATTAATTAAAAGTTATTACTGTGGACTTACGTGTTCTTTAATAATTATACTATGCCACAGGTTCTTCTAAAAATAAAAAAAAATGTGGATAAAGCTAGGATCGCTATTCTTAGTATTTGCCCTAATGTAAAACTCATCCCCTAGGAGATGTATGTTGTTTAATGTTAAGGGAGATAGGTCACTACCCAGACCGGTTTCAAGCTTTATTGAGGTCTCATCAGTGAGTAGGTAGAACAAATAATACCAAGATTATAGTGATAATAGCTTTAATACTTTACAGTACAAGTTGTCAAAAAGGTGCACAGATAAATTAATGAAATAAAGAGCCAAAAGGCTTCACTTCGGCGATGTTAAAATTATTTAAATTAAGGGGATATTTAATCCCATATTATTTCAAAGCCAAATAAGAAAACTCTAAGATAGACATCAAAGAGTTCCATGCCGAATATAGCAAACTATAAAAGTTCGGCGAGTCCAAGCGTGAGCAAACACCTGGGTGGTACAATACCGGGCAACTCGTTGTAAAGGTGGATAAAGCTAGGATCGCTATTCTTAGTATTAAAGTTATAGTATTAAAATCTTGGTATTATTTGGTCTACCTACACAGTGATGAGACCTCAATAAAGGTTGAAACCGGTCTGGGTAGTGACCTATCTTCCTTAATGTAAAACAATATACATCTCCTAGGGGATGAGTTTTACATTAGGATAAATACTAAGAATAGCGATCCTAGCTTTATCCACCTTTACGAGTTGCCCGGTATTGTACCACCCAGGTGTTTGCTCACGTTTAGACTCGCCAAACTTTTATAGTTTGCTATATTCGGCATGAAACTCTTTGATTTCTATCTTAGAGTTTTCTGATTCGGCTTTGAAATAATGTGGGATTAAATATCCCCTTAATTTAAATAATTTTAACATCACCGAAGTGAAGCCTTTTGGCTCTTTATTTCATCAATTTATCTGTGCACCTTTTTGACAACTTGTACTGTAAAGTATTAAAGCTATTATCACTATAATCTTGATATTATTTGGTCTACCTACTCACTGATGAGACCTCAATAAAGTTTGAAACCGGTCTGGGTAGTGACCTATCTCCCTTAATGTAAAACAACACAACATCTCCTAGGGGATGAGTTTTACATTAGGGCAAATACTAAGAATAGCGATCCTAGCTTTATCCACCTTTACAACGAGTTGTCCGGTATTGTACCACCCAGGTGTTTGCTCACGCTTGGACTCGCCAAACTTTTATAGTTTGCTATATTCGGCATGAAAGTCTTTGATTTCTATCTTAGAGTTTTCTTATTCGGCTTTGAAATAATGTGGGATTAAATATCCCCATAATTTAAATAATTTTAACATCACTGAAGTGAAGCCTTTTGGCTCTTTATTTCATTAATTTCTCCTACTACTGGTCAAATAATGAAAGAATTCCTTGAGATTTTCTCTGGATCTCAAGACTAATTTCTTCTCATATTCAAATTTTGCCTTCTTTCTGGTCACCTTTCCTGGCTTGAAATATGACCTCTCCATTGCTTCTGCTTTAGTATCACCACTCTGGGTCTGCCTCCCACTGACGAAACCTCAATAAAGGTCAAAGCCAATCTAGGTAGTGGCCCTTCCCTTAATGCATAGCAGTATACATGTCTGCAAGGAGATGTGCTTTGCATTATGGGAGATACTGAGAGAAGGAGTCATGAGAGCTTAGTCCACCTTTGCTACGAGTTGCCAAGGGATGTACCACCTTACCTCAGTCCTGAAGATATTTTCAGGCACAAACTTTGTTTGCTTACACTTGGATAAAGGATTAAACTAAATTTATTATAGTCTAACCAAGTGAAATATAAACTTCCAACATCTTTCTCTAAATCCAGAGTAATTTAATAATAAGGTGGTACACCGGTTGGCAACTCGTATAGGTAAATATGACCTCTCCATTGCTTCTGCCTTAGTATCACCACTCTGGGTCTGCCTCCCACTGACAAGACCTCAATAAAAGTTGAAACTGGTCTGGGTAGCGGCCCTTCCCTTAATGCATAGACGTATACATGTTCGCAAGGAGATGTTCTTTGCATTATGGGAGATGCTGAGACAAGGAGTAATGAGAGGTTGGTCCACCTTTGCTACGAGTTGCCAAGGGATGTACCACCTTACCTGTCCTGAAGATATTTTCAGATGCATTACACTTGGATAAAGGATTAAACTAAATTTATTTTCCTGGCTTGACTCTTATATTCCTCATGCAACTACCCCCCCCCCATTCCTCTCCTTATACTTGTTTTATAACCTCTTTTTCATCTTTTTCCTGAACTAGTATTATAAATATAAAAATTCATATCCAGCTGTTAGCAGAGTGTATTGAGGGAAAAAAAAAACTTGCTATGCGTTAAGATAAATATCCACATTACATGTTCTGCTCCATATATGCAAGGCTAAAAAATATTTTATGGATTTTTTTGAGGTGTACTGCTTAAATAGTAGAATTTTAATACTGGGGTTAGCCACAAGCCTTTATGCTGCTTTGAAAGTTGAAGAAAAATCTTTTTTTTTTTTAACTTATTGGTTGGAAGAAAAAATGCAGAGTTTTATTATGCAATTGGTTTTCTTTAGTTAATATATCTGCAATTAATATTACGTACAGCTAAACAGAAAAAATAATGGTTTCAAGTATTGTGGCTTTGGAAGAAAGGGAAGGTGGCCTGATTTCCAAAGCATGAATGCAGCCTCCTATCCACATTCCAGTTCTCTAAGGTTTGATGCTTTTATTTATAAGTTCTTCTTGAATTGGTAAGGATGAGTGGAAAAGGATATTACAAGTATGGTGAGGGGTTCTCTCTGAAGTACCCGTAATGTCTCCAAGATTCCATCTTCCATTAATATTTTTGTCATGTCAGCACTGAAAGTTAGCCCACTGACTGCTGAATTTTTCCAAAATACCAAAAAAAATAAATAATAAAAAAAAAAAAAGTTCTATGTTGAATCATTATCTCTCCATGTGCCTATATAATATTTGCATATGCTAATACTTTTTCTTCATGGTTGAAAGAATTCTACAGAATATGAATTGTCATTCTTTCTATAAAAAAGGTTCTAGAACAAATGCAAAGAGCAAGACAGAGAGCAGTCTTTATTGATTCTGACTAGGTCTGATAAGAATGTACTGACCAGGAGGTGGACAGCTGTATTAGCACAGGCTCATCTGATGATGGGTAGCAGATATGTGCCTACACCTATTAGAAGATGCTGCATTGCATTGTCAAATGATCAAGTCAGATATACCAACAGTGCTGTCATTGGATAGTTTTCATATTCAGCATATTGTGTAGCAAGAACAGACTGAACTTTGCCAGCTGCTCCTGCTCTGGAACTCTGTACACCTATGTGTTGTCTTTCATTAAGTATCTCATTCCTCCTTTTTAGCCTGCTGTCAATGTAAAAATGTCATAAATATCAGACAGAGAAATAGGTGTTCAACAATAGCTGTTGCAGTCCAATTGATCTAGTGAACCTGTGTTGGATACAACACAGGTCCCACCAGCAGGAGTGAGCTAGACCTGTAGAAATATTGAGAACCAATGTGATGTAAGTCAATGCAGATGTCATATTTTCCATATATAAATAGTATATGGTTATACTATTTGTATATTCATTATTATTATTTATTATAAATTTAGTTTAATCCTTTATCCAAGTGTGAGCAAACAAAGTTTGTACCTGAAAGTATCTTCAGGACTGGGTAAGGTGGTGCAACACCAGGGCGACTCCTTGCAAAGGTTGAGCAAGCTACTATCACTCCTATCTCAGTATCTCCCATAATGCAAAACACATCTCCTTGCGGATATGTCTAATGTTATGCATTAAGGGAAGGGCCACTACCCAGACTAGTTTCGACCTTTATTGAAGTCTCTTCAGTGGGAGCCAGGCCCAAGTGGAGATACCAGCCAGAAGCATTAGCAAGGTCATCTCTACCTATTGGAGTTGCCAAATGGTGTGCCACCTTTTTAATAAATTACTCTGGATTTAGAGAAAGATGTTAAACTTTCAACATCTTTCTCTAAATCCAGAGTAATCCTAGATATCTCATCTTCTCTACTTCCTTTAAAGTTTTCCCACCAAGTGCATACTTTGAATCCCATCGTGCTTGTCAAATCTCAAAACCTTACACTTTGCAACAGTGAACTAACAGTTCCGCTTACCTGCTCATTCATGCAATCCATTCAAGTCACTTGTAAGGCCATAACATTTTCTTGACTCTGTATTGCTCTCCCCAGTTTTGCATCATCTGCAAACAGCTGCATATCACTAGTCAAATCCATCCCAATATCATGAACATACAAACTGAACAACAACAATGGCCCCAAAACAGACCCCTGCAGCACACCACGTGAGTTTTCTATTTCAGGGAGGTCCATACACAACTTTCTGATACCTATCCGACAGTCAGTCACTGATCCAACTTGGATAACAGGCATCCAAGCCCATCTGTTTCAATTTATTTACCAGCTTGTTGTGTGGCAGTCTATCAAAAGCCTTTGCAAAATCTAAGTACACCACTGTATATGCATCTTCCCTGTCCAAGGTATTTGTCACCTTGTTTTAGTACATAAGTAAGTTAGTGAAACATGATATTCCCTTAACAAACCAATGCTGATAACCACAGAGAATACTGATGTTATCAACCCATTTCTGTATCCTACTTCTCACCAATCTCCCCAGCACCTTCATCACAACTCCAGATATACAGACCTGCCCATAATCTGAAGCTGCATTCTTATCACCACCTTTATGCAGTGGAACAATTTTACTCTCTTTCACTCCCTCGGAACCTGTGCTGTTGTAAGACTTTTATTAAACAGGCATACCAAAGTTACTGCCAATTCCCTGGAACATTCCTTTAAGATGTGTGGTGATATGTATATCATCAAATCCTATTGCCTTATTGCCATCAAAGTTTATTTCTTTAAATACCACCTGCTTACTCACAATTAAGCCATTATCTCCTATCAGGATGAAGCATCCTTATAAATTGATCACCAAATACCTCAACAATGTCTTCTGCTGCAGTTATCATTCTACTATTTTCATTAACTAACTTAATATTCCCATGATCATTCTTCCTTCTACTTGCCACATATCTAAAAAACTCTCTAAGGGTTTTCTTTGCCTAATTTGCTAATTTTTGTTCATACTCTACTTTTGTTTTCCTTACTAAATGAGCCACTCTCCTGGCTTGTTCTTTATACACTTCATGTGACTGAATTGTAAAATTCGATGCAGCTTCATAAATCTTTACATTTTATTGCATTGATTTTACAGGAGTCACATCCGAAATTCAAAGAATTGTAAACTTGTATATAATAGATGTAAATAATAATATCAGCCCATATAAAATTAGCCCAGAAAAATTCACATGATACTGTAGATGGAAGATATACGAGTGTGTATTTCAAAAGAAAATCCCTTAGAGATCTGAAGTATGCTAGAATTACCTACATAAGTAATACAAAATGCCCATCTGTAGAGACCCAGAGGAATTAAACATGCTAAAATAAATTAAACAAGTATCTAAAAATAGAAGTTTAGGGGTAATTACCTTAGAGTTCGGAAATATATTTGATGTATCACATGGTATAGGGTAGAATAGAAACCCATTGTAACCAAAGCAGTCCGACACTGCCGTCAAGGTAAATAGCAAAAAAAAAAGGGGGGGTGCGGTATACATCAGAAGCTGTTAAGCTATGCTGAAAAAGGGATTAAATTACACTTCAGGGAGATAGAAGTCCGAACTTTCTAGAAGGAAAGGAGTTAGCATGTGATAGGCACGGGGATCTCAGACCTTAATTCAAAGTTTGCGTGGAAATATCTGGGGTCTAAAAACTTCATGCAGGGTCCTGCGAGAGGCGAAATAAAAGGGTCAGCAATGGACTGACAGGCATCGACTAAGGTGAATCGACTAGCATGCATTGACTATCGTGCATCAGGAGATTTGACGCAGGAGAAGAGGGGAGGTTGATCCATGGAATCCCGGATGAATTCGTGGAGGGTAACCGGAGGCGAAACCTTATAGAGCAAGTAGCAGCTCAGGACCCAGATGGCAAGGCTTTAACCATCAGACCGCACGTCCTAGTGCCTACAACGGCGAAAGATCGAGCTCTAGCCCAATGAGAAATTCTAGAGGAGAACACGGTTTCCATGATGCGTCTGAAGCGATAGAGCAAGCTGTAACAATAGAGGGGTATCCAGAATAAGCGTGAAGAGAAGATACGACTAAGTGCAATTGTGCCTATGAAAGAATTTGAATTTTTTTGTTGAAAAACTTTCTCTTAATTATGATGTGAAGGAGTTTTGGATAGACTGAATTCTTAGAACTGAAGGATGTAATAGATTGAAAACTTATTAACATGGAGTGAATCTGCCTTTTTTTTTTTGGAAAAATTGAAGGGATATTAATGAAAGTTTAAGCTTACGTTGTATTGTGTTGAAATGATTTAAAAGAATTGATAAGAAAATTATAGAATTTAGAATTGTAATGGTGTGAGAAGTTGGTTGCTAAGTGAGTGTTACATTTTTTTTGTGAAAGTTAGAATTGGGGATTTTATTAGTCAAAGCATGATAATTCCTAGATTGTAAATGGACTGATAGTTATTTGATATATAGAATTAATTGTTTGATGATTTACGTCTTTGATGTTTATAACATGCCTAAGAGTTGTCCTATGTGATGTTTCAATTTTGATGCTTAGCCTTGAGAGAAAATGATAGTAACATCATTTAAGTGTATACATTGTATTATTGTCTTAGTGTGAATAAATATGTTTGTTTTATTTATAAGTGCTGTCTGATCCTTTTAGCAACTGCACTGTTCTCAAATAAAATCTGATCCTGTAAGCGGGAAAGAAATTAAACCTTGGTGCGAAATTTAAGTTAGGAGTTAGCCACGACTGAAATTAACTGTATAGAGATGCTTTACTGAAGGTATAATTAATTTCTTATGCCAATTAAAGATTTTTAGTGGCACAGTCTGGAATAATCAAATACATTTCTAGAAATCTCGAGTATAAGTATAATATACTGAAAGTAGAGAAAAGGAATTGAGACTAACTGACTATATAGAAAGGTAGCGGATAAGGATAAAGTATAATAAAGTTAATAAATGAAAATATAGAAGACAAGTCTAAAGAAAAGATAGATATATTACAACATTGATAGACAGATTAAAGAAAGATAGATATTTTACGCAGTAGCAATAACATCAGATAAAAAATAATAAAAATATATTAAACCTCAAAACCTCAATAATATTACAGAATATTACCATTATTCATCTTGCACTTCCTCCCAAATTTCATGTTTAAGCTCCACATTCATCCATTTTAAACCTACTTTATTCAGCCTTTTGGCCTTGGAATACATTCACACATTCATGCTGTTATGAATTTCTTTGTCAGTTCCCATGCAGCACTTATTTCCTTAGTGCTCAACTTCTCATTCCATGTTATAGCTCCAAGTTGTCCCCTAAGCTTGTCATAATCACCAGCCTTATAATTCCACATATATCCTTGCCTCACATGCTAGTCACAACACAGGAGATTACTTCATGATCACTCTAACAAACTGGAGGAAAGTGTGAAATCCTCTCACATTCCCAAATGCTATCTCTTCATTCCAATCTATACTGCGATAATTAAAATCACCTATAATAATTACCCTTCCATTGTTCACTAATCCAAGTTGTTTATACAGGGTCGTCGCCGGATTAGATCGCATCCTGAGGCAAACAACTAAATATCACTCCTGATGGATTATAAGATGCTCTTCTAAATTTAAATTATAAGCTATGTCTGCCTCTATCGATATAGTTGCTAGACCAACCAATCTTTCTTGGGTCTCTGCTGTTTGCAAAGAATTTTTAATCAGTTTAAGCTTGGAAAAACCTCTTTCCACACTTGTTAACAATTCCTGTTAGTGTAGCGACACACCTACCGCAATATGGCTGAACAAGCACCCTCATTAAGCCATGCTGTGAGGCAAGCTACCTCTATGCTACACCCTGTTGACAGTACTGTGTTTATACATTTCTTCATCACCACCCTCCACATTCCCAGGCCTATAACAACATCCAGGTTGAGAGGAAGACTAAATATGTCTTCCTCTCAACCTCCATGTTAACCACACTGCTTCATAACCATTGCCACTATTTCCTTCTTTCATGTCTACCTTATGTACACTTAATTCCCCTGCTATCATCAGCAGCACTCCCTCTCCCTTCTTGCCCTTTATATTATTATTATTATTATTATTATTATTACGGGCAACTCCAGGGAGTCATTAGACTCATCGAGGGAGGCCCCAAATCATTTTCATCACAACTATTCGACATTCATACAGTATCTATCATACCTCGCCTTAAACTCATTCACTGTCACAGCATCCACCACAGACTCAGGGAGCGCATTCCACTCATTCACTACTCTAAAAGTAAAGAACCCAGCTCTAACACCTTTACTAACCACACTTTTGCCCAGTTTCCATGGATGTCCCCTAGTCCTCCCACAACCAGCCCTGTTCTCAAAAATATCTTCTGAATTAATTTTATAGAAACCCTTCAGTAATTTGAATGTCTCAATCATATCTCCCCTCCTCCGCCTATCAACCAATTTTTGCAACCCACAAATCCTCAACCTGTTCTCATACGGTTCATTCCACAGACCTGCTATCATCTTGGTGACTCGCCTCTGGATCCTCTCCACCTCCTCCCCATCAAGAAGAAACCTAGGTGACCAAATCTGAGCACAGTAGTCGAGATGAGGTCTTATCAAGGCTCGATACAGAGGAACAATAACCTGCTTGTCTCTGCTTGTCAACGTATTCTTCAGCAACCAAGTGATTTGATGAGCTGATTTGGCCACTTTTGCAATGTGTCCCCTAAATTTCAATTCCTTATCCACCAACACTCCTAAATCTCGTGCCTCATCAATTTCCTGGAGCACGGTTCCACCAATGCAGTAAACTGCCTCCCATCTTTTCACCCCAAAATGCATAACCTTACATTTTGCCACATTAAATTGACATCCATTCTCCCTAGCCCAGACCTCCAATCTATCCAAATCATCCTGCAAAATTTTGACGTCATCTGCATTCACTATTGCCCTACCCAACTTTGCATCATCCGCAAACAAATGAACTGTTCCTCTCAGATCCTTTCCTATATCATTTATGAACAAATTAAACAGCAGTGGTCCAAGAACAGATCCTTGTGGTACACCACTAGTCACAGGCCGTCTTGTGGACTCTACTCCTGAGTAAACCACTCTCTGATATCTCTCCGTCAACCACCCTCCTATCCATCTCACCAACCCTATGTCCATTCCCATATGCTGCAATTTACTGATTAGAATTCCATGTGGTATCCTGTCAAAGGCCTTAGCAAGGTCCAGCAGAATCACTGTAAACCCATTACCCTTATCCAGTTCAGCCGTCACTGTGTTATAATACGTGAGCAAGTTACTGAGGCATGACCTACCCTTCACAAAACCATGCTGTCCCCGATACAGTATCCCATTTTCTTCTATCCAATCTTGTATTTTCCTCTTGACTATTTTCTCTAAGACCTTGATAATGATTCCTGTTATGCTGATTGGCCGGTAATTTTCAACAGCAGCCTTGGAACCACCTTTGTGCAGTGGAACTATTTTCCCCTCTTTCCACCCCCTTGGGACTGACCCAGTCCTGAGGCTCAAATTAAACATAATGGTCAAGGGCACTGACAATTCTTTTGCCGCTTCACGTACGACACGAGCTGGTATACCATCCAATCCCACAGATGTATTGACATTGAGGTTCTGTAACAGACTAGTTACCTCTACCTCATTCATCACAATTCCAGTATAAGCTGTTGGTTCCTCCATTTCCGCAAGGCCACCACCTGGATGATATACTCTTGCAAAGTGCTCGCTCAGTAATTCCACAACATCGACTGATTCAGTTACCTCCCTACCCTCAGCATTTTTTAAGATCATTCTACCATGAGCATTTTTCCTTTTACTTGCAACATATTGAAAAAACTGTTTGGGATTCTCTTTAGCCTGCATGGCCAATTTCCTTTCGTAATCTGCTTTTGCTTTTCTTACCACCCTTGTTACCATCCTGGCCTGAGCTTTATACTGTTCATGCACCTGATGGTCACCCTTCTCCTTAAATTCCCTCCACAATTGTTTCTTTTTTTGCAGCTCAAGCTTAATAGTGTTATTTATCCATTTAACCCCTACCTGATTTATTATTCGGACTCTTGGTATACAGTCAACCATTGCCTCCTGCAAACAGTTCTTGACCACCTCCCATGCACCATCAACATCCAGCCCTTGCAGTTTTACATGCCATGGCATTGAGCCAAGCACACACCTATATCATTATCAAAAAATACTGATTAAGATATCATCTTCATTCTACCATGTTTCACTTATTCCAATGATTTTGGAGCGAATAAACTCAATCACTGAAACCATTTCATCTCCCTTATTTCTGATACTTTGGCATTTGTAAACAAACACAATAGTTCATTTTTAGGTCTGTAGCCAGTCCTATCCAAGCCATGTGTTGGTTGTGATTTCCCCACCATACTTGCCCAATCACCTTTATCACCACTTACCATATATATCTGCTGTCTCAACTTCCCCACCCACATCGCAATATACTCCATCTTCGTACTCACATTCACTGCCACTTTCAACATCCATTATCCCTATGCCATGTCTTCCTGTCCACCCGAGCTCCCCTGGTTTCCCTGTTCCTTTTGCATTTCCGTTCTCCCTTCATCTCTCACACTGCTACTGTTTCCATAGCCAATCATAACATAATATGGTGTATGCAGACCATAATAATGTGGTGTATCATCATGATATTATTAATGTACTTTGGATCGAGAGACAGCTGTATGTTTTTTGCTTTGTTAGATAGTAAATTATAGTTGACAAGAAATTATATTCTTCTTTTAATCCTTTACTCTAGTGTAAGCAAACAAAAAATTTGTGCATGAAGTATCTTCATGACTAGGCTACTTACAACTAGAGAGGTTGTTGATTTCATGATACATACATACATCATTTTACTAACTGTATATGGAAAGTATGCACTGATTTAGACTCCAACTGATGAGATCTGTATAAAAGGTAAAAATGGGTGAAAGTATCCCTCCCTTACTCAGATTTTTCCTCTTCAAACCTGCCAGAGAACACATACAATTAATAGACAAAAATACTATGTAATGTGTAGAAGATTTTGTATGCAGATGGTGGATTGTATTGTTATATTGTACAGAGTAGGAAAACATTCATGAAGAATCCTTGACTTCAAGAAGGTATCAAATAATAAGAATTAAATTATACATTATTAAAAAAAAAAAAAAAACCCTCAGATATTAGGTGCTTTTAACACTCCTAACAGTTGTCTGTGTATTAATATAAAACTGTCACCTTGCTGCAGTTCAGTTTATTAATAATTAAATACAAGAAGGTGAGATGTGGTTTCTTTGTGTGGAGGGTGGTTGAACTGTGGAATGCCTGAGAGAGAGTGGTTAGAGCAAGAATAATCAATGAGTTCAAGGAGTGGTATGATAGACTTTGTGTTTCCTAAGAAGGACCTCCCATGATGAGTCTTTTAACTCCATGGAGACCTGAATAATAATAATAATAATAATAAAATACACACAACGATTTTACAATTTTCTTCATTCTGCAGGTTAAGGTGTTGTGGTCCCTAAGTTATTACTTTGAAGATGCTCCCCCTCTTCTAAGTAAATTTTAGGTTATCTATACCAAGGTAGATGGCCCTTGTAATATGAAGTTCTAAACTACAGCTTGTACCTATGTATAAATGCCAACCTTGTCTAAGTGTTTTATACTTTAGTGAAGAATTTCTTTTTTTGTCCTGTATCAATGCTGAAATATGGCAACTCTATAGCAGGTAAAGGAAAACACACTATCTTAAAGGAAGAATTGAAAACAACACAGATACAATATACTGAAGCCAAATGCATGTCTACAGCACATCGTTAACTATGTAGTTAACATAAGTTAACTACATAGACATTAGTCTTCAAGATAAATATAGATAATGTTCGCAATCAAGATAATGTTTGCAAACGTCAATAAAATGAAGGAACGAGTGCTGTATTTTAACAAAGTCGTACCAGCCAGGTGCAAACATAAAGGACGTCAGCGAATCTATTCGACTGCAAAAACAGAGGGTGAAAGAGATGATAATCGTGGCAGGAACGAATGATTTGAAAGAGGACAAAATGGAAATGATAGAGGATGTGAGGGAGTTGTTTGAGGTAGCAAAAGAGAAGAGTGAGAGAGTTAGGATGGTGAGTAGCTTACCGCGGTATGACAGCGAAGTGTTTAGAAAGGGGGCCATAATTGCCAATGACTTTATGCGTGGGTTATGCATAGAGAGTGGTGTGGAATTTGTGGTTGTGTGGAATGAGTTCGATGGGCGAAAGGACTTATATAAGATGGATGGGTTGCATTTGAATGGAGTTGGTGTACGGAGACTTGAAAGAGTGTTGATGAATGATGTGGAAGTGGATGTACAGACTCAGGGAAACTAGATTTATTAAGAGGGGGAGAGTAGATATGCAGACTTTAGGGGGGCAGTTAAGTGTATAAATGAGTATATTATGCCCGAACGAGTACGACGGACAACAAATCAGAATGGGATAGTTAGTATAAGGCATCAAAGTAGGGATGGAACAAATGGGCTTCTGTGATTCATGTACACTAATGCCAGAGTATTAGGAACAAGAAGGAAGAGTTTTTGGCCATGGTTGGCACTTCCAGGCCACAGGTTGTCGGTATTAGTGAAACATGGCTGACAGAAGATGATAAAGCTAGTCGGATTGAATGCAATGGGTATAGCGTGTTCAGGAGTGACAGGGTGAATAAAAAGGGGGGAGGAATGTTATTGATGATAGCTGATGAGCTTCAGCCAAGGAGTATAGAAGTTGAACTGCATGATGGGGAAAAAAGCACATTTGAGGCTGTTTGGTGTGAGATAGAATCTAGCAGAACAAAATATACAATTTGGTGCTGCTATAGACCGGGTGATGGAGTGGATGGTGGGGATAGTATGCATAAGCAAATAGAACAAATGAGTGGAAGGAGGGTAATTATTATGGGTGATTTCAATTATGCTAACATTGACTGGAAAGAGGAGAGGGCACATGGGAGGAAGGAATTGGATTTTATGCGGTTATTAAGGGACAACTATCTACGGCAACATGTATTGGAAAATACCAGGGGGCAGAGAATGCTGGACCTAGTAATTGCAACCGAGAATGTGGCTGTAACGAACATGACCATGTTGCCACCAATTGGTGGCAACATGACTTGGGAGGTGGCTAGAGGAGTCGAATTTACAATTAAGACAGGGTACATGTGGAATTATCGGGCTGGTAAGTATGACAAGCTTAGGTGTGTGCTTGGCTCAATGCCATGGCATGTAAAACTGCAAGGGCTGGATGTTGATAGTGCATGGGAGATGGTTAAGAACAGTTTGCAGGAGGCAATGGTTGACTGTATACCAAGAGTCCGAATAATAAATCAAGTAGGGGTTAAATGGATGAATAACACTATTAAGCTTGAGCTGCAAAAAAAGAAACAATTGTGGAGAGAATTTAAGGAGAAGGGTGACCATCAGGCGCAGGAACAGTATAAAGCTCAGGCCAGGATGGTAACAAGGGTGGTAAGAAAAGCAAAAGCAGATTACGAAAGGAAATTGGCCACGCAGGCTAAAGAGAATCCCAAACAGTTTTTTCAATATGTTGCAAGTAAAAGGAAAAATGCTCATGGTAGAATGATCTTAAAAAATGCTGAGGGTAGGGAGGTAACCGAATCAGTCAATATTGTGGAATTACTGAGCGAGCACTTTGCAAGAGTATATCATCCAGGTGGTGACTTTGCAGGAATTTGCAGGACTGGGTCAGTCCCAAGGGGGTGGAAAGAGGGGAAAATAGTTCCACTGCACAAAGGTGGTTCCAAGGCTGCTGTTGAAAATTACCGGCCATTCAGCATAACAGGAATCATTATCAAGGTCTTAGAGAAAATAGTCAAGGGGAAAATACAAGATTGGATAGAAGAAAATGGGATACTGTATCGGGGACAGCATGGTTTTGTGAAGGGTAGGTCATGACTCAGTAACTTGCTCGAGTTTTATAACAAGGTGACGGCTGAACTGGATAAGGGAAATGGGTTTACAGTGATTCTACTGGACCTTGCTAAGGCCTTTGACAGGATACCACATGGAATTCTAATCAGTAAATTGCAGCATATGGGAATGGACATAGGGTTGGTGAGATGAATAGGAGGGTGGTTGACGGAGAGATATCAGAGAGTGGTTTACTCAGGAGTAGAGTCCACAAGACGGCCTGTGACTGGTGGTGTGCCACAAGGATCTGTTCTTGGACCACTGCTGTTTAATTTGTTCATAAATGATATAGGAAAGGATCTGAGAGGAACAGTTCATTTGTTTGCGGATGATGCGAAGTTGGGTAGGGCAACAGCGAATGCAGATGACGTCAAAATTTTGCAGGATGATTTGGATAGATTGGATGTCTGGACTAAGTAGAATGGATGTCAATTTAATGTGGCAAAATGTAAGGTTATGCATTTTTGGTGAAAAGATTGGCGGCAGTTTACTGCATTGGTGGAACCGTGCTCCAGGAAATTGATGAGGCACGAGATTTAGGAGTGTTGGTGGATAAGGAATTGAAATTTAGGGGACACATTGCAAAAGTGGCCAAATCAGCTCATCAAATCACTTGGTTGCTGAAGAATACGTTGACAAGCAGAGACAAGCGGGTTATTGTTCCTCTGTATCGAGCCTTGATAAGACCCCATCTAGACTTCTGTGCTCAGATTTGGTCACCTAGGTTTCTTCTTGATGGGGAGGAGGTGGAGAGGATCCAGAGGCGAGTGACCAAGATGATAGCAGGTCTGTGGAATGAACCGTATGAGAACAGGTTGAGGACCTGTTCTCATACGGTTGTGGGTTGCAAAAATTGGTTGACAGGCGGAGGATGGGAGATATGATTGAGACATTCAAATTACTGAAGGGTTTCTATAAAATTAATTCAGAAGATAATTTTGAGAACAGGGCTGGTTGTGGGAGGACTAGGGGACATTCATGGAAACTGGGCAAAAGTGTGGTTAGTAAAGGTGTTAGAGCTGGGTTCTTTACTTTTAGAGTAGTGAATGAGTGGAATGCGCTCCCTGAGTCTGTAGTGGATGCTGTGACAGTGAATGAGTTTAAGGCGAGGTATGATAGATACTGTATGAATGTCAAATAGTTGTGATGAATATGATTTGGGGCCTCCCTCGATGAGTCTAATGACTCCCTGGAGTTGCCCGTAATAATAGTAATAGTAATAAAACATTCCAAGCAGTCAGGTCAGAATGGTTTTCTAAAAACCTCTTCTTATTCTTCTCTTCTGTCTAAGATGGGTTGAGTCTTCCCTTGAGCAAGATCTTCCAGTCTTCTCTATTCCTTGCTGTTCGAAAAAGTTCCTTATACGTTCTGCATCCCGAAATGTTCTTTATTCATTTCAGCCAGGTAATTCTTGATCTTCCGGATCTTCTTTTTTCAGTTGGAAAAGTACTAATTAGGACGTTAGGAAGGCTCTCTGTGTCCATGCATACAGTGTGGTCAAACCATCTCAGTTGTTGTTCTCTAATTTTTTCTATTATTGTCTTTTTATACAATAATTCTTGTCTGACTATGTTGTTTGTTTTCTTTTTTATCCAACTTGTTCTGTTTATTTTTCTTAAGCATTTCATTTCAAATGTCAGCAGTTTTTTCTCCTCTCTTTTCTTAACTGTCCAAACTTCTGCTCCATAGATGATTGTTGGTATAATTATTGATTCATATAATTTGATTTTGGTTTGCTTAGATATCTTGTTTGTTTTCCAGATTTTCTGTAATTTTTCCATGGTAGTCCATCCTATCGCTATTCTATGTTAGATTGTTTCGAGCTCATTTATTGTTTCTGTTAGTTTTGATCCAGGATAAAGAAGTTGTCTACTTGTTCTCTATTTAGTGTGGCTGAGATGGTAGTTCTGTTCCTCCCTATTTTCATCACTTTTGTCTTTTGTATATTTATTGTCATGTCATATGTTTTATAGGTTTCATTTAGCTTGTTTATCAACCTTTATAGTTAATTTGGGGTTCTTGCAATAAGGAGGAGATCATTTGCATATTTGATATTATTTATGTTTAAACCATTGACAGTGATTCCAGGCTCATTGTCTATTGCCTTCTTTACAACTTCGTCTAGATATATGTTGAATAGGCATAGGGATAATGGGCATAATTGCATTACTCCTTTTTGGATCTCTATGGGTTCTGTTGTGTGTCCTTTTTAATTATTGCATTGGTCTTGGAGTAATATTTTATCAGAAACTGTATCATATATTTGTCTATTGCTTTTTCTAGTAGAACCTTAAGAAGGATTTCTCTATTGATGCTATCGAAAGCTTGTTTAAAGTCCACAAAACAACAATATAGTTCTTTATGGTTTTCCCAGCTGAGCTCTGCTAGTTGATGCAATGTGTAAATCTGGTCTATTATTGAATAGTTTCTTTGGAAACCAGTTTAGTTTGTTCTATGCCTATCAGTTTTTCATAGGTGTTTTTTAATTTATTTTGTATAATTTTTACAAATATTTTATAGTGTGGGCAGTACCATCGACAGGGTGTAGAATAGAGGCAGCCTGCCTCATGGCACCGCTTAATTAGGAGCTCGTTCAGCCATATTGCAGTAGGCAACAAGATATTTTACAACATCTGATGTATATACAATAGATTTATTTGAAGAATTAAAAATTCTCTCAAAAAGAATACAAGAGAAAAGTGGTCCTCACCAAATTTTATCATATATATATATATATATATATATATATATATATGATAAAATATATCATCATCATCATCAAATTCCTGCCATGTACCCTCAAGGGGTGTACAGGATATGATAGTACTACATGAAAAAAATTACATCATTGTTAATTTCCTATCTACAATTTTCCTCCAAATCAGTCTGTTACTTGTCAAGACTCCAACATTATCAGATCTTATATTTCTATCGTCTAAAGCATTTTGTACCGTATCAATCCACCTATATCTTGGTCTTCCTCTGGGTCGTTTTGCTGCCAACCTGGTAGAGAACACTTGTTTTGATAATCTTTCCTCGCCCATTCTGTTTAAGTGACCATACCACCTAAGATTAGCTCTGCTAACGCATTCCTGGATGCTGACAATGTCAAGTTCTTTCCTAATATCCTCGTTTTTAATATGATATTACCATTGATGCCGTCTGTTCATGCCTATAATCTTTCTCAGGACTCTCATATCTGTGGTCTCTAGTCTTTGGTCAAGTGTTTTACTTCTGACCCAGCTCTCAGATCCATAAGTTAAAAATGGTTTGAACACTGTCTTGTATACAGCTAATTTAGTGTTCCGACTAATTTCTCTCTTATTCCATATGAATTTATTCAATTGACTTCCCACCATACCAGCTTTGCTGATTCTGTTGTCTATTTCTATATTTAATTTACCATCTTCAGTAAAAATCGTGCCTAAATAGCTGAAATGTTTTATTTGTTCCACAGGTTCTCCATTCACAACACAGTTGACATTTTCAATGATTCTGCCTATTTTCATTGTCTTTGTCTTTTTATTGCTGACCTTCATACCATATCTATTACAACAGCTATTCAATTTAGTCAGAGAATCTTGCAGACTTGTAGCAGATTTATTTAGAAGTATAACATCATCTGCATAAAGCAAAGAGCTGACATTAACATCTCCAATTTTGATATCATGTTTAATCCCACTTTCCTTCATAATGTGATCCATATAGATAATGAATAACAGAGGGGAAAACGTACATCCTTGTCTCACACCAGATTTAACATTAATCCATCTTCCTGTACTTCCTTCAATTCTAACTGCTGACTTACAACTCAAATAAAGACTAAGTATTGCTTGATATAATACCCCATTGACACCATATAACTGAAGCGTATTGAATAGCTTCTCTCTTGGCAGCTTGTCATATGCCTTTTCCAGATCGACAAAACTTAAAAACAGATCTTTGTTATATTCCCATGCTTTCTCGACTATTTGTCGTAAAGTGAAGATCTGATCCTGACATCCTCTATTTGGCCTGAATCCAGCTTGTTCTTCACCAAGCTTTTCTTCTACAATTCTTCTCAACCGTTTCTCAAGTATACTTGCACAGATCTTGCCAGGAACACTCAGTAGGGAAATACCTCTGTAATTCTCACATGCAGTTTTATTTCCCTTTTTATATATGGGTACTATGAGAGCTCTACTCCAATCATCGGGAATTCGTCCTTCTGTCCAGGCTTTCTGAACTATGCAGTGCAGCCACTGTAAGACTCTTATACCACCATACTTCAGCATTTCTGGTCGAATATCATCTACTCCTGCTGCCTTTCGGCATTTCAAGCCTTTGATGGCTTTTTCTACTTCTAGTATGGATATGTATTCTGACTGCATGCCTGGTCAATGTTTTTTACCACTGTGCTGTCATCACTGCTTGTTTCATTTAGCAGTTTTTCAAAGTAATTACTCCATACTTCAATGATATCTTTTTCTCCCGTTTTCATGTCACCTTTATCATCTAATATATATATATATATTAGATAAAATATATATATAACCAAAATCTTGTAGGAATTTATCCCAACATAACCATTGCCCTAAGGATATTGTTAATGATTCCTGTTAGCATAACAAGTGCAGAAAGAAATTTTTCCAAGCTTAAACTGATTAAAAATTATATGCAAACAGCAATGACCCATGAAAGATTGGTTGGTCTAGCAACTATATCGATAGAGATGGACATAGCTTATAATTTAAATTTAGAAGAGCTTAAAAATAGTTTTATTGTGCAATATCCCCAGAGCATTAATAGTATTATGTAATAGTATTAATAGCAATAATAGTATTAATTAATAGTATTATGTAATTGTTTTGCACTAATGTTTCTCTTGTAATAAATACAAAATAACAATTGAAGATTTTCTTATATTTTTGCCTTATAATCCATCAGGGGCGATATTTAATTGTTTACCTCGGGGTGCGATCTAATCTGGCGACGGCCCTGGGTGTGGGAGAGTAAATTGATTGGCCTGTCATTTCTGCAGTCTCTTTTGTCTTCTTTCTTGTATATTGAGATGATCTTTCTAGTACTCCAGTCATCTGGAATTTCTCCTGTTTGTAGTATTTTACTGAATAGGACTGTTAAATGTTCTATTGATGTGCTGTCTCCATATGACCACACTTCAGTAGGGATAGTATCAATGCCTGGTGCTTTATTGTTTTTCATCTGTTTTATTGGGTATCTAACTTCTTCTTGTAAAATTCGTGGGTGGTCATTATTTTCTTCTATTGTTGGCATTGTAGTTTTGTTTCCTTGGTGAAAGACAGTTTTAAAATGGTTTGACCAGATTTTTCTTATATCTTCAATATTTCCGGTTTAAGTCACTTGTTGTTTATCATTGTTACCGCTTTTGCTGAGAATTCCTCTAAAAACCTGGTTCATCTAAATATAAAAACAGATGAGTATGCTTCAAAAAGGTTTATAAGTTTGTTTTTTTACGACTCTTTATTCATCATTCCTATTTTATTATTTTCCTAGAGAATATTTTAACCTTTTATTTATTTATTTTTTTTTAACAAACCGCACTGATCACCTCCTCAAAACCCAGAAATATACCCAAGCATATACTCATCAGTATTCCTGCCTTTTTCGCGCAATTGACGCTATATATAACACCAATAAAACTTGCGCAAAATTAATTTTTAAAATTACTGATTAAAATCGGTACGTTGTTAATACGGCATCTCGGTCAAAAATTCGCGTCACCTTTTGCAGGGCGAGCTATTTCATGAGAGTGAATGAAAAACCGATCATCAGTAAATGTATAGAAACTGAGAGCGGAGGAATTACATTCATGTTTGATATAATGTATTTTGTAGAATCGGATTACTCTTTCAGTAATAAAAGCTAGATGACGTCCTCTCCTACGAAATGATTCTCTAGTGTAATATATAATTTTGACATGATAAGTAATTTTCCTCAAATCAAACTTCTTCGCTTGCTAAAACATATGAGCATAACTTGCCGGCCGGCTTTTGGACTTGGCAAGGTGCCACGTGAAAAAATAAAATAAAATACGTTGCTAGCGTGTACTCGTAGCAAGGTCGCAGAAATTCGAAAGAGCTTGTTGTGCATACCCTAACTACAAGCAACATTTTAAACAGGAAAGCTCCCGTTATCCCTACTTGATTTGCAAATCACGCGCAAGGCCTACTTCCCAATTGAGGGAACGCCTCACCCAGAAACTCAAGGGAAGGTTATTGGGAATGGCTTCCGAAGCAAGTGTTTGTAAATTAAGTAATCCACACGTCATTTTTTACACGAATACAGAGGCGATAAATAAACAGTGAGAGTATATCTTTGATAAAAATACTTGACACATTTTGCATCCAGTGTGCTTCTGAGAGCAGTGCTCTGCAGTTAACGGAAATGGCATACTTTTGCGTAAAATGTGTCATGCAATACTTTATACCTACGTGAAAGATTAACGCTAACAGTTGTAGAAAAAAACCAGTTTCTTGGGTAACTAGGTAAAGATTGGCAAGAATTAAATATCGCCAAATTAGCATATCTTCATATTTTGAGAATAAAAATCATGCTTGTGTATATCTAGATGTTACATGCATCACTAAGTTAACGTTAACCAAGCCAGACACTTCATCAGGGTGACCACTCAGCAAAAAATATTTACTACCAACTTATGCAGGAAAAAGGTACTAGATCTCAAAAAAAAAAAAAAAAGTACTAAATTTTTATTTGCTTTCGTTTCATTCACTCTATTTAGGACATTTTACGGTATACCTTATTATCATAGATGAACGTACGACAAATATGAAAAAAAAAAATTAAGAATCAAAACTCACCTCACTGTAGTCATCTATGAGTCTAAGAGCTGCAGTTGTCAATCATCATAACAAATGTCCCAACTCTAGCACTTAACATGTGTAATTAATTTACCATATAATTTTTGCCTCATTTTAGTGTTTATAATGTAACATTAAATTTTCAGTTATTTAATATGCTATTTACATATATATGGTGGGGGGAGGTTCCCACTCACAAGAAAAACACTGGAAGTATTTATTCATTATTTTTTAACAGATTTTGCTAAATTAATTAACTCTTCAGAAATAAAATCTGTAGCTGATAAATGTTTTAATTTTTCTTTTGTCAAAAGGAGTCCATTCATCAAGGGAGTTTGTAGTTGATTTCTAATTTTATTATTATTTATTTTCCCTGCTGAAAATATTCTTTCAGTTGCTGCTGATGAATGAGGGAGGCACAGTACAGCTTTAACTAATGTTGTTAAATTAGGAAACATTTGTTCTCCTACAGCATTTTTCATTTGCCAGCAAAGGTTGATCGATTGGTAGAGCCTCTGCTACTAATGGCTCGCAAACTGTTACGCAGGTTTGAGCATGGTTAGTAGTTAGAAGGGGTTGAATCATTCGATGGTGTTGGCACATTCTCACTCAATGAGTCTTTGGCCTCCCTGGAGGTATCACATAATAATAATTTCAAAAACTTTATTCCAAAAAATCATGAATTCTTGACCTTTTTTTTCAATGCTTTTACAATCTTCAAAGTTGCCATTCTTTATATACATTTTCTATGTCTAAAAACTGACCATTGTCGCTGGATTTCTCTTTTCAATGGGGTCCAAATTACGATGTGCATCAATAAAAAGTGGCCGTTCATATTAAAATATTTAATGTTTCCACTTGTTTTCATTGTTGTAATGATCTTATAATGCCAAGAAGTATTTGAATAGCAAAGAATATATTTTCATTGGCTAATACCAGTCAGCTTGTGTGATTGATCAAGGGGGAAGAGAAGGTTAGCAAACAGTGAGAAGGGGAGAAAAAAAAAGAGAGAAATAAATCATGCTTGGGTAACTGAATGTGACATATGGGGAGGTGGGAGAAGAGAAAAGTATTAAACTCATATATCTAACTCTCATACTGTTATTTTAATTATTATTATTATTATTATTATTCGGAAGGAACAAAGTACTATATCTGTTGGGAATGTACTAGAACACTAAAAATTTATAAAAAGTACTAGTAGTGGTCACCCTGGTATTCAGCTAACAATATCCACATAGCAAGATTAATCTGCTTTAGGAATAAAGACCCCAATTATAAGATGAAAATTTAGCAAGTACAGTAATTCATTTCAAGAAATGTGTATAGTATATTTGGAATAGTAAGATGCGGATCTTACTATACCAAATCCAAAACTTGAAAACTCTGAGTAATTCAGTGCTTGATTAAATATTGAAACAGCTCAATAGTAACAAATGATGTTTGCATTTGTTACTATCAAACATGTTTTGAGTATCCTAACTTAAATAACTTAAAAAATGTCATTTAATGATTTTCTACTATAGTCAGACCTGTGGAGTATATCATGACTATAGAATCACATGTGTACTACAGTGAAAATTAAATTCATATTGCAGATATTTCGTCTTGCAATACGGAATTTGAATAATGAATCAGTAGAGCACATGAGTTAAGTTGGAATCCCTATAAGTAAACAGTCACATGTTCATGGGTTAAAACTATTGGTGCTGAAAATAAATTAAAATGGATTAGTTCAAAATAAAATATAAGAGATTATAAATTTATTTAATACAGTTGAGGATAACAATTTCCTATATTTTCAGAATAGTGAGACAGGTACATGTCACAAAATTCCATGTTGCGCCATGCCAGGCCAAATTTTGAGGTTTGACAAGCCTAGATATAGTCTTGATGTTCAGAGGTACGTTTATTGACAGATATTCCTGCTTGCCCATAGCAAGATTAGTTGTATGCACATGGTACTCGGTATAAACCAGATGGCATCAGTCATGAGAGTTTGTCTTTTGGATAAGATAGCAAGTTATAAATTTGGTTGATCGGTTTAAGAGTAGCAATGAATTTATATTTTTTCATAATTTTTGTCATACGTTCAGAAATGCTTTTAATATATGGTATGGGAGTCCTGGGAGATTCTTGTTTGGGTTTTTAAGTTATTCTTGGATTACAGAAATTTGGTAAGGCTGTTTCTTTGATAGTTTCCAGTTGTTGTTTTAGAGATTCTTTGGAAGAACAAATCTTGGGTGCTTTTGGTACTAGGATTTTATTATGCCATATTTTTGAGATGAATGGTGGGCTGATGTATTTTGGATATAACGATCTGCAAAAGTTGTTTTTCGGTAGACAGAAGCGGAAATGGATACATCTGGCTTCAGTGGATATGTACATCTAGAAAGGAAATATCTGAGGATGTGGGAATTGATTTTTTGTAGAAGTGAGTGGAGTTCTGGTTCTGTGCAACTCCAAAGACATCATCAATGTGCTGCAGCCAAATTGTTTGTTTTGGATCAAGAGAAAAGCTATATCAAAAAATGCAGGACACTAAAGCCTCTGAAAAAAGTACTGTAAATCTTGATAAGAAATACTCAACTTTATTAAAACAATTGTGGAAGCATACAATGGGAACTGCAATGGGTTCATCCCATCATTTAACCCTTAGTTAACTTTCATCTTGAACACCTAGAAGAAGGAATCTTCTCTCTTGATCCAAAATCAACAATTTGGCTGCAGTACAGTGATGAATCCTTTACAATTTGGAGTCACACAGAACCAGAACTCCACTCATTTTTACCAAAAAGCAGCACCCTACATCCTCGTATTAAGTTCACCCTAGAAAAAGAATCATCAAATGGTATTTCCTTTCCAGATGTACACATCCATGGATTAAAATCAAGTTTATATACATATAAAATAGCTTGGTATCTTTAACATATATTATACCCAAGGTAAAAAAACTTTCTACATCTATCTCTCATCCTGAGATTTTTTTATTTAATAAGGTCAAAGCACCTTATGGTAACTTGTTTTGGTAAAATATTTATACGCTCTGTATTACTTAAACCTTGGTATTTCTAAGCCAGGCTCCCACTGATGAGACCTCAATAAAGGTTGAAACCAGTCTGGGTAGTGACTCCTTGCCTTTAATGCATAGCATCATACATCTCCTCAAGAAGATGTGCTTTGCATTAAGGGTAAATACTAAGAATAGTGATCAGAGCTTATTCCACCTTTACCACGAGTTGCCTAAGACTTGCACTACATACGGAGTCACCCAGACTTGCACTACTTGCAAGCTCAAACTTGACTTATTTCCCAAGTAAGCAAACTTGTCTGTTTGCTTACTTGGGAAATGGATTAAAACCAAGTTTATATACATATAAAATAGCTTGGTATCTTTAATGTATATTATACCCAAGGTTAAAAAAAACTTTCTACATATACAGGGTGTCCCAAAATTCATGCAAGAAGTAATTTTGATAGAAAACATAGTTTTTTAATTAAAAATTGTAATTTCTTATTGATTCATAAAGTATACAGTATAGGGTTATGCATGGAATAGCATATCGGGTAAATGGCCTCCACGGCTTCGCTGGCACATGTGCACTTTTTTGTCGAAATTTTCCATGCCCGTTTTGCATAAATGTAGCTGAATTTCGTTGATACAGCACTCAAATTCCTCCTTCAAAGCATGGGTGGTCGTGGGCTTGTTGGCATAAACTTTAGACTTCAAAAAACCCCAAAGAAAAAAGTCCAACGGGCGTTAAGTCACATGAGCTGGGCGGCCAATTCTGATCACCAAAACGGGAAATTACACGACCAGGAAATTACTCATGCAGTAATTGAATTGTTTCTCGTGCTGTATGGCATGTGGCACCGCCTTGTTGAAACCACATGTCGTCCACATCCATATCTTGCAATTTAGGCACAAAAAACTGGATTATCATGTCGCAATAGCGAGCACCATTAACTGTTATTGCCTTACCAGCCGCATTTTTGAAGAAGAATGGACCAATGATGCCTCCAGCCCAAAATCTGCACCAAACAGTGACATGTTGTGGATGCATTTGTTTCTCAACAATCACTTGTGGATTTTCTGAACCCCAAATGCGACAATTTTGTCAATTAACGAAGCCATCAAGATGAAAATGAGCCTCATCGCTGAAGATGATTTTGTTTGAAAAATAAGCATCCACTTGTTGTTGTTCCATAATCCATTCAACGAACTCTCTTCGCTGTGTGTGGTCATTTTTAATAACCCTGAACTGTCAACTGTCTTTTTTTTCTCGTTGGCAACACTTTACCGCACAAATGGCACTAAGTTTAAATCTTGCATGAATTTTGGGACACCCTGTATATATATATGTGTGTGTGTGTGTAGAAAGTTTTTTTTACTCTGTGTGTGTGTATATATATATACTCTATAATATAAAATGATAAGGCTTTTTTTGTAACGTTTTTGTGTCACGTTTTTTGTCAAGTTATCTGAAATACTCAGGGTTACCCTGAGTGTCGAGTCTTCAAAATTTGAGTCATCTGAATTCAAGGAGAACCGGCTTACCAGTCTAGAACTCGGGGGGTTGGGCACTGAAAACTTGGAAGGAGAGTAGAACCCCCCCTTTCGAGTTTTCAAAATTCGAGTCATCAGAATTCAAGGAGAACCAGCCTACCAGTCTGGAACTCGGGGGGGGGGGGACCCCTTCGAGTCATCAAAATTCAAGGAGAACCGGCCTACCAGTCTGGAACTCGGGGGGGATTGAGCGCCGTAGGCATCAGGGGGGCAGAGCTCCGCTAGTATATATACATACATACAGAGAGAGAGATCTATTTAATGCATGCACTCAATTGTTTCTTAATTCAAATTCCTTATTGTTGTACTGATGTCTTACGATACGTAACACAAAATATTTGCATAATTTAATTTTTGATTCTATACCCTTTTAATGATGGTAGGTGCATCTCATGGTAACTCCAAATATGTAAAATTGGCTGAAGAAAAAAAGACATATATATTTCTAGTTGCCAGCCAACTAACAGAACTAGAATATCTAGTCAGTTTTTGGAGCAGATAAATAGGGTCTTCCTTTTTTGGTAAGCCAGGTTTTTAATCTCTCCTCTCAGAAAAACTGAATATCAAACTTATACCCAGACAACAGTACAAGAGTTAAAAACACAAGACATGAGGTCAGTGGCACACCCAGAGGGGATGCCAGGTGACCCTGGCTCCCCCAAAGAAAAAGGAAATAAACACTAGACAATTTTCCAAAAATCTTTTCCTAATTAAAATTAATTTTTTTTAAAATGTATGTTGCGTTGTGTCTTCTATTTCTATACTACTTATGAATTAGTGATCATTGCAGATACTCGGTCATAGGTCGTATGCGATGCATAATGTGTGTTCTCAAATCATCTACTCAACTGCCCCCCCCCCCCCCACCCCCCAGATTAAATCCTGAGTGCGCTACTGTATGAGGCATTGACTTCTGTAATCCTCCTTAAAAAAATGAACTAAACAGCCAGTCTTGGAGAATGACCATTTTCCAAAGGTTGAAGTTGGGAGTTTTGCTCCTAACTTCAACCTTTAGGTGAAGAATATTCTGCAGAAAAAGAAACAGGAACAAAGTCATAAACTGAGTTATTAAAAAGAGGAAGTTTGTAAATTTGGAAGGAGGAGGAGGATAATAAGGATTTTCTGGTATCCAAGTGGTCCTGAACAGTTTGTATTAATTAGTTCATTACAAACAGCAATTTCTTCCAGTTTGCTCAGTAAGGTTAGAAGGGAAAGCCAGTTTGACTTGTGAACAATGACATTCCCAAGGATGATAACCTCAAGTAGACAACAGAAAATCAATATATCACTGTATATGCATCTCCCTTATCCAATACATAGGTCACCTTTACATTCATAATAGTACGCATCAAAAAAAAGGGGGGGAGTTATGAATGGTGATGGTAAACAAAAAGAAGGAAAGTATCAGATTCTAGCCAAGATAGAGGGGTCTTTATATAGCTTCTTAACTGATATTGAATCAGTGAGGATTGGCTACAGCATTTCAAAAAAGAGGACCAGTATTGATGGGAGTAGTCTGCAAATAGATGAAATTGTTAGTAATGATAGCAAAAGAAATAAAGTAGAAGAGCTTAGGCAAGACTTGATGAAAATGAATGATATGAAGTATCTGGAGGATGAGAATCAACATCTAAAAAAGAGATCAATTGATATGCATGAGAAAGAGGAAGTTATGAAGTCGGATATGAAGCAAGTGTCAAGCAATTGTAGAACATTATATAGGGGATTCAATTATTAGAGATGTTGTGAATAACAAGGTACATAAAGCTTGTTTTCCAGGTGGAAACTGAAACAAAAGAACTGCATAGAAAGGAACAAGCATCAGAATTAGTTGATATTGGACTGAAGTTTAGAGGCCATGTTGATAAGGAGTATGGTGACAAGTAGGGATAAGGAGGTGGATGTATTGTAAGGTTTGGATGATAAATGGTGAACAAAGATTTCAGGAAATTATTGTGGGAGATGAAGGAAAATAGTGTGTTGCCCAGATATGATAACAGTGAATTAAGGACAACAGAATACTTAATGAAAATATGGCTGAGTAGTTTGAGGTAAAGTGTGTTTAGTTTCTAAATCTAGGGAGTGAATCTGAAAGGAAGATAGAATGGTTTGCCGTTGATGGATTGCATTTGAATGGGTTTAGTGTTGCACATTTAGGGAAACTACTGTTTGCTGACAGAGCACAGAATCAAGATGAAGTTAGTATAGCTATGCATCAGAGAAATTTTGAAGGAGGTTGTGGGGAGAAAACAGATACAGGGTTCAAGATGTAATTAAGGCAGGACAAAGTGAAGGAATGTATAAAGGTGGGAATGAGAGGGCTATGGAATGGAAATCAAATTCAGGATCATGGAAACAGAAATGGTCAGACCGAAGAGACATTTGTAACATAGCAGCTGGAGTAGGGATTGGTGGGATGGCCTCAGAAAGAGCAGGATTGTTATGTTTGGATGCTAATGTAGGGAGTCATAGAAATAAGAAAGCTTGGTCTCTTGTATTGATTGAGTCAGTGTGTCCAAAGATAATTGGTGTAAGCAAAACTTGTATCTCTGAGGGTGATGTAATGGCAGGATAGAGAATTTTCTTGAAGGAGAGGAAGGTGAAAAGAGGAGGAGAAACTGTTAATGAGAGCAGAGGAGATGTGTACAATTTGAGTGGAAGATGAAAATGATAGTACAAGTAAAGATTTTGAATCTGTGAGATTAAAATCAATAGAACAATATATCTAATAGGATGTTGCTATAGGCCAGGGAATGTAGAGAGTATTGATTGTGAAATGTTTAGACAGATTAGTTGAGCATGTAAAAATAAGGTCATCATAATGGAAAATTTTAATTAAAGGACTGTGGATTGGAACAAGGAGCTTGAATTTGTTGAAATTCTGAGGGATAACTACCCTTAAGCAGCATGTGATGGAAGGAACTCAGTTTTTAGTGTTAAATTTGGTGATATCTTCATTGTTAATGAGGTATCAACACTGCTGCTAGTTACTAAGATGGCAAGGAACTGGTTTGAGAAATGGCAAAAGAAGAAAAAGCTACTGTTATTAAATAGAGAAATATGTGGAATTATAAGCTCATCAACCCAATATATTGTGATGAGCTTATAATTTCACATTTAGAAACGATGAGGACAGTGCATGGAACTGAAAAGGCAGTATCTGACACATGCAATGCATAACTCTATACCAAGAGTTAAGCAATTAAGGAGTATAAAGTGCAGGCTAGAAGGTGATAAATAGCAAAGAAAGAAAAAGGTGCAGTATGAAATGAGTTTGACCAGTTAGGCAAGGATAATTAAAGGGAATTCTTCAGTTATATGGCAAACAAGAGGAAGAATAATCATGGCAGTTTGACAACGACAGATAGTTATGGTAGCAAAACAATCATTGCAAAGGATATAGTGGAATTATTTAATGAGCACTAGATCAGTGTACGATGATGCTGTACATGTAGAAGGGAGGCAAGGATTAAGAGAATTAGAATGCAAGGTATATCAGGTAAGATGATAACAAAACTGTGGGAATAGATGACATATCACCATGTATTTTTAAGGAATGTGCACAGCAGTTAGCTATGCCCTTGACATAGTTATTTAATGAATGTCTTGCAGTTGGAAAATGTCTAAGGAGTGAAAAAACAAAAGGCAAAACAGTACCACTCCACAGGCTCTGGGGCAGAAGCTTTTCATAATAACCATTCTATATATCTGCAGATGTAGTGCAGGTAATAGAGAGGTCATTTAGTAGTAGAATGCAGGATCGAGTCAACAGGCATAGAATTCTTTATGGTCAGCATTTATTTGTAAAGGGCAGGTCCTGTTTTAGCAATCTATTTACATTTTGTGATAAGGTGAGGAATGTGTTGGATAAGGGAGATTCATATGCACTGATATTCTTAGACTTTGCAAAAGCATCTGATAGATTACCTCATGACAGATTGGTGTACAAGTGTGCTGAATGATACCAGCTAGTTTTGTATGATGGAGGAGTGTCTCATAAAAGGAATTTAACCAGTGATGCACCCCAGGGTTCTGGTCTTGGATTCTTGCTGTTTAACTTATTTGTTAATGATATCTCATGTGGACTGACTTAAGATCTTCAGTTATTTGGTGATGGTGCAAAACTGGGAGAATTATAAGCAACACAGCTGATGCTAATTCCCTTCAGGAAGATTTGTATAGACTTTCAGCTTGAATATAGAATGGTGTTATACCTTTGATATTAATAAGAGCAATGTATTGCATTTTGGAGTGCAGAGATATAAGGGTATGTACTGTATTGATGGAGTTGTGCTTCTGAAGGTGGATGGCATTTTAGATCTGGAGGGGATGGTTGATATTGGACTGAAGTTTAGAGGCCATGTTGATAAGGGGTATGGTGACAAGTAGGGATAAGGAGGTGGCTGTATTGTGCAACCATTTAAAACATTGATCATACCACACATGGACTATTGTGCTCAGATTTAGTCATCTAGTTTTTGTTGTGATATGTGAAATATTGGAGAAGGTCCAAACAGTGACTAAGGCAATATCAGGATTCTGGAATGTTCTTTATAGAGACAGGTTAAAGGAATATAATTTACAGAGTTTGGTTGGTAGGAAGAAAACAGGTGATACGATAGAGATGTTTCAATTACTGAAGGGATTTTATCAGATTAATACAGAGGGGATTATAAAAAGAATAGAGGATGAAAATAGGAGGTCATCCTTGGAAGGTTTGAAAGGATGTAGTGGTGAGGAAGAGTGTCAGGAGTAAATTTTTAGATGGAGAATGGCGGGATAATGAAACAAATTACTAGAATGCATGGTGAATGCAGGGAATCTTGAGGATTTTAAGGCTCAATATGATAAATGTGTTGTTGGTTGAACGTCCTACATCAGTCTGCTGACTGCATGGAGGTTGGTGTGATAATAATAACTAAAAGGGTAATTTCAAAAGTTCTATGCACTGTATTCCTGTTGTTAAACCAAACATTTAAGAAAATAATATACAGGTCTTAAACATAAATCTCCATCCTGCATTATCACAGTAAGTCTTGCATTCCTGTTAGGAAATTTTTTGGTTGTTGATATGTTTTAAAAGGCATGTTACTTCAGCAGAAATTTCATCAGCTGTGGTAAAGCATTTCCTACAAAGTGGCTCTTTCAATTTAGGGAACTGATTGAAGTCTGGAGGACTTGTGTAGACTGTATGGGTGAGAAGTACTTGTCATCCATACTTTTCCATAAGATCAGATGCTTATGTGACACAATAATAAATGGCCTCATACTGTTATGTAAAATATATTATTCAGTGCCTGCAATCCAACCTGAGTCAGATTATTCCTCCATTTTGAAATGTTATATTGGGAGAACAAGCTCTGCAATACCGGAAAGAGAAAATAAGCACTTATTGTTTTTATTCAGTTTGGCTTATGATGTTTTTGGAATGGATGCTGTCACTGCTTTGACAGTGCAGTCTGTTACATGCTCTACTGCTTCATTGATAGGTGTTTCGTTGACTATATCAGCATTAAATAAAAAAGAAAATGAACCAGTCAGCCTGATTCCTTTTCCATATGGACATATGTGTAGAAGAGCATGGTTCCTGTGAAGACATTGTACAAAGAACAGGAAAATGATAGCTTCCATATATGTTCTTTTTGACATCCCATGTGAACAGATTGTAAGATCAATTGCAGGATACGTGTAGGTAGGCAGGCATATGGAAGAAAGTATTGTCTATTATTCAAAAAGGAGAGATCATTATTGAAAATTTATTTTTCACTTGGTTAGACTATAATAAATTTAGTTTAATCATTTATCCAAGTGTGAACAAACAACATTTGCACCTGAAAATATCTTCAGGACTGGGGTAAGGTAGTACAACATCAGGCAACTCGTAGCAAAGGTGGAACAAGCTAACATCACTCCTATCTCAGTATCTCCCATAATGCAATACACATCTCCTTGCAGATATGTATAATGTTATGCATTAAGGGAAGGGCCACTACTCTTCTGCTTCTGCCTGGTATCTCCACTTCTGGGCCTGGCTCCCACTGAAGAGACCTCAAGAAAGGTCGAAACTAGTCTGGGTAGTGGCCCTTCCGTTAATGCATAATATTATACATATTCGCAAGGAGATGTGTTTTGCATTATGGAAGATACTGAGATAGGAGTGATATTAGCTGGTCCACCTTTGCTATGAGTTGCCCGATGTTGTACTACCTTACCCCAGTCCTGGAGATATTTTCAGGTGCAAACTTTGTTTGCTCACACTTGGATAAAGGATTAAACTAAATTTATTATGAGAGATCATTATTGTCAAGCATTCGTTCAATGATAAGACCTTATCTATTTCTGTTGTCACTATGGCACAGAGTATTGTGACCATTAAAGTGCCCATAAGACATGGGTTCAGGCAGTTACGAGATAAGGTTATCAAGATCAATTTCATTTAAATGAGTATTTGGTGGCAAATAAATTAAACATGCTGTAATAAGAAATCCCATGAATAGGTGAATTTCTACTGCTTCCAGAACACTATTAAGCTGGACATGATGGAAACAAGTATGACGGCCCTGGATAGCTATTGCTCCATGAACAAGACCACCTCCATCCTTCCATACACCAGTGAAATTCCTTAAGGGAGGATCATCATTGGGTCTTAAGTATGTTATTTTTCTGTAGAGAGAAACAGAAAGGTTTGTGTTTCTTTCTACAGCAAAATCTTGATATCATCAATATTCTAGCGAAACCCGTGACAATTCTACTGTAAAAATTTTCCTATTGCTTTGACTTTATAGGCTGGTCTGATTTTTGAGAGGTTGAGGGCTTAGCTTTGTCATTTTTATATTTATCAATTGTATAAGGATTTGTATAAGGTTAACAGCTGTTCAGAAGTGACATAACATCTTGAGCAAAAGAGAAAGCCTAGTTCTTTAGAAGCTGTGGATGCAATGGTTGTGATGTGTTTTGCCAGGAAAGGCTTGATGTCAGGGTAATTCCAAGAAGAGAAATCTCATCTTGTCTGGAAATTTGAGTGATGTCAAAAATAATACTAGGAGAAAATGCTTCTTTTTTGTGAGAAATAATACAGAACTGGGTTTTACTTGCATTGGAATTGATGAGGTTATCTGAACCCCATTGGAGGATGGTTTGGAGAATGGAGAATCAACCACCAATGCCCTCAATCAGAATTGAGGGTGGTTGGTGTGCTGTGGGCTGAGGTGAGTTAGCAGACTAAGGTCTATCAAATGAAAGGGAGGAGTGCAATGTGCTGTTATCTGTAAAACTGTGTATTGGGTTGGAGGTCAACTGAAGTAGGTCATTGTAGAAGGAAGGGGGTTGGTGAGAGAAAACAGAACCTTGTGGAACCCCGGCATTAGTTGAACAGTGAGAGGATACGGAACCACCCACCATCACACATAGTGTGCATCCAGAGCTCCCTCGAAATGCTCGACTCAATACAGAGGAGACCAATTAGATTGATTGATGATCCATCTCTTACTAACTCACTCCTCCCACTTTCACACAGACGTTTGGTTTCTGCAATATGCGTATTCTATAAATATTTCCAAGGCAAATGTTCATCTGAAATAGCATCAATAATTCCCCCACTTAGTACTAAGCTTATTGAAACAGTGCAGCTACTGCTCAAATCCCTTCAGAGTACACCTTGAAACCCAGAGAACAACTTTCTTTTCCTCCTTCATCCCTGCTACTACTGTATTTGTGGAACATTCTTCCCCCTTATGTGTGTTTCCCAAGGAATAAAAGATACATGCTTTTAAATCAAATATATACAAGTTTCTCCTTTCCCAACCCACTAGTCATATACGGTACTAATGTACTATAGATTGATCAACCAATCTCTCATTTATGAGCTCAACATAAAAAAAAAATAATAATAATAAAAAATAAAGCTTATGGAAAGTATAGATGGCCAGTGTCCATCTTTTCCTCTGGGAAAATATCCTATACATCTGATGTGTCAGAATCAGTTGGCAAGTTTAATTACTTTTAGAGGATACCAAAGTATCCATTTTATCTGTGGGGATGTCTGGCAGTTTATCTTTAAATAATATCGTTGCCATAATTTTTTGGACAGATGAGTTCACATTGAATGGAACCATTTTTGGAGTTGTCTCTGGAGTAAGACTGTAGGCCATGTGATTGATGCACTCAACAGAGAAGCACTTGATATCATAAAGTTCAAGTATGGTGAAATTATCAGATGCTGGAATAGACATACATGTTTGAGATACTGTTGATATTTTCTTAGCTGCCACCTTCTCAGCATAAGAGGATCTCAGAACAGGTATAGTGGTGAATAACTTCCTTTTTTGCATCTTTATATAATATTTTTGTTCTATTTTAATTATTTCTTTTTCATCTTTTCACTTCTGACATGCATGGGACTAAGCTGGATGATCTCCCTAACAGTGGACACATTTAGCTGTTTTTGCAGAGCAAGAGTTGTTGTCATGCTATTTATTACCACATCAGGCAAAGGTGGTATAGCCATAGCAGATAGTTTGGGCATATGCATATTTCTGACATTTAAAGCATCTTAGCAGATTAGGAATATATGCTCTAACAGGACAGTTCAGATACCCTGCTTTTACAGATGATGATGGAAGCTTAATTTCATCAAAAGTAAGGATGATGTTCCTTGTTGGAACCAGATAATCATCCCTGCATACCAGAATGTGAGTCACATCTGTCACTCCCTAATCTTTAAGCTCTGAACATATCTCTCATCAGGAACATCAAGGAGATCCTATTCTGATATATCACTCCTCTATAAGAATTGAGTGTGTTTATGAGGTGTTACTGAGACTGGTATTCCACCCATTGATGTTGCTCTGAGTAGTTTGTCAGAATGTTGCTGACATGATGTCTTCACACTAGCTGGGTCATCCAGATCACTTAGATGGCCCAGCTAGTGTCTTCCAAAGCAAAGGCCAAATTTCCCTCTTTTTGGATGTCCACAGGTTGCACCACATGGCAAACACAGCTACAGGGCACTGGATACCAGTTATAGTGGTGGTCTGGAAGAAAGGATAGTAAAAAAAGACTCAGGAGAAGTAAAGAATATGGAAAAAAAGCAAAGAAAAAGAGGAAGTATGAAAAGGACCAGTACCATCACTTGGAGGTCTTTAGACTCATTGTAGGGGAACATAATCATTCGTTTGTTCGTTCGCTCGCTCACTGGCTGATTTACATGTTTGCATGATGAAAAATATGAGTTTCCGGGAAGGAAAAAATAAAACTTGCAATCTCCATGTGAGATCATGTAACTCATCTTGACTTGAGAAAAATCCATATAAAGATCCCTCTCATCACAGCAAGAAATAAATTGAAGGGTGTAGTTGTTCCGTTATTCTTCCAACTGCACTAAAGGCACCGATTATTATCAGTTTCACATCTCCAATGAGTCACAAGACTTCTGAGTGTTCCATACTTATCATAATTCATCTTACATTCAAAATGAATTATGATAGGCTCCAATCCTATAGTCATCATTTATTTATAATTTTACAATTATAAATAAGAAAACTAATCAAAACAAATAAATAGTCTGTGTACACTAAGATAGGACTTGGAGGTTGTTATGACATGAAGGAAAACCAGGCTTTTCTGTCATATGCTAACTGACAGATCTCTGATGCAGAGAGTTGGGGGAAACGGGGAGAATATTGATGATGTATTTCCAATATGGAGTTCGGGATCTGCCTATTTTTCCATCTGTAGGGGTGTAGAGCATCAAAGGCTACAGAGAGTGGATGTCTGGGTTGGTGGCCGAGCCATTTTATTTGGTTTCTTTGAACAGTGCTGACTAGAGGATATAAATTACAACCAACTGGTATGGGTAGTGACCAATAGAAGCTGAAAAAAAGAGTCCTAGTCAGAGTTTGCTGGAAACTAAGTGGGCCGAATGTGTGCCATCCAAATTCTTGGGATTTTTATGCCACGATTATTGTTAAGATTAGGATGGTTAATCAAAATTTCACAGGCTTCTTTAAAGAAGCTTGTGAAATTTTAAAGCCCATTTAGTTTCCAGCAAACCCTGACTTTAGGACTCTAAGCAATTTTTCAGCTTTTATCGGCCACTATTAATACCAGTCGGTTGTAATTTATATGTATACTTATATAAGTAATTTTTATTTTTATTTATTAATTTTTTCCTTTTTGTAAATATGTTGCTGTCCAGCTTTTTTTTTTTTTTTTTTTTTTTTTTTTTGTAACCTAATAGATAATAATAATAGGACTCTAGCTTTGATGTAGTAAGTTTGTTTTGTTTTTTTTTCCACCAGAGGTCATGCCAACAGTTGTAATGATTGGTCAGTAACTTTAGCATGCCATGTAGATTATAGTGCAGCTTGTTTCTTTGTATATATGTGTATATTCCAGATGATGACCTTAATGTGAAGGTCAAAACATCAAGTGTTTATTTTGGTTTATATTAAACTAAAGTTTTACTCTAACACGGTACTTGTTACCATAATTTTCATTATGTGCTCTTGTTAAATAGGTAGGCTAAGGTTGATGCTAACTCTTTGGAATATTTCCTTAAGACACATAGTGGTATGTCATCAAGTCTTATTGCCTTATTGATATCTATTTTACTTAACTCCTCATATACCTCTTGCTCTCTTACCATTAAGTCTTCTCTCATTTCCTTCTCTACATTAGAGCTTCTGATTTCACATTGAGGATGAACTGCTTGCCAATCTTCCACTTTCATCCATTAACATCAACTTACCATAATCATTCTTCTTTCTACTTGCCATATATTGAAAAATTCACAAGGGCTTTTATTCGCCTGGGTTTCTGATTTCTGCTTGTACTGCACTTTTGTTGTCCTTACCAACTGCATCACTCTCCTGACCTTTCTAGATTCTTTGTGCAACTGATTATTACTATTATTCGTCCTGTGCTGCCTCCAAAGTGCCTTCTTCCAGATTTCATGCTTAAACCCCCCTCAGTTCATCCATTTTAGATCTACCTTATTTAGCCTTTTGACCTCTGAAATACATTCACACATTGATGCTGTTATGTATTTCTTTGTCAGTTCAAAACAGCATTTATTTCTTTACTGCTCAACTGCTAATTTCATGTTATAGATCCCAGGGGTCTCCTGAGCTTTTTTGTAATCATCAGCCTTGTATTTCCACATATCCATTCCTCACAAACATCTACAAATGGCTAGCCACAACTATGTGATCACTTCATGATCACTCTCACCAAATAGAGGGAAATGTGAAATCCCACTCACAATTACATCCTCTGATGAAATGATTAGATCTAAAACTCCCGATCCTCACGTGCCATCCTTTACATACTGCCTGAATTCATTTGTTTAGAAAATGAATTTTTTAACGAAAATTCATTTTCATTATTCCCAAATGTTATCTCTTTATTCCAGTCTACACAGTTATAATTAAAATCACCCATAATAATCATCCTTCCCTTGTTCATAAGCCCAAGTTGCTTACTCATTTCTTCATCACTACCATCCACATTCCCTGGCCTATAGTAACATCAACTAAATATCTCTTCCTGTCAACCTCCACCTCACACCACTCTGCCTCAAAACCACTGCCAATATTTTCCTTCTTTTATATCTACCTTATGTGGACATAATTCCCCTACTATCATCAGCAGCACTCTCCCTAAAAACAGTCTTCTCCTCCATTTCTTATTCCATTACTTATTCCAACAATTTTGGGGCAAATAAACTCAATCAGTGGAACAAATTGATCTCTCTTATTTCCGATACTCCTGGCATTTGTAAATAAACACAACAGCACACTTTTAGGTCTACAACCAGTCCTACCCAAGCAACTTGTTGGTTGTGATATTTGCCCTTGCCTGATCACCTTTATCACCGCTTACCACACATACCCATTCAGTATCAACTACCCCACTCACATGCTGATCTATTCCATTTCTATGCTAATCATCCCTATATATACATTCACTACTACAAACATTCACTCTCCCTATGCCATATCCCCCTGTAACTCATGCTCTTTTCCTGTTTCTCTTGTATTCCCATTCTCTCTGCATCTCTCACACTACTACTACTAATTCCAGAACCAAGAACTTCAGTTTCTTCTGTGCTAAATTCCAGATCTTTCACTTCACCTCTTACTTCTGATCTCTTGTTTGCATCATAGACTGAACAATCCTTACGTAAAGAAGTTACTTTATGTATGTAATTATGGTTGTTCAGAACTATAGTGACACTACCCTTATCCACTTTTGCCATTATTATCCTTTTATTGTTCTTCAACTCTCGTAATGTCTCAAACTCATTGCAAGAGAGAGAGAGAGAGAGAGAGAGAGGTTGCTTTTGGGTGGCTTTGCCCAGTTTTAGGGCAATGACTATATCCAGTAAATTAGATAAGAGCTAGATGGATGAGTGGTATCAATCAGCAGGATTGGCAAAAAAAAAAAAAAAAAAAAAAACAGAGAGAGAGAGAGATTCACCATATTTAGTGAGCAGTATAGGGCTCAGGGAAGAAAGGTGGCAAATAAAAGGAAGAATGACTGTGGAAGAATATGAGGTGCTCATGGCAGCAAGGTGAGACAGAAAGAGACAAAATAGTTGCATTACATTCAAGAACAATCCATACGTAAAGAAGTTACTTTATGTATGTAATTATGGTGGTTCAGAACTATAGTGACACTACCCTTATCCACTTTTGTCATTATTATCCTTTTATTGTTCTTCAACTCTCGTAATGTCTCAAACTCATTGCAAGAGAGAGAGAGGTTGCTTTTGGGTGGCTTTGCCCAGTTTTAGGGCAATGACTACATCCAATAAATTAGATAAGAGCTAGATGGATGAATGGTATCAATCAGCAGGATTGGCAAAAAAAAAAAAAAAAAAAAAAAAAAAAAAACAGAGAGAGATTCACCATATTTAGTGAGCAGTACAGGGCTCAGGGAAGAAAGGTGGCAAATAAAAGGAAGAATGACTGTGGAAGAATATGAGGTGCTCATGGCAGCAAGGCGAGACAGAAAGAGACAAAATAGTTGCATTACTGAGAGACCATTTGGCAGGGTCTATCATTCAAATGAGAATACTGCTGTTACAGGTGTGACAGGAATTCATGTGTAGTTAGAAGTTGATGAATTCGAAGTATTAGGATATGAAAGAATCTCAATGCAAATACAACCATGGGACCTCTCAGTGGACTTCTCTTTTTTCATCAGAATTATCGTCGCTATTAGACAATATTCGGCAATGTTTGCGAACTGATGCAAAATCACTTTCATCACCAGAAGAGATAGTGAGCGCATCAGATCTGTGTGGTAAAGGCAATGGTGCTTCACAAACAAAATTAGCTTCACCCTTGTCTGTGCTGATTTTTTTTCTTCTGACAATGTAATCAGTGATTAAACTTTGCAATGATGATTTTACTAATTTTTACAGCTCGTGATATCCGACAAACAGTTCTTCAGCTCATGTTGGAATATAAAGGCTCATTCAGTATTTGTGTCATTAACAAGAAAATGTTTTTCCAATTTATTGCACAGTTCAAGACCTTCTCGAATTATATTTGCAGTGAGGAGAACAGGTTTTTCTTCCGCTTCACTATCATTTTCTGGATTTCTGACGATATCTAAAGTTAACCATGCTACCGGCCAAGATGCATATATACATCTAGATGCGAAGTACATATTAAAATTGTAATACCATTGATATTACATTGAAATATATATGGATACGAAGTGTATGAGGATATGTATTTGATCCATAAAGGCCGGTAAGGTGGTTTAATCGATATCCAATAATATCATCGTCACTTAAGGTATTATCCACAAGCAATTCGTCTACATCATTCTGGTGAAATGTATCAAAACCTTCTCCACCAATTTCATGTGCCAAAGTAATGATTTCACCTGATAATGTAGATGTTTAAATGGCACTGTCTGCCAAGCTGCTTTCCAGCAGGCATTTAAAGTTTGTGGTCTTATTTCAGTGATAACAGATGCAACATGATTTACGCAGTCTAAAATAGAACATTTTTTCCATAAGCCAGTTACTGTTAATGATTCATTTTCTAGTTTATCCAATATAAATTGAAAAGTGTGATTAACATAATATTTTTTAAAAGTAGCAATTATGCCTTGATCTAATGGCTGAATAATGCTTGTTGTATTGGGTAAGAAAAACACTACCTGCACATTTGGATGTTCTACATGTGGATGAATTGGTGCATTGTCAACAATTAATAAAACTTTAAAAGCGAGAGCTTTCTGCTTCATATATGTTTCCACTTCTGGTACAAAGCAATTATTGAACCATTCAGTAAATACAGCAGTTGTTACCAAGGCCTTTGAATTAGCCATCCAATGTACCGACAGCTGTTTTATATCTATCTTTGCCTTTTAGCACATGGCCTTAGAGATCAATTTATTAGAAGAGGTTTCAACATTCGATCCCTTGATGCATGGCTACAAAGTAACAACATTACTTGATCTTTGCTTGCTTTAAATCCACTTGCTTTTTTCTCAGACTTTGCGATGTAAGTTCGTCTAGGTATTTTCTTCCAAAACAATCCTGCTTCGTCAGCGTTAAACACTTCATTGGGACAATATCCATCATCTTCAATAATTTTGGCTAACTGCCCTTGAAAATTTTTGGCTGCTTCATCTTGGCTGCTGCAACCTCGCCTATAATCATTAAGTTATGAAGTGCATTCCTTCTTAAAAACCTGGTTAGCCTTCCTTTGCTAACCGAAAATTCTTTAGCAGCCTGGGAAGCAGAAGTAGATGGCATCAATTGCTTCATCTGTTCATAACACCGAAGAACTTTTTGTTTAATTAAATAACAACTTATAGGAATTCTTCTTTGAGTTAATTCTTCAATCAAAATTACAAGCTCTCGTTCCATTTTTTTAATAAAGCATCTCTTGCATACGATTATAATTTGGCACTTAGTTTTGTGCTAGAAATGATAGATTTTCTTATTGCGAACTTCATTCTTTTTAATTGCACTTATAGTAGATTTGCCTAAATTAAAATGTTTACCAATCATTGTAGATCCCTCTCCTTTGGCTAAGCGTTCTAAAATTGCAATTTTTATTTCCAAAGAAATTGCTTTTCTTTGGTACTTTTTTTTGTTCATTGGGCGAAATTAAATATTTAAAATAAAAATTACCAAAATTTAGACTTAAAATAAGGAAAAGACAAACACTTACTCGCATGCAAAATTAAACTTCACGATCACTCGCTGCTTACACGTTACTCACGTTACACTAGAATGTGCTGCAACACGCTGTTCATTATGTACAACGGTATATAATGGTATATAAACTGCATAAACAAGATACACATAAAAAAAGACCGGAGTGCATATGTTTATATTTAGCGTTTATTTATTTATATATATATCTGTGATACAGTGTTCATATATATTTTTTATATATATATAAAAAATTAGTTTAGTAGTACTTGGCATTGAGGAATAATGGAGGACGCAACTGCAATCACAAATGGTGTGTCGCCGTGTCCTCCGCCATTTAAGAACTCTACTATACGTAATATAATAAAGGTCTTTGTGGCATGCAGTGATTGCAGCGTGTATGCTTCCCGGGAGTTGGATATGTGGTGGGTGAGAGAATGGGGGAGTGTGTATATGAACAAAATGCAGACAGTGGGAGGAAATTAATGAATTAGATATATCGGTAACCAACCGAGTTGCTTCAGAGATGGGAAATGGATGTCGGGAGACGAGTAGTGTAATAGGAGAGAATAAAGAACGGGAGATGAGTAATGTGATAAGAGAGAATGACGAGTGAAGTATGAATGAGGAAAATAAGAGTCGGGAATGTGGAAGGCTTGAGTTATGGAGATGGTTTTGATTGGGTAAATGAATGGCGAGTAAGAGTGACTAACTTGCAGAGAGGGATAGATGAGCTGAAAGAGAAGGTGGAATATCTTGTGAACGAGAGGAGAAGTATCAAAGATGAGATTAGGAGAATGGAAGAGATGCATGCAAGGCGAATCAGAGTAGGAATGAGAGAAAGTTTTGGGAATGATAGAAGAAGAGAGAATAGAAGCAGTAGGAGAGAGGGGATGAGAGAGAGGTTTGGGATTGATAAAAGAGGAGAGTATAGAAGCAGTAGGAGAGAGAGAATGAGAGAGGGGTTTGGGAATGATAGAATAGGAGAGTATAGAAACATTAGAAGAGAGAGAATGAGAGAGTTATGGGAATGATAGAAGAGGAGAGAATAGGATGAATAGGATAAGTGAAAGAGAGATGAGAGAGAGTTATGGGAATGACAGAAGAGGAGAGAATGGAAACAGTAGGAGAGAGAGAATGGTAAGAGGTATAATGTATGGTGACTCAATGACCTGGAGGAATAATAGAAAGTGTGGCTATGGCAATTAAGAGAGGTGAAAGGGTAGATGACATGATTGTGATGGTAGGAATAAATGTCTTGAGAGGTAATGTAAACTGAGCAGCGAGACATATGAGATTCTTGCTTGAGGTAGTACAAAAGAACAGAGAGGAAAGATTGTGTGCGTGACGCCTAGGTATGATTGTGACGAGCTGAGCAGAAAAGCAGTAATATTGAATAATATAATAGCTAGAATGTGGCAGAAGAGAGGATTCGAATATGTGGATGCTTGGAGAGCATTTGAGAACAGAGGAATTGTATGCCCCTGAGACCGTTTGCATTTGAATCACGAAGGATGTAGGCATCTGGAGAGAGAGATTACTGTTCTGAACGAGTCAGTGTATCAATGCAGGGAAAGCAGAATGCTCAAAGTGGATAGTAGCAGGGGTGGCATCTAGCGGGAAAGGGTGCTTGGGAGACGGGGGACAACATTAGGCAGTGTTGAGCCCAGTGGAGTCTCGAGGGGATAATGA